>NC_085965.1:12500-1212500 GCF_910591565.1 Cydia splendana | reverse complement strand
ATTGTATCTGTATTTTGTGCAATAATGTTTAAATAAATATATACCTACAAAAATTTGTACCTGGTGTCGGGTCTCGGAGACATTTCTAGAACAGTCCAGAACATTCGAGAGTATTAAAAATAAAATAAAATTCATTTATTTCAAGCTACAAGGCTCATAATTGGTTGTCAACAGTTGTATAATAAATATGTCATTCCTAAAAATACTGTACAAATGTCAAAAATAATCATTTAAAAATTCCTATTAATTAATACTAATAAAATAAATATAAACAAAAATTAAAAATTAAAATTAAAATTGAATTTGAACTATTATAATTGGAATAAATAAAACAATAAATAATACAATAAAAGCTATAAAATACTCAGTCCCTATCCTATCCTATCCCAGTCTTAATTACATGCCTGTCACAGCAGTGCATGATGTAAGGACAGTCCAGTCTGTCCGCGATCATCGCTAGGACTGTGTTGGGGCTGGCTCGCACCCGCTGGACCAAGGACGCGGCGCGCAGTCGCATCGTGGTATGAAAACACGCCGTGTGCGCCGCCGCGAACATGCCCGAGGCGCTACAGTAGCGAGGCAGCCCCATCACTGCCCGGAACGCGTTATTGTATTGGACGCGGAGTGCACTGTATGCTTTTTGCGTGTAATTAGCCCACAGGCTGCATGTGTACAGCGACGTGCAGTAGGCTTTGAACAGCGTCAACTTCACGTCGCTGGAACACCGAGCAAACCTGCGAGCCAACATGTTCGCCCTTACACACAATGCCCTCCGCTCCCGTTCAATATCAACGTTATCTTTCAGGTCGACAGTAACAATGTGCCCTAAATATTTAAAACTCTTTACCCTTTCTAGTGGTGTTCCATACAGAGTTACCTCAGGTACATGCAATGGTCGATTACTGCCGGCCTCAAAGACCATACATTGGCTCTTAGTAACGTTATATTTCAAGCCGTGGCTCATGGCGTACTCCTCACAGATTCTTAACAACCTTCTAAGACCACACACTGACGCGCTCAACAGCACCATGTCGTCCGCGTAGCTAAGGTTGTTCACACACACGCCATCCACATGACAGCCGACATGCTGACTGCTGAGCTCGCCGATTAGTGCGTTCATGTACAGATTGAACAGTGCGGGGGAGGTCAACCCCCCCTGCCTCACCCCGCACTCCAACCCATACTCCTCCGATGTTTTACCTGCCCACCTGACCCTATTGACCTGGTGTCCATACCAATACTTAAAGATATTAATTAATTCCCTGGGCATGTTAATGTTCTCCATCTTTTCCCATAGTACTTTGTAGGACACGAGGTCAAAGGCCTTAGAGAGGTCCAGGAAGCAGGCATACACCGGGGTCTGACGATCGGTATAATATCTATTCGTATTCGTATTCGAGAGCATTCGACAGCATTTCTGAACATTCTGGAATGTTGTGGAATATTCGAGAACATTCTAGAACATTGTGGAACATTCCAGAACACTTTCAGGAACATTCGAAGCTGTCTCGGGTATAGGAGGCTAGACATTTTTAGAATAGTCCAGACCATTCGAGAGTATTCGAGAGCATTCCACAGCATTTCAGAACATTCTGGAATGTTGTCGAATATTTGAGAACATTCTATATCATTGTGGAACATTCCAGAATACTTTCGAATGTTCTAGAATATTCTGTATCCTTCCCCGGGACTCAAACTATCTGTATACCAAATTTCAACGGAATCGGTTCAGCGGTTATTGATTCCCCATACAAACTTCCACCCCCTTTTTCACCCCCTTAAAGAGGGATTTCTGGGATAAAAACTACCCTATGTCCTTCCCCGGGACTCAAACTATCTCTATACCAAATTTCATCAAAATCGGTTCAGCGGTTTAAGCGTGAAGAGGTAACAGACAGACAGACAGACAGACACACTTTCGCATTTATTGACCGGAGCGTAGCGAAGGTCTACGTTTCGAATGGAGCATTTTGCTTTTGTATGTCCGGATGTTCTCCTCTACAGGTCGCAATTCTTAACCGAATCTCGTGAAATTTTGTGACTGGATTCTATGTCTAAATATGTTTTTTTTGTTTTCCGGTTTTTTGAATTTTTTTAAAATGTTGGAGTCGTGATAGCTCGCGCTTAAACAAATAGTGGTATCGGTACCATACGAGTGTTTTCTTTTTGAGATATGTTTATAGATTAAATGGCCAAAAATTCAGAAAAATTATTTCGCTGGTTTCGGAGGTATTAAGATATTTAATTTTAACAAATTTTAATTTGAGAAGGAGTAGCTAAATTTCGTCAACCCATCTAAGAACTATTTGGCTCAGTTTGTAAACGTTCGCTTTTTCTGTTTGCACAGAGGGTCTGGGTTCGATCCCCAGTAATTGTATGCTGGGATATTATAACTTTTAGTATTTTTTTACACATAAATTTCGTATTGTTTTTTTTTTAATTTACTATATTTAAAGCTCTTAGCATCATGTTATTTAAAGCTCTGCTCGCGAGGTCTACAGCTCACAGAGCCACTAGTAATATTAGTATGGATGTGTGCGGCGAGAAGTGCGCTCATATTCACCCAGTAGTAAAGGCATCATTGTACACTAACCCAGGTAGAAGTAGCAGACAGCGAGATCCATTCGCCCAGTATCAGCTATAAGCGGGTCCAGCGGACTGCGCGCTAACACGCGCTTATACGCGTCAAGTGCATGACGATACTCGCCGAGGTGGAAATAGCACCACGCCGCCCACACGTCAGGCCACACCTCCGTGTTGCCTTCGTGCTTAAGGAACTGCAATTTGTTTGTTGAAGATAAAATGTAGACAATTACATCAGGCTACACATGGAATTCTGTTAACTGAGCATAGAAATTACAACAGACTGTGAGGTTTAAGATATTTTTTTGCCCGCAAATGCTCACGGGTTAGTAATGCCGAGGTTTCCTTGAGGGGGACAAAGTACCTACTGCGAAATTGCATGAGAAATTACGAATGAATCCATTGATAAAGTCGCCATGCACTTTTACGGCTGATGGTACATAGTTCTTCAAAAAAGTGTGCACTATGTAATGTATGCTTGAAACAGAACGCAACTACAGACTGTTTAAAATAGACTAATGACCCAATGCATATGGAAGTAACAATGATAGCGAGCGGCATTTGTTAATTAAGTAATACAGAGGCTG
Source organism: Cydia splendana (assembly GCF_910591565.1). Lineage (NCBI taxonomy): Eukaryota > Metazoa > Arthropoda > Insecta > Lepidoptera > Tortricidae > Cydia > Cydia splendana. The sequence continues at coordinate 1,209,330 of NC_085965.1, read as the reverse complement.
TTGAAGAAGAATGAACTTACCCAGAACAACTAACTCATAGGGTTAGCCATATAAGCTATATCGGATTTACTGGTAGATAGATGTTGATTTAAGGCACATGTGTAAAAGTTAATTTTTCAGTCAGTCAGCAACAAAATGGTTTTATTACTAAACATTACATGGCGCAGTCGGTAGGATTGTTAAAGGATGACAACGCATATGCGACACCCCTGGGGTTTGGAGGAGCTGCGCATGTATTCGGTGTGGCTTACCTCAAGCATCGTGAGAGCCCCAACGTAGTCCCGCTTGATGACGAAGTCCTCAAGCTGTGGCACGTGCTTGGCCGAGCTGCTGCTGGCGCGGCTGTCCGTCGCGGGCTTCGACCTTGACAGGATCTGTTGGAATTATTAGTGTGAATAAACCTCTTACGTTTTTCTTGAGGCTTTGTTGGGAAATGTCATTAAAATAAAATAATAATATAGATTTTTCTTATTCAATCGAATTCATTATAAATCATTTAAGATTTACTTACTTAAATAATAAGCGGCTTATAACTGAATACATACAAATTCTCCAGAACCTCTAGATAGGTACTGTAGGTACCTAATCCCTACTAATATACTGTTATCTCTTCACCCTTAAGCCGCTGAAACGATTTAGACGACCTTAGGTATGAAGATGGAGTCCGGGGAAATCATCATTATACCTACTCTACGCAGGCAAGGTAAGCGGGCAGGAGCTAGTAAATAGTTATTTTCACCACACCAGCTCGGAAAGGCTTACTTTGCACTTCAAAAACTGATAGCAAAGTTGCATTTTATTTAATATGTGAGGCAAAGCAATCAAATGCAAATTTTGAGTTGTTTTCTTATAGTCTGTTCGAGATCCTGAAAACGGTGAAAAATAAAGATAAATACTCCTAAAAATACGTGTGATACCTCATTAGATTCGTCATGATGCCTAGAAAAATTTATTCGAAGCGTGTATTAGCACACAAAAAATATCAAAATTTATAAACAAAAAAGGGGGGAAAAAGTAGTTACGTTTTATTTCCCCAATATCTCAAAAAGTATTAATGTTTAAGAAACCAAAATTAACATTATAAAAGAAGAGGATATTTCGAATAAAACACTCCATACTTGCAGAACTATATCTCCATTATTTATACTTTTTATTCAACACTGAACACAGCCCTCCGCGCCTCATTTTCGGGAAACGCGCGTGGCGTGAAAAAGCGATTACGTAACATTAAATATAATTTTAAAGGTATTAAATATTCATTGAAAAATTAAAAAAAAATATGGTGTATTTAGAACATGTCAACAAATGTAATAGTTGTAGAAATTTATCTTAAGGTTATTTTTTCAACAAGTTAGGTAATTGTTAATGAACGAAATTTTCTCGAAATTCCTTCTTTATTGAAAACGGAAAAAAAATGTATAAATAACTATTGTAAAATTTCGTCGCTTTCTAGAGCCATTCTCATATATATGCTTAATAAGATCACGTTTTAAAAGTTCTGAAAAAATTAATAGTTTGGTTATAATATTGTTTTATATTTTACAATTTTACCTTTATTTTTCGTTTTTCGTCAATTTTCTATGTTATTCTAAAACTTATTTTAAGCAAAGTATAAACTTTATTGAAACTTTTATAATGTGATCTTATTAAGCATGTATATGAGAAGACCTCTAGAAAGCGACAACATTTTACAATAGTTATTTATACATTTTTTTTCGTTTTCTATAAAGAAGGAATTTCGAGAAAATTTTGTTCATTAACAATTGCCTAACTTGTTGAAAAAATAACTTTAAGATCAATTTCTACAAGTATTACATTTGTTGACATGTTCTAAATACACCATATTTTTCAATCAATATTTACATCTTTAAAATTAGATTTAATGTTACGTAATCGTTTTTTCACGCCGCGCGCGTTTCTCGAAAATGAGGCGCGGAGGGCTGTGTTCAGCGTTGAATAAAAAGTATAAATAATGGAGATACAGTTCTGCAAGTATGGAATGTTTGATTGGAAATATCCTCCTCTTTTATAATATTAATTTTGGTTTCTTAAATATTAATACTTTCTGAGATATTAGGGAAATAAAAAAAATCTACGTTTTTCCCCCTTTTTTGTTTATAACTGTTGATATTTTTTGTGTGCTAATACACGCTTCGAATACATTTTTCTAGACATCATTACGAATCTAATGAGGTATCATACGTATTTTTAGGAGTATTATCTCTATTTTTTACCGTTTTCCGTTTCTCGAACAGACTATTATGTTTGCTGGTAGAATTGACTTTTAAATGATGATTTTGGATGATAAATATTTAATAACATTCATTTGGATTTGATTGGGTTTAATTTTGTTCGATATTATCGGGGGCAAATTTTGTTTAACCCTCGTCCTTTGAAACCCTGGCAACGCTCAAGATTCCATTTTTCGAACCACTCGCTATGCTCGTGGTTCAATTTTAGAATCTTTCGCTTGCTCGGAATGCTCGGGAACAAAATTTGTGCCCGAGAGAAACACAAAATTTTTCACCACACCAACCCGAAGCAAATATTAAATGTAAAATATCAAACAAAATCAAACCAAATCAAATCCAAATGAATGTTATTAAATATTTATCATACAAAATCATCATTTAAAAGTCAATTCTACCAGCAAACATAAGATTACTTTGCCTCACATGTGAATAAAATGCAACTTTGCTATAAGTTTTTGAAGTGCAAAGAATGCCTTTCCGATTTGGTGTGGTGAAAAAAAATTGTGGGATCTTGATGGTGGCTTGCCAGGACCTTAAATTTTGCTCAACTCCCAGAAACAGGTTCCACTTTCCATTATTCAATTATCGACCGAATAAGTAGGTACCTACCTAAATCAATTGAAGTGTAGTTAGTAACTTAGTAGGTAGGTAGAGGTAGGTTAGTGGGTACTAAAGATACAAAAACATACCATTTTTCACGAGATTTCACTATTTTACATGCGTTTCACTTCTAAAATTTCACCCCTGACAGAAATTTGTTGACATAAAGTCGCCTCCCGCGTTGCCATGGCAACGCTTCGCGCGAAAAGTTTAGTCAATTTGAACAAAAACAGTTGCTGGGAAACGCACGTTGAGAAGCTATTGAAAATCATTTTGATAAAATTGTGGATTATTTCTTTGTGTGTTATTTACTGTAGTAATTTGGAAGATTTGTGTTCATATAACTGTAGGTAAGTACCCAAAAAAGGAGTGTATTGTTTTATTATTCATTTAACATTAATACCCGTCATACCTTTAGGAATAACATTGTGATTTATTTAATTTACTTTTATTCGTTAAAATAAAATTAAGGGTAAAAATGGATGACTTAGGCCATAAGGCATTTCTGCCAGTCAACGGTACCTTAATTGATTGGTATTTTTAAAGCAATTTTATGTGTCTCACCTAGTTGTAATGCTTAGGTAAGTTCCTACATAGGTACGCTAGGCAGTATGCTTAGCACAGGAGCGCCGCAACAGTATCCCGCCCGCGAGCTAGGCTACCCGTCCTTTTCTAATTAATATATATACCTACACTTAAAAAAAGACGGGTAGTCTACCTCGCGCGCAAGATTCTGTCTGTAACTAGTTACTATTGCTATCTTCGTAAATTCTGTCGCAGCGCTTATGTGCTGAGTCCACAGACACGGCAAATCGAAGTTTTACTTAATTGTGCTATTGCTAAAATACAGGCACTATGCATTAAGATAAATAAATAAATATGATAGAACATTTTTAAACAAATTGACTAAGCCCCACGGTAAGCTCAAGAAGGCTTGTGTTGTGGGTACTCAGACAACGATATATAATATATAAATACTTAAATACATAGAAAACAACCATGACTCAGGAACAAATATCTATATCATCATACAAATAAATGCCCTTACCAGGATTCGAACCCGGGACCATCGGCTTCATAGGGTCACTACCCACTAGGCAAGATATTAAGTAGGTACGAGTAATAAGGTTATTTCGATAGCTATTTGAGGAATATTACTCTATTTATGCCTTCGGGATATCTAAAATAAAATAAAATGTTTTATAAACCTTCATAGATCACCATGTCTCAGTCCACAAGCGGCACAAGCGGCACAAGCCGAAGCCGACCATCCACACCTGACTGCGGTTGTACTGAAGACAAGCAATCGACGCCGCCTCTGCTGTCCCCGCACTGCGAGTGCCCCAGGGATGATCTGGACATCGTGATCCATGACGAGCACTGTCTCATGTATAAACATGACACCCTCATTTATCCACACGTAAGCTTTAATCGCATCTCTAAAATATTATTTTAGTAAGCCCCCTCGATGAAAATGAAACACTTTTTTATTGTTATCATGAAATACACACTGTGTAACAGTTTGTTGGCGGTAATCACTTTCGACCCCCTTTTTACTTTCTTAGGGGTTGAATTTTCATAAGGCCTTTCTCAGTAGAGATTGACAACATTTGAAGAAATATGGTCTTTAAAAAATACGTATCTAAAGTAACGGATCTGTTTCATTCAATAAACGAAAATTTAAATCGTTCTCATCACACGTATTTTCAGTCCAAATTCGATCAATTATGATCTTCTGCCATTTCCCCATTTCCACCTGGATCCCCCTGCATTTGTACCCAATTGATCGAAATTTGTCGAATGGGATTCTATCAAAATTACGTGAGTGATCCGTCTTAAAAGCCAATGGCCTGCTGCTAAATGTTAGGTATTATAAGACGTTGATGATACTTCTACATTATCGTGCGTCAATTGTTTACTGTGTCTTCAGGAGCCAGAGGTGTGCGAGTGCGTGACGCCGCAGTTCGAAGACGGCTTGTGCAAGTGCTGCAGCTGCCCTCCGGAGCAATGCCACTGCAGGAAGGCGGGCAGAGAGGCGGTCGATGAGTGGGTCTTCTGACATTTGTAGAGAACAGAGCTTTATGCTCATGAGGTCAGAGCAGCTAAAACATTATTAGTTGAAGGATTCAGCTGCCGAGTTGTAAAACCGACTTTGGCGACGATGCGATCCAACCAGTGTCATCGTAGAAGGGCGGTGGCAGCTATTTTGATGATCCAGTTATACTGAGTTGGTGAAGATATACGGTTCTGCTAGGGACATGCGATGATTGTTATTAGGTACATTGATTGTTGTGTGATTGATTATTAACTAGCTACGATAACGACTCTCATGTAACGTTTTTTGATACCAACAGATGGCGCAGGAACCGCGACGTGGGCGCCATGCCAGCTGTGCTGGAGTCCACGCACCCGCTCATGCAGAAGTTCCAGGCCTCGCTCAAGCAGTTCCTGGAGAAGGAGAACGCTATCGCTGCCGAGGAGATTCTGGAGCTGGTATGTATAATCATACTTCTGTCTGTCACACCGCGACATGGGCGCCATATATGCCAGCTGTGCTCGAGTCCACGCACCCCCTGATGCAGAAGTTACAGGCCTCACTCAAGCAGTTCCTCAGGAATAGAAGATACTAGTATACATAAACATCTCTAGAGCTGGTATGTTTATGGGCACGATGAGAATGACCAATTTTCCACTGAGTGTAGGAAAGAGATCGCTTATTCAGGTCTGCCCTAAGTTTACCGATAAGTAGGCATGATTCCCATTTGTATTGTAGAAGACTGACTAAGGGCGGTATTACATTTGTCCAATATCTTGGTCCAATGTCATTGCGTCTCACTCTATCAATAAGCAAAATGTGAGACAAAATACACATTGGACAGGTGGAATGCCATCACCCTTACACAAAACTAGTAAAGCTAGCTCAGAAAGGCCGTAACCTCCTTTTAGTCACTTATGTTGATTAATTAATTGATCAAGTCTAATTGTATTCAAATTGTACTGTTTAACACAATAAACATTTTTTTTTTCATATGACACAAAGTTTATTGACAGAAAGACAAGCTGCGCCTGAGTAAGTTGGCGTATGATCAAGACTTGGAAAACATCTACAGAAGCGACCACGACACTAATGCGCAAAGGGTAAGATATTGTTTTATTAAACCTATGGTATGTATATTTAGGTACCTATTTAAATAAAAGAAAACAAACAATTAACACACAACAATATTATTTGCATGTCTCTATGCGACGAGGTAGTTGATTCCTATGTGTAATCTTATATCAACATTATCAACCTGTACGCCTACCACCAGTTTTGACATTGACATATTCGCTCACGTCTATGTAACTTACTTTCTATGCATCTCGCTCGTACAGGCATATTAGTGCAAGCGAGATGTACAGAAAGTAAATTACGTAGACGTGAGCGTTATGTCAACGCCAAAACTGGTGGTAGCCGTTTCTGCATACTGTACTATCTTACGCAAATAAATAAATAATCATTAAACAACTGTACCGATATTCGAAACCTAAGAATAATATTGAGAGTGGCAACATTCTGTTGTCGGTCGTATTGTCCTTTTCTAGCATATACGTCCCTCTCTCTCTCTCACATTCCCACCACAGAGCAGTTGGTTTTGACAGGTGTTTGACAGTAACCGCCAAAACAAATTTCCAAGTCATTGGCTTGCTGTTTTTCCATCTGGAAGGTCGTGAAGCTAAACTGCTGGTGAGTTTTTGAATTTGTACCCCAGTTTAGCTGACTACAGTCAAAACCGTTTACGACGACATCGTTTAGAACAACATACCGGTTATATTGACCAAAATCAAAGGTCCCGGCTGAATTCTATTAGACGGCCTTATAAAAAACACCGCTTTTTACGACATCGCTTATTACAACATATCTCTTTAAGCGACTACATTTAACTGATATTTTCGGAGAATTATATCTGTTAGAACGACCAGCCGTATTTTAAACATTTGAATAGGTGAGGGCAGCATCCCCTTCCCACATCTGGCACACTAAAGTCATTAAGATCGCAAAAGTAAACAAAAACAACTCGAGTTTAGTGTCTATTGTATTTCTCAGAAACAAAATCGGTACACGTGTATGCAGTATAATCGAAACCCAAAGCCCGCTTTCTCATTTCTTTTCAGTCAGTTTGTTACTTATCCGAACACAAGACAGACGCACCTAAACATATTGTTGAGTTATTCGTGAAACTTTTAACATGTCGCAAAGAAAAAGAAAACAAATTACTATAGAAGAAAAATCGCGTATTATATCAAAACTTGAGAGTGGAATTCCAAACAAAGACTTGGCCGCGGAATATGGTGTATCACACTCGACAATTTCAACCATTTGGAAAGAGAGAGAAAAAATTCAAACACTTTTTGAGAACAATTTATTGAAAATGAAACGAGCAAGAACAACGAAGCATACGAAGATTGAGGAAGCTTTGCTAAAGTGGTTTAAATATCAAAGGACAAATAATGTGCCAATAAATGGACCAATTCTTCAACAAAAAGCAAACGATTTTGCTCAGCGTTTTGGTGAAAATTTCGTTTGCTCGTCCAGTTGGATTCAACGTTTCCGAGCTAGGCACGGTATCGTCGGCGGGAAAATGAGTGGTGAAGCTGCCAGTGTTGATAGTGGTGTAGTAGAAGAATGGATGTCGCAAAAGTGGCCTGCGTTATACGAAGACTACGGACCAGATGACATCTTTAACGCTGACGAAACCGGACTTTTTTATAATATGACACCAGACAGGACTTTAAAGTTCAAAGGAGAGAATTGTTCTGGCGGAAAATTATCTAAGACGAGACTGACGATCATGGTTGCAGCAAATATGACAGGATCCTGTAAAAGGAAGCTTTTAGTTATAGGCAAATCTAAGAAACCAAGATGTTTTAAAAACATACGCTCACTGCCGGTAACGTATGAAAACAATATGAAATCATGGATGACATCGGAAATTTTTGAAAGATGGTTGCGAAACTGGGACGCTGAATTAAAAGCACACAATAAGAAAATTCTACTTTTAGTTGATAACTGTCCTGCTCATCCGGCTGTTACTAATTTGAAGTGCATTAAACTTGTGTTTTTACCACCAAATGTTACATCTGTACTGCAACCAATGGACCAAGGTGTAATAAGATGTTTAAAATCTCATTATAGAAGAGTGCAAGTGTTAAAGTTAATTCAAAACCTTGACAGTAACGACCAGAAAAGCTTTACGGTTCTTGATGCCATCTTGATGATATCAGAAGCATGGGAAAAAGTTTCACCAAAAACTATCGCGAACTGCTTTAGACATGCAGGTTTCAAACACCTCTTGACAATATCCTCAGATGATGTGACTGATGATGATGAAGAGGACAATATTTCTTTGGCTCAATTAGCCCAAAATTTAAGACCTGCTTTATCTACTACTGAAGCAGAGGAGTTTATTGATGTGGATAACTCTATCGCAATTTGTGCACCAGCTACGGAAGAAGATATTGTACAAGAAGTTCAAGAGGAAAATGACGAACAGGAAGAGACTGAAGAACAATTTACAGTGCCAACTTTGAATGATGGTCTCAATGCTGTCAATGTATTACGAAAAATTGCTCTTTTTAATGAACAGTTTCACATGCAGGGAAATTATGACAATACTTTAATTAAAATTCAGCGTGAACTACAAAGTGCGTACGTACTACAGAAGTGTTTCAAACAAACTAAAATAACAGATTTTGTTAATGTAGAAAAATGAGAATTATATGTACGTAATGTCTTTTTATTATAATTTTCATGTGAAATAAATAAAATTTAGTTTTATTTTATAGATGAGTATATTAATCACACATTTAGGTAATAATAAGTATTAGGTACGTCATCGGCTGTTACGACTATCGGTTTTTACGACCAAATATGAGTAGTCCCTTCGATGTCGTTATAAACGGTTTTGACTGTATATTGAAAAACAGTTTCTAACGGCTTTTGCCGTTCGAAATAAATATTTAAATTTAGTTGTCCGTTAAACCATCTAGCAAATAAAAACGATCCGGAATAGTGATGTGCAAGTGTTTTCAAAGGCTGCCTGCGCGCACCGTGGCTATGCCAATGAAAATACTAAAAACACATGTTAGAAAACACATCGAGCTGGTAAAGCGTGCACGTGTCACCATTATAATTTAATTTTATACCTACATTAAGTCTCTTCAGAGTCTTGTTAGTTTAAATCTTTGTGTGTGTGTATGTGTAATAACGGTTGAAATTATAATACTTAAATGGTGATCTGTGGAGGCATACCCTTCAGTTTTCAAGTGATTTGTGTTTTCGAATACGAAAGGATCGGATAGTTAATACGTGTTACGTAGAACCTACGTATGAAGGTAGAAGCTTATAGACGTGTAGGTTTTATCTGTCCAAGTATCTATCAGCAATTTGTCTTTTTATCCCGTTCCGGGTTAATATAATATTTATTGCAAAATTTATTTTTTGGTAATAAACTTGCTGATAAATAATGTGTACCCGCTTAGGAGTCGACGAAGCCCCGCTTCGCGGGGCTTCTATTTCCGCTCTGAGGGACACAAGGTAACGAACAAACCTACATCGCAAACATTGCATTTATTTTTGAGGAAAGTGAGTACTTCGGCAGTACATAAACTTAAATCTGACTAGACATATAGAGAGATTAGCATGGGTCTGCGCAAGAATGACATGCGAAATCGTGAAGTATTTCACTCTTTATCTACCAACTTATATCTCTCCAACTAGATCTTTGAAAAAAAAAAAAATAAAAAAAAAAATGGTTAAAATGTAGGTAGGTACCTACTTAAATAAATAACTTAGCAGGTACTTACAGCCTAAAAAGGTTAAGGAAAGAACTCTTGCATGTAGTTGCTATATGTGCTTGTGTTATTTTGGATTTGAATAATTTGATTATTAATTCTATATGTAACTACATACAAGAGGGTCAATTCTTAAGCCTACCTACCTACCTACATAAATAGTACACTTGTAAACGTTTCAAATAAAATCGGAAGCCTGTGATTTGGAAAGGCATTAACGATACGGGAATCTTTAGATTGAGTCATTGACGAAGACGCATGGTTTGGTTCATATTGTCAAATTATATTAGTTAACTGTAGAGTTAAAGTTTAGTTTTGACAAATCTGCGCGTCACCGTGAATGACACTCTCTAAAAGTGACTGTTAAAGCCTGCTTAAAGCCTTTCACCTGGTCGAGCAAGGAACCCGCAACTAAGGGAATATTACCCACAGGGTATTTGATTTGAATGATATTCTTAAACCTACGTCTGTTATGGTTCCACCTGCGTGAGGTGTGCCTAAGAGAATCTTTTATTCGTTTACAAACTAACGTCATGTTATTTGTGATAAAACCAATATATTATGTACCTATCTAAGCCTGCGCAAGGCTGCCATGTTTCCACCTGCGTAAGGTGTGCCAAAGAATCTTTGAATCGTTCACAAACTGACGTCAAGTTATTGATGATGATATTATAACCTATGTAAGCCTGCGCAAGGCATGTCAGACATATTCACAGAAATATAAATGATATGGTTATAACACAAGCGAGCGAGTAGGCCACAATCAGAAAAATATTACAAAGATGAATTTGTAAATATCTCCTCTTAGAGAAAGTAAAAAGGGTTTAAAATATTGTTTTGGGTAAAAATCAGTCGAAATAGACAAGGCTTCGTTATTAGAGTTTTCATTTCTGTTTACCAATCTATTCTAAGGGTCCCGAACACCCTGTTGGCTAAACCCAAAATTGGGCTAATTAACTGTGGTAAAAGTGAAAACTACTTACTATTTACAATAACACTTCTAAAATCATAAAAGGTAAAATATAACCTAAGATTCCATGCCTATTTCGACTCATTTTTATTTTAAAGATGATAAAATCTTTGCAACCTAATATATAAATAAAATTGTGGTCTGGAGACGCTAAGCCTCATAACTTGGGCGGCATAGATAATACTAAGAAATTTAGTCGCTGATTTCGACTATAAGCCCAGGCAGAATATTGATAATTAGAATAAGGAGTGGTCAATCCTCCAAGGTCCAGATAATCTGTGGACTCTAATTAAATCAGGCTCGGCAAGCTCACGACACGACAGAGCTTACGATTCCATTCTGAAATAAGCTATGTTTACAATATATATTACTCATAGTGTGAAACAAACAGCCTGCTCAAGGTGTACAAAAGGTCCGTTTAACGGCCCTATGAATATCTAAAAACCTTTGAAGTCTAGGCCTGCTAAGGCAGACTAGAAATAAATACATATGATCCCAATGTAAGAGCAGCTCACAGTTGCATAAATTATATTTGCCTCGAGAGCACTAGTCTTTCAGTTAACATGTTTACGAGTACCTACCTATGTACACGATATGACCAAGGTTACCTACCTATTTAATTATTATATCCCTGACTGCCATGGTATGGGAAATTATTATGTGCTGGCGGTGCTGCACAAGCATGTTTGAAATAAAATATACAAAACTGTCCTAACGGGCGTTTATGAATTATGTATTTTACACCCTTATGTCTGTATTGTGACCCTGGAAGTTTTAAACCACCTGTATCGTAAGTGCTCCCATGCACGGATTAAGTTTATTATAAACTACCCATGCCCTAACCTCAAGGGCAAGTGCTTCTATGCACGGACCAGATACTGTTACCACTTAACTCACTTATCATGACTTGTCATAGTTTGATACTACACGTTTAACAAATTTAAGAACGTGGAATGTACCCACTACAAAAGGTTTTTAAAAACAGTCACTGAATGGTTTGCACGAAAGGTTCTAGCACAACTTCTGGGCGGTCACGCCTAGGGCATGACCCTCTAGTTCTCAATTTATACAAAATTATAGCATTGTGATACTGTTCGCTTGCACAATAAAATAGAGAAACAGGAGCACGCTTTGCGAAAAGGCGAAGCTATTTTGAAACGCCAAACTTTCAAAAATGGATTGAAATATATAAATATGTCTTTGGTGTGGAACATGTACACCCAAACAAATGCAGTCATTTATTATATGTTGGAAAAACTCTGCCAAAGTGTTAGTCTGTCTGAACAGCGTTACCTGAAGGCATCAATGCACATGAATCTCTTGAAACATGGTGGATTAATTAATTTACACCCCGCCTGTGTCTTGCTCTAACCAAATCCACAAGTTAAGGACCTCAACCTATCTAGGTACCCTTCTTGCCCGAGACCTGAAAAAATGTTCACTATAATCTCATGCAGTCAAGTGTCGGAAAACTAGGTCCACACACTTAGCGCTACTGTGAATATATATCTAAAAAGTCTGTAGACTGCCTTCCAGGAGGCGGGATGCTAATAGACTAGCCTATATAGTAGGCCAGAGATATAGTATTCAAAAGCACACTGATCCAAATCCAGTAATATTATATGTATTTCAAAATATAAAATAATTGACAATTCGGCGTATATTTGATATCAAAAAGTTACAATTATCCTTAGTTCATAAGGAGGATAAGTATACATAAATATCAAATAGATTCGACAAAGTGTTGACACTAGCATTGGATGAAATAGGTCCCTCTTAAAGGGCCTCTGCGCTGTTGGCTTTGGGCCCACGGGTGGCCGGCAAAAGGTCGGGGACCCCATGGTCCGCACAGTTATTGCACATAATGTATGATCACTAAATAAACACACAAATTTGCATTTTGGTTAAAAACACATATGCGATGAGCTAAGGTTTCGAATTAAGTACCTTATTCTTAATAATTTACACACTGGAAAGAGGAAACTGAATATTCAGAATTAAGCAATGCTATGAATGGTTTACATAAATTAAACCACTTTAGCGTTCAGAACCAATCAAGCTTATGCCTACTAGTAGGCACCAGATAAGGTAAACTACTCTTATTGCATATATAGAAATTAATGAGTACAATTAAGGTCACTTGATGATAGCTAAACATGAATATAAGCAGAATGAGCCTGCACCTTTACAAATATAATTGATAAGGTTCTGTGGCATTTCTATATTAACCATTTGAACGCCAAGAGCACCAAAAAGCGTCATAACTAGGCGTGCCCACATGAGTGTTATGTTATGGCTTAAGCTCTCAAAGTAACCTTCACAATTTTATGTAAGGTTTGTTTAGGTACATTCGCTCGCGTTCGCGTTAGTAAAGCGTACAAAGGATTAAATGCATTTTATAGCTATAACCAAGTATATAGCTCACACTGACTCACAGTCATTAAAGGAATTCAGTAATTCCCTATCACATTTTAGTAAGTAGGTACCCAATATTAACTTTGTGGGTAGTGATAGTGAATTATAACGAATATTTAAAATATTCGTCTACTTAATCCCGAGGGATTCTGGAAATAAGAAAGGTCTTGTCCTTGTTATATTCCTGCAACTGCTTACTTTACTAGATAATTATTATCAAATTTGTTAATAATTGGGAGTTATAAAATAATAAAAACTACTCGAGTACTTTATGATTTTATTCTTTTCATACTTGAATTACATCACTCCTTATCACAGATGTTGTATGCTCCTTGAAGAGTAGACTGACTTATCTCATCTTCTTTTACCTAGTTTTCACATACATATAGTTAAGTATAGCACCATTGTGGTGACTCATTTTTTCTCTTTGAACATTTATAAGTACATTAAGTACGTATATGAAATGTAAAGTTAGTAACATAATATAATGGTATATCAAATTGTATGCTTTACATAATACCTCTCTCCTCACAGGTGTTAAAATAAAGGATGTACTACATAATTAATTAAACACTCGTAATATAATAATATTACATATACATAATAAGTACATGTATAATCACATTGGCTTGGCGTCTTCCCACCACCAGGCGATAACAAACACGTCTCAATATTATTCTTAGGTTTCGAATATCGGTACAGTTGTTTAATGACAGCGTTTTACACAAAAATAAAACGCTAATTAAATAACTTACCATATTCGAAACCTAAAGTTTTAATCCTGCCTGGTGTAAATATATATAATTTTGAGACAATGACTTGGAAATTTGTTTTGGCGGTTACTGTCAAACACCTGTCAAAACCAACTGCTCTGTGGTGGGAATGTGAGAGAGAGAGAGGGACGTATATGCTAGAAAAGGACAATACGACCGACAACAGAATGTTGCCACTCTCAATATTATTCTTAGGTTTCGAATATGGTAAGTTATTTAATTAGCGTTTTATTTTTGTGTAAAACGCTGTCATTATTATAATTATGAACAATTTGTAATATTTCGGGTAGTTATAACATTTATTGGTTAACCGACCAATAACAAAACCGCCTGGACGACCAACTTTAACCTACATTATTTGATCGTGTAATGTTTTCATCTACCCTCAACTGGCATAAGGAGCCATTTGAGGGTAGAATTTGTTTACTTTTATTTAAATACCTAAAGATACAGAGTTAGTAGATATTAGCCATTTACAAAATTACCCTTTAGTCGAAGTTAACCCAATGCAACTTACACATTGCAAGTGCCTTTCACTGCAGGCGTAAGAACTATCGATCGTTGCACCAAAATATGTAGATTACTTTGATGCAATGTTGCAGACCCTGATAGAAGAGTACGAGGCAACTATCACCAAGAACAGGGAGCTCAGAATCGCGGCCGAGAAGCGTGCGCAAGGGTCCGCGGAGAACTACAAGCGAGCTAAGGAGAAGCTGGAACAGAACATGATCGCAGGTATAGTCCCACAAGAAATTGTAGAAAATTATTGAGGGCGCCACTTCCTACGTAACTGTCACATTGTAATAAGTAATGAATAACACATTTCTCAGTAATATGGTTTTTAATACAGAACGAGAAGCGATGGAAGAAATGGAGGCACTGACATCGCTCTGCCGACAGCTGGAAGCGTGGCGCGGGGAGACAGAGTCGGAACTCACAGTCAAACAGCGAATGTCTGACAAGATGAGAGCTGAGAAGAAGACGATGGCCGACGAGAAGAGACAGCTGGTGAGTTAGAGAGAGATGTACGATGATGATGAATATGATACGGTATCATACATCATACTCCACACTCACAAGAAACTAGAGATTGTAAGATCGAGAGTTTCAGGCTGTAGGAGGGATTTTACTAAAAATCTAAGTTTGAATTAGGTACTTATATGTGACGTCCCACGGTCAAAGGTACCTTATGGCGGGTATGGAGTTATGCATACCCCAGTAATCTACAATAAATAAGCTATCGATAACACAAAAGATCAACCTTCTAGGTTGCGTAGTTACAGAGATATGATTTTTTGAAAATAATGTTGTGAAATGAGCAACTTTACGATAGAGAAGTTTTAAGTTTAGCCGCCTAAAAAACTATGTTCCTGAAGTAAGTTACATAGTTGACTACAAATAATAATGCCTTATATATCTGAGATTAAAAAAATATTGCGACTTGTTCTGTAATGCAAATAGAAACTTTTGATATCGACTGATTTATGTGTATACTAACCATTCTCTTGAAAATAAAGTTTTATTTCATTTTCACGATTGATTGCAATGAGCTCTCAAGATTTAAATTTTATCTATTAGAAAACGACACTGACAGACAGTTTAAGCAAAAAACAATACCGATTTAGAGGTGAAAATGTATTTTCTGACTTTTTCATATAAAATCACAAAATTGAATATTTTTACTTTTAATGAGACACACAATCAATTTTTCTGAGCACATATGAAAGAAATTCTGTCATTCAAATGAAATAAATCCTAAAACCCCAACTAAATACTATATTTAACCCCTTATGCCACTTTAAACTTACATAACAATAATAGTATTTGCTCCATACATTTACGAAAAGGTACCTTATGGAAATAAATCTAATAATACATCACTACAAAATATCAATCATATTATAGTTTATCTTTTATGAATAGAAAATATTAATTTACATTAAACTGCCCCCAATTTAATTAGTTCTTCGTCATAATAATCTTAAAAAAGACCAATAATTTGTATGTAATGAAAAGGTACCTTGTAGTCAAGTTACATGATGAGGCATGATGATGATGGAACAGTTAGGATAAACTAATAATATTTTGGGGTTAAGATGGTATAAATCGTCTATTTCTTATCAATAATATATTTCGGTTGCTATTGAAGATAAGCGGCATTGAGGTTCAATGACCTCAGATATTCCATAAGGTAATGCGTCGGGTATTGGCATTTTTCAGCAAACCAATGGCTGATTTACTGCATGCGACCAAACCAAATGAAGATTATTCTAGTTAAGAAAGACTTGACGAGAGTAACTTTGGTATAATAGCAGTCTACTTGGATTTGTGATGTCGGTCTATGTACGGTTATAATATTTGCGAGGCGCCCCAACCAGAACTGAAATTATCAAATTAGTTTTGCAGAATGCTAATACAGTTCTCTACCATACTTCTTTTCCCGTATTGACTAGTTTTTTTGGGAATTTTCAATCTTTTTTCCATAAGGTACCTTTTCTACTAAACTCTGAGACGACATTACTAGGCTTATAACTAACTTATAACAAAAATAAAAACAGGTAAACAAACCTTACGCATTAAGGTTTCAGATCACATAATAAAAAAAAAATGAGCATTTTTTCACCTCTTTACAAAACATTTAATATCTCCGAAACTAGAAACCCTCATAAGGTACCTTTTCCCGTGGAACGTCACATATATGTTAAGAAGAAGAACTAATACCTATATATTTGCAGGACATGGTGATCTACGGTCTAAGCAACGAGGTCTGGAAGCTGGAGTCCAAGCTGGAGATGTTCAAAAAGCAGTTCGAGATCAAGAACAACGAGATGGAAATTATTAATGACAGGGTACGCTTAGAATTTTGCCTAACGATAGCCAAGATGATCTGCCCGTATCATTTAATTTTTAGAGCTTAAAGAAAAACAAAACATTTAAATGTTTGGTGGCATTCTGCAGAATATTAAGTTATAATTAGTTTTTTCCGCGAATAGCGATATTGTGTTACAAGCAATCTTAAACAGAAACTTGAATGGTACGACACGATGTCTTCTGTGGCAGATAGAAGGTTTCACATCATTCATCACCGAGCATAGTGAGCAAATTGCAATTCTCCTCAGAGTTTTCAAAGTTGCCTTTCCCTCTAACACGCTGCCTTTCTAACACACTAGATTTTTCAACAGTCTCGATGTGCCTTTCCAGGTGACAGCATACTCGACGGAGCTGGAAGACTTGGAGCTGGACAAGCGGCGTCTAGTGGCGCTCTGGAACTCCGTGCTCGTCAACATCTCGCAGCGGGACAAGGTGTTCGACTCCGTGCGGGACGACTACAAGTGAGTGAATACTCGTATAAAGTAAAATGGAAAAAAACATCACCTCGAGCGAGATTATTGGGCCAACCCCGAAATCGCGAATATAAAGATACTCTTCCATAGAAATTTTCCAAATCAGACCAGCCAAAATGAATGAAACAGCCAAATCTCTTTTCGTGATTTCGGGGTTGGTCCCATAGTAAAAATTGCTCAGTATGACCTATACATTAACAGGGCCAGGGTTGAATAAATGGTTTTAGTTATTAGTATATGTTACAATATGTACCTATTCTAAAATAGATTGAATCAGAGTAGGGCGTTTTCGTGTTGGAAATTTAAATGACGTCCGTTTCACTTTCAGCACCCTGAAGGAGAGCTACCGCACACTCCTAAACAATCTGGAGATCACGAAGAAGGTCACGATGGAAGAGATGGCCAAGAGTTCCGAGCTGGCCATGAACAAAGACAAGCTGCTGTATGATATCGGCGCCATTAGCAAGCTCGGTGGGTACTGGCCATAGTTGGCCATAAATAACCGCGAACCCCTTCGTTCAATCGTTCGTCTATTTGCTTCTCTTCCGCACGAAGGGGTCACGTGACGAACGTCAGAACTGTCATACGCACTTTTCGCTCGCTCCGTGATTTTTATTGAAAAACCAACTAAAACGTAATTTTTGGAACCTTAATTCGATATAAACACGTAGCCTAGTATCAGTGCTTACTCAAATTAAATAATTG
Source organism: Cydia splendana (assembly GCF_910591565.1). Taxonomy (NCBI): domain Eukaryota; kingdom Metazoa; phylum Arthropoda; class Insecta; order Lepidoptera; family Tortricidae; genus Cydia; species Cydia splendana. The sequence continues at coordinate 1,191,437 of NC_085965.1, read as the reverse complement.
TATGGTGTGCAAATGTTGTAGTGGCAAGAAATCACAGTTTTAAAATCGGTGTTTAGTGAACCAACTGTAACTTTATAACATCAACAGTGCGGGTCAGCTGCCCGCTGACAGCGAATCAGCTGTTAGTAACTGCGCGTGCGCAAGAACGGTGTGTTAGTGATTTTCGCTGGAACTAGAACCTTATTCCCAAGGCGTACAGTAGAATTCACAATGGCAAGCTGTGGAGGATGTTTGAATGAAGTAACCAACGGGAGATTTTTGAACTGCTGCAACTGCCAAAAACCGTACGACCTTATTTGTGCGAATGTTGCAGAAGTCGTTTATAGTAGCATGGGACCGGCACAAAAAAATTCGTGGAAATGTATTGAGTGCAAATGTGCCGAGCCTAAGATGGACAACACAAACACGCCCGCACGGTGTGATAATGTAAATATGTGCCGGGGCGGGCGGGCCCAGTTCGTTATGAGCCCCGCGGAGACCGTGGGTGACAGCTCCGTCATGGAGGTGTCCTATACGGACGGGCATCCACACAACACCACTCCGCGCGATAACGGGATGGACTCGACCCGTGTCACCGACATGCAGCTGCTGGTCACCGAGCTCCGACTTTTCCGCGAGGAGATGCGTGCGATGAGCCAGGAGATACACGCTCTTCGTACTTCCCTGGAAAGTCTAACAGCAAGGATTGACAGCTGCGACAGGCGGATCGACAGCTGCGAGGGCCGCGTCGACGCGCTTAGTGCCCGTGTCGAGTCTTTGGAGACCAGACCCCAATTTAATGACGCCGCCCCTGACGCCGCTCTCGTCGAAACTGTGTCGCAACTCAGGCTGGAGCTTAATGACCGCGACCAGGAGTTGTTATTAAATGATCTTGAGATAACTAGTGTGCCAGAGAGTAGCGGCGAAAGCGCGGTGCATTTAGTAACAACCCTGAGCAAGAAATTGGGGGTCGAACTCACCGAGCACGACATCGTCGACGCTGCGCGTGTGGGGCGCGCGCCTCAGCTGCAGGAAGGTATCCAGGGACCCGCAGGGCGGCCGCGACCGCTCGTGGTGCGCCTGGCGCGCCGCGCCGTCAGGGACCGTCTGCTGCAGGCTGCGCGGGTGCGCCGTGGTGCCACCACGGAAGGCACCGGCATCCCCGGGCGAACGTGTAACTTCTACGTCAACGAACGGTTGACTCCTCACAATCGACGTCTTTTCTATAAGGCACGGGAGCTGAAGCAGCAGCGTTCTTGGCGGTACGTCTGGACCCGAGACGGAAAAATCTTCGCACGGCAGCAGGCGGGCACGAGTTCGCCTCGACACCGCATACGCACCGAGCTGGATCTGGATCGGGTTTTTGGCTCACGATAGGTTTGCTCATGTTATTTAGCTTGACCTGTAGTTTGCTAGTTCTCTTGTCAACCACCATTGTTTGTCTGCCACTGTTCCTGTTGCCGCCACACACTTATCACACCATTGAAAAACGCACACTACACGAAAACAATACATACACGCATTGCACTCATTATTTTAATCAAAACACAATGTTCACACTCCGCACATTACATTTTGTAGCACATTCTATTGTATTTACACGACTCCCTACATATTTTATACAACTACACGCCGAAAAACACTTTTGCATAACTAATAACCTCAAACTAAATTCGTTCCCGATCACCGCGCTTGTTTACAATGCAAAACCGGTCCTGTCTTGCTGTCCGCTTATTTATTATGCCACTTATCTTATTGCAAGATAGCTCGAAATCAATTACAAATCGGTTTGTTCAACGCGGGCTCATTGGGCACAAATCACGATAATTTTATAGCGACTTGCACTCGATTGGACATGGATGTGTTAGCTATTAATGAAACCTGGCTGAGAGGGGGGGATGAGTGTCGGGCCCCTGTGCTCCCGGGGTGCAGGTTGCGTCACACCCCGCGACCACATGGTCCACGGTCACGTGGTGGGGGGGTTGGGTTCTACATAAAGCGTAATGTCACTGCTCGTAACTTACCACATCCCGTAGATCCAAAACATAGGACGATTGAACAAATGTGGATACACATGACTGTGCAAGGTAAAAAAATTGTAGTAGGTACAGCGTATCGCCCACCTTGGCAGGACGTTGACCTATTTTTAGACGCCATATCTGACACGATTAGCTCAATGAATAATTATGACCATTTAATACTGCTAGGTGACTTTAATATTAATTTATTTACTGCAAACGACATTAAAACAACAAAGCTTAACAACTTTTTATCTACCTTTAATTTAGCACAAATAGTAACAGAGCCAACACATTTCACAAATACCAGCCAAACACTGATTGACGTGGTTTGCACCGATTTAAATGCCAAAAAAATAAATATTGAGCACGTAGGGTCACTTTTTGGGCACTGTATTGTTATGTGCGAGTTCACTATAAGGCGGAACAAACCTAAGCCCTACACTATACTGTACAGGCCCCTTAATAATATTAATCTCGCACTCTTTGATACTGATTTGCGTGGTGTGGGGTGGGATCTGATGTCTGCGATGCCCAACGTAAATGATAAGGTCGAAGCATTAGGCAGGCACATAGTTTATTTATTCGATATGCACGCACCCATCAAAACATCCATAATAAAAGGCCCCTCATATCCTTGGATCACTGACACAGTGAAACTAATGATGCGTATACGTGACAAGGCTGCCGCAGATTATCATAAGACAGGTTCAGAGAGCAAAAAACTGTATTATAAGGACCTAAAGTCAACTGTAAATAAGGCTATATACAATGAAAAATCGGCATACTTTAACCACAATATAAATAATAAAATTAAGGAGCCTAAATCACTTTGGAAAAATCTTAAATCTACTATTCTGCCTAAAAATAATATAGAATTGCCACCCACTTTCAGTGACCCCGATATTATAAATAGTCATTTTTTGGACTTACCAATTGCATCACAAGTTAGTATTTCGCGGTTAACTTACTTTGAATTCAACAGGTATAACAAGTCTATATTTCACATTAGACCAGTTAGCTCCGACAATTTGCTAAAAATTGTGTCTAAACTCAAATCGAATGCAGAGGGACATGACCTAATTAATTTAAATATGCTACTCATGACATTTCCATATACTGTAGACTTATTGACTGATGTGATAAATACCTCTATTTTAACATCCACTTTTCCTGACACCTGGAAAGTGGCTATTGTGCGCCCACTGCCAAAAACCACTAATCCATCCGAACTAAAGGAGCTGAGGCCTATTAGCATACTACCCTGTATGTCTAAGATACTGGAAAAGATTGTATGCACACAATTAAGCGATTACATTGAGAGCAATGGGATCTTACCAGATGTACAATCAGGTTTCAGGAAAGGGCGCAGTACTGTGACGGCCCTGCTTGATGTCACAGACAACATTCTTTGCTCACAAGATAAGGGTATGTGTACACTGCTTGTGCTACTTGATTTTTCCAGGGCATTTGACTGTATTAATATAGACCTGTTACTATCAAAGCTAAGTTACTATGGATTTGATAATAGTGCTCTGCATTGGTTTCATAGTTATCTCACATTGCGGCACCAGTATGTAAAGCTGTCCTCAAGTGATGGACCGGCCAAAATCTCAGGAAAAATGCCCCTTTCCAGAGGTGTTCCGCAGGGGTCGATACTCGGCCCAATCCTGTTCATCTTATATACAGCGGACATAACAACTCACATTACACACTGCAAGTATCATATCTATGCAGATGACATTCAGATATATATAACTTGTAAACCCTCTGAAATTGACACTGCAATTCAAAAACTTAATGTGGACCTTGCAAGTATAGCGTCTTGGGCTTCAGATAACAGTTTGATGCTCAATCCTTCTAAAACAAAATATCTAATATTTGGCACCAAAAATCAGCTGAACAGAATCAGACCTTATGGAGATCTAATCCTATCAGGTGAACCCATTGAACGAGTATATGAGGCTCGAAATTTAGGCTTAATTATGGACAGTGAACTTAGGTTTGAGAAACATGTTGCTGAATCTGTTAGAAACTGTTTTTACAGGCTCAAAGTACTATATAACATACGACCCTTTATCAACGAAACCTTGCGCACTCAGTTAGTTGAAGCTCTTGTTCTTTCCAAATTAAATTATATGGATTTAGTGTATGGTCCACGTCTCCTATCAAAAACAAAGCGACTTATACAGAGGGTGCAAAATGCTTGCGCCCGGTTCTGCTTCAATATCCCACCACGAGGCCATGTGACTCCATTTTTGAATAAACACAGTGTTCTTAAAATGCTGCACCGTCGCAAGCTTCATCTAGCGGGTCTTCTATTCGGCATTGTAAAATACAAATCTCCATCATATCTTTTTGAGAAGTTGTCATGGATGTCCACTCGTAGATCACTTGGCGCACGTTATTGCAGCGTGCAGTTGGTAACACCTCGACATGCTACAGCTGCTTTCCGTGGCAGTTTCAAGTACATGGCCACCCGTTGCTGGAATAACATTCCACCCCCTCTCAGGAACCTAGAAAGTATTATAAGTTTTAAAGCCAAACTCAAAATATTCACACTACAACACCAGCTGCAACAGGAAACTTTAAGGCATGACACTAGTTGCTTTTAATGTAATTATTGACGAATATAACTACTCGACAATAATTATATTAAGGTAATTATAATTATAAATAGAATATTTTTAGATTAAATTGTAATATGTATGTTCTAAATAGCAAGCAATTGTATAAAAGTAAATACCTGTTTTTATGTCCTTTCCTCACTGTAAGTAACCCAATGCGTCTGTATGTATAGTTTTGCTGTCATATCCTTTCTTTTTCGCTGTATGTTAACACAATTGCGCGTGTGTTTTATCTATCTTTTATGTAAGGTAAGATATTTTTTGATCACTCCTTCACTTCTCACTTTGGTAAAGTAAACAGAGTAAACAGTGTGTTTGGTAACTTTTTAAACGTTAATCACGTATGTAGTCTTAATTATTTATGTTGTTTGTTTGTATCTTAATATTTGTAATGTTTTCACAGTTATTCCATGTGTTTTATGCTTGAAATGTTCTAGTATTCTCAATTGTTATTGTTAGCACCCTGTCTGTACGGCATTGCCTTTTAGGTTATCTGTCATTTGTCACACCCGTAGGCCAGATGGCGCTGGCAGCCGCAAGTGGTTGCGTTCAGTTCTACGAGGCCGTGCCGTACAGCTGCGTTCGTGGCCCACCAAAATGGACTCGCCGGAAGACCAGCGCCGACTCTCGGGTCAGCATTATGCTGAGGCGAGCCCATTTCGTGGTAAACAATTTGTAATTATGTTTGTATTAAGCATTTAATTTTACTTTTGTATGTACACTAAGTTTATCACGAAAAATAAATGATTTATGATTTATTTATGATTTATGATTTATGAATATGCAAGAGCGATAGAGAGGAATATAGACGACCTGAAGTTCGAAGAGGTTGGCGGCCCCGTGGATACTTAACCGTGATGGAAAATATGGATATGGCAAATTTTAAGTAATTTTTAAAGTCGTTTTCTTAATATAATGTTGTTACTTTTACAGTGGACGGGGAGGAAGCGAAGCGCCTGGCTTATGAGACGCAGATACATGAACTCACCGAATCCATCGAGATGACCGAGAGGGACCAAGAGCTTATTACAATGGTATCTTTGTGGGCAATCTAACACAGATCAAGCAAGCTCCAAACTGAGCAAAGCTTGTCAACGATACACATAGTTACTTACAAATACATTCAGATTCAGTCAATCCAAGGTAACTCTGCATCACCTTGACAAGCGACAGACCTCCCAGACTTTCCACATTTCCAAATTTTGTAACTGCAATATCGACGCAGAGTTAGCCTAGGCAGACTAGCGCACTATATTAAGTGCTATATTCAACAGACAGCAATTTAACGTTTGCTTCCAGGAAAACAAAACAATGCAAAATATCCTGACGAGTACAGAGAAAGACTACGCCCACAAGGCGGAGTTGAAACTTAAGCTGGAGACGGAGATCCTGCAGAATATACAGGACTGTCTGCTCAACGACAAGGCCGTGGAAGCCATGGCCAAAGGCATCAAGAAGATGAGAGAGATTTCCAGGAAACAGGTTAGTTAAACTATTTTTTATCGAGCAGAAACGTCTGCGAGCGATACTAAAGAGGTTAGTTAAAGAGAAGCTGAAGACAGAGATCTGCAAAATATACAGGATTGTCTGCTGTACGACAAGGCCGTTGAATCCATGGATAATGGCAAAAATATCCAGGTACCTACCTACTTACTACAATAATTGTAACGTTTTCTTAAATCAAGGTTCCTATTTGGAAGCTGTGGGTGAATATTTTTTTTTTTTACATTTATTTTAACGTCACAAGTTCACAACATAGTACATGAAAAAACAAAGAAGAGTATGCAGACATAAAAGAGATTAGGACGCTAAAATAGGATCCCCACTCAGCATGATGCCGCGGCAGACCGTGGCGCTGGTTTTCTGTGGGGACCTGACTTAATCTAAAATTGAATGGCGACACGTATTACGCCAACGACACACAAATAAATTATTTACCTACATTGATTTAAAAAAACATGAACATTAATGTTTATCATAGTCAGAGTTTCTCACAGGGCCAGTTGCACCAACCACAACTGGTGGACTGATCAACGTCGCACAGCAGTAAAGTTTTTTTTTAAACTCTGACTGCAAATGTTTTGGTGCCGAATTTGTAGACCCAACTCAAGGAAATTCTAGAACAAATTAAGCCATGAAATATTCATTAGCTCATAAAATTGTTCGCGTTTTCCAGGAAATAGGTCTAGTCGATATGGAGAACGCCCACGCCAAGGTGATGCTGGACATCGAGGTGTACCGCAGCCTGACCGCGCGCAACCAGAAGGTGCTGGAAGGGGTGGAGGAGAAGGTGCGCGAGCGGGAGAGGGAGATCGATCAGCTGGAAGAGAAGTATAGCCAAAAGGTGACCACTGCCTTTAATTTTTCACCGATTTAAGATGAACAAAGAAGTATGAGAAGCAGGTTGCGCATTCCACAAAAACGTCTATTCTGTCGGGTACAAGACGAGTATGTGGAGTACGGCAGCAACCTTAATAATCTGCAGAAATTAAACCTGAGTTACTAAACATTATCATGCCAAATATCAGCCGATATTTGGCATGATAATATTAGCTAAGTGTTAAAAAATAGCTTCACGTGCCTGACACTTTTATGGAATGTCCCAGGTCCAATCACGAAAACTGCTTTCGATGGTCTTTTGTTCAGGAATGTATGGAGTACGTAAACTTCTCCCATTCGTCCTCTCACACTCTATTTGTTACACAATTTTCTAGTTTCCGATAACTTATCTTTTTGAAAAGTTTCTGAGACTTGTCTCTAAGCAGGTACTTGATATGGTTTTCACTTTTCAGACAATGGTTACAACTAGAAAACAAAGAGAACTGGATATCATCACTAAGAAATACTTCGCACTGAAGGAGATCTTTGACGTAAGTGTTCTTGAGTGATGATTTTGAATGTAGATCTAGAGGTTTCCGTGTAGGATGCGCCAATAATTACCATACAAAATATTTCATTGCTCTTAGTTCATTAAAAGTATTTAGTTAGTATAAAGTACTTGAAAACGCTGGTGGCCTAGCGGTAACAGCGTGCGACTTTCAATCCGGAGGTCCCGCCGGGTTCAAACCTTGACTCGTACCAATGATTTTTTTGGAATTTATGTACGAAATATCATTTGATATTTACCAGTCGCTTTTCGGTGAAGGAAAACATCGTGAGGAAAGCGGACTAATCCCAATTAGGTCTAGTTTACCCTCTGGGTTGAAAGATGAGATGGCAGTCGCTTTTGTAATTACTGGTGCCTACGCCAATTCTCGGGATTAGTTGCCAAGCGGATCCCAGGCTCCTATGAGTCGTGGCAAAATGCCGGGATAACGCGAGGAAGATGATGAGTTAATTAAAGTACTTACAAATTATTACCCTTTTCTGGATGCAGAGTAAATCCCCTCAAGAGCGTCGTATCGAAGAGCTGGAGATGCAGATCAAGGGGCTTCGCGAGCGCACAGAGGGCATGCAGCACGAGTGGCTGCGGCTGCAGAGCAACGTGGTCAAGCTGTCGCAGCAGCACCAGAAGGTGGTGGCCGACGTCAACCTCATCAACAAGCGTGAGTGCAATTGCAATATTTAGGTATATTTATATACTTTAGGTAGTTAGGAACATAAGCACGAACAATTTCGTACATTGACCCGCCATTTCCCGTCTCTATCGAACGCGCATAATTATATAATTGCTGTCTCTAGAGTTACAAGGCTCTGATCAAAAGGTAGTAATTTTACTAATTTCACTCCTGGAGAGTTTTAAGTTTTAACGGTAACCTAAAACTCGAGCCACAAATGGTACTTGATAAAGTGATCAATGTTTTTCTTTCCAGAAATCCAAATCTGCGATCAAAAAAGCATGCGCATCCAAGCGAACGTCGAGAGCGTGGCCGCGGAGCGCGCAAGCGTAGATCGCTCGCTGCGTGAGCTGCGCGGGCGACTAGTCGTGTTGGAGCGAGAGAGAAAGGAGGCTGGAGAGAGAGGGGAAGCGTTGAAGCTTGAACACGATTCACTGGCTATAGAATACAAGGCCAAGCTCAAGGTACGTCCATAGATCATAGGGGTCGACTACTTATTTCACGCCACCTTTCTTTTCTTGGCGTGAAACGTCGTCTCCGAGAATTTTAAACCCGCGATTATTAAAATCCAGAAAAAAAATTTATTTGACCTAACACGTTTTTTTAAGAACCGTTGAATTTTTAGAAGGGTTACCAATCTAACCTAATCTAAGCCAATGGCTTTTACAGGATGCTTTGTACAAAAGTTTGGAAATTTTACGGTTTTTTAATAAAACACGTTCGGTCAAATGAAAATTCGGTAAGTGAAACATCGAGCAAACATGTTACCCATTACTCACTTGCAGGATGCGGAAGCGGAAGTGTTCGACTTGGAGGAGTCAATAGAGAGCATGGACAAGGAGAAGATGAACCTGACGCAGAGCCTCGACCGCGTGCAGAGGGAAGCGCTCATTTGGCAACGGAAGGTGATTTCTTATTTCCTCCTTTTGCAGACTCATGGGCATCGCAAAGGGGGGGCAGGCTAGAGAACAAAATTTCTAACAAAATGTATGTTCCTCCCCTTGGCCATAGGCCGTATGAACTGCCCCCCCACCTAGCCCATCAGCTCGCGACGCCCTAGTGCAGACTTTTTTACTCTTCGTATATCCGGTTCTCTTATCTACAGTGCCGAATTAAGACATTTTGATGCCATTACCCAAATTATTATTTTTACTGGGGTTGTAGTGGGCCTTTGATTGCCACGTCGACCAAGCAGTGATCTATTGTGACAACCCTTTAAAGTTCATTACTGATGCCCGTTGAATCTAGAAAATTCCAGATTCTTTGGGCCGTAATGTTCTGTACCTCATAAGGTTGCAATACGTGCCGCCCTAAGTAGGTACTTCTTTTTGACATTGCTTTGGATTTTCCTCGATTCCATGAAGATTTAGTTACTTAAATATTTTGTATTGACAGGGTATTATGGCTGTTGAACTGAAGAAAAACATGCAAAACGCCAAGTCCGCAGCCGGTGAAATCGGTCAAATGAGGATCGAGATTCACAGGATGGAAGTAAGAACTGTGTTCTATATAAACACTTAAATTCTCCGACTCTAGATTCTGGAATGGATGAATGAATAATTTAACCGTCCTCGAAAATGCCAACTACTGTGAAGAGGCTCAGAATGGGGAACGTGCCTGAACTGTAGAGGGCAGCACAGGAGCTCCCTGTTTATTGGCGCGAAGTGTAAAACTAAAGTTTAATCTTCCAATGTAGCTCACAAGATGGCAGAACCAACAATGCACAAGAAAACGTACGTGACCTGTAGAGGGCAGCACTTCCTTTGGCGTGAAGTGTCAACGTAGAGTTTACGTTTCCAATTCAGGGTTGCTTGCGTTGCTGAACCAGCACACTTTAACTAAATGACCACCAGCCACTAATGTTGCACTGATTAACGTCACTCAGAAGAGAACTATGATACTTACTTCCCATAATAAACTTATAAACGACAGTCAAATATAATATGCCATTCACTGTGACACTTTTAAGTGCCAAAAGACAAGCCACTCTCAAAAAATATTGCACAGGTCCGACGCGACCAACTTCGCCGCACCGCCGAGAAACTGTCGGATGACCTGGCGTTGATGGTCACCCGCCGCGAGACCGCCATGGAGAAAAGCCGCTCGCAGGCTGCTCTTGAGGCCGCCCACGGGTCCCATGGGACCACGTCACAGACGCAGTATCATCATAAACTGAGGCTGGCGAGGGCTGATGTACAACGAGTCACCAAGGTAAAAACAATAGGTCTAGGACTGAAGGTCAAGTCATAAGCTATTTGGAGGCCGCCCATAGTTCCCATGGTACTACATCACAGACAGTATGTGGAGAGTGGCGAGAGCTGACGTGCAACCTGAAACTTAGATATTGGAAGAGCTAGAATTCCTCCGGCTTACTAAACTTGAGGGAATTGAATTCAAAAAAATTGGTAGGTTTTTTCTAATCTCTCGCTCGTTCGAATTTACAGGATTTAGCAGACGCGACTGCAAAAATGAAGAGTCTTCAACGAGAACAAGCGAGGTTGGAGAAAGAGACAAAAGAAACCAGCGCTCTCAACGCGCAGCTCGAGGAGCAAGTTGCCGCGTTGCTGCGCGACTGCCGCGCGGCAGAGCGGGACAAGCAGTGGGTCAGTTCTAGATGTAGATAGAGACAGCAGGCTGTAGAGAAAGACGGAGAACAGGGCTCTCAACACGCAGCTCTAGCAGAGCGGGACAAGCAATGGGTCAGTGCTACTTGTATGATAGGATCAAGTGCGGTTGGAGGTTTAAGAAATAGTACAGTCACCATCGAAGTGACGGTCGAAGTGGCCAAATATATAGTAACACACCTTTGTTACCATAGAAATAACGATGTGTTTTGATATATTTGGCTATTTTAGCAGTCATATCTATTTCATGTTGAATAGCAGCCAAAGAGCAGTTATAAGTAAAGTACCTAGGCAATCTCGACTGTACGTCGCCTGTATCTCATCATAGTGGACATGGCAGGACTCAAAGAAAAGAGACATTGCTTACCCCATAAATTACGAGAGATTTTTCGCTATACCTCATTCAAAGATGTAATATTCGGCAGACAGCGGACACCAACAAATTATGCCGTGCCAATCTACTATCTGATACATAAGGCGCATCCACATGAATAATAATGCAAATTAAAAGTGCCTGGGTTGTCTCTCTTCTCTCTCATGTCACCAGATTCATATTTAAATTGGACTATGTTCATCCATAGCTCCTGGAGCGAGTGGTGCGCGCTCAGCGGCTCGGCGCCGAGCTGGGGACGGCAGTGAAACGGCAGTCGCTGCGAGTCAAGAAACCTAAAGCCACCGTACTGGCTGAGTATAAGCAGGCTACTGAGCTGAATGAACGAATCAGGTAAGTCTGGACCTTTTAGAACAGGCAAAGGCCTTTGAGTGAGTCTAATATATGAAAATTTTCTATAGAAGCTTCGGTCAAAGAGGGTAGATTGTAGACCGAACATTATTAGAGTTCAGACAAACACACAATCAATACTACTGACGAAACACAGGCGTTCCCAAAGGATCCATATTAGGCTCACTTTGAAATTCATTATGAATGAATTTTACTGACTTATCGAGCTCCAGATAAAAAATGAGTCTCGAACAGATAAATAATATATCTTAAAATTAAGATTATTACTTAAAACGTGACCTAGGTAACATTATTTATATATAAAATATAGTGATCGTTTTAACATGTAATTTGAATATTTAATTTTCAGGTTCATAGTAGCCAAGCTCGGCCGCGAATACCCGCACCTAGAAGAGAGACTGGAGACTATCTCCAACACGTTGAACATCTTTGAGCCGAGCGAGATGCCTCAACTTTGCGACGAGGGAGGGGATTGTATCACTAGCGAGCTGGAAGCTAGCGATGTCGCTGAGAAACCACTGTGCCCTTAACTACACTTAACTATTAGTAGCATAGGGTAAAGACTCGCTGATCATGTTCGAGCCCAGCGAGATGCCTCAACTTTGCGACGAGGGAAGGAATTGCATCACTAGCGAGCTGGAAGCCAGCGATGTCGCTGATAACCACTGTGCCCTTAACTACACTTAACTATTAGTTACTAGCATAGGATAAAGACTCGCTGATCATCCTCGAGCCCAGCGAGATGCCTCAAGTTTGCGACGAGGGAGGGGATTGTATCACTAGCGAGCTGGAAGCTAGCGATGTCGCTGAGAAACCACTGTGCCCTTAACTACACTTAACTATTAGTAACATAGGATAAAGACTCGCTGATCATCTTGAAGCCCAGCGTGATGCCTCAAATTTGCGACGAGGGAGGGGATTGTATCACTAGCGAGCTGGAAGCTAGCGATGTCGCTGAGAAACCACTGTGCCCTTAACTACACTTAACTATTAGTAACATAGGATAAAGACTCGCTGATCATCTTGAAGCCCAGCGTGATGCCTCAAATTTGCGACGAGGGAGGGGATTGTATCACTAGCGAGCTGGAAGCTAGCGATGTCGCTGAGAAACCACTGTGCCCTTAACTACACTTAACTATTAGTAACATAGGATAAAGACTCGCTGATCATCTTGAAGCCCAGCGTGATGCCTCAAATTTGCGACGAGGGAGGGGATTGCATCACTAGCGAGCTAGAAGCCAGCGATGTCGCTGATAACCACTGTGCCCTTAACTACACTTAACTATTAATAGCATAGGATAAAGACTCGCTGAACATCTTTTGATCGTGATTTTTTATGCTCAATATTTATGATACATTTAGTTGTTATGTGTGAGTACTTAGTGTTTTTGATTTTGACTTCAAATAAATATTGTAGTATTTTGGAATGTGGAGTTTTATTGTTTATAAAGAATCTTAATAATTCAACAAATTAGTCTTATGTTATGTTGTATAAAACCATATACATATATTCATTTGATAAGATAGCTTAGTCAAACAATGCAGTTTTGTAGAGACTTAAAACAATAAACCAAAAAATATGTTTTTTTTCAACCTTTGGAGATCATAACATAAGAGACAGAAAATTAATCTTAATCGCATTAGTAATTATTATACTTTACCGTGAACGTTTATGAAAACGTCCCGTTTAGCCGTCACGATAAATTTTAAGGATGCGGACAGAGTTTCAACCTTATTTCTTGGAGATGAAAGTCTTTTCAATCTTTTCACGAGATATTCCTTATGTGCATTGAAATGCCGGTTGCGTAGGGAATTTCTACCCTATTTCTTGGAGATAAAATCAATTTGGGATTGACTCTTAATTCTTGTGCTTAGTGAGGTGGTGCCGGTTGCGGTGGTGCTAGGGAATATCAACCCTATTGCTTGGAGATAAGGTCCTTAACCCTTTGACACGTTTGTCCGGTAGTTACTGTGCAACGTTGCATTGCTCGAAGGAAGTATCAACCTTATTTCTTAGAGCTTAAAGGCCCTCAATCGTTTCACACGTTCAGATTTTCTGTACGCAATGAACTCCGGCTGCGGAGGGAAATTCAACCTTAATCCTTCTTCATAAAAGTCCTCAATCGTTTGTCGCGTTTATAAATTTCTTGTGCGCGGTGAACTCGTGCCGGCGGCGGTGGTCGGAGCGCCCGAAGCGCACGCCGCAGAACCCGCACGGGTAGCGCTTCTCCTTCGTGTGGCTGATCATGTGCGCAGATAGATACCTGGAAAGATATTTTTGCATGAGGTAATTTTTTTTTGCTCAGCACTGGGACTAGGGTTGCCAGATCGAAAGGCGCTATTATCGGGAAAAAATATAAATTTTTCGGGATTTTGGGACTAAAGTCGGGAAAAAAACCATTCAAATTAAAGTACTTCATTGTATTAAAAACAACTATATTGTACATTATTGGCACTACGCTCGACGATAGTTCGGCACTTGAAATTATTGTTTTATAATAACGTTAAGCTGTTTTCGGGACAATTTTCACTTTGTCGGGAATCGGGAACACATGCTAAAAATCGGGAGAATCCTTCGAGCAACACGGAAGGGAGGCGGCATTCGCACTATTTCCCCTCTGCCGAGGTACAAGATTAGCGCGTCAATCTAATCTAGCGCGGGTAATAAAACTAGTTGCACTTGGATTTTTCACTAGACCGAGTCCAGACGCGCGCGTGAACACTGCTGCACAAAAATGCCAGTTTCTCGGTTTTTTGTTATAAAAAGAGGTCGGGGACATCAAATTTACAAAAAGAAAGTGTTACATTTCACATGTAACATTTTTTTTACATATCATACGTTTAATTACATTCAAACACTATTATAATATTATATTTTAGTCTCATGTAATTGTTGGATTTATCGATTTTGCTCGCTCAGTACAAATTGCGGATCGGTCGCGCGACAAATCCGACTTCTCATCTCTCAGAATACAATAACATACTTCAACGAAAATTTGTTAGTGTGCGTGTTGTGACACTAGTCACTCGTCCGTACACAAAAAGAGATCGAGGTTTGCAAGATTTGTCTTTGACGTATGTCATTTCCTATGTATTTGTGTCGTCATTACAGATTGGATTTTGTATGTAAGTGTGTGAGAAGTGCGACTGTGTGCACCTTTCCCCCCGCGAAAAATGGCAGAAAAATGTGTACGGTGAGATATCGCTTGGGCCCCTCCCTTCCGATGTGTCGGAAGCCGGTGTTGCTCGAAGGGAGAATCCCGCCAAATCCCGACCATCTGGCAACCCTAACTGGGACCAAGGCTCGGAACCGGTTTAATCTTCATACAAAAAATACCGGTATTATTACGTTCTTTTTCGTTCTTTGGTTAATTATTTCATCTTTAATGGGACAATCTAATAATACGAAGTTGTTACCTAAATACATAAAGAGCATAAAATAATTAAAAATAATGGGCTATTTCGAGTTTTTCAAAAAATCCGGTTCCGAGCCCTGAGTGGGACACTCAAACAAGCTAATAAAAAAAAAACAATAGAAACTCTTGACAAAGGTTTAAGTGTATAATTTGTAAAGGTTTTGTGTAACCTGTTCGAAGCCGGGGCAGGGCGCTAGTTGTTTACTAAAGCACAAGCGGTCAAAAATCTACAAAGTGACAACGTCTTTAGTCTCTACTTTCTGAGCTTTACTTCTTCTTTTCATGCACCAAGCAACTTGGAATGGTCTAAAAAATACAAAGTTGCAAAAGTTATATCGCACACGGCACAGTGAAAGTTGTTGTTGTTGTATTGTTGTAGCGTATTGTTTGTAATTGTTCAAACTGCCAAAGACCGAAGCGAAGAATATGATTATATTCTTCGCTTCGGTCTTTGGCAGTTTGAGATTTACAATCGTGCCATGTAATCTTACGCAATCGGTCGAAAAACTACGAAATTGCAAACGGCGTCCTTACCCTTTCCTCGCAAAACTCATGTCGCAGACCTCACAGCGGAAGCTCTTGACGTCCGCATGAGTCAAGCGATGGTTCCTCAGCGTTGTCCTGTCGCCGAATGATTTGCCGCACTCCTCGCACTCGAACGGACGTTCTTTGGTGTGCGACCTGCCGATCAGTCGAACAGTATGTCTTATATCTTAGAATACCTACATTTAAAAGTGAAAAAATATACTGTCTTAGGTGAGATTTGAAAAACATTTTTGTTGACAGTGACATAAAAAGTGTAATATGTTCTAACATGTATCTTTGCTTACCATACATGTTTTTGAAGTGAATACTTTTTGAAGAAAGCCTTTGAACACAGATGACATTGATAGAGCTTTTCTTTTATGTGAACCATCCGACTGGAATAAAAATATAGACATAAAAGTAAATAAAGTACACACCTAATCAGTTCTTATTTAGTCTTATAATTAAATAAATACATATTAAATAAATAAATAAATAAATAAATATTATAGGACATTTTTACACAAATTGACTAAGCCCTACAGTAACCTCAAGAAGGCTTGTGTTGTGGGTACTCAGACAACGATATATATAATATATAAATACTTAAATACATAGAAAACAACCATGACTCGGGAACAAATATCTGTATCATCATACAAATAAATGCCCTTACCAGGATTCGAACCCGGGACCATCGGCTTCATAGGCAGGGTCACACCCACTAGGCCAGACCGGTCGTCAATATTATAGGACAATTTTACACAGTTCGACCTAGTCCCTCAGTAAGCTCAGTAATCAGTATGTGTAATTTGACTGGACAATCTGGGAACTAATATTTAGGATCCTTTTTATTAGGCCGACTGAATTAACCTTATCGACGTCGTGTCAAACACAAAAGCTGTCACTCGGACGCCACGTCACCGAAGTACCTATCAAAACTGAAATTGAACTTTATATATGCATATGCACGTAGGTCTATGTTGCTATGTGGTCTGTGACGGATTAATCCGTCTTTGGCGTTGGACCTGCGGTTCCGATATATCCGTCGTTGGCGTCGAAAAGGTTAAGTAAGGTGTGTGTAGCATTTAACCCTTTACCAGGCTGACAGTTCAAAAATGACAATCGAATGTCAGTCTTACTAATCGAAAATAGAACCCATGTTTGAAGTGCTGTATGTGGGAAATATATATCCCTTAGCCTGGTAAAGGGTTAACTTCTACAAGGGATTCTAGTACTTACATATGAGTAGATATGGACATTTTAGAGCGGAATGTGTTGTGGCACTCGTCACACTCATATGAGAAATGTTTAGTGTGCCCGGCTACATGCGCTTCGAGCCCGGTCCGAGAGATGAAGCGTTTTGAACAGAACACACAGCTGAAAGGCAACTCATGCCGGTTGTGGACTTGCATCTTGTGCGTTTTCACACTTGATACCTCTGGAACACAAGTAGTTCAACTTTGGATCAAGGAGTTATTAAATTGTACTATACGTCACGCGAATGATGGTCACTTATAGGTGACAATTTAAAGTATATATAAACCTTATTTTTAAATAATATTCCTTTGAATTTGACAGCTGAAGTAGATGGCGTTGTACGGTCCTATATATTATGCGGAAAAAACAAAGTTTTATATTAATGCTTGACAATTTATTTACCACAAAACTTTCTTAGGTTTTACACCTACATTACATTACCTGATAAATTTCCTTCTCATGCTTTCTTCCACAAAGTTCTTCTTAATGCTAAAAAAAAAATCGGACAAGTGCCGATCAGACCGAGGGTTCCGTACTTTTTAGTATTTGTTGTTATAGCGGCAACAGAAATACAACATCTGTGAAAATTTCAACTGTCTAGCTATCACGGTTCATGAGATACAGCCTGGTGACAGACAGACAGACAGATGGACAGTGGATTCTTAGGATCCCGTTTTTACCCTTTGGGTACGGAACCCTAAAAACGAACTATGACACAGAGAGGTCAGATTTACTTGGCATCTAGCTAGACTAGACTAATATTGCCAGTGTAATCAATAATTGCTTAAGTTATAAGTTGTTTAAACCAAAATAACTTACCTTTATGACAAATATCACATTTCATTTTAAGTCCTAAATGTGCGACCGCATAGTGCTTGTTTCTACCGCTTCTAGACGAGAAGACCTTTGGACAGGCCTGGCAGTGCAGCATTTTCCGTTCTTCCTTCGGTCGGTGCTGCAGCAAATGCTGCTTGAGATTAAGAACTGTCTTCCCACATTCCTCGCATATTAGTTTTTTTGGCTTAATTCTTTCTGCTTTTACTAGGCTTAGTTTCTTGGCCTTCTTCTTCCTCTCTTTACAATTTCCACTGAGTGACTTTTCACCATCTATTTCTTCATGTTTAAAGTCTATTTCTATTTTGATTTCTCTATTGTATTCTTCAACTATACATGGACCATATTCATCAATTTCCAAGGGATTCTCGTGTTTAATTCCATTTCCGTCAACATAAATAGATTGTTTTTGGTCTACTAACTGCCCAGGTGGCTCCAGAGACCTCAAATAGGCATCATTTTTCAAAGATAGAGCCTTAAACTTGTAAAACGATATGATTTTTCTATAGCAGTTGTTGCATAGTTTCGTTGTTATTTTGGAGTCTTCTGTAACCTGTAATGGTACTAAGTCATGTTATAGTTGTAATAAATCTTATATGAAAGTTCAAACACTATTGTTTACCTTTATATCCAGACAAAACTCTATGATATCAATGCATTTTCTGTTGTCGTTTTTTACACTTTTATTCAGCTTAGAAATATCTTTGTCGGCTGGAGTTTTAAGGCAGGTTCTACAAGTATTCATTCCTATTGATTTCCGTGTTGAATATTTAAGCCTAAAACAACTGCAAATCAGAAAAACGAAACTATTCTCGGCTACGGGACCTATTATTATGATCAAATTGGTAACCACCAGTTTGACAGTTGCAATGACATTGACACACTGAGTTTTTTTTAATTGCACCAAATTGGACAGGCTAAAGCATTAACGTCTCGTGTGCCGTGATTATTTTTTTCTAATATTTTCCTCGTACGCGGATCCGCGCTCCGGCGATACGACGGCTTAAACCATACTGCCTTGTTAAAAGTACATTACCATTAGAAATAGTTATTTACAGTACATATAGTCCTATTTTCCCGCACCAGTGCGTAAAATAGCACTTTTCGTGCGATGTCAAAAGTTTAAAGGGCCATATGTACTGTAAAACGTTGTACGATAGACGTGCGAATAGGTAATTCGCAACTCGTGTCAATTTATCGCCACTCGTTTCGAATTTCCTCTTTTCCGCACTTGTATCGTAAATAACTATTTTCTGTGTTTTTTTGTTCGGTTTCTTATTACCAATGACGATGTATGATTGTCTTCGAGCAACACCGGCTTCCGATGATTGTGGTTTAAGCCATAAGAAGACAAACCTACTTCCCGAATCTTATTTAAATAGGGAAATACATAAATGTATTGCCAGTAGGTACCAGATAAGGTACCTAATGTCACCGGACATTTGCATTAAATGCGGAAATTTTCAATCCTCATACAAAAATGTGAGAAGTTTCTGAAACTTTCCTGTGAGGAACATTCGCATAAAGTTTCCTTCGGCATATCAGTAGGCTAACTAAAGTATTAGTTCCACTTAGTAGCATAGTTCTAGTAGCATCTCAATTACCCAATTGTAAGAACATTTTTTTTATTTTTACGAAGCGGCTGTCATGGGATTTTCCAATCCAGAGGAGAATGATAATAATGATCAAGATCCTAAATCACTCTTAGATAGAATGATTCGTTGGTTTATGAGTCCGAATATACGAATATGTTATCTTCTTCACTTACCATACAGACGCTCGCTTGAACAGTCTCACGTGTTTAGTTTATTCTGACCTTAACAAGTAATAAAATATAAGTTCAGAAACTAAAACCCGACTACTTAGAGCGCGATTTGCAGTAGTCGGGTTTTAGTTTTTGAACTTATTTTTTATTTAATTAATTTTGGGGTCAGGATTTCGTTACTTACTAATAATATTTGAAGTCACTTTATATTACTTTTGCGAGGGCGTCCTCAGTACAGAAATGCACGCAGAGCGCCGCATATATCGGGCTACGCCCGACAACCTTTGGCATGAAGGCGCCTGGCTCTGGAACGCGTACATCGAGCCTCGGACGTCGGGCTACGCCCGACTCTTTTAGTATGAGGGCGCCGAAGGCGCCCGGCTTCGGAACGCGTACATCGTGCCTCGTACGTCGGGCTATGCCCGACTCTTTTAGTACGAGGGCGCCCGGCTTTGGAACGCGCAAAGCGAGCCTCGTACGTCGGGCGTAGCCCGACTCTTTTAGTATGAGGGCGCCGAAGGCGCCCTGCTTTGGAACGCGTACATCGTGCCTCGTACGTCAGGCTACGCCAGACTCTTTTAGTATGAGGGCGCCGAAGGCGCCCGGCTTTGGAATGCGTACAGCGAGCCTCGTACGTCGGGCTACGCTCGACTCTTTTAGTATGAGGGCGCCCGGCTTTGGAACGCGTAAAGCGAGCCTCGTACGTCGGGCGTAGCCCGACTCTTTTAGTATGAGGGCGCCGAAGGCGCCCGGCTTTGAAACGCGTACATCGTGCCTCGTACGTCGGGCTACGCCCGACTCTTTTAGTATGAGGGCGCCGATGGCGCCCGGCTTTGGAACGCGTACATCGTGCCTCGTACGTCGGGCTACGCCCGACTCTTTTAGTATGAGGGCGCCGGAGGCGCCCGGCTTTGGAACGCGTAGAGCGAGCCTCGTACGTCGGGCTACGCCCGACTCTTTTAGTATGAGGGGCGCTGGAGGCGCCCGGCTTTGGAACGCGTACATTATGCCTCGTACGTCGGGGTACGCCCGACTCTTTTAGTATGAGGGCGCCGAAGGCGCCCGGCTTTGGAACGCGTACATCATGCCTCGTATCGTACGTCGGGCTACGCCCAACCCTTTTAGTATTGGGGCGCCGAAGGCGCCCGGCTTTGGAACGCGTACATCATGCCTCGTACGTCGGGCTATGCCCGACTCTTTTAGTATGAGGGCGCCGAAGGCGCCCGGCTTTGGAACGCGTACAGCGAGCCTCGTACGTCGGGCTACGCTCGACTCTTTTAGTATGAGGGCGCCGAAGGCGCCCGGCTTTGGAACGCGTACATCGTGCCTCGTACGTCGGGCTATGTTCGACTCTTTTAGTATGAGGGCGCTGAAGGCGCCCGGCGTTGGAACGCGTACATCATGCCTCGTACGTCGGGCTACGCCAGACTCGTTTAGTATGAGGGCGCCGAAGGCGCCCGGCTTTGGACCGCGTACATCGTGCCTCGTACGTCGGGCTACATCCGACTCTTTTAGTATGAGGATGCCGAAGGCGCCCGGCTTTGGACTGCGTACAGCGCGCCACGTACATCGGGCTACGCCTGACCCTTTTAGTGTCTTCTTTTGGACCGAGTCCGGTGCGTCACATATATAGGTACGTTTCAGTATGCTTCGCCTGACCACTGCGAATTTTACGAGGTGAATATACTAAGCAACTTTTACCATGGGACTAAACCCGATCTCGTAAAAAAATTTGCTGAATTTGCAGGTCATTAAAAAACACCATGTATATAGCGGCCAAACAAATTTCTTTTGAAAAATCCTTCTTTTATCGCCGTAGTCGCGTAACACGCGGATAGATAGAATCCAGAGCTATATTGTAGATTCGTAGTTCGAATTACCTACCAGATAAATTATGAGGGAACAGATGAACATACATACATACATACATACCCACATACATACCGGTCAAAATCATAACCCTCCTTTTGCGTTGCCGTAGTCGGGTAAAAATCTTTCCTTTTATTCATTTCGTTATTACTATATTTCATCAAAGTTAAAAGTGATTGCTGTAAAACAGTTACCGTAGCATTTGCGATGAAGGGCGATGCAACGAGTTTGTTTCTCAGGCGGTCACCGTTCGAAATATTTATGTTTCTTATTGTAAAGTCGACATTTGCAATGATGGTCGAGCAGTCACCAAAGGCTTATATTGTGGAAAGGGATCATGCAATATTTTCGGCTGCAACTGTGACGGAGGATGTGTCAAGGGAAATCGGGAGTATCCGGAATATCCTGTAAGGAATTTTATGAATCATTATTCACTACATGTACACAAGGCGTGGCTTTGGAGACAGTCTTAGATGAAAATATGTAAATTTATTTCTCTACTAAATATATACCTACAGATATTACTTATTCATGCCGTTTTGTTTTTTATTCAATTACCTACCTTTATCTGTTGTATGAAGGACTTCCACTGTCAAAAATATACAGTAACGCTCCGTGATTGTTTTGCCGTTTTATAGGGTTCTAGCTAATCTAGCTAAATTGGACATTCATAACGTAAGTATTGAACAACCAATTTAGCTAGGACCATTGGCGTAAAAATCGCGGAGCGTAATGGTACCTAAATAAAAATATGATTCAATCAATTGACTGCATTATCAATTTGACGAATAAAGTACGGGAAGCTCTGGATTCCAATTGAAAAGCGGCGGCACCCAGTCATGACAGCATTGAGGTTACCTACAGATAGTGCAGATGTAGTGGATAATTGTTTTCCATCGTATTTTCTCGGAAACCTTCGTATTTGTCATGCCACTTCAGTCAACCTCAGTACGTTTTGGACCGAGACTGACTGAAATAGCAAGACACGTTCGTACCTTTCCGTGAAAGTACGATGGAAAATAATTATGCACTACAACTTGTACTGCGTCCTGCGTACGTTTATAGTCAGTTGTTGTTAGGACGCAGTACAAGTTGTAGTGCATAATTATTTTCCATCGTATTTTCACGAAACATCGGCAAGCTCCAAACACAATGAAGCTGTTCTTGATAACTTTTTTTTTTTTTTTTTTGTCAGAGGTGGAGGTAATCCTCATTGGATACTGCCCGCCCGGTATCCGGCAGCATGCCCGACTCGGCTGCGTTGGAGATTTTCCTCCCAGCCGCCTACGGACTAAACCCCTCCACCCTGTAAAGTGTTTGTTCCCAGAAACTCGGCGCTATCGGTATACGCGTTGTTTCTGGGTGTGTAGTTATGTGATCCGGGAAAGATTTCAGTGTAGAGTACGTGATGAGTTGTGAAGTGTTATGTGTGTGTTGAGTGTACCTATGTGTTTACAGTGCATGAGTGCAAGAAGCGATCGTGTGATCAACTCTATTAGCAGGAGATCTAAGGTCCCGTTTTCTAAGGGGACCTTGCATTTTGGAGACAAAGCAAACCGCTTGGAACAGGTGTTCCTGGGGGTGACCTGAGCTGATTAAGCCCGGTTGCCGAGAGGTTCCCCCCAGCAGGTGGGCAAGGGAGGGGGGGAAAAGTGACTCCGGCGCGCCTCACTCTAAGCTTTATATCTGCATACATCTCGCAACTATATCAAGTTTGGTGTCATTTTCGTATAATTCGAGGATGAAGAATTCATTTCTGTGACTAAATTTTCACTCACCCATACAAAAAATACGAAAAATTCAAAATTTATAAAAAATCTTTTAATTTTTCTTTTCGAAAATCCTGTACAAAATTTATACTATGAGGATTTGCTCTAGAAAAAAAATACCTGTGAATAGCCCAGTTATCCTACTATACAGAATAGTAAACATGTCAAACATTTTTTTTCATAACTCTGTTAAAAAAAATGTTTTGTGTCGGGCGGCGTACCTGCATTGTAAGAGCGGTATGCAACTTTTAGGATTTTTAAGTATGTTTAGATGATTTCTGATAAGTTGTTATTCTTCTGGTGGTAGATTACATTAATAAATTACTTCTGGACGTGATATATATACAAATATAAATTAAATATATGAATAAAGATGTTGGGAAAACTTTCGCTAATAGAGTGAAGTATTATAAATGTGATAAAATTAACATAGGAGATGTTTGACAAGAAATGCTTGTTAAAATAAGATATATATTGTTCGTAATTGCCATTACATGCCCATGGGACTGTGCATTTTAGGTTTTTTTTAACACAGTTGCACCTCCCTGCGCATTTTGTTTTGCAGCGGCAACGAATAAGCTCTAAACAAGCAGCAGCCGCCGCAGGTAGGCTTGTCCATATGGGCTCCGAATAACTATGTTGTTTGGACCAGCCCCAGTCAGCAGGGCATGGTGGCTGTTGCTGAGGGGCTATAATCTGTCCCCAAACATAGACCAAATCCTACACCGGAACATGCGACACAACTGAAAACCGCCGTGTCGCCGAAATGTCAACCTGGTTGACAAGGTGCAGAAAACCCTAGAGGAAAAGCAAACCGCTCTATGTGCGTTCCTTGATGTTGAAGGTGCTTTCGACAATACACCCACAGAGACCATACTCAATGGTATGAAATCAAAGGGAGTAGACGAAACCACCAGATGGGTACATAGCATGCTCTCGAACAGAGTAGCCACTCTGACCATCAATACTATATATAGAGCATGAATTGTATACCACTAAAGGGTGCCTACAAGGAGGCGTTTTATCCCCACTATTATGGACCCTAGCGGTGGACCAACTTCTTGCAATCATGTCAGGCCAAGACTTTGATACACAAGGATATGCCGACGACCTTGTAGTCATCGTCAAAGGCCCTTGCCTCAACACAATATCCAACCTAATGCAAGGAGCTCTAAACACAATATTCAAATGGTGTAGAGAAAATGACTTGTCCATTAATCCGAGCAAGACTGTAATAGCCATTTAACCATTCACAAGGAAACGGAAGCTCGATAAACTCACAAAACCAAGACTTAATGGACAAATAATACCGTTCTCGGCAGAGGTCAAGTATCTAGGGGTCACCTTCGACCAAAAGTTAACTTGGAACCCTCACCTGAGAAACATTATACAAAAAGCGAAAATGGCCATGTGGTCATGCTGTCGAATGGCAGGAGCAAGATGGGGCTTAAGACCCAAATTGCTATGTGGTTATACACAGCGGTAGTGAGGCCAATTGTCACCTACGCCTCCGCAGTCTGGTGTAACAAAACCAGCCAAAAGACAGCAATAGACACTCTAAACAGCCTGCAACGCACGGCTTTAACAGTAACAGGCGCCTACTCCTCGACACCGGGAGCGGCCCTAGATGCACTGCTGGACATCATACCACTCCACTTGCAGGTGCAAAAGGAGGCCAAGCAGTGCGTCTACAGAATATGCACGCTAAACAGGCCAAAATGGCGCTCTCAGGCATTAACCGATCTAAAGGCCTGGGTTTTTGCGAATAGAACTCTTAGCATACCCACTGATGACACGCACACCGAATGTCATCTCACCAAACTGTACACAGTAGAAATACCTCCTAGAGACAAATGGATCAACAACCAAATGTACGTCGAAAAGGGAAGCCACATCTGGTATACTTACAGATGGTTCCAAGAAAGGCAATGATGTAGGATGTGGGATCTATGGTGAGAGATCTAAGCTCAGAACTAGCGTCAGCATGGGCACACTGGCCTCAATCTTCCAGGCAGAAGTCTTCGCCATCAACAAATGTGCGGAGATCAATCTGGATAGAAACCTAAGACACCAGCATTTCTACATCAACTCAGACAGCCAGGCTGCTCCGCTGGCACTAGAATCCCTTGAGTCAAACTCAAAACTAGTTCAGAATTGTAAAACAAACCTAAATGCACTGGCTTACTCCAACAAAGTTACACTTAGATGGGTACCAGGGCATTCCGACATTAACGGAAACGAAGAAGCGGACGAACTTGCTAGAAAGGGCGCAGACACACCCCTGGTCGGCCCAGAAGAACCGTTCTGTGGAAGCACAAAACGAGATGCATATTCTCTGCTCAGCAACTTAGAAAAAACGAGAGCAATCGATTGGTGGAAGTTCGTTAAAGGACAAGAACACTCGAAAGCTCTGATCAAAGGGTTCAACAGCAAAACTGCTAAGGAGCTTTTAGGACTCAAAAGGCACAAAACCTGCGCGGTGACCAGAATACTGACTGGACACTGCAAGTTGAACAAACATATGTTTCAAATTGCCAAGAAACAAGATGCGACATGCAGGTTCTGTCAGGAGTCAGAGGAGACTGCAATGCACATTCTCTGTTCTTGTGGACCACTAATGTCAAAAAGGAGTACCTACATAGGGCGACACGTAGTGCAACCCTATGAGGTACAAAACATTACGGCCCAAAGAATCTGGAACTTTCTGGATGCAACGGGCATTAGTAATGAACTTAAAGGGCCGTCACAATAGATCAATGCTGGTCAATGCATCACTCAAAGGCCCACAAAACCACAATAATAATAATAATGTCCCGCGGGGGCAGCTTGTGGCGAGCTGACGGTGAGTGGCGACACCGCGGACCCCTATTCCAGAGGGCCCTGTCATCTGGCCCTCGCCTCTGTGCTTGCCTTGATTGGCCGGCCAGAATGGAGTCGCAAGAGCGGGACCTATGCTCCAGGTTGGAAGTGTAAAATGTCATAACGCCAGCGGCCTGCTGAACGGATTACCGGGATCTGGCTACCGCAGACTCACATCTCGACAACCTCACAGCCACTCTAAAGTGTTGCCCTGTTGTCGCATTGTGCGTGCGGCCATTGCGGGGCCCACTCAAGGAGTTGGCGAGTCACCACCTGTCATTTACACTTTTGAGACTGATTGTCACGGCAGGTGTCCGCTAGTCTCTCCCATAGCCCATTATCCAGTCCATCCAACTTTCAAATCTATAGCCCATGACCTTAGTTCCCATCGCAGCACAAAAGTGCTGCACTGCAATAGTCTTTGCACCTGGCGGGGACCATCTCCGGATGTATCACATTGTGCGTTCGGGGATAGTATCCACCACATGTATCCCTTGCTTTTAGATTAAAGTGCCTTAAAGGGCCTCTGCGCTGTTGGCTTCGGCCCCACGTACGCCTCCCAAAGGTCCGGGACCCCATGGTCCCGAGATATGGAAAAGACATACAAATAATAA
This sequence comes from Cydia splendana, assembly GCF_910591565.1. Taxonomy (NCBI): domain Eukaryota; kingdom Metazoa; phylum Arthropoda; class Insecta; order Lepidoptera; family Tortricidae; genus Cydia; species Cydia splendana. Next base: position 1,164,979 of record NC_085965.1, on the reverse strand, counting down.
TGTTAATTTTATCACATTTATAATACTTAACTCTGTTGGCGAAGGTTTTCCCAACATCTACATTTATATATTTAATTTATATTTGTATATATATCACGTCCAGAAGTAATTTATTAATGCAATCTACAACCAGAAGAATAACAACTTATCAGAAATCATCTAAACATACTTAAAAATCCTAAACGCTGCATACCGTTCTTACAATGCAGGTACCCCGCGCGACACAAAACATTTTTTTTAACAGAGTTATGAAAAAAAAATGTTGGAGAAGTTTACTATTCTGTATAGTAGGGTAACTGGGCTATTCGCAGGTATTTTTTTTCTAGAGCAAATCCTCATTGTTTAAATTTTTTAGAGGATTTACAAAAAAAAATTAAACGATTTTTTTTGAATTTTTAATTTCTCGAATTTTTAGTATGGGTGAGTGAAAATTTAGTCACAGAAATGAATTATTCATCCTCGAATTACACGAAAAAGACACCAAACTTGATATAGTTGCGAGATGTATGCAGATATAAAGCTTAGAGTGAGGCGCGCCGGAGGCACTTTTTCCCCCCCTCCCCTGCCCACCTGCTGGGGGGAACCTCTTGGCAACCGGGCTTAATCAGCTCAGATCACCCCCAGGAACACCTGTTCCAAGCGGTTTGCTTTGTCTCCAAAATGCAAGGTGGTGGACCTTAGATCTCCTGCTATATGCACTGCGAAGAGTAATTTGGATAAGCAAGGAAAAGGTAAGGTATATCAAGGTTTGTCTATTTGGTGATTATGATTAGGTACCGTTGAATTTTTTCAGATTTTTAACTATATACTCAAGGAACTCGTGAAAGCTTTCGGTTGTTGATTCTTTACTGAGGATTTCTTGTATATTGCTAGGGTCTATATGTAAGTTTTGACATGTTATAACGTGATTAATTCGTTTAGCTGCAAACCTTGGGCATTCATTTAATAAGTGTTCCAATGTTTGTTTGATTTGTTCTGGAGGGTCGCAGGGACAGTGGTCGTTATTTACGATTTTAAATCTTAAGAGGTAAACCTTATGAAACCCGTGGTTGCTGAAATATTGCGTTGTTGCAAAGGTAGGTGAATTTTTGTTGACGTAGTCTATTAGCTGTTCGTGAGTGGGAAATAATGTTTTTGTGTATTTACAGTGGTTTGGGTTATTGTACAACAGTGCCTTCTCTTCGTTCTTGATAACTTTGACGCTGGTGGTAGTCATAGGCATCGAGACTATCTACAAAGGATATAATCCAACAAGTTGGGTGACGTGCTGACGTGTCAAGTCAAGACAATGGTGTCGAGCATTGTCGCAAGAATCTCGAGAAGGGGAGTGCTTGGGAGTGTTAGTATTATTACATTTGTATCTCCTTAGATAACACGGGCCTATAAATCCCGGTCTTTTGATAGGCTTGCGTGGGGATATAGATCCAACACGTAGAGACCCTTTGGAGAGCTTTAATGTCATGTAGAACGCCTGCTGGAACCCGTTCACAGGCGCAACAATAGACACCCATGAACCGGTCTCAGCAGGCATTGGGACTATAGTAGAAAAAGTGAACAGTATGCCGGTCTATGGATTGATGTTTGGGTGGACAATGAGACTGGGCTATTGTAAAAGAGGTCCGGACACCTGCCATAACAATGTTAACACCGTCATCGAGGCAGGCGGTGACTCGCCGCTGACTAGATGGGCCCCTGAAACTGCCGTCGTAAAGACGACCAGGAGCAACACCGGTGTGAGCGGCTCAGGGGTGTCGAGAGGTGTGCGCCGCTTTCTACCCAGTGGCTGTTACCAGACACTGTGCCAACTCGCGTCTTATGCATCTTTCACTTCCACCCCTGGAGCATATAGCTCTAGCGACTCCTCTCTGGACGGCCAATGAAGGTAAGCCGGAGCTGAGAGTCTTGCGGGTCCCCTTGGGGTCCACTCCGACCGACGAAGACACGCCGGAGACGGAGACCCTGACCGACTCTCGGGAGCACTCGGGTCCGTGGGGTCGTTACTCCCCAACAGCTCGCCACAAGCTGCCCTATTACATTTAATTATTATGATTGTTTAATTATGTACTGGAGATTGTGCAACCCAAGAGTAATTCATATTTTTATATACTTATATTATGAATAAAATTGATTGATTGAAGACTTTATTGTATATAATTATTCATAAACATTTTAGCACATACCTATCTACTGTTAAAATATTGCTTTTATTGATTCAACATATGTATTTCGACAAAATCGGCGTAGGTAGGTATCAAGTAGGTATGCCTACCCCGGTAAACGGTGTAGGTAATTACTATATAAGGGGTCATCCATTAATTACGTCACACGAATTTCTAGGTTTTTTTACCCCTCCCCCGTCCTTGTCACACTTGGTCACATTTGGCAAACCCGTCCCCCCTGGTGTGACGTCACATTTCTTCAACGAAATCGGCAAATATTTATTTAATATTTTATCAAAATATTTATGACAAAAAAGAAATATTAGTAATTTTATAACCCAAACTGATTAAGAAATAAAATTAAACGAATAAAAACGATTATCGTTTCAAAACCTTTGTTATTTGAATGATAATTAGCGTATAAAATAATTTAAATACATTTTCGGTTACTGATGAAGTTAAAGTGACGTCACAAAGTTTATGACTCCCCCTCCCCCTTGTCACAACATATCACATTTTCTTGACCCCCTCCCTCCCCCTAAACGTGTGATGTAATTAAGGGATGACCCCTAATTCGATAATAGCAAAACGTTAAAACTAAAGGATGCTGGCGGCATTTCCTCGCTGTATCGCAATGTAGATATTTTAGTAGGTAACAATAGGTATATGTAGTTTATAGGCAACCGCAACTCTTAACTTTCATGTTAGGATAATTTTTAAGCACGACATTGTTTTCCTCGGAAATATATAACAAAGCAACAGGTTCGAGCTCGGTCGGCACGCAGCACGGCCTCGGCACACCGACGGCGTCCTCCAGTCTGTTCACGAGTGCTTGTATGATGGCGTGGTTGGTCGCGTTCGGGAGGTTCTGAGGCCGACACTCGCCGGAACAGTAGCCGGCGTCGTAGTCGTTCGGAGCGAGTATGTACTCGCTCCATCCTAAGTCTTCGAATTGGACGGTCAGCGGCCGGCGTTGGCACACGTGGGCTGGCATGCTTGCGGTCACTTGCTTGACTTGCTTTGGTGGAGACAGTAGGACGAATGGTCTAGCGAACTTGTTGTCTGGCTGGTTAGCGGTGACTCGCGCGGCTGGCTTGCAGGAGTTGCAGGGCATTGGAACTTCTAGTGGATACGTTAGGTTCTCAGCCTGAAAATAGAAGACTTGCTGAAAAATAGTAGTGGGTACAGTCGCCGTATATCCAGCCAAGGCACTCACAAATATCTGAACACGTCTCTATTGCCAAGGCGTATAGGCGTTAGAGTGCGTGTTCAGATATTTTTGAGCTCCGATATATCTGATGGCGACTGTACGAGATTTTTGTAAATGGTAAGAAAATTTTTATGTTATGTTTATGAGACTGTAATCGTTAGACGATTAGTTTCATGTAGGTACTTATACTACTTATGTACAGTCAGCTGCAGAACTTGCTAAGCGGGCGAGATGTTCAAAATTACCTTGACACGCGCTTATTCTCTTAACAATAAAGTCGCCTCAAGATCATTTTGAGCACCTCGCCCCAGTGGCGGATTTGCCCTTAGGCCCGGGCCTAGGGCGGCAATAAATTAGGGGCGGCAAATTGTGACAAAAAAATTCGCTGATGGTCACAAGAAATAACTTAAAATGTAGTCAATATGATGGGTGTTGCGAAAGGAGCGGCTATAGGGCCTGGGGCGTAGGGCGGCAAAGACAGCAAATCCGCCACTGCCTCGCCCGCTTAGCAACTTCTTCTGCTGACTGTATACAGTCGCCACCGGATATTTAAATTGTAGCCGGCGAGTTACTCAAATATTTCGGAGCAGCATAACTTTTCAATACTTAAATTAGTTAAGTTATGGTCAATAACATCAGAACATGCATGTCATAAATATAAGAGCAGCGACTTTTCTAAATAATACCTACAAAAAAATGAAAAAATTGTACGGAACCCTCGAAGCTTTCTAATATTATTACTAGATATTGCCCGCGACTTCGTCTGCGTAGAATTAGTACAAATAGCAACACTCCTAACTGTACATTGTTGGACTGGACCTTAATATTACAAGACATAAGGTCACCGATGTACACTATGTACAGTGTGGGATGGTACCGTAGTTAAAGTACAGCGCCTGGATAAAATCTAATGTTGAGCATGATATGCTTTAATGCTTACACCAATTAACAGGCAATTCATTAATTTTCTCATTTCCACTCCTCTTCACCATCTTTAGGCATGACTTCCGACATAAAAACAAGCCTATGTCTTCCTCGGGACTCAAACTATCTCTATGCCAAATTTAGACTAAATCTGTTCAGCGGTTTAAACGTGAAGAGGTAACAGCATATTAAGTAAGGACTTACCGGTTTCTTAAGGCCCGGTGGAGCACCATTTGCAGTTATACACAGTGCAAGCAGCACGCTAATCACGACGCACGCGCAAGTTTTTGTACGCATCTTCAACTTGTTCATGTCGGACGCACAGTGCCTGCGCCAATTTGGAATTGGATCTCGGGTTTTAAGGTAACGGGAAAACCGCTAAGAGGAGTGTCCAGAAGAGTACTGGCTATAGCGACCCCGGGGCTTCTTTTAAAATGTACCCGGAAAATTTAATTAAAATACGGACAAGATGTGACACTAGCCGTGCAAGCGTGATCTGTGCGAGAAAAGCGCTCTTTATTTAACTGTGTTCATCTCGTTGTTTATCATTATCATTGTTATTAAACTCATTTTATCTGTTGTTTATCCGGGTTTACCCGTGAACGATAATTTTAATTGGAATGAACGGTTGCCAAGAGTGTGACGACGTAGAAATTTAAGCTCTATACAATAGCTGTACAGTCGACGTCAAAGATATGTTTACACTTTTGCACCTTACTCCTTTGTAGGTAATAAGGCGAAAAATGTAAACATATCTTTGACGTCAACTATACATACTATAATTATATCTCGCCAAACAAAATGTTAAATTAGGATAACTTCTTAGAAGCTCACAAAATCATATAACACTGACTTGATGGCTTAAGGCTTACGCAAACCGGCGGAGCGCAAGCGCAGATCACTTTAAATTTATCAATGAATTTATCTCTCCTATTTCAATTACATTCAGGCATAGATTTGAATGCTCTGAGACCGACCCCGGAGAATCACGAAGCATTTGTTACTCCGCGGCATCGAGGAGCACGTTGTAGAGGATACCGCGGAGGTTGGCGCCGACATGTCACAGTATCCCCCGCTATGCGCCGAGGCCTCCCGAGTGCGCCGAGGCCTCCCGAGTGCGCCGAGGCCTCCCGAGTGCGCCGGGACGACAGGGGAGAACTCATGCCAACGGGAGTGGTCATTTCTCCATACAAACGTACTCCTCGTTTTCCTCCGTGGTTTTTGAAGCTAGAGCAATGATTTTTTCAACACAGATTAATATTGTCAATATCTGTGTCGGACCGTTTTTCTTTTTTTGATATTTATGTTTTTTAAGGCGCTAGAGCCCTTCAAAAATGGCCAAAATGGCCTAATTGACTATGCCGCAATGAGAGGCGTGGCATTCAAAACTGATATCAATTAGCCAAAAAAGCAAAACGGTCCGACACAGATAATTTCATAATCATTTAGATTTCCAAATTTGGTTACGATTGGTTAAGTTTTGGAGGAGGAAACAGAGGAGTACGAAACCTCGATTTTTGAGATTTTTTACGCAGGATTTTTCGCCTTGTCCTTATCGCACTACTTTTAGGTGCCGCTTCCGTTAGCGAGACGGGTATATTTACCTAAAATATTTAAAACTCAGCTCCTGTTTCGTCTTAATCCCTTTTAATAGAGTAGGTACATGCGTCGGTAGGCGGCGGCATGCCGCGGCTACCCCCGGTATGCGCCGAGGCCTCCCGAGTGCGCCAGGGTAGCGCTGAGACGACGGGGGATAACTGGTGCACACTATAGTCACTAATCACTTTTGATAGAGTAGGTACACGCAGCGGTAGACGGCGGCATGCCGCGGCATCCTCCGGCGTGCGCCGAAGTGCTCTCTGGTGTGCCGGGCGCCGGCGCCGTGCTGACGGGCACTCGCGGGGGATATATTTTACCTCGTCGGTGTGCGCTGCGAGGAGTATATTATCCTCCTGGGTGATCTGCGCTGCGCTCCGTCGGTTTGCGCAGGCCTGTAAGAGCCGGTTAAAAAGTCAGCTCTGCAAAATAATTTCAATACTGCTGGGTCCGTCGCAATCGCAACCTTATCTTCCGATCTCTATCGAAAATTGGCACAGGCACAAGTTTCGTGTCGATGTACGATTGTCATCTTGGCTAGGCCCTTTTACCAGAAGCTTAAAGGATGACTCACGTTAGACTGGGCCGGGCCGGGCCGAGGCGTCGGACATGTCATTTTCTATGACGGCTGATCGGTGATCACGTGGTGCTTTCCATAGAAAACGAAGCTTTGGAAGCTCCGGCCCCGGTCCGGTCTAGGGTGAGTCATCCTTTATTAGGATTAGTCCGGTTTCCTCGTTACGTTGTTTTTCATCGAATATCAAATTAATATTCCGTAAATGAGTTCGAAGAATCTTGGGAGTTCGAACCTTCGACACGTCCGGGTTGAAAGTGACATGTAATGCTTATCGCCAACAGCGATTCTTAGTAAAAACATATTATTATCATAAAGGAATTGTTTTCTAAATATATAATACTTACGTACACAAGCCGATTCTAATGAACAAATAGGCATTGTGAGAATAAATGGTGTTTTATTTATTATTTACGGTACCTTGCTATATAAGCCAGACGAGACAACATTCGCCATATACAATCATTTAAATAGGTAGCTTCTGATCAGTTGAAAAAATGAAGATTGTTTTCATATATTTTTCCTTACTTAACTTCATATTCATAAAAGTGAAAAGCGAATGCTGCGGCACTCACACCATTTCGTTCGTACCAAAAACAAATGAATTCGGCAAGTGCGATACCCACGTACGATTCGCCGTCAGACACACGGAATTCACCAATGGCAAACCGGTCCGGGTCCGTCCCGGTCCGTGCAAGGTCAGAGTATGCAACGACGGCGAGCCGACGGTCGGCGTCTACTGTGGGAAGGGCCCGTGCAATATCTTCGGCTGCAATTGCGATGGAGGGTGTATTAAAGGGCATCCTGATTATCCATGGGATCCTGCGAAGAATTTTATGGATAATTATTCGCGTTCAGTGGATCTCGCTACTAATAAACCCCCTCACCCCGCAAACCACTACCAAACCTCCACACGCAAGAATACCATTACTCTCGGCAATATTGTTTAAAACCGATAATTACATTAATGACGATGAACACTCGTACTCGTATTATGAATAGTGAAGATTTAAATAGTAGATTGATAACCAAGGGTGGAAAGTGAAATATTGATTGATGAGATGATTACTTTTACCCGAGTTAAGAGCGCTCTTACAAGAAAAGTCGAAATAATGCAAAATTGATGATACTAGTCGACAAAATTCAGGACTTTGCGCTCATTATTAGAAACAATGAGTACTTGTTCCAGTAAAAGCGTCTTCTTATCTTTATAAATATCGTTGTAAATATTAGAAAAAGGACTTATTAAATTAGTAATGATTTTTTTTCTGATGGTCGTTTCCGAAAAACCCCGTGAAGCACTGAATGGCGAGCTCTTATTTGGAAATGTTGAGAATTTTACTCTGCTAAACCTGGCTATTTTGTATTACTAATACCCTGTACTTTAGGCATATCAAACTATATTTATCCTACATACCTTTGAGAAAGAGAAAATCAAAGTAAAACGAACTCGATTTTCTCTCCGAAACAAGTGTCAATTCCTACGAAAATCTACTTAATATCCAAGTCATTTTCATACTCAAGCAATCTGCAACGTTTGCTTATACTGTTGGTATACATTAGTGTTTATGAAATTCTACTATAATTTTTTGGCAATTTTTTGAAAACTACTCTATATTACCGATGACGCGCGCTGCGCCAGCTCAGTGCCGCGGCAGAGCTTGTAGAGGCAGGACGTGTGTCGGTCGGCTCCGCACATTTTCAACGGCGACGACGAGGTTTTTTATCATTGTGTGCGGCGGGCGCCGTGTAAAACGCTATACTGTGTGCGTGTAAACCGCAACGAGAGACTTTGATCCTAGCACTGTTTTTATAGTATTATAATTTATAATGGTACAGTTTAATAAACTACCGGACAGGATTAAAAATATTTGAAACGACCTGACATTCTATATGTATTTATTTGACTCAAGATGGTACTCAGGGTCTGATGATGGAGCCGGAAGGTGGTCACCGGTACCAATCAACCATGCAACTAAACCACTTCGTGTTTGGGCTCGTTTGATTCGGCTCAACAAGATCTTTGACTTAAGATAGTACTCAGGGTCTGATGATGGAGCCGGAAGGTGGTCACCAGTACCAATCAACAATGCAACTAAACCACTTCGTGTTTAGGCTCGTTTTATACGTCACAACAAGATCTTTGACTTAAGATAGTACTCAGGGTCTGATGATGGAGCCGGAAGGTGGTCACCGGTACCAATCAACCATGCAACTAAACCACTTCGTGTTTGGGCTCGTTTGATTCGTCTCAACAAGATCTTTGGCACAAGATAATACTCAGGGTCTGATGATGAAGCCGGAAGGTGGTCACCCGTACCAATCAACCATGCAACTAAACCACTTCGTGTTTAGGCTCGTTTGATTCGTCTCAACAAGATCTTTGACACAAGATAGTACTCAGGGTCTGATGATGGAGCCGGCAGGTGGTCACCGGTACCAATCAACCATGCCACTAAACCACTTCGTGTTTAGGCTAGTTTTATTCGTTTCTATAAGATCTTTGACACAAGATAGTACTCAGGGTCTGATGTTGGAGCCGGAAGGTGGTCACCGGTACCAATCAACCATGCAACTAAACCACTTCGTGTTTAGGCTCGTTTGATTCGTCTCAACAAGACCTTGGACACAAGATAGTACTCAGGATCTGATGATGGAGCTGGAAGGTGGCCACGGGTACCAGTCTACCATGTAACTGAACCACTTCGTGTTTGGGCTCGTTTGATTCGTCTCAACAAGATCTTTGACACAAGATAGTACTCAGGGTCTGATGATGGAGCCGGCAGGTGGTCACCGGTACCAATCAACCATGCCACTAAACCACTTCGTGTTTAGGCTAGTTTTATTCGTTTCTATAAGATCTTTGACACAAGATAGTACTCAGGGTCTGATGTTGGAGCCGGAAGGTGGTCACCGGTACCAATCAACCATGCAACTAAACCACTTCGTGTTTATGCTCGTTTGATTCGTCTCAACAAGACCTTGGACACAAGATAGTACTCAGGATCTGATGATGGAGCTGGACTGTGGCCACGGGTACCAGTCTACCATGTAACTGAACCACTTCGTGTTTGGGCTCGTTTGATTTGTCGCAACAAGGTCTTTGACACAAGGTAGTACTGAGGGTCTGATGATGGATCCGGAAGGTGGTGACCGGTACCAATCAACCATGCAACTAAACCACTTCGTGTTTGGCTTCGTTCGATTCGTCGCAACAAGATCTTTGACACAAGTTAGTACTCAGGGTCTGATGATGGAGCTGGACTGTGGCCACGGGTACCAGTCTACCATGTAACTGAACCACTTCGTGTTTGGGCTCGTTTGATTTGTCGCAACAAGATCTTTGACACAAGGTAGTACTGAGGGTCTGATGATGGATCCGGAAGGTGGTCACCGGTACCAATCAACCATGCAACTAAACCACTTCGTGTTTGGCTTCGTTCGATTCGTCGCAACAAGATCTTTGACACAAGTTAGTACTCAGGGTCTGATGATGGAGCTGGACTGTGGCCACGGGTACCAGTCTACCATGTAACTGAACCACTTCGTGTTTGGGCTCGTTTGATTCGTCGCAATAAAATGTTTGACACAAGATACTACTCAGGGTCTGATGATGGAGCTGATGATGATAGACAGGTACCCGTCGCCACCTTCGCGCTCCATCATCAGACCCTGAGTACTACCTTGTGTCAAAGATCTTGTTGAGATGAATAAAACGTGCCTAAACACGAAATGGTTTAGTTGCATGGTTGATTGGTACCGGTGACCACCTTCCGGCTCCAACATCAGACCCTGAGTACTATCTTGTGTCAAAGATCTTGTTGAAACGAATAAAACGAGCCTAAACACGAAGTGGTTTAGTTGCATGGTTGATTGGTACCGGTGACCACCTTCCAGCTCCATCATCAGACTCTGAGTATCACCTAGTGTCAAAGATCTTGTTGAGACGAATCAAACGATCCTAAACACGATGTGGTTTAGTTGCATGGTTGATTGGTAATGGTACCTTCCAGCTCCATCATCAGACCCTGAGTACTGTCTTGTGTCAAAGATCTTGTTGAGACGAATCAAACGAGCCCAAACACGAAGTTGTTTAGTTACATGATAGACTGGTACCCGTGGCCACCTTCCAGCTCCATCATCAGACCCTGTGTATCTTCAGTGTCAAAGATCTTGTTGAGACGAATCAAACGAGCCTAATCATGTTACTACATGGTTGATTGGTATCCGTGACCACCTTAATCATCATCAGATCCTCAGTACCAGTTCGTTTTTAAACCCTCGTTGATACAAACTTTACAACCTATAGGTACCAAATGCAATGACGAAACATGTAAATAAGCGAGTAGGTACCTATAATTTCTTTCGAGTAATATACCTTCATAAGTACGAGTATGGGGCTATTCATAAATTACGTCGTTTCAAATGGGAGGAGTGGGGGGGGGGGGGGTCTGGACATCGGATGATGGTAACATGACGTAGGAGGAAACAGATTCATCCGAAGCTTGATTTTTGGATGATTTGAGGGGTGTGGGGGGTCAAAAATCGTCAAAAATAGATGACGTAATTTATGAACAGCCCCTATGTACATTTGCACTGCATTTAGTATTTTCGTACTTACCAAATAACAGTTTTAGAACTTTAAAAGTTAAGTACAGTTAGTGTTGTTATGGTTGATTTCAATATGCTTCGCGAAGGATCAAGAATGTTTAATCCATCATTGTAGTGCGAGTGTGGTAGAAGGGATCGGCGTACTGAGCTCGCACGGCCTGCCGCAGCGCGTAAAATACCTAAACTCGCTCAACGCCGAAATGTAATAGCGCTCTTAAACACTCTACTTTTCATTTGGACTATGAGGAAAGTGAAACACAAGAAAATATTTTGACGGTTAAGATAATTATTAGGGACTGGAATTGGCGCCAATATGATCGGAAAAAAATCTAAAACCATAGACAACCCGATCTTAAATTGGGATGAGTCCGAAATGGTCTTAATGTAGATGCGCCTTAAAAAAAATGAAACTAAATCAATAAATGTAATGTAATGATAATGATAGTATTTTAAACATTCATAGTCATTTAAGTAAATATTTATGTTTATTTCATATATGTAAGTATTAAATACTAGTATAATTTTTCTTAATAATGCAATGCAATTGACATCCAATTTCGATAATACTTGGTCTGAAATGCCGAAGCTAATATGAGAGCTTTTATTTGAATAATATTGCTGTCAGTCGTTGCTCGAAGTACAAATTAAAAAAAAAAAATACTTTCCACCCTAGGGTGGGAAATGCAATTTTCCACCCTGCTATCAACCTATGAAAGGTGAACTTTCCGAACAGGAGAGATGAAAAAATATTAGAACACACGTTAGTCATGTGACATTCCTAGGATCCTAACAACCTCTCTATACTTGGATACCGAAAATATAACACACCTTCGGTAATGTTTCCTTTCACTTAATCTCCATTCGACCCTCCAACTATCAAACCCATTTGAATATCAGTCATACCTATTTTTATTTTTGCAAGAAGATTAGAATAAAACATCATTTTTCCAAAGTATATCGGCGTATGTTCTAAATTTAATTGTCTATCATTAGTCATTACAGATCACATTTTATATTTTAGTAATTTACAACAACGGTTTCACTCACTTGAATTTTATGTCGCTATTGGCTACATGTTCGGTTCGGGCCCTTCGGGGGTCCTTCCTCGGGCTCGAGTGCTCGCGGCGACTGCAACTAAAAATTCAAGTGAGTGAAACCGTTGTCGTCTAAACAATTTAATATGTTTGCTAAACTAAACATTAAATCTAAATATTAAAATTAGGTAAATATTAAAATTAGGTATTATATTACAATACAATTTACAGTGTAAAATGACTAGTTTGGTTTACAAATCTCACTAAAATGGATACCTAATTTATTATTGAAACTTGATACATTTGGATTTTTTTCCTCTATTGCGAGTAAAAAATACATTTCAAGTGCTTATAACGTCATACGGACATGATTATCTGATTTATGTGACTATTCCACTATATTGAACAATTATAAAATCGCTTTCAGTTATATCGGAGCGCGTCCAATGCGTTTAAAAATATCTGAACATGCTTCTTTTGTCAAGCAACACACGTTAGAGTTCGTATTCTTACATTTTTTTAGTCACTAGAAACCATAGAGTAATATAACTAAAGGAATAGTCAATAGTGGTAACTCCATACATCAGTTTTCTTACCAAAACGCGCGTTATTTCGTAGTCGACATCTAACGTCAAGTAGTGGAACTATCAGTACCCCTACTTGACACCAGATGTCACAAGTGTAGCTACTGACGAAAAATGTACATACTACTAAAACAATTTCCAACTAATATTATAAGCAGAAGGGGTTGAAAATAGACTTCCAATTAATCCGGTTATAATATTAGCTGAAAATTGTTGAGCATTAGAGTTTTCGTTCGCCAAGACATCTATTGTCAACGAGCAGTACTGATAAATTCCGCTACATGACGCTAGATGTCGACTACGAAATAACGCGCGTTTTGGTAAGAAAACTGATGTATGGAGTTACCACTCTTTCTTTACTTACATTACTCTATGGTGTGACTCATAATATTCTTATAATTAAACATTATTAGCAACAAACAACTTAGGCAATTCAGATTCTAAACGAATAACTCTAACTACCGACGTCAAATGTAAATCATTAGGTTCCATAGGAATGTCTTTGGGACTGTAACTTTCCGGCGCCACAAATGTACTGTAATACGATATCAACTCGTGGGAATGGTCACCGTCTAAATCTGCAATCATTAGTGAGTTGTCCTGATACTGTAAATCAGGCTGGCATATTGGCTGAGGAGTCGGAGTGTCCACTGAACCCCGCACACATATTTGAATGATATCCGTCTGACTTACATTAACATTATGTGTCTGCATATTATCAAATGACACTAACACAATCCGTTCCGATATATCATGAGCTGTGAAGTTCTCGTATTTGATACATGATGATATAGAAGCAATGTTAATCATGGGCCGGTAGTAGAAAATATCATAAGTATTCTTCGGGCTATGATTCTGCACATTGTACGGGATATCATCGACTTTCTGCGCACCCTTTGCCAGGTGTGCGCTGTTCCACTGTCATAACTTGAGTACAAATCCTCGTATAGAGTTTGCGAAGGCAAAAGAACTAGGTCTCATCGCGTATACGTGATGAGCAGTGTATTCCCAACTAGTGTTTGTAGAATTATTCCTACCTAAGAATAGCTTAAGCTTGACTTGGCAGTCGTTTGGGCATTCTCCTAAATTCTCTACAATCAACTTTCCAGGTCCGTTAGTGAATATCTCTCTCGTATTCCCAATACTTTTCTTTAAGCTTATTTTCTGCTTCTTAGTAGCATTTGTTATCGGTGAAACGTGACTGACCACTGTCTGGTCTAACTTGGACAATTTCCTGCTCAGAGCGGAATAAGAGGTCCATCTGAAGGCTTCCGAAGACCCGTTTTTGCAAAGATAGGTGATGTTTACCAAATCTGACTCGGTAAGTAATTTTACTGACAAGCAGTCTTCTATAGTCATTGGTTCACCTATGATGTTCCCCGTAGCGCCGGAGATGATAAGCAACGAGTTGTGGTTAGTGTTAGGCTCAACCGTAGCTACTGTCAACAGGTCATAAACCTTGTCTTTATCCATGTCTTTCATAAGAATCGGGAAGTCTATAGCTACAATTTTACTAAAAACATTACCATGTTTATGTATGTACCAGTAATAAGTCCCGGAGGTGGGGTTTATAGCTGCCAGCAATCCTTGGGAGCCTGATACAATGCAATCTTTCTGCTTGTCTCGGTTAACATCTATAAGGTGACAGTTGATTTCAGTCGGAATCCTTTCCTCACGAGTATACCAACCAACCTTGCCCGAGTTCCCAACAATCAACAACACACCATTCACAATTTTGTTATTTTTTTCCGCATGCACCATATGGTTACCTCTATAGATGAAAATTAAGTTCTTCGTGTTGGGTGCGACTCCGTCCACAACCTGTATAGCACCGGACAGCTCAATGTCTTCGTACGGCAACTCCCAACTAGTAGTTTTGTCTTGCCACTCGTTATTCGTGCAACTATTAAGCTCCGAGCACGGAATCCCCCACAAGAATATTACCACAGTGAATATACAGACCAGAATAGACGCTATGAAGGCGCAGCGGCGCGGAAAAGACATCTTATCCGAGGTATCGGACTGCAAAAAACTTACGTTGTCCATGGTGCTTTCTACTGTGTTTTCATTTGTGTTGAAGTCATCCATATCGCTCAAGCTGATATTCTTCGCATGTTTAAGACCACTGTTGATGTCCAGATCGCTGCTACCGATGACTTTTGTCGCATCCGCTTTTCGCTCATCATCAGAATCAGATTCGGTAAGTATTTGCTTCAGCGGCGCGTAGATACCGCTATTACCATTGACTGACATGGCGTGAACATTAACGGTATTTTTCACATTGTTTATTTTAAGCGCGAATTGGTTAAATCGGCAAATTTATGTATAGCATTGATGAATAAATAAAATGCTGCGGATCAATACAATACATACGGCTGACTTTGACGTTTCCTTCCGCGACAGATGACAACTGAAGAACGCGTTGGTATATTGCCCGATGCTCTCACAAAAGTAGTTGAGTATTTCAAATAATATTCTTAATAGCTTATTGGATAGCGCTATTTTATATTAAGCTATACTAAGTAATAACATTCAACTAAACTGCAATTTTTGTTTCTTGTCTCTTCTCTAGCGTTACCTACGATTGGACGAAATCTAGGATCAAAATGTATGTTTCAGAACGCACTTCAAAATACGAATGCGTTCGGTTATTACTGTTTTCCATAGACCTAGTATTACATAGATGAGCTATACGCGTGCCTCCGTGAGGGACAAAACATAAGCAAAGCGACAATATTAAAAACACGTTTTCACATTCCTGACAACATACCAAAAACAATCTACGTAATTCGGTCGGGTTATTTGTTGCCCACCATTTAACCATACTAAATTTTTGGTGGGGAACAAACAAAAAGTGAGACTGTGACAAGGACAAGCAATAATACCGCTTTCTCTGCTACTCCTACTGAAATTTCCATAAGTGCATCTCGTTCGGTCGTTTGGCCCCTCCCCCGTGTCATCTCTATGTTATTGTTCCTCTATGCTGTTTTCCTATTTCTTCACAAAGCAAGTTATACTCTGGCACAGCCACATTGTCAGTAGAAAAAGGCGGCAATGTAGGCGCGAAGAGTGTTGTCCACCTATAGAAAATTTTAATTACGCGCCTTTTGCTACTGACAAGTTGGGTGTGTTTCAATATCCTTATATATATATTATTGCGTTGCTATAGTTGGTCAAACCTAATTTGTCACTAAATAAGAACAAAAAACCATACTCCTCCTTGTCTTTTGGGTGCTAGTACTAGTATAAGACAAAGATAGTATGATTCTCTCTGTCTATGTTTGAAATTAGACAGTCCTTTGACAAACTATACATGCGTGCGCCCGTGAGGGACAGAACATACGACACTGATACTGACAACATATTCTATGTTACGTGATTTAAGGCCGTAACACACTATCGCACCGCACCAAGGTCTTTGTGCGACGACCGATAAGTAAGAGCGAGAAAGAGATATCGCTTTCTCGCTCTTACTTATGGGTGCGTCGCACAATGACCTTGGTGCGGTGCGATAGTCTGTTACCACTATTAGGGCCAGTTGCACCAACCACATTTGACAGACTGATCAACGTCAGCCGGCGCGCCCCGGCGCTTTACTATGAAACTTTCCATACATAAAAATTTAGCGAACTCTTTAACGATACGAACAGTTTGGTGCAACCGACCCTTAGTCGGATTTATTGTTGCCCACCAAGCACTGGTGATGGCGAGTGGTGGGCACTGGGCATATCCTGCCGATAGTAGTAGTTTAGGAGAGTTTAGGCAAGTACAAATAAAATTCGGTATATTTTGTCAGAACGTATATTTGTTTCTGTATATAAATTATTTTCATGTTTAGCATACATTAGTCTACACACACGCACACACACCTCATTTCTATTATGTCACACTTATGTTGCACAATCGGTGATATTTTCTTAGAAAATGTACAAAACTAATTGAACTTATTTTGCATAGGTATACTCGAAAATTTGGCGCAAATGCGACGACAAATACATATTTATTTAATCGTATGGCAATTCGCTTCTATTCATATGCAGGCAATTCCACACTATGTCACTGCGGTAATACGGATTCGATTGTCCCATCAACATTATTATGCGCCATATTTTCGAGAATACACTCAAAAATAACGATAAGAACAGTTCTATTCATATCTTCCTGCATTTTAATGCTTTACATGTCATAATATCGGCCACCTATTTCTTTGGTGCCCGATATCAGGATTATAGCATTAATATGAAACCCTCATTGGTAAAAAACTTCAAATTGCATATTTTAAAAATTTTAATGTTATAGAAAATACTACTGGTTTTAGTTACAATGCATTTCAAAAATTTTTACCACTTATGAAAAGGAAGTTTGAATGGACTTTACAATCTTTACATAGTTCCACTTATAAATATCCCTGACCAAAACTGACGCAAAGCGCTTTTTGACATTTACCCAAGGGCGCTATATTATACTTTGAAAAACTACTAATTGCTTACAGATGTTTGGAAGAATAGGGCCCATTTGACAGGCTGCCTATACTCTATGGTTGTTTTTTTCCATAAATAAGATTTTTTTAATACAAAGATATAAGTAGTTAATTCTATTCGATAGCAGCGCCATCTGCATCAAGCTTTGCTTGTAACTATTTAGTTAAGGGACTGTGGAACCCAGATGAACTAATGAACAGGTAAATACTAAAAATAATTGAGATTATTCAAGGTACATGTTTATTCTATATTATTAGTGATCACTAGCCACCCCGGCTCTTGGTACACCAACCAAATACCGCCACATTTCTCCTGTCCATTACCACCAGCTTGCCTAATTTTCAAAAACTAGAGAACTTCTCCTTGTATTGAATTTGAATCACCATCGTGAGAAATGTAGCGGTATCTAATATTTCCTTGTTTATTGAACGTAAACGCCATCAAATGGCGCGCGTATAATTATTCTACTTAACTACATTACATCTAAGAAATAAATAGAAAACAATAACTATTTACAAATTCAGCCTCAAACTAGCTTTCTCATGGCGACCCTGCCGATGGCGATTGAAATGCCAGACGTTTACGGCCCGGCCGTACTGCCGCCTGGGCCGATACTGTTGCGTTCGAGAGCCTTCAAAATATATGTTTCAGGGCCATATTATTCTAACATACAGTTGTTAAGTTTTTTTTTTTACAATATTATAAGGTTTCTTGGGGTAACTTCGAAAACGGAGTGATTTTGGCCATGTTATGAATATAAATCTTCTGACAGTGGAGTAGAAGAGTCGATATAATGTTTTAAAAATAAAAATGATAAATTACCAACTGATTTGAACTGTATGTTAAGAATTAATAGGGCCCCGTAGTTTATGGCACTGATTCAAGTCACATTTGCGCCGAATAAGAGAAGTAATTTTCAACTGAATTTTCCAACTGAAATAGGAACACAATTTAACCTTCATGTAAATCTAATTCTTAACCAAATAATAAATAAATTAAATAGTTTTCTAACAAAATAGTGTGATGATATCTTACTTCGAATGGACAAGAGCGGCATTAATGAGTCTAATGTGTTTATAATACAAAAATCTAAATTTAAGAGTTTGTCAAAATATTTCTTGTTGTAACCATGGTTATTTTTTCCATATAACTATTAAGACATATGTATGTGGAACTTAATGTACAGTCGCCATTAGATATATTGGAGCGGCCAAGGTGCTCACAAATATCTGAGCACGCCTCCACGCCAGATATTTTAGAGCAACTTGACCGGTGTGCAATATATCTGATCGCGACTATACGTATACCTTTTTAATACCGGCCACATTTTAGTTGAATGTTTACATTTTTATTTTTCTAATAATGTTTGTTGTTGTGATTCTGGCTAACGGAACAAAATAACAACAAAACTTGTTTAACAAAACATGTTGTTGTTACAAACAATTGTGTATGATATGGGTTCAGTTTATGCAATTTGAATTCACATAGAAACAAACTAAAACAGTAGTGAATTAAAATAAGTAGTAAACAAGCGCTGAAGTAGATGCTCTCAATATCAGTCTTACAAACAAATCTTTATATACAAACAGTACTTATTTAAATAATATGCAGATTTTCCGCTAAATACCATAGTTGAGTCCCTAGTCCTATATTATAATACATAAATTAAAATCGGTAAAAGGTCCCTGCCTTAGCAACCTGTGCTTACAAAGAAAAAGGTACCCGGGTGTAAAGTGACTTCAATTATGTTATTGTAAGGCGTCCGGCGCTACTACAAGAGTTTATCAAATTAACAATATAAGTTGGCTAAAATGTATGCATTAAGTTATGAACTACCTGCCAAAGAATCTAGAGTTTCACATCTTATTATGCCTGTGGCAGTATCAACAAGGCTCGGAACATAACCCTGTTCTGTACAACAGAGACTTCATACCAATTTCAACGAATGACGGCCATAGACTGTGAACGAACATTTTCGACTCATAAATGGGTCTTAAATTATGGTTATGTTTTTAAAATGACGAGAGTACTACCGAGCCCTGGTTATCAATCTGATACAGTGAGTTTTGAATCTAAAATTGTACTGGAATTACAGATACCATAGGCATAATAAGGGCCACTAGCACCATCCCACAAACCCGAAGATAAGCGGTTAAACCGTTAACCCACTGTCAAATTGTACTGGTAACCATGGTAACTCCAGGTTTAACCGGTTAACCCCGGGTTAGTGGAATGGTGCAAGTGGCACTAAGAAGTGCTATCGGCGCGTCATGCGTCGTAACCTTGTAGGAATGCACGAAGGTAGCGTGTGCGTCAGTTGACGTTTTTGGCGATCAAACGGTTAAGAGGCAGTACATGATTTTGAAGTCACATTAGACCTAGGTTTAATCTATTTAGTCTAGATACAGACGTGCTAGATCGAGTAGGGGTACTCGCCGAGGTAGTCTAGGAGCGTCGTCGGCAGCGGCAGGAGTCGGTGTTTCGGCGCGCTCCATAGTTTAGGCGATCTGGAATTAAAGTTTCATGTCAAAGAGCGCCTCAGGGCCGGCCTCATACTATTGAGGCGCGTTCTGCGTGCTCCAGTGCGGGATGCTTGCGGCGCCCTCATATCAAAAGTGTCGGTGAAACTATGCGATTGAGGCGCGCCCCAGTGCGTGCTAGGCCCCGCGGGCGCCGTCATATTAAAAAGTCGGGCGACTCGAGAGTGTCGGGAGCCCACAAGCTAAAAAATCTGGCGAAATCCGACGTCCGGCACGAGCTCCAGTGCCAGACATCTACAGCGCTCTTGTAATAAACTGGCGAAACTTATCAGGGGCGAGCGTCATATAAATCCGAATATTACCTAGGGTCAGAATCCAGCGCCTTATGTATGGCTAGCCTCGCAGAATGCAGCAAGCTAGGCGGCTCGCTCCGCCTCGGCGTCCTCAGTAGAACAGCGGAGTGCGGCGCGCCGGCGCGGTCCACCCACACGGTGCCGGCGGCCGCCTTGCCCCAGCGCGTGTAGTGCTGCACTAGCTCAACGACGCAGCGGAAACGCGGCATGTATCGCGCGAGGGGCTTCTCGCAGTCTAGTCTGAAATAGGAAAGATTCTGTAAGATAATCAGTTTCGAGAATGTAAAGTTGAATTTACAAATTTTAATAAATGTTAAGACATACAAACAATTTTTTACAAATAGGTAATAGAATTAGACGAAGCTAAGTTGGCAGCGATTTAGATAGCTCAGACTGTGCAAGTGTTATTTAAACGTTATAATCTCATAGAAGTTTGACGTAAGAAATAACCCTTGCACAGTATGGGCTGTCAAAATCGCTGCCAACTTGGTCTAACTCTCAAATTTCATGGTTCCATAACACATAATTTACATCATATTTCAACATACAAACAGCAACACTCCTAACTGTACATCGGTGTACAGTCAGCTGCAGAGAGAGGTGACCCCATGCATAGAAATTGATTGCAAGGAAGGTCACCTCTCTCTACAGCTGATTGTACCTTATTACAAACGGCATAAGGTCCACCGATGTACAGTTAACAGTGTGGGCGATGATACAACGCAGAGCCTAAACCGTTGATGGTACGACCCTGAAATTTGAAACATATATTCTTAAAATGTCGTATACCTTCAACTTAGAAAGAATTTTTGAAATTATACCTCGAAGGCGTAATAAAGTTGTACTTATGTTTCTTAACAACCTCTACGCGATCAAATGTTAGTTTCCTTATAAGACCTTGTAAAACACGATTTTCAAGCTCAAATAGTACAAAGATGACACATAATGACAGGTTTTTCATATCAAACCTTCCTCAAGGAAACTCAATAATGCGATGTGACGAAACCTAAACGTACAAATCTATTAATGAGGAAATATGAAAAACAGGAAAGTGATACATAGAAAATTACATTGGGATATAAAAATATATTAAGGAATTATGAAAACCAAGTGATACATAGTAAACTACATAAGGAAGTAGATAGGGAAATAATTAGTGTCCGACCGAAACATGTTTTTTTGCCGAAACCGAAACCGAAACCGAATGTTCGGCTTTGGCTCTAGTTTCGGCCGAAACCGAAACTTTTGTAGACTTGTTAAAATCGTTGAAAAAATGTAATAAAACCGCTTTTACACATATATTATGGGGCTGACAACACCCAAGGTCCTTGAAATTGATGTTACTTTAAGCAATTTTTAAGAAAGTTACTAGAGTTAGACCAAGATAATTCTGCAACGATTTTGATAACACACGCATTGCAAGTGTTACTTTAAAAGTCAATACTTTTATGTAATTATGACGTATAAATAACATTGCACTAGTAGCACTGTGTATGTTATCAAAATCATTGCAGAATTTTCTTGGTCTAACTCTATTCATTCACCAGTCAAGCTAACATGTAGATACAGGGTCAACCAAAAACGCGAGCGCAGCGAGCGCGAAATTTTTTGTTAACAAATATCGCAAGGCCGGGTACCGATCTCCACCTGGACCTAAAAGTCCGAAGTGCCCCAGTGAGGCGAACTTTCATGCGAAGTCAAAGCCGTGAAGCAAGCTTCAGGATAAGTAGTTAAGCACAGACTCCAGCTCCAATGTCCATTGTATTAAAAAGCGAGACCGCAGGCCGAGCATGGCGCAGCGAGGCCAAAGGCTAAGCTGAAGTAGAGGACATGTGGAACACAAACCAATGGTAAATTGAGGTAAAAAGTGAAGCTAAGGTCGAGCATTCGTATGAAAAACTGTACTGGGGACACATTTAAGGGTTTTTTCTTCGTTTTAATCAATAGTCAGCTGTTCAGCTTCGCAAAATATTAACTATTGAGTAAATCAACTTTGCGGCACTAGTTGAGCGTAGCCTTTAGCCTCGCTTAAAATTTGCCATTAGAGGTAGATAGAAAAATGACTGAATAAGTGAGTGAATAAGAGCGAAAAAGACATCGTTCGATTCGGGCCGAGCTGATACTCGGCCAACGGCTACGTGCGACAGTGCTATCTCATTCACTCCGATACAATTAGACAGTGTGCGCGTTATAGGTATTGACAGCCTATTAAGACTGCGTCGACCGGCCAGTGGCGCTCTCATTAGTGGAATTGTGTTTTATAATAAACCAATTAATTTCTGTACCTATATATGAATCAGTATATGTAGGTATGTATTAATATTGTTGTCCTACTTATTCCCCAACTTTTGGTCTTTGTCCGAAGTACCATTTCGTAGGTTTCGGCCTGGCCGAAAGGTTCGGCCGTTTTTTGGCCGAAACCGAAACTACAGCCGAAACATGATTTTTTGGCCGAAACTGGCCGAAACCGAAACCGAAACCGAACCTTCGGTCGGAAACTAGAAATAATATAAAGGCTCCGTCACACTGGCGCGGTAGCGGAATCGAGGCGGTACCGCGCAACTGGGAATGCACAGAACGTTATGACTTGAGCTACGCCACATTGCCGAATATTTCTTTTGTACAGTATTTTAGGAATGACATATTATACAACTGTTTACAACCAATTATAAGCCTTGTAGCTTGAAATAAATGAATTTTACAGTACATATGGTCCTATTTTCCCGCACTAGTGCGTAAAATAGCACTTTTCGTGCAAACGTCAAATTTTAAAGGTGGATTTAAAACACTCCCTTCGGTCGTGTTTTAATTTATCGCCACTCGTTTAGATTTTCCTCTTTTTCGCACTTGTATCGTAAATAACTATTATTTTAGTTTATTTATTTTATTAATACAAATCCAAATACAATCATTTTGCATAGTTTTATCATTATCACCGAGCAGCAATCAACGGATATTTGGTAAAAGTAATTAAATTAATGATGGAGTTTATAGTATTTGGGCTCTATTTTTAAAGTAACAGTTCGATCTACCAATCTCTCCAATCCAACTGGGTCTGAGATATATATGTTCTATATCTTTCAACTTATTTCAAGACATTTACGATAACCGGGCGCGATACACAGAGCCGTCAAGAATGACCTTTCCCGTCCCTAATATTTAATGCATGTCCCATTTAACCTCACGCATACATTACACTTATCGCTATATCACGCGAGACACGCTGTTATCTGTCACTTCATACGGTTGTTAAATGTTGCATGCCAGAAGGCGACATATATAATTGTCACGCATGGTCACACCTCTAAAAACGCCGCATGATTTAAGTCAGAATCGCACCAGATGCATAAAAATTTTGGTAGTTACTTTATTTTTTAATTCGGTATCAAAATAACTATAGGGACCGTGCGCGTTGGAGGGTCTGCCATCTTGTGGCCTGAATCGGAAACATATGTGCACATGTACATTGCCAAAGCAAGTGCTACCATCTACCGTTCTCGTTGGTACGTTTTCTTGTGCATAGTAGGTTTCCTATAGTTCATGCACGGGGCCTATAGACTAATGACGTTATCCACAAAAAAGTCAAATCTAACAGAGATTAGTAAGTTTGCTAAGTTTTATGAATGTCGGCGGCCGATCGTAATGTTTCTGTGTAATGTTTTGACGGTAGTCACATTAAACTAATAAATAGGTGGGATAGGTTCCTTAGGTTGCTTAATTCAGTTCAGATGCCCGAAGGGCAAACTGTCCAGAAATAGGAGCCCCGCGCTACGGGGCTTCGTCGACCAAAAGAACGAGACAAAGATTTTCACGTTTCACGATATGCCTAGGAACTTTACGATCTGCCTGATCTTACGATCGGCCGCCGACATGAATAAAGAGGTATATATTTACCTAAAGAAACCGCACTCGAAGTGTAGTCTGACCGAGGTGGGCCCTCTCTCGGTCTGCACCGACAGTGAGAATATGAAGTTCCTATCTCCCGAGTCCCGGACCACGAACGCGCCCACACTCGCTTCTTTGAGAAGATTTCTCGCTCCCTGGAAAAAAGAAAAGTTTTTGTTAGATACATATATGAAATATCTTTTATCTTTTGACGACCGGTCTGGCCTAGTGGGTAGTGACCCTGCCTATGAAGCCGATGGTCCCGGGTTCGAATCCTGGTAAGGGCATTTATTTGTATGATGACACAGATATTTGTTCCTTATCTTGGTCTAACTCTATCTACCAAGAAGTAGAAATAGGTATTATTATTTTACGATTACATTTTGTATGTACATATAAGAAAATCCGTAAAATTTGGTCAATCTACTGCTCTTGCAAAGCGTATTTACAACAGGAATTAAAGGAAATAAGATAATTTTCATGGAAATCGTCAATAAGTATGATAAGTTTGCTATAAGTCTATCTTATCTCTTCTAAAAACGTTATCTCTGCGCTTTCCCCACAATACTGATAAAGAGACGTATGTTCAAATCGTACTAATTCGTAGAAGTCATATAGTTCGAGAGTGCGACCGTACCTGCTTAACCCTTTATAAGGCATAAGGGTGTCAGATTATGCAAAATTGAACCCTGTCCTGTCACTTCGAAACAAAGTTCAAAATAATGTGGGAATCCCTCTGCCTTAACAAGTGCCTTGTGCCGTGCCTTACACGTGTACAACTGTACAGACAGCATCTATAGTAGTTGATTTGATAAGATGATAAGTCTACGTCAAAGGTGTCTAGTATCTAACTATTATTCAATAGCTTTACAAACAGATATGTCTCTGTATCCTCGTAAGGCCCACGGTCCTTCATAACTCTTCATATATCTACCTACTAATTACTTCAATGAAATTGGAACCATTTTCAATCTGAACAGAGTTGCATTTCTTTTGTACGTTCGATTTTACCACATTTCCTTCACTATTGATTTCTAATTCTACACCCAATTTATTGTAAGGTGGGCCTTTGGAGGATATGTTCAAAATTAAATCTATAAATATGAACACGTTTTTTAGCCCTAACTACAAAAAATTGCACTTCATTTAACAAATAATGCACTAAAAATTGAACAGTAAAATATGTACATCTAATAGGTGATTTTGTGGTATAAAGTATTAAACAATGGGTACCGGTCTCAGCTTTTTGTATATACCAAGCGCTGATTTTCAGATGGGTCCCTTTTCGATAGGTCTGTCGTTACATAATTATATCCAGGATGCACAAGTGTGGCAGATACTTTTTTTTTACATAATCTCGACCTACTTTTGAACGCGAACTGTATACTCGTAAATGTAATGTATTTCTATTTGTAAAACTTTTAGAACACATACTTACATAGTAACAGATACTGTTGGTGTGTTGTTCTGCTCGAATCCGCTTATATTAATATTTGATAGTGACTGTCATACGATTTACAATTATTATCAATATATCTATAGGGAATTATGTTTATCAATACGAGATCGACAAATACGACATTTTCCTCAAATATTGAGGAAAATCTAATATTAAATGTACGCATTCATTTGATAATGTTAATGTTATTGTTAATTTGTCGCAATACGATTTAGATAACTACGCGTTTCTACAATTTCGCGTTATAGATAATGGCGTCTGAATGGCGCTTTTCAATGGCAATATAAATAAACCAGACACGTGATGCAAAACACTACATTGTTGTGTTGTATATTATATGACTGTTGTCAAATCTTTCGCGTCGCGTGCGCACGTAAAGTTGCATAGGGCAGGCAATGCAATGCGGTTCGACCACGCTACGAATGTTACGGGTATTTGACATTTAAACTTTATTATTCACTACCAGGTATTAGTAGTAATACACACTTGTCAATCAAGATTCAGTATATACCATCCAGACAATCTCAGTTCCTTGACGGTATAAGCTAGCTTTTAGGACTCGTTTTAAGGAGACTGTTAGACCGAGACAGTCTAATAGGCTTCATTAGACTCTCTCGGTCTCGCTTTAACATTAATCATTTTTACGCAAATACACACCTGCCAATCAAGATTCCCATAGTACCACCCGGACAACCTCAGTGCCTTGACGGTGTCAGCTAGCCTCTTCAGCTCCTCGTTGTATGGCGCGGGGTAGAGGGGCGACGTGGGCGTGGCGTACGCGGGGTAGTGGCCCTTGCAGCCCAGCAGCAGCTGCTGCCGGCAGTTGGGGCAGCACACGCCGGGCCAGCCGAGGGGCAGTGCCACTTCTGTTGCATCTGGAAACAATGGAAAAATAGGTTACTTCTTTCAAATCTATATATATAACATTTTAAACTCTCGCGTTTTGTACATATTTAATTACACAAACGGGTCTACCGCGATATAATTTCATTGTTTTTAATTGAATTTTAATTTGTGAAATTTTATGTTATTTCTACTCAGAATCATGAGCTCTTTTGATCCTAATAGGAGAAAAAAAGTGTCCCAAAATGTCCATACAATTTTTGATCTTTCCATTCCGTGACCGCCATACAAAGTCTATGAAAAATGGTAAAGGAATGGAAATAAAAACCTTGGGACATTTTTTCTCCTATTAGGATAGAAAGAGCTCGTGATTCTGAAGTAGAAATAACATAAAATTTCACAAATTAAAAAAAAAAGTGTAGGGGACAACTTTAAATAAAATTACCCATAAATAGGTTGGGCAAACTCCACTATCTCGTTAAGTGATTATTCATGTCTCACAAGAAATCAACTTCACAATCATAATTTGACAACTCACTAGTTCCACTTTATAATGACTCACCGAGTAACTATGAATTACCAGTTTTTAGAACACTCACTCATCATAACAGTTCACAAAAGTCATAAATGACAAACTAAATTTATAAGTAGCACAGATTAAGTAGGTTCTGAGCGCCTACCGCGAACTACCCATACAACCATTTCCAGTCGCCGTTACGACGCGGTGTTGACACATCTTGTGTCGACACTGTCTGTTTCGGTCACAATTCCAGTCGCAGAGTCGTCGCCGTGTCGACACAGTTACCAGAAATGGGGAAGGGTCGACACATGACACAAAGTGACATAAAGTGTGGTCGCCGTGTGCACACATTGTTTCGGGTTTGCGACTACTTTATGCCAAAATCATTCGTTCATTCGTTCATTTTGTTCCTGTCAAATGGAAACTGTCAGATGGAAAAATACTTAAATAAAAATAAGTGACATTAATACGCCATCTCTAAAACGGATTACAAGACGTAATTATATATTGTTTGCATTTATATTACAATAGGACTTAAATTATTATGGGGAATTAAACTGCTCGAGTGATTTGATAAACTAAGTGTAATATAATCAACGCGCCACCACATTGTTTTAGTTTAGCCGGAAATGAAATTGTTTACTTCTCAGTGCCTGTATTCATAACTATATTATTTGAAGCATTTTTAGTACTTCGATGCGTATACTATACTTAAATAACAGAAATAACGCTTTACATACTACGAAACTTGTTAATTATGATGTATAAATATGGTTTAAGGCTGAGAAATATTGCAGTCACAAAGTAGTTGCAATGTTTCGACTTTGTGTCGACTCTGTGTTGACACATGACACGCGCTGTCAAAAGTAATAACAAAGTTACTGGTATGTTACTGGATTTGCAAAATGGCTCCTTGTGTTGATTTGTTTTCAAATATTCTCAAAGTGTAAAAATGCCGTGGTCAGAGATGGGCATTAATCGATTAACTGTTTATTCGACTAATTAATGGAATAAAAAAAGTTAATTCTCAAATTTTAATCGCGATCAGTTTAGTCGACCTAACATAGATTGAAATTGAATTAATCTGAATATTAATCGAATAAATTATCGATCAAATCTCGATTGAAAGTTGACAGGGGGCCATTTTTGTACGTAAAAATAATAGAAATGTCTTGCATGCAGATGGTAGCAAAACACTTTGTCATAAAAGTCGAGATGGGTGTCGATATATAGGTTTTAGGGAGTGCCGATTTCGAAAATAATGACCATTTTGGAATCCGAAATGGCGGCCATGCACTGTGTCATAAAAGTCGTCATGGATGTCGTTTTATAGGTTTTAGGGGGCCCCGATTTAGAAAATGATGACCATTTTGAAATCCAAAATGGCGGCCATGCACTATGTCATAAAAGTCGTCATGGGTGTCGTTTTATAGGTTTTGAGGGGCGCAGATTTAGAAAATGATAACCATTTTGGATTTCAAAATGGCGGCCATGCACTATGTCATAAAAGTCGTCATGGGTGTCGTTTTATAGGTTTTAGGGGGTGCAGATTTCGAAAATGATGACCATTTTGGATTCCAAGATGGCGGCCATGCACTATGTCATAAAAGTCGTCATGTATGTCGTTTTATAGGTTTTAGGGGGCCCCGCTTTCGAAAATGATGACCATTTTGGAATCCAAAATGGCGGCCATGCACTATGTCATAAAAGTCGTCATTATTATATAAGTCGTTATTATTTTTGCTTGTATGTAAATTCAATGATGACGTGTAAAAGTGCCCTTGTGGCCTATTTGCTGAATAAATGTTGATGTTTGATGTTTGATGTTTTATTTTTCACATATTACTCTCACAAGTTCCGTGACATTTCGAACTTGTAATTTTTTAAGTAAATGTTTTTGTTTATCTATGAGGATCTCACTAGAATAGTATAATCAAGGTATGTTTATATTTGATAAATGAAATAGTAACGCAAAAAAAAAAAAATATTTGTGTCTTATATTCCTGCCGAAGACTTTTATTTTACCTTTTCCTTCTACACAAGTTTGGCCAAGTAATAAGAATTTAGGGCTCTCAATTTTATTTTGACTTCTACAACAGTAAAGCTACGAGGCCATGTTTGGTATCGTTTTCGTATAAATTTCCGACATTGACACCATTCCGAAGTAAAAACATATAAACTTATTAAAATACTTTCTTTTAAACTCCTCTTCACGCTTAAACTGCTGAACAGTTTTAATTTAAATTTGGTACACATATATTTTGAGTCCCGAGACAGGACATAATAAGTTATCTCAAAAATCATCCTTTAAAGGTGTGAAATGAGGTGTAGGGGGGAATTCAGAATTGACTTCTTGAAGTTAATACTGTTTAAGTTTAGGTTTGAAGTCATGTTTTTTATCATTTTTAACTAAATCAAAGATGTAGACCATCCCAAATTTCATATAAATCGGTTCAGCGGTTATTGATTTCCCGTACAAATTTCCACGCCACTTTTCACACCTTCAGTAGATGATTTTGGTTATAAGATCTATTAAAGACCTTGTCCTGTTCCGGGACGTAAACTATTTCTATACCAAATTTCAACGAAATCGGTTCAGCGGTTAAGCGTCAAGAAGAGTTTTAAAAAAACCGGCCAAGTGCGAGTCGGACTCGCGTATTAAGGGCTCCGTACATTAAGTCCGACTCGCGCTTGACTGCACATTTCTAATAGGTTTTCCTGTCATCTATAGGTAAAGAACTATTTTGTGTATTCAGACGGACATACATACAGACGCACGAGTGATCCTATAAGGGTTCCGTTTTTTCCTTTTGAGGTACGGAACCCTAAAAAGATTTATTTTTATTTTGTGGAATGGTGTCAATGTGATATCTTAAATGGATTCAGCACCCCAGATTTATACGAAAACGATACCAAACACGGCCTAGCACCTTCACTGATATAGATATATCAAGATAAAATTGAGAGCCCTAAATAAACTTTCAAGAGCGGATATCTCAAAAACTATTCAACATATCGAAAAAATTGACCGAATAAACTTGTAACAAATTAAATTAACTTTCATTTTGTATAAGTGGCCATGTCGCTGAGATGCATAGTTTCCGAGATATAATCGAAAAACGGGAAAATGGGACCTTCAAAGCCCCCTCTCTCCCCCCCGCTCAAGGGCTACGGCCGGGGACTTTTGATATGTTCACCTCCTAACTTGTCAAACCGAGTTACGGAGTCAAAAATTGTGTTCCGAGCATTTCCCTCTACAACTTTTGGAGCATTCGTTGCCTGACCTAAGTAGCTTATTGAATTTCTTTAAAAACTTTTCTGTAAAAGGTTGACGGGTGTTGGGTGTTTATATGGTTTCGGTCGATTATTATCATTTGCATTGCCCATGATGACTTACTAGAATTACGAGCACACGAGACACTAATAGTAGTTTGACAAACCTTGGTTTTCAAGAGGTATTTTATATTGACATTTGCTGTCACAAATTTGCTGTCAGATTTAGTCGCAAACCGCACGCAAAGTGCACACAAATGTGTCGACACCTTGTTACGGAAAAGTGTAGACACGGCGACGACACTTTGTTTCGAAACAATTCTAGACACATTGTGTGGACTCTGTTACGACACATCTGACATTTAGTTACCACTTTGTGATTCTGCGACTGGAATGGTTATATGGGTACGTTCGACGTGTTGCCTCTCTGTCACACTTGCGTATTAATTTACAAGTGTGACAGAGAGGTGACACGTCGAACGTGGTTCGCGGTAGGCCCTCGAGTTGTCTCTCGCCATTGACGTATAATATCTAAGGACGGGCTAATGGGGCACTAAAAATGGTACTAGTTCAACGGTGTTACTCACGAATTCCAGCCAATCGTGCAGTCTAACGCAACGAGTTGCGGACTTGCGACCAATAGCGCGCGTAATGCGAAGTCGTGTACCAATCGCGCATGTGATGCGAACTCATCAACCAATCGCGTTGTAGCGGTTTCACACCGCTACACTGGCCCCTGTCATGCCTCATTATTATTGCCCGTAAAGCCAGCCCCTAGATATCTATGTCAATGTCTCTCGCAAGCTCGGTTCTCCATACAAACGTAGTTACGCTCTCAATATAAAACGACTAGCTAGATGCTCTGAAACTTTGTACTTATCTTATTGTTTTCGGGGGCCCTTGCGGATACACTTCGACCCATAGGGAGCTTTTGTGCAATTAACCCCTAGAGAAGATCCGTCAACTACACAAGAGCTTTCCCACCATATACTTGTGTCGGATGATGGAGCTCATGGGTAGCGTTTTAAAGTCCGTTGGTTCCAGATATCCTGCTCCAAAGTCCTTCATTCTTTGTCTGGCGAGGGCGTGACATTCACACATTAGGTGTGTTACTGTGTCTTCCTCTTTGCCACACATACGACAATCGGTGTTGTCATTTTGGCCAGAATTCCTTTGACCCCGTAATGGCCAGTAAACCCCCCCCAAATCCGACGAAACAAGAATCCGGCGAATCGGGACCACCCTAAAAACGCCTCCGTCAAATTCTACGAAATTTACAATTTATAGGGCTTTGCATAAATCAATCTGTCTGGAACCGCACTTCTCGGAAAGTTACGTTTATGTATTTAAGCGAAATTCAGTACTAGGTATTTCATAAATAAATTGCTCGAGTAGGGCCACTTGCAACATGCCACTAACCCGGATTAACCGGTTAAATCTGGAGTTACCATGGTTACCAGTACAATTTGACACTGGGTTAACGGTTTAACCGGTTAAATCTGGAGTTACCATGGTTACCAGTACAATTTGACACTGGGTTAACGGTTTAACCGGTTAACCGCGGGTTAGAGGGATGGTGCAAGTGGGGCTTAAAGGCATAACCACACCAGTATCCTTACCACGAGTTAAAATTGACATATTCGCTAGCAAGTTTTTATACATCAAAACTATATCACAACCTCATTAATTATTAAATGTGTACATGATAGTGATGGTCTACTTTAAATCGGCATCATCATCATCTTCACGGCTCATGGGAGCCTGGGGTCCGCTTGGCAACTAATCCCAAGAATTGGCGTACGCACTAGTTTTTACGAAAGCGACTGCCATCTGACCTTCCAACCCAGAGGGTAAACTAGGTCTTATTGGGATTAGTCCGGTTTCCTCTCGTTGTTTTCCTTCACCGAAAAGCGACTGGTAAATATCAAATGATATTTCGTACCTACATAAATTCCGAAAAACTCATTGGTACGAGCTGGGGTTCGAAGTGTTCGAACCCACGACCTCCAGATTGAAAGTCGCACGTTCTTACCGCTATAGTTCGTTTTTTTTAGCATTAGAAAGAACTTGAAAGAAGGTAAGCGATCTTGACATGTCTTTTAATTGAAAAACGCTTTTAAAAAATCAGTATCTATTACTTATTTATGAAAGCAGAAGAATATAAATGATCGTATTAGATTCATAATTGTTACATATTTGCCGTAACTTATTTTTAAAACGTGATTTTCAATAAAAAGACACATCAAGATCGTTTACCTTATTTCTAATGCTAAAAAAAACGAACTATAGGGCACCAATGCTCCACTTTAAATTGGCATATAATCACATATATGTATTTATTATGTATATTCACCATTTGACAAATTTGTGTGGCCAAGTTCTACACCAACATCTGAACAAAGCCAAGACGTTAAATTGCATGTTCAGATATTTTTAAACACCTTGGCCGCTCCAATATATGATGGTGGCTGTACCATATGTGATGTATCCATCCCCACTAATGTTATGAATGTGAAAGTGACTGTCTGTCTGTTAGCTCTTCACGCCCAAACCGCTGAAGTATTTATCAATCATCATCATAATCAACCCACAGACACAGTTGCTGGCAGAAGCTTGTACGAGATAAATTAGTACTGATTGGAAGGGACCTTGTCAGCAATGGTGCTTATGCCATTAATGCCATTATTAACGAATATCTGGGAGACCGAGCTTTGCTCGAAAAACATAAAAACTCAAAATTGCGCGTTATCCCAGAGATAAGACCTAGCTAGATCGATTTTTCGCCCCCCCGTAAAGCAAATTTCTTCGAAATCGTTAGAGCCGTTTCCGAGAAGCCCTAAATATATATACATGGTGGCCAAAAAATAAGTGCATTCCCGTTGCCAGGGAGATATTGGGATTATACTGAGCAACTTTTACAATGGGACCAAACCCGAAATCACGAAAAAAAAATTTACCCTCCCATAGAAAATGAACCAGCTAAAATGTATCAAACAGCCAAATTTTATTTCACGATTTCGGGGTAGTAAAAGTATTATATAGTAAAAGTTGCTCAGTATAATCCCAAAACCTCCTTGGCAACGGGAATGCACTTATTTTTTGGCCACCCTGTATATATAAGAATTGCTTGTTTAAAGGTATAAAATACTCCAATAGTAATGCACAGCCAAGTGTCTTAAGCACCATGACAACAAGGTCTATAGATAATGTCAAGGTGCTTTAGCAATATCATTGTTTAAATAACATGGTGTCGCAATGTGATACCATAATGCCACTTACACATTTATCTCAAGTTCGCAAGGGTCATCAACATTTATCACTTCAAAAAAGCCTGATAATTATCAATAACATGATAACTTTGTTTAAATTAAGACAAATCTAGAAGTGAAATATTCCAGTTTAAGACAAATTTAATGAGATAGGTAAAGACAAGTGTAAAAATATAGGTGTCCACATGTTACTCCCAATATGTCCCATAGCTCTTATGTTGGTGAATTAAGAACTATGGGACATATTTTTGAGTAAGTTGTATGCACCCATATTTTTACACTTGACTGTACGGAAAAAAAAAGAATAATAACAGAAGACCACACTGGATGCATATTTTGCACATTTCTAGTTCTCTGCATAGTATGTCGCTAGCCACATATGATTAAACCTCGTTATCAATGTTGCAATAGGCTATTCTCCTACTAGTCAATCTGTTTCTTTTTTAGAACTGTCAAAACGAGTTGCTGATATGGAATTTACATGAAAACTAATATAGTGATGTCACGGTTAACTCACCTACTTTTTATCTTTCTTATCCAATTTATTAAATAGAAATTGTGTTTGAAAATAACTGCTATCTATGATTGTCTAATAATTAGTGGTGCTTTATTTCGTGCGTGGTGTGAAATAATTTATTTTAAATACAGGAAACATCCTTATTCATTGAAAATTAGGGTTGTCATTAAGAGACTGCTGATGGTACATACACCAGGAGTCCCTTAACTACAACCCTAGGATGTACATGCTGTACATGCAACAACATAGGATGCTATCAGCAATAAGTACTATTCGCTTAGCACTTTTGCATACAAACTTCTATGCAGGGGGGGTACCTTTTCTCTGCAGGTGGCTGTACAAGAAAAGCTATGCAGTTAGCAGGAGCTCCCATACCACGGAGTTTATGCCAGTGATTTAGAGAAGAGGTGAAGAATGGTGGATAACTTGACAACCGGCCAACTCAGCCCCATAGTGGAGCCCTATTCTACAAGACGAGATAAATAACTAACATAAATTTATCTAGATAATACATTTCAAAAAAGAGAATCTTAATAACCATATAAACCCTGTAGATTGATATTTTTAAGTGTATTTTAGTCCATCCAAAATATCCAAATTTGTTTTATCATCTTCCTTGCATTGTCCCGGCTTTTAGCCATGGCTCATGGGATCCTGGGGTCTGCTTGGCAACAGCCAATATCCAAATAAAAAGCCATATCAGAATCAGATCACACAATTTCCAACTATAAAATCATTACATTTTCAAGAAAACAAATTATTTATCAAATAATATGCATGCACAAAGTTTAAATTATGTGCATACGTTCAATTCTGCTTACTTGTTATGTGATATTAACGATACCTACAGAAGTTTACGTACTGTACATTCATTTATAAATAACTACTCATTTGGATTCTCGGAAACTGATCAGAGGATGCCAAGGTTGTAGCTTTAAATATAGGTTTCATAAAGAAACAAATTATAGTGTCTACATTGTAATAGTTTTACGTTTAATACATTAGAAATAACCATTTCTATCTTCAATAAGTTTCCTAACCTTAAAGTTCCAAATAAACTATAATATTGTTAAAAAATAATAGTAAAAGATATTTAATGACGTCTTATACTAGTATTTAACTCACATTGTGGATATCTGGCTGCCAAAGTCATGTCTAAAGGACTAATGCTGGCCTTCCGTTTCTCCAGCAAACACATTTGTTGTATAGCACTATTAGCACTACACGGCGCGCCGCGGGCTCCGCTACTCTCCTCTCCAGAGGCCACGGTTTATCACAATAAAAACACACAGCACAAATTCCAAGAGGCATTCACTTCCATAATTTTTCACCAAAGTAACTTTGTAAAGTCGCTTGCACGCAACTTTCAAAAATTTCAAATCCCGAAACGTCACTTCACATAAAAATTGACGCTAACTAGTGTTGGGCAATGTCCGTCAATGAACGGTACCGTGAACTGAATGAATGAACAAATATTTTAAATTAAATAAACGAGTTTAAAGAAATAGCGCGCTTGTAACCGTACAAGACAGCCGACTATGTCGAGCGACAGCTAACAACTGAGTCAACAGTCGGCACCGCGTCTATATTCTACACACGACTCGTCAGAGCCCGGAGCGAGTAGGTACGAGCCCTCCGTCACTACTACGGTCTGCTAACAAACTGGCATGTCGATGCGAATGAAACTTGCCGCTGGCATGCCTACACTGTTTGTTTTCCTAGAATCCATTCACCTACCGACAATGATTTAACCATTTTATCTAGTCATTGCCATTTTGCATTGTATATTGTTGGTATGTCGCGGTTCCGAGTATCGTAGTAAAACGTGCTTTCACGCCTACCTATACCTATATATGGGCTTCAACTTATTTCTAATTTAGAAATACCTAGTACATATTTTTATGATTTATTGCTAACACCTTTTAACTACTTGATAATAAAAACTTGTTGCTATCACGTTTTATAGGTTTCCAATTAAGCCATTGCGTCAGATTATACACGAATTCTGAGACATAAAATCGTTTCCGAGAATACACACCGTGGATGAATATGCAATTTAACCCGAAACGGATATGGTAATATCGGTCTTAAAACGAGATTCGCCTTGATCGGAAAACGAGGACAAGAACCGTGCTACTTATTATTCATAGTAGTACCTAATCCAATACTAATTATGCCCTTCTCCTATCGCTTAATCATCAGGACTTCTAAGAATGTTTTATTGATTCCTTATCAGTAAGTGGAACAATAAGAATGAGTAACAAGAATAAAATTATCGGGCGCATGCGATAAGGCAGAAATAGAAGATGAAAAACATTAGGTACTTCGATGTCCCTAGTGCTGTTGTGAACGAATTTGTGAAATTCTCGTAACAAGGCCCGTGATTAGCGATTACAGGCACGCGCGATTGTGAGGGAATTTTTGATGTTGTTACTAATGGGTTAAGATCACCAGGCAAGTAAGCATTAGATCAGTGTTTTTTACATGCTTCCCAGGTTTGCTCGTGCGCATGTTTAGTTTACTTTTGCTTTTGAGATATTAATCGGCATTTCGAAAACGTATAATTTTGTGTTGTTTGAAAACACAATACGCACTACATATACAACAATAGTAGGCCAGACAATTGGTTGATTCTCCATCGGCATTGACATCGCATTCAGGACGCAGGTGTTCAATTCGCGCTGCGCCGCGCCATAGAGAGTGAGTTCTCCGTATTGCGATTATATTCGGCGTTCTCGGAATCCCTTACCTGCGCCCGCGCGGCTTTCACAACCATCTGCCTCGCCGCATGTCGCATCGAAAAACGCAGCTGTTGCAACTGCCGAGTACTTTCAAATTTATCTCCACGAATTCAATTTGGGACTAATTTCTTACTCGGAATGAGTTTCTCAATGCGGAGAGTACGTTTTATTTAAGTGCCGTATTTAATTAACTTATTGCGTAAACAAGTACAAAAGGTAAACTTGAAGGCATTACGTTTTTTGTACGATCATTACCAGTAAATTAAGTACCTACTATATAATTATAGTAGGGCAGATGTTGATTAAATAAAAAAATGAAGACAACATGCCATAAGCATTGACAACCTTTTTAGGGTTCCGTACCCAAAGGGTAAAAACGGGACCCTATTTCTAAAACTCCGCTGTCCGTTTGTCCGTCCGTCTGTCTGTCGCCAGGCTGTAACTCATGATCCGTGATAGCTAGACAGTTGAAATTTTCACAGATGATGTATTTCTGTTGCCGCTATAACAAAAAATACTAAAAACAAAATAAAATAAATATTTCATTGGTACTCCCATACAACAAACGTGATTTTGTGCCGTTTTTTGCGTAGGTAATGGTACGGAACCCTTCGTGTGCGAGTCCGACTCGCACTTGGCCGGTTTTTATTCAGTCATGTCATGCATGCGTTAATACGTTAATTAAGCATGCAAGTAAATACATATAATATAATGAATTAAAAAAAGACAGTTCAGACAAAAAAAACATATCTTTCTTTATATTTTATATTCTCTATAAATTCTTAAGCAAATGTATTAAGTAAACCTGTTGCAGGAAGTACTCTACCGACTTTAAGTTGCTCACGTTATTCATAATAGTACGTACTAAAATATAAATTTAAAATACAAAATATTAAAACTCCATTACGTGTCACTGTGAATATTACCTTCGTCCTTTCAAGTCTTTGACCCCTCGGTTCTTTGTAACACTTGAAGTGAGGCGACCGATGGTGCCTTTCCGAGAAACAGTCTAGAGGCAATGCGTTTTTTCTATAGAACGAACGCCTGTCGATGTGTACACACTCAGAACATAGGTACTTGGTATAATGGTGTATGTGATTCACACATTGTGTGTGATTATCTTTTAATATGATGACTTCGCAGTATATATTTTCAATAAAAGCAATTAAGCATAATGATTTGTAATTAGTAAACTTCTTCGTCATTTTAACTGTAATAAAATTAAATGTAAATTGGCTATTGTTTGTTGCCGACGTCTTAAGACTTTCGGTACAGTGGTTAGTTTATACAACCGTAGAATAAAAACATATTCTTTTCAACACAATTATATTCCAGAAAAAAAATACCATTAAGTTTTCCTCACCTTACAGCAAAATTAAATCATTACACAACTTAACAAAAAAGTTGTCATCCGGTTGGCAAAAGGAACTACTAGCTAGTTTTTTGTTAGTTCTATTTTTGTCGATCATCTAATAAGCCTTCGCATCAATTGCCAAGTAGAAGTAGGTATTTCGTCATTCGTTAAATGAAAACCGATGTTTACCGGTATACCAACATTGACTCCCGCGTGTCTGCCTCATATCACTTTCTATTATAGTAGTTAACTGCGAGTATAAAAACCCATAGCAGTATCATACGAGTAGAATGAAAATGGAATCCTGCGGAATAACTGAAGTAACTTTTTTAACTCGATGAAAACTATTACTTTAAAACAAAAGTCATCCTATGATGAACTAAAATGCCGTTTTGTCGAGCGTTAGTACATGTCGGATATTTCGACCTGGTTCAGACAGGCAGTTGAAATTTTTGATCCCGTAATCGTACTAGTCACCTGAATCACCGTTTATTTATAATAAGTCTACGCTAAATACGTCGTAATTACCTATCTAAACATTTGCGGTATTAGTTTAGTCGTTATTTGTATTTGTAGCTGAAACGTAGTCGAGCGAAGTGACGTAACTGTCGTCGCCCGGACCTCGCCCAAGATACCTCGGTTCTAAGAATTTACCTATAATGCCTATATAAGTCCGGTTTTCAAACACGTATATTAGTCAGGTATTCAAATCGACTCCGTAATTTGACAGCTTTTGCGAAATAAGAACAACGGTGACAGCTAGTTTATTACCTACGTTAGCATTTTGGAATTCAGTAACAAAACCAACACGTAAATACAACTTTACTATAAATAAACGACATGTAAAATATGTAATGTAATTATGGATGATTCACTTTAAAACGGACAATTTCATCATATTATGTCAAGCATGTATGTAAAAATTTGGTCAAATGTGAGATATAACTAATCTTATCTAATCTTGTAATTACCTCTCGATGATTTTAAGATAATTACCTAGCTTCATTCTAAGTTTATATAATAATAATCAATCGGTA
This sequence comes from Cydia splendana, assembly GCF_910591565.1. NCBI lineage: Eukaryota > Metazoa > Arthropoda > Insecta > Lepidoptera > Tortricidae > Cydia > Cydia splendana. The sequence goes on along the minus strand of NC_085965.1, from coordinate 1,126,075 downwards.
ACATGATTACACAGATATTTTTTACTTCATGAGAAACCAGTACATAACTCCAAGAAGCTCTAGTTTAATAATCAGGTTTATTATTTGGTTTTCTTTTATTATTTACTTTGAAAAGTCAATAAATTTTATACAATCAGGAACCGGGTTGTCAGGCAAGGGCGCCCCTAATTGGCTTCACTAAGCAGTGGTTTGCATTCGACACTTTAATTGAAACTAGAAAGCTATTCCGCTCGAGATCGGCATGAGCTAGAGTTAAACTGGAGGAAGCTTGTAGCTCTATTTAAAAAAATAATATATGTTTGTTTGTTATTATCAATTCCGTTATCTGTCAGTGTCGAAAGTGACATTTCTTCAACCAAAAACCTTACTTTTGACACTGACAGATCAAATCCATATCTAATTCACATCCTCATTAAAATTTGAATAGGTACGCCAAAATAATGTATGTTGTTCACACCAGTAAAAGACCTGGTTTACTCCTTACTTGTATAACCCGAAACTATGTGTGCTTAGACCAAACTTTTTAACAGGTTGATTAGTTATAATAGGATCTTTCAGTCTCATCAAGCGCGTATTGACCTAAATATGTGTGCTACGTAACTACATTGATGTTACGCCATTGCAATAAGTGTATTGCATAACATTAATATTTTATTGTAAAGATAAGGATCACTTGGACTAATTTCATTTCAAGAATTGTTAACGAGTTTATCCATTAAGCCGAATCTTGGATTAATTAGTTAATCGTTTCCGTCTGATATTAATTAATGATAAAATATAAGGATCTCATTCGATAAACATAACAAGCGTCGAGTTGGGTTATCATTATCAGTGCCAACAGTTAGGAATTTTTCCGTCATCTGCTACCACTGGGAACAACTGAGAAAAAAATCCCAGTAATTACTACCAATTCACTTCAGTGATTTTTTCAGTTGTTCAGTGGAAAAGGCGAGAAGAAAATCCCAGCTGTTATATTTCTGCAGTACAGATCCAGTGGTATATTCCTGCTGTAAATGACGCTTTCGAGACTTATTTCGCCAACCAAGGTTGTATATAAATAAAACAAACGAAAGGCCCATGACTCAGTTCGTTTAAAAAGAGCCTATTCGTGGCCCGACATTTTTGTGACGAAGAGTTCCCCGTATAACGATAATAGAATGATGTTTTCGGGATTTTTGTTTTTGTAGTCTGAACATGTTTTTACTTTGACTCAATTACTAAATAAAAATAAAGCCCAATACAGTATTTTACAAACTTACAACTATTTTGTATTCAGACCGTTAATTCATTCATTAAGGACGTATGTTTATTTCTAAGCACTTCATATAATCAGAATAGAAAATGACAGAGGTAAGGGGTACTAGTAAGTTCACATGTAATTATCTCACAAAATTATCATAAATGAAACAACCGAAAGGCCTGTGAGTCAGTTCCTTATAAAAGTCAGCCTATTCTCGCACGACAATTTTACATTGTGACGGAGAGTTCCTCGTATTCCGTTAATAGCACGGCGTTTTCGCGACTTTCAATTCTTCGGAACTGACACCGTTATTGTGCGACTAAAGGACACTGAACGGTAACTTTCGATGTTAGTTTACCTGGGCCTCCATAAAAAACTTTTTGGTAAATAAAATATGGTATTTTTATTATATGGGTGCAGGACGCAGGTAGGTTAAAAATCTATGGACTCTTTTGTTTCTATCAATTTGTCTCCTCCGAAGACATGGGTTACAACCTTTATATTTTATTTTATTAGTTTGAATTGAAGCACGTTTATTTTATACGACAGCTACGATACGAGACCGCCTCGTAAATCATATTTTGAATTTTTCATTCCAACAAAGAGTCAAATTATAAGTTTTGAGACTTTTTGAGACTAAGACATATTTTTACAAAATCATAAATTCCCTTTTGCTAATCATATTTGTTTTGTTAGCCGATTACAATTTATCATTTGTTAATTTTATATAAAATACAAAACTTAAATTATGATCATTCCAAATTATACATCCATAATTCATTCAATTTTAATCATTCGGTCATACGCGCACATCACTATTTCTACATATTTCCCGCGCAAATGACAAAGAGCGAAAAGTCCGAAAACGCCGAAAACCGACTACGAGAAGTAGGTACAACATAAAAACAAGGTTTATAAGTATAGTTTTATCGATTTGTCGTCTGTACGTTGTTGATGTAGTACCTATAAGCTATATTTAATATTAATACCTCAGTGTATATTAAGAGCGGTGTCCTTCGTGCGCCCTCTACTTAGTTTCATTTTATTTCAATATTGATCAATCAAACGAGAAATAAATATAAAGCTTATAATTGTTATGAATATATGATTGATCATTGACTGAGCATTATGTTGAGTTCGTGATGCACACTTAATGTTCTATTTTTTTCTGCTTTTGTTGTCTGTATACAATTGTACATGTTCCTACATGTTTTGTGATTGTCACGAAAAGAAACCGGCCAAGTGCGAGTCGGACTCGCACACGAAGGGTTCCGTACCATTATCTATAAAAACGGTCACCCATCCAAGTACTGACCCCGCCGGACGTTGTTTAACTTCGGTCAAAAATCAAGTTTGTAGTATGGGAGCCACACTTAAATCTTTATTTTATTCTGTTTTTAGTATTTGTTGTTATAGCAGCAACAGAAATACGTCATCTGTGAAAATTTCAACTGTCTAGCTATCACGGTTCGTGAGATACAGCCTGGTGACAGACGGACGGACGGACGGACAGCGGAGTCTTAGTAATAGGGTCCCGTTTTACCCTTTGGGTACGGAACCCTAAAAATTATCTTTATGTTTGTTGATAATGATAACCAACTCCAAACAAGAAGCGAGTTAAAGCAATAATATTGATCTAAAAAAAGCTGATGTCGTCATCATCACCGTGCATTTACTTTTATATACTAATAAATAAAGGCCCATCCAATCAGGACAATAAAATTGCCAATTTGATCAGAACGATCAGAAATTACTTATTAGCGATTTGGTTGTCAATCTCATCTAGCGTCCACATGTATTACCTACACAATTTCATAGTGGTATGGGCGAGTTAGGGTCGGTTGCACCAAACTGTTCGTATCGTTAAAGAGTTCGTTAAATTTTTATGTATGGTAAGTTTCATAGTAAAGCGCCGGGGCGCGCCGGCTGACGTTGATCAGTCTGTCAAATGTGGTTGGTGCAACTGGCCCTTAATGTCCTTGAATTTCCTTTTTGCGTCCACACCCACAGCTCCACACCATGAGACTAACACCACACAATTAAATGCGGATGGTACTGGGCCTAAAATAAATTTGAATTTCGTGCGTTTCCTACTGACAAAGATGTTTGGCAGACTATGTGGGTTTCTTCTTTGCGTGTATACAAGTACAAGTGTGTATTATAAAGAAGAATTTTCATAATTCTGACTCCGACAATGTAATATTAGAAGCATAAAAGTGTAAATGCAATATTTATACATAATACCTACACAAAGCGGTTAAAGAATAGACCAACATTGCAACATTATATTCAAAGTCTGCATTCAACGCAACGTAGTTCTAGGCTAGAACTTCTAACCTTAACAAAGGCTTTAAAAGCTCTTTTGCGCCGGTCTTGTTAAGCCAAACTTTGGTTTTATCCTATTATGCAAAACTGTAGGAGTACTTTCGAAGTGTTCACGTTGTTCTGGGTAAAGCCTGATATTGTATAACTTAATGATATGTAGGTAAAGTTTGAAGGTATAAGAGTTACGGTCTTGCTTATAGTAGTTACAGTTACCTACTTCTAGTGTAAATTTCAGTCTGCGTGTTTCCAAAACGTCCGGCTTGGCGCGCTGTTCAAGATGCCATACAAAATGACCGCAAATGCGTATGTCGTGTCACGCTATCGAATTAAATTTACATTAGGGGTTCAGATGTGCAAGTTCCAAAAAGATGGAAAAGTTTTCGGAAATTTCGGGAAATTTCACAGGAAGCTAAGGAGACTAAAAATAAGAGAAGTTTCCAAAGTTTTTCCAACTTGGTTTTGGAAACTTCCCTACGAGCTACGGTACGTTACCAGTCTTGTTTACTTACAGGGCAAGAGCAAGAGGCTATCTTTTAGAAAAAGGACTGCATTTTTTCTCTCTCCGGCCCGTCGTTTTTGACTTTTCGTTTAACGCTCCAACCATCCAATGTGAAGTGAAGACCAGACCACTAAGAGGTCTAAGAGTAAGTAATGGCCTCTCCCAACGCCACCGATAATCGCATGCGATTTGCAATATATTGCGGCATTTGGGCGATGGATTGAATTCGTAGCCAGCAATTATCTAAAATCCAATGCCAATCATCGCAACGTCTATAGAATCCTTAATTAATATTCCATAGAAACCGCTCAAAACGTTCCAATTCACGTTAAACACGAAACAATAACCGAACCGATTCCGAGAACATTCGAGCCGTACGAAACTGGAATTTTTACACCGACCAATGTTTATCTTTCGCGAAACGGAACGTTTGAGCGCCCGCTTTGTGCCACTCGCGAAGATTGTTCCGGGAATCGATATAATGTAACTCGTTAACCGACTACGGCGAAAAATAGCGGGTTGCACGGACGGGTTGATTTGTGGAATCGTTACATTGTAACATAAAATAGGGCTGTTTCCAATTAAATTGTTTCCAGTCATGAAATCAAATTAACGGAAATGTGCTGCTAGCGCTGGGTACGGTGATAGCTGATATGTCATCCCATCCCAATACAATTTTGTAAACTATATGTGAAATAAAAATATTACAGCTTATCTCGACGGACTAACTTCACTAACTGATTAATAGTTATTTTCACCACACCAATTGGTAAAGGCTCTCTTGATTGTTCAAAAACTGATAGCAAACTTGCATTTTATTCACATGTGAGGCAAAGTAATCAAATGCAAATTATGAGTTGTTTTCTTATGTTTGCTAGTAAAATTTACTTTTAAATGATGATTTTGAATGATAAAATATTTAATAACATTAATTTGGATTTGATTTTGTTTGATATCTTACAGTTAATATTTTCTTCGGGTTGGTGTGGTGAAAAATTATTTATTATTCTGTGAAGGAATTGTCGGTAGGTGGTGTGTGGGGGTGGCAACCCGCTTTCACCCTTTCAGTTTAATTCACTTAAGTAAGATGGTTTCATTCCATTAAGGTTATCTTACTTATCTTCTTGAGTACAACGAAGTTAGTTTTAGTCGTTTGATATTACGTGCTGTAGCAAATATTGTTAGTAGGTATCTTGTCTTAATGAATTCTTCTCTTAGAGAAAACCTATTGTAAAAAACATCTTCAACAGTTCTAGGAATGAAAATGGTCGTTAAAGAAAATTTCTTGGCGTTAATTAAATGAAAGCGAAGTGCCGAGAAAATTGCTTTTACGTGAAAACCGCTCTAATAATAAACGTTCGTAGAAGCTAATATAAAAAAACTGAAAAGGAGCAAACTGAGTTCGTTTTATTGTGAAACTGAAATAAATAATATTACCCGACTGGTAAAAAAGGAGGGTATTGTTTTTAGACTTACCAACGTCTGTCTTGTGTGTATGTTTTTTTTTGACACCTATACCTACGGTACGGTACGGTACGGTAATTTTGAAAATGGCAAATATTTACTAAACTTCAATCACTTTCTTTCCGCTGTTAATTGTATTTTTTACATGTTTACTGTAGAGTAGAATCAGCTTAATACGATTTCCCGTTTCCGTGTAATATGCCATTTTACACGAATCCTTGCAATAACACGTTTTCATAAAAAAAAACACGGTTAACACTCTCTTACGCTTAAGACGCGTTTTTGATATGTGGGTTATACAGTCGGCTTATATAATTTCGATATTTTTTTAAATTTCCATTATGCTTCTTTTATAATTTATTTCCATTTCGCTTAATTTAAGCTTTTTATTAACTTGCAATGTACCTATGTATGTTTGTAAGGGTCAAATCTTGCAAGTTAATTTTGACCTACTTCCCGGTTTCCGATGAAGATGATAAGATGTAAATTTGTATACTTGGTCAAGCAGATCTTGTCAGTAGAAAAAGGCGGCAAATTTGAAAAATGTAGGCGCGAAGGGATAGCGTCTCATAGAAAATTTGAATTTCGCGCCTTTTTCTACTGACAAGATTTGCTTGACCATCTATATAAGTCCATATGTAATGGCTCCTCTACACGATGGGCCAGCGCCGGCCACTCCAAGGCACGCATTTATGCGTTAGAGGGAGCAAGTGATATTGCTATCTCATTCTACCGCATGGCTGCGTCCCTTAGAGTGGCCAGCGCTGGCCCATCGTGTAGAAGAGCCATAAGTCGGGTCAGTCAGGTGACAATGCAATATTATGGTACCATAGAGCTGATCTGATGATGGAGACAGGGGGTGGCCATAGGAACTCTGTGATAAAACAACGTAACCTAAAAGTGTTTGGGGTTTTTAGAATTGTCTCGATGAGTATTAGTTGCCCATGGAAATAAAAGTTCAGTCAGCGATAATAGGTTGTACCAAAAATATTTTTATTGCAAAAAAACCTATTAATATAATCGTCTCGACATGAACTTTTCCAATATGTAATAAAACATTTACGATTAAAAAGAAATTCAAGCGGACGCCTTCTGAGAAACTGAAGTATTCAGTGAAATGAAGTATCGTCAGTACTGAACTAAACTGAACTCAATACTCACAGGAATAGGCTAGGTAGTGTCAGGCCAAGCTCGACGAAAAACCATTCAAACTTTTTTCCATCCAAGTAATTTTCTGTGTAGGAGAAAGAAAACTGACTGCACACTTTGACTGTAAAAAATCAACCTTAAGGATACGTATCCGATCACTATGATAGTATATATAGCCTAGTAGTTTAGTCAATAATTCACATACATTACATTATCCCTTTCATATACACTCACACACACACACAAACTCCCACAAACGCATTTTTAAAATAAAAAAATACCTACTGTAATTTTTCCAGGCGTTTTTGTCTCTTCTTAGGAAACATGTATTTTATCAGTTTTCATACCTGAAACAAATAAAAAATGGTGCTTTCAATAGGTAATAATATTTCATTTCATTTCATTTATTTATTTCAATATAAACTTACAGTTTAGCACCAAAACGTTTACATGAGACTTACGACTATTATATTACATTATATGTATATTATAATATTTTACATAACCACATAATAACTTGGCCTATTTTTACCATTATCATTTTACGATCTTTGATAGATACAGCAATACCTATCTTGAACGAAAGAATCCTTATAATATAACAAATATAAGTCCCGTTTCCGAGAAATAGTAATTTAGGGGCGCGTTCACCAATTACGTGCGCATAATACGTAGATAATGATATAGCAATTTTATTTCTATTACGATATTGTGAAACCTTTGTCTTCTTTGAGACGTCCTTAAAAGACGTTTCTTTGAAATATTTTTTTAAAATTATAAGTTTTCTAAAGAGATTAAATATGTCCTTTTAAGGACATTTCTTAAGGAGATATTTAAAGGGCGGCAATGCGCATGTGACAAACTTTCAGTTTCAAGCGTTTATATGCACCAAGATTTTTTTTGCAAACAAAACGTTTTAACGACTCTGGAGTCTGGTAAGGATTATGGGGAAAATTAGTGTTGCAGTTTTGCTTCTTTTTAGGGTACCAAAGGGTAAAAACGGGACCCTATTACTAAGACTCCGCTGTCCGTCTGGCCGTCCGTCTGTCTGTCACCAAGCTGTATCTCATGAACCGTGCTAGACAGTTGCCGCGCACTTGGCCGGTTTTTTTATTAATAAAAGACTGTTTCCTTTAAGTAAAATGAGCTAACTTAAGGTTTTAAGACTTTTAAGGCACTTTCCCTCCAGGGCCCATTAATTTTTTCCTGTATAACAGGCAAAGCCTTTGAAGTCACTAGACAGCCTCATTATCTCCGGCACAAAAGACGTTAAAGTAGATAAAGCCAGGGATACAGTAGATGACAAGTGTCGTCGAGTGAAGTGGCAACGTCTCGCCACTTTCCACTCGACATTCAACATCGCGCGACATATGTCGCCAGTGGGTGTCACACATAGGTCCAGTATATTTTCTATACATGTACTATGCGCTTGCGCCCGTGAGGGACAGAACATACACATAAACCATACTAAATTTACAGTGGGAATAAAAAAAATCGACAATGTGACAAAGACAAACAATAATAACGCGTTCTCCGCTACTCCTACTGAAAAATACATAAGAATATCCCATTCGGTCATTTCCCCCCACCGCTCTTGACAATTCATACTTGATTCATGGACTTCATGGTATCACAAATTACAAGCACGGAATATTCTACTTCGTTGGTCACAAATCGTGCGATGTCGCTATATGTCAGGCGAAGTTTGGCCGAGTTTGGCGAACCCGTACGACTTCGTCTGACATCTCGCCGACACGTGTCGCGTCGCGTGACATTAGTCCCCCATACATTGGATACATCCTTTCTTTTTAACGATGTGGTAATGTGCTGTTACGCATACCCCCTGTAACCTGGGAGGCGTCGGGGGTTATGTGGGACTCCCATCTCCCAATCCTTTCTCTTAGTGAGAAAAGGGGGAGACGTCCTACCCACTAAACCCACATCGGCTTTACCCGCATTGCCGTGTTGGAGACGTCATGGGATCGCGAACATTCTGCCATGACGCCCCCGACATCCCGGCTAGCTTAAGCTGGCGTATCCCTGTCTTAATGCGCAAATTACATTACAACCCTTGCTCGGGGTCAAGAGCTATGCACAAAGCCAGGATACCTCGTTAGTCATTTACCCCGGACTAAAGAAATTAGATCCTGCGTCAAAGAGCGGTAACGACGAATCCAGCAACATAAAAATTAGTTTGATGTATTCAAAAGGTACTTAAATACAAAATACAGTACGCAGCGGCCCCCTTTTTTGAATATCTTTTGTTAAATTTAAATAATCACGATTATTTAGCAGTGGCGCTAGTGTACACGTTGATGGGCTCTTAAATGTTTTTTGATTTCAGACACTTTTCAGACAGAGATTTTGCTCCTTTATATAGTCTCCATGTCAAAAATGTATTGAGAGCTTCGTCTATATATATTCCGCGGCTGTACTGTTTGTCACTGGTACGGAACCCTGAAAATGGTCGGTAAGTACTTATTTATTACATTTTAATGAAAATACCAATTAGCAGGTCAAATAAACAGTCTCAACACATATTTGAGAGCGCGGGCGATTTTGCGACGACGCAAGAAAAACAAATAAATATAATGACATAAGTATAAAACTATAAAGCAATAGTGATCCTGATGATTCTGCCATTTATTTCAGTTCTTTGAAGAATTCAGCTTTACGCTGAAAACTAACGCCTATGATGGCTCTCTCGAGTAGGGTTGCCATATGGAAGAATTAAATGCCGTGACAAAAATCCGGACATCACCCTAAAAATCCGGACATTTCTTGTAGCAGAGATTTAGCGTAGCTTGAACGACGCCCCGGCAGCGCGCTGATCTCTGCGGTGTACTGTATCGTGGATCTATTTTCCCTTTCCCTTCGCCTGATCCTGTAGCCCCCTCCACGGGCGAGCATTTTATTTTTATAAGGTCGTTCCTAAAAATCCGGACACATGCCAAGTTCGGCCGCAATCCGGACAAAGGGTCAAAAATCCGGACATGTCCGGACAAATCCGGACATATGGCAACCCTACTCTCGAGGCAATATGATGTGTGAAGATCCCTTAAGCGTCTTTTCATTTCAGATACATTAAGTACTTACATATAGAGGGCTTACCGCGAAAAATATTTATTTATAGATACATATGTACATAGAAAACACCCATAATTCAAATCAAATTTTAACATAAAAATAAATAGGTACCCCTACCAGGATTCGAACCCGGGTGCCTTCTGCTTCGTAGGCAGGGTCACTAGTACCAAGTCAGTAACTTTAGGTACTCATCCCTTTTTGGAATTATAATACCAACATAAGAAAAATATTATGCTTCTCCTTGCCTAAGCGTGCTACGCTGACAAGCAACTATTGCCAAACTATACTATACCTATAGGTACCTATAACAACACACAATTCCCGTGCTTTCCAAATAAATGCCCTTATTGTGATTCGAACCCGGGACCCCCTGCTTCGCAGGCAGTCACAACTGGGCTAAGTTTAAATTGATATTCAAATAGGCTTCGTTCGGCAGTTGCCGGAAGTCATACAAAGCACAACGGTAAATTCACTTCCTGTGCAGAGGCTAGAATATCAGAAGACTGACAACCTCTATACAACACCGCGACCGCATGCAATCATTGTTGTAGATGGCGCTATATGCATTTTTTTCGTTTCAGCTTTGTGCGTGAAACTGTCACTAGTGTTCGACCGAACCCGATTTTTTGCCGAAACCATACAGAAACTTCAGTCTGACACATGACCGATATAAGGGAGTGTTTTAAATCGACACGAGTTGCGAATTACCTATTCGCACGTATATTGTACAAATTTTTACGCCCTTGTATGCCTTATATGGCCCTTTAAATTTTCGACATAGTTATGTAATTAATGTGCCTATTTTAGCACAGGGTGTCGTAATGGAGCACCAGTGTACCTGACAGTGTACTGTAAAATATATGTATTACCTCCACAGGACTACCTGTCGGATCATTCCTTTTTTGTCACCAAACGTGTAAAGAAAACCGGTAACAAAAAAGAAATGTTTCATAGAAACTTTCTGGGACATGCATTTTGGAAAATATGGTGGAAGTTGTTCAGCTTCATGTACTTTACCAGCATACCAATTTTTATAGAAATCTAAGATGTGATCGAAATGTACAAACTTTTTGAGAAATGCTCACATAGTATGTAGGTAAATAACGCCACCTATAACAATAACAAGGTACGCCTACGCGGCATTGTATAGGTAGAGGTTAACCACAGGTTAGCACTCTTGATTAACTTACTACTCCCTGCTATAGTAAGACTCGGAAGTAATAACTTTAAACTCTGGCGCCGCGTGACAATGAACTATGAAGTTTAATTAAGCCAGGCGTGGCTCACTCCGCGATTTCGTCGCTTTGCTACCAGGTAGCTAAAACTACATCCGTTCGGCCCCAATTTTGGGGTTTGCCATAAGCCGCGCGTGGCGCTGTCGCCACCTAGCGGCCATATCTGTGTTGATCGTAACAGACGCGTTTTGTTAGAGAGTGAGTCTTCTGTACCTAGTACTATTATTTATTCTGTGATTAAGCTCAAAATGTCTGCCTGCTTAAAGGAGCGAATTTAAATGTGGGTTTTCGTGAAAATATTAAATTAAAAGGTTCATAATTAATTATGGTATGGTACCTACTGCATTTTCTTTATGATTTCCGAGTGGCTCCCGTAAGTTTGTTTTGGCAGCGAACTACGCTCTTTTATAAGTTTTTAGTTTTAAGATTTAGTACACTATTGAATTAATTAAGTTTATCATTAGGTAAGGGGGGAAAACGATAGGCATACGTGGAATAAGCTGCCCAATGCGTGGAATGAGGCTGTTTGACCGGGTCTGTATTGTTTCCCAAAAAGTAATGTTTGTCCGCATTTTCGTTATGGGGCCCACTGATTAACAGTCCGCCGGACGGTATCGGCCTGTCAGTTAGAACAAAATTCCGAACAAGTTCCGAACAACTGACAGGCCGACACCGTCCGGCGGACTGTTAATCAGTGGGCCCCTTAAGTCATAATTTGTTTGGCTTAGAAACGCCTAGCTTTTCAGGATTGCTATAAAACAAACCTAACCTAACCTATTTATAGGATAACCTTACGAAAATCCTGAAAAGTTAACGGTTTCAGTTTTAGGACTAATGATAATGTGAAACAAAGGGACCCCTGTTTGACCCACTGGTTGACTGGTAGAGAATGCCTTTTGGCATTAAGTCCGCCATTTGTACAATTTTCTTTGTTTTTTTTTAAATCTCAAAGTAACCTCAAGTCCCCGCGTTCTAATACGAGTTCATTAAATTCAGTTCGAGTTTTAAACTCTAATCACTACACCTTATAAAACAAAGTCTCCGCCGCGTCTGTCTGTTTGTGTGTTTGTTTGCGATAAACTCAAAAACTACTGAACGGATGTTCATGCGGTTTTCAACTTTTCACCTATCAATAGAGTGATTCTTGTGGAAGGTTTAGGTGTAGAATTTGTTATAACCCGTGCGAAGCCGGGGCAGGTCGCTAGTAGAAATAAAAAAAAATACAAAAGCGCAAATATTGCACTGGGTCTTACGAGATTAAAATGATCTACTTTTATTGTCATTTAGAACCTATAATTCTTCAATTCATCATATTAGAAATCCCGATACATTTTGATGTAGTCTGGCCGTTCGTCGCGCGCGCATCTCGGCCCAGGTACTCCGTTCCCAGAACCGTTTTTGCTCCTTTTTCGACTCGTACCGAGAACGGCCCGCCACCGGGCCTACTCGGAACTCGTAATTAATCCGTGGAAGCCTTCCCGGGTAGTTACGAGAATTATGACTTCATTTTTTATTTCATTGTCTCGAATTTGTAAGTATTGTTCGGGGAATTTGGGCGTTCGCCTTTTGACCCCGCGAGGGCTGTGCTTTGTCGTATTGCTTTCACACTTCGTTTGTTGGGACTGAGGTTCACTTCACGTCACTGCCTGTGCCAATAGAATCTAACCAGATAACATCGCTTGTATTAAGGTCTATTTTGAGAAGACCGATATAATTTTTGTGTGGGAAGACCGTCTTAGGGCAAGAGCTCTCGTATTAATATTTTAAGTACCTACTTCGCTCAGCAGACACAGCCAGAAAGGAAGAGCTTCCCTTCTTCTGCTCTACCGACCTTCTGTAAGATGCTAAAATTCGCTTATACACGAATTATTTCCCCTGATCGGGTGAGCGGGAAAAATCGTCTGCGCATGCAACCGCTGGTGGTGCTGCATGGTGCCAGCTATTAATAGCGAAGGGCTCGGCGACGACATTGCGTGACTTGCGACAGCGGCAGCGATAACCATAGGTTGGAGCGAGACACAGCGATCGGACCGTTCGTTCCCTTCCCACCTATGTTTGTCACTGCCGCCGTCGCCACTCGCGTAATGTCTTTGCCAAGCCATAAAGGTTCCATCTAAAAACAAATTTCCATTCTCTCACGGGGGCCACCGATCGGTTGGGATAGGGCCGGGAACAAAAAGACACTTTCTCGGAACAGAGGTTTGTTTAAATTTCAATGGATTACTGCGAAGTCGCTGTTTCTCATTATAGTCGAATATAAACCAGTGTAACGTGACCTGAGTTAACAAGAGTCTAAATTAGAACTTGACACATATTTAAAAGACTGCTTAGTTTTTTTTAAATTTTTTAGAACGTCTTATAAATGTACTTCTTTTAAAAAATGGCTTCCATCAAATTTATGATGATTTCGCCAATGTATAAAGTGTTCTGGTAGCAGGTAAGTAGAGCATCATCATTCGCTTGCCCTTATCCCATTCACTTGGGGTCGGCGCAGCATGTCTTTTTCTTCCATACCTCTCTGTCGCCCGTCATCTCATCATTGGCATCGCAAGTGGCGTTCGTTTCATATTATCATCTATCATCTCTCACACAGTCCATCCACCATTTCCTCCCTCCACATTCATTCGTAATACCTTTCTCGTCACATGACTTTCATCCCTCCGTATCACATGCCCGTGTGTGCCATCACAAGTGTTCTCGTGGAGCATGCATAAGTTTTGAACTTGACCCGTAGCCAAGATGGATTGCCGGGTGTTGACTGTTGAAGCATGGTTCAACGCGTTTCAAGACAGGGCTGATTAAAGGCCTGTGCACACCGGCTGCGTGTGCGTGACGTGCACGTGCGCGTGCGGCGTTGTAGTATACAGATCCTTATGAGAGACGGCACACCGGCTGCGTGACGTGTGCGTGTGCGGCTCCAACATTTTAGCGCACGAGCACGTGCACGTCACGCACACGCAAGCCGGTGTGAACAGGCCTTTAGACGCGGCGCGCGAACTCGCACGCGATTATAGTTACATTGCGGACTGTTGGTTACGTCTCATTCAACCGACCCGACCGATCAAACAAAACCCGCAATGTAATGAAACTCGCATGCGAGTTCTCGCATCGTCTAAATCGGCGGTCGGCAACGTGCGGCCCGAGGGCCGCATGCGGTTCGTGAAACTGTCACTTGCGGCCTGCGAGCCTCTCTGGCTATGTAATATTGAGAAACGACAATGTCTGATAAAGTCATAAATATTAACAAAGTGCGGCCCGCGTCAACTTACTCATCGTTAACTATTACGCTACTAAAACTAAGCAAAAAAAGGTTGCCGACCGCTGGTCTAAATGAGCACTAATTCTTCATTAGTTAGTTTACGTTAGTTCACTGTATAAGATAGATAAGCAATCAATATTCATAATACAAGTATTATGTAGGTACCTATAATTAGGGCTGAATTAGACGATGCGAGAACTCGCATGCGAGTTTCATACCATTGCGGGTTTTGATTGGTCGGTTGAATTGGACGTAATCCACAGTCCGCAATGTAACTAAAATCGCATGCGAGTTCGCACGCCGTCTAAATCAGCCCTTAAGCTAGAGTCGGAATCTGAACCGGCTATTTTTACAGTATGTCAACTTATGCATTCTCACTGCCAAGTTTGTGCAAAGTTAGCATGGTCAGGTCAGAGCCTAATAATGGTTTCCTCAAGAATTCGACTCTGTCAGACTGCTAAGCGTTTGCAATGTCTCTCCAGTTCTAACGAACTGATTGAATTGAAATACTGCCTCAAACTCGACACGCTAAATCTAACCCTAATAAGTACTACTTGAAGTTCATAATCGCACGGACTAGCGTATTTTAATTTGCTGATTCTGCGAACGCTTTTTGAAGTATCTCAAAAAGTGTTAGAAATAAAAATAAAAATACTCTAACGTACGAATAAGTGGCAGTATAACAACGTTATTCGGAACGCGAAAGTGGTTCCGGGAATTAATTTTGATATTTTTGATAAGATTAACTAGGATTATATGTATGTAGGAGTCTAATTAGTATTTACTTATTTTAATTGTAACATTCCATTACTGAACGCAACCTTTAGCGTGTGATAAGGAGAGCGAGTGTGTGTGAGAGGGAGAGGGGAGATGAGAGCGATGGCGGATTGTGAATTGCGAAAAAGTGTAACTTGGTGGAAAAATAAATCATAAAAAGTGATTTCAAGTGAAAGTGCCTTTTATTTTGGACTCCATCCTACAAATCTCGTCCGGGATAACTCGAATGAAGTGGAAATAAGGTGAAAATACGACGACGACGCTTAACGAAGAAGACGACATAACCTAAAAGACGTGTGGCCCGGCGCGGGCGGCGGCGGCGCCGATAACGAAGCATAATCTATAAGAAGACGATCACGATAAGAATTCAAGATGACCGACGAGACAACAAAGCCCATGAGCGCATTCTTCATGACCGAAGCCGTTCCAAAATTCAGCGGCGAGGACCTGACCTACAGTTCGACAAAATGGACACAAGACATCGAGGACAATGCAGAGATATTTAGCTGGACTGCACAACAGAAGTTGATTATTGCACGAAAATCTCTGACGGGTACGGCGGAGCTGTGGTTGAAAACCGAAAAAGCCTTTAAATCGTATGATGATCTCAAAGCGGCACTTGTGAAAGAGTTTCCGGATAGCATCAACTCAAAAGAAATGCACGAAACCATGAGTACGCGGAGAAAGAAACCCAGCGAAACCTGTTATCAGTATATGCTAACAATGAAAGAACTTGGTAAAAGGGCTAAGTTTCCTGACTATGTGTCCATACAGTATATCATTGACGGTATTCCAGATAGTCAAGTCAACAAAATGTGTTTATACGGAGTGACTACGTATACGGCTTTAAAAGACAAGCTGGCTATTTATGAGGCCATGAAACTAAAGATGAAACCTCGTCAAGAGTCTCGGAATGAAGGTTCGCGCACTGAAAATACAAAAAACAATCATCAGAGATGCTTCAAGTGTGGCGAGCCGGGGCATTTGGCTAGTGGGTGTTCGAGCGACATAAAGTGTTTCCGGTGTAATTCCTATGGGCATATTGGCGTTAATTGCAAGGCCAGTATCAGCGGAAGCAAAGATGGCGGCCTAGCAACAGCATCAACTCCGCGCAATGTTGGTAATACAGGAGGAAACAACGCGCGCGAGCGGCGATCGATGTTTGCCGGAGCCGAGTTCACAGAGGGCGCTGTACGTGAGAACCAATGTAAATGCTGCGCGGAACAAAACGCTCAATGGAATGAAACGTCACAGGTCAGTTCAATCATTCTATTTGACACTGACGTTTCTGACAGTGACAGTTATAAGTTGGAGAGACCCAATGTTTATAATGTGAATGACGACGGTTCGTTTAATAAATCCACGAAGATGATTAAGATTGCCGATATTGAAGTGAAGTGTTTAATAGATACGGGCAGTGACCTTAACTTGGTTTCGTTTGATTTGTTTACAGACTTGAACAATTCGAACGTGAACATTCAGTGTTGTGAACGGGAGGAGACGACGTTGACGGGATTAGGTGGTAAGGTGTATGCAATCGGTAAGTTTACTTACAGTTTAGTAATGGATGGTCAGTGTTATGATTTTGTATTTTTTGTTGTACCTACGGGTACCATGCCTTATGCAGTTATTTTGGGTCAGCCTTTTATTGCCAACACAGTGATTATAATTGATGGAGGTGCAATTGCAGTGAGGCCACGGACAGGCGATATCATAGACTGGTGGTGCCTGTTTTCGACAAACGATTCTGAGAGTCCTTTAGTCCAGGAACTGAGAGCATCTTATCAACCAAATAAAATAAAAGATGCCCCTATTAAACTGAGAATAGTGTTAAAAGATGATATCCCAGTTGTGCAACGACCACGGCGACTAGCTCTTAAAGAAGAAGAAACAGTGAGATCACAAATTAAAGAATGGTTAGATAAAGGTATTATACGACCTAGTTATTCGGAGTACGCTAGTCCTCTGGTGTTGGTGAAGAAAAAGGACGGAACTACCCGAGTTTGTGTGGATTACAGAAAAATCAATCAAAAGATGATCAAAGATGAATATCCACTTCCAGTGATTGACGATCACATCGACAAATTGAGTAAAGCCAGGGTCTTTAGTACGCTAGACCTCAAGAATGGATTTTTTCACTTGCCAATTGAAGAGGACTCAATAAAATATACATCATTTGTGACGAGTAACCCAGAGGGCCAATATGAGTTCCTGCGTGCCCCCTTTGGCTTGTCAGTATGCCCGAAATACTTTATGAGATATATTAACATTATCTTTAGAGAGTTCATCATGGAGGGAATAGTACTGATATTTATAGACGACCTGATTGTCTTGGCTGAAGATGAAGTACAAGGATTGGAGCGTCTGAAGAAAGTGTTGAAGGTAGCAGAAGAGTATGGTTTAGAAATAAACTGGAAAAAAACTCAGTTGCTGCAACGAACGGTGGAGTATTTAGGCCACATTATAACAAATGGAACGGTGAAACCTTCAAAAGAGAAGACTCGTGCAGTACATGAATTTCCAGAGCCCACCAGCGTAAAAGAAGTACATAGCTTCATAGGACTCACTTCATACTTTAGGAAGTTCATTCCAGACTATGCTATAGTAGCAAGGCCATTGACTGAGATTGTAAGAGTGGGCGAATTTACATTTGGAGTGGAACAGAAGCATTCATTTGAGAAATTGAAGGCAATACTATGCAGTGACCCAGTGTTGAAGATATTTGACATGCAGTTGGAGACAGAGCTGCACACAGACGCATCAAAGTTAGGATATGCAGCGATTTTACTACAAAAAGATCCTATAGATGGTCAACTTCACCCAGTCCACTATATGAGTAGAAAAACCACAGAAGCACAAAAAAAATGCAGTAGTTATGAGTTAGAAGCTCTCGCAGTGGTAGAGGGAGTAAGAAAATTCAGAAAATATTTAATAGGAATACCATTCAAGATAGTTACTGACTGTGAAGCTTTTCAGAAGACGCTGACTAAGAAAGAAGTGTGTGCTAAGGTTGCCAGGTGGATCATGTTCTTGCAAGACTTTGATTTTACTATTGTACACCGGTCTGGGGAAAAAATGCCACATGTGGACTCATTAAGCAGAAACATTTGTTTTGTTAATTCAGAATTGCATGCCCGCATACAGAAAGCACAAGAAGAAGATGACCATTTAAAAACCATCACAGAAATATTGAAGGAAAGGACATACAATGATTATTTTGTGGAAAATGGGGTGATTTATAAGGGTATAGAAAAAAAGCTGGTGGTACCGGAAATCATGGATGTGGAAATGATCAGAAGAACTCATGGAGTAGGGCATTTTGGGAAAAAGAAGATCATGAATATTTTGGAAAAGGATTATTACATAAGTAAGTTGGATAGTAAAATTGATAAAGTTTTGTCCACATGTGTACCCTGCATATTGGCCAGTCGTAAGTCAGGGAAAAAGGAGGGGCTTCTAAACCCTATAGATAAAGGAGAAACGCCTCTGACTACCTTACATTGTGATCATCTGGGGCCCCTGGATGCTACCAAAAAGATGTATAATTATATTTTCACGGTTATTGATGCCTTCACCAAATTTGTTTGGATATACCCAGTTAAAACAGTATCAAGCAAGGAAACGGTCGACAAGCTAAAAATGCACCAGAAGGACTATGGAAACCCTTATCGCATAGTGACCGATAGAGGAACTGCCTTTACCGGAAAGGAGTTTACCGAATACTGTGATGAAGAGGGAATCGAGCATATCAAGGTAACAACCGGAGTACCTCGGGGGAATGGCCAAGTGGAGAGGATTCACCGGGTCATCATATCTGTTCTGGCAAAGATGTGCATTGAAGAGCCTGGTCACTGGTACAAATATGTCAGTAAGGTACAGCGGGCAATCAATAGTAC
This sequence comes from Cydia splendana, assembly GCF_910591565.1. Classification (NCBI taxonomy): domain Eukaryota; kingdom Metazoa; phylum Arthropoda; class Insecta; order Lepidoptera; family Tortricidae; genus Cydia; species Cydia splendana. Next base: position 1,107,144 of record NC_085965.1, on the reverse strand, counting down.
ACATCAGAGATCCATTAACACATCACCCTTCGAGTTGCTAACTGGCACAACATTAAAACTCAAAGAAGAGCTTAAGCTGGTGGAACTATTGGAAGAAGAAAGTAGAAACGAGTTCATTGAAAATAGAGAAGAGCTGAGGCAGCAAGCTAAGGCACAGCTATTAAAAATTCAGGAAGAGAACCGCAAGACCTACAATAAAACCAGAGTAGCAGGGCAACCCTACAAAGAGGGTGACCTGGTAGCCATTCAACGTACACAATTTGGTAATGCCTTAAAATTGAAACAAAAGTTCTTTGGTCCATACCGAATTATAAAAGAATTGGGAAGAGACAGGTATGAGGTGACAAAAGTGGATAATAGCTCAGAGGGACCAAAGAAGACTACAACCGCTGTGGATCATATGAAACGGTGGGCTTAGTGCAACAGTACCAGTCAATATAAGTGTTGGCGATAAAGGGTGTGACTGTGAAATAACTGTACAGAGTTATATTTCTGTTTTATTTTCTTTTCATTTTCATAAGGTGACCAAGTACCATTGCATACATCTTTCTTGGAGTTTAATCATAATATAACAAGTAGGTAAAAAATTGTAGAAGTAAAATTTAATTAAAAAATAAAAACATTACTACCTGTTAGTATAAAGAAGCAATCTGTTACTGTTGTTAAATGTTTCTCTTAGATTTTCTTTTGTATGAGAATTGTAATTCTATTCAAAGAAGTAGTAATTAGTGTATAGTGGTGGTGGTAGATTGTAAACAAAAGAAATGTGATTTCTCTGAGACTGTGTCTGATACTCATTACATTTAAGTCACAACTGTTTGTTGTAGAATATAGTAGATAATTTAATAAGCCTTGGCTCAGGCTGTGGGCAGCCTGAATTACAGGACGGCCGATTGTAGGAGTCTAATTAGTATTTACTTATTTTAATTGTAACATTCCATTACTGAACGCAACCTTTAGCGTGTGATAAGGAGAGCGAGTGTGTGTGAGAGGGAGAGGGGAGATGAGAGCGATGGCGGATTGTGAATTGCGAAAAAGTGTAACTTGGTGGAAAAATAAATCATAAAAAGTGATTTCAAGTGAAAGTGCCTTTTATTTTGGACTCCATCCTACATGTATATATATAATCCTAGTTGTAGTACTAGTAGAGAGAAGTTGCTCAACTAGAAATCTAATCCCCTTACCTATGCATAAAACTTAGCAAACCTTTGTTAAATTTTGTCCTTTTCTAACAAACACAAATGTCAAAATGACAGATAAGGACAAATCAAGGGTTTGTTTGTTAGACTTGAAAAGAGACTTGAAGGAACTGTCATAGGGATCATAATTACGCGAGAGGTATAAAATGTTATAACTACAAGCGATTAGGTCACCCTCGGTGTTGTGACTGTTACAATGTCTTGCTATCTTTGTGTGTGGGCTTCCGACTGACGTCACGACACACACACGCGTCCGACACGTCTTATGAATAATGTATGGACAGATAATTAAAACCTCACGCGTTCAGATCCAACCGATAGACGTTTTGACGCTGCGGCTGTTACGAAAATAATAAACAACACGTAAAATCCCCAGCACCATTGGCAACCTTTAAACACTACTCGGAAAATTTAAAATAAACTTTATTGCGTTGCTTATGAAACAGAAATCGAGACTTTCTAAGTATTCGCGAAACAGTTTTATTATAAGCGAAAGCAACAAACTTGTTTAATCCACTTTCACTCACTCGCAGATAAAAATAGTGACGGTTACATAACCTCAAAATAAGCACATATCGGGACTCCGAATTGAAACGTAGAATGGAACGTTCTATTTTAAAAATCGAACGGCTGGACTTCTTTCCGGGAATCGCTGGGTTATATTCCTAACGCATCGCAAGCATTAGCTTTACACAAACCAGATTAAGCGTGACCTCTTGTGTGTGTGGGAAGTAGAGATGCACCGGATAGTGACCTACTATCCGGCCGGATACCGGATAGTAACATTGCTTGATTTCGGAATAAACAAAATTGGATTTAAGAAACAGTCACTGTCATAAATTCATAATCGTACTCGTTTATTAAATTATTATAAAACAATTTAAACATTCCACTGGACTTGCACGCGCACTCATTTCGAACCTAAAAATGAGTCCGCGCTAATGTTCACTATGAAACAGGTCAAATTAAAATTAAAAATAAATTAAATATCAAAACCTGCACAATGCGCACCTGAAATACCGAAATGTAGGTATAGTTCCGCCAGCCGAATATTCGGCGGCAGGATACTGGATATTCGGCCGATGGGCAGGCCGGATATCCGGTACCCGGCCAAACAACTATCCGGTGCATCTCTAGTGGGAAGTATGAGGAGAGTCTTATACTGGTTTTTCGGAGGCGAATGTTTTATAAGCAATGTAAACAAGGCCGGCGCTCGACTCAAAGAACACAGTATGTATATATAGTACAGTTACGTATGGACTTGAAGCGTTCCTTTGCGATGCGCGTTTCCGAGAAGTTCGAGCAAACTCTTTACCTCGAATTGGAATGGTTATTGCGATTTTATGTAGCACTCAGGATATTGGCTCGCTAATTCAAGTTAAAATAAAACCATAAGGTAAACGCCCTAGCGCTCGACACGCTAATGCCCAATGGATGACTGCTGCCACTGCCACCTGTACAATGACGAAGAACAAGATTAAAGATGGCATACACTGGGACAGTGACGAGCACTTGGACAGATATACGGCTCTATACAGCACAACCGAGGTTTGAACTCACGATTTTTTACCACCAGGTAAAATCCTGACAGATGACTGAATGTACAGCGACTTTCAAGCCAATTTGAACGTACACTGATATCAGAATATGTACCATCTAAATGATGTCATTGTGATATCGTGCATTTCGCACGTACTTGTGCTAGGCGCGTAGGCGCGAGCAAGACGCGCTATAATAACTAAATTACATCATTCTAATTTAATAAAATTGGGCTCTTTAATTTTTAAAACTTCCGCGTTTTGAACACATATTAACTCACATTTATAGACCACGACCAGTGAAACCTGTGTACTACGTCGGTAAATAAACGTAATTGAATAAATTTCGCGTCAGAGATAAATGTGAGTTAATTGGACTGTTTGTATTGATCCTCATCTCATTCTTTGACATTTTGTTTTCGTGAACATTTTTTTCTACTCTACGCTCGGACTCTACGGCACGAGTGGCACGACCGAGGTTTGAACTTTGAACCTACGATTTTTGACCACCAGTGGCCTATTTTATAAAGCTACAAGTTACAATTTACAAGCGGAAGTCTCGTTCTAACACATAGGGTTAGAAAGAGACTTCCGCTTGTAAATTGTAACTTGTAGCTTTATAAAATAGGCCACAGGCACATAAATGAAAGGCTAAATCCCGACAGATATATAACTCTGACTGTACCATCGCCCACACTGTTAACTGTACATCGGTGGACCGCATGCCTTTTGTAATAAGGTCCACCGATGGTTGCCGTTTGTAAGACTTTGTAGTTCATTGAGGCCCGGCGCCGCGCCGTCGCTCAAAGATCGCATCAGTTTACGTTACCCAGGAATGCCCTAATGGCCCTCCCACGGAAAGTAAGACCGATATTCCGGACGCAGGGGATCCGGAATTGTGCACAAGTTTTACATACCAAATTTCTACTCGCTCTATTTTCTTTGTACCAATGTTACTTACTGCCCGATTCGAACTTTAAGATACGTCAGTTAATAAATTTAGAAACGATATGGATTAGACATGTCAGTGTCAAATAGCAGGGCAGTTACCCCTTTTTAGCAACGCCAAATTTCATGTAAATTAAGCATGTCGTTTTAAAATGAGAGCGCAACTTGGATTGTATGGGAGCGGCGCGGCGTATTGGCGGCGTGACGTGAATGTAGAATTTATCCGATTTTAGCATCATCCGTCTTGTTTACTGCACTTAAATGTGACATTTTCAACCAAAAGGGTATTATTGTCGGTGGTCAAGAAGGCGCTATATCCGTATAGGCTTCTTTTGAAATCAACCTTATCGACAACCGACAATGTGGTACCTTTTGGTTGAAAACGTCACAAATAACGATTCGTAATGACATAATGAAATACAATCATTATAATTACCAACACGAGCTTCGCGGATGAGTAACGCGAGTTCGTTGAATTCGCCCGTAATAGCGTTAAACCAACTTGACAAAGGCCTGTGTACGCTGGATGCGTTTGCGTGCACGTGCGCGTTGTAATATACAGACCGTTGTGAGAGACGGCACACCGCTTGCGTGACGTGTGCGTGCACGGCTCAAATATTTTAGCGCACGTGCACGTCTACTCGCACGCAGCCGGTGTGCTCTGGCCCTTAATACAAGATCAAAACCTCAGAGCAACAACACTATAGAGGCGGGAGATGACGGAAAGAGATGTTTTTATGGAACTTTCAGTAGAAGTAGCAGAAAAACTGCTATTTCTTGCTTGCCATTATAGCGCATGACATGATATGTTAATACGTCAGTCATGTCTTCGCGTTTGTGATACCAACACGCATGATAAGATTGATAAGGCATACGAGCGTGATAAGGGTCATACATAATATAGGATTATTAAGGGATAATCACGCGATATCACAACATTTGCAATGTCACAATCGAACAAAAAATAAAGTACAATGCCCCTTCCTCGAATGCGATAATAGTTCCGAGTATTATTGACTTCTCGGTAATCGTTTCCTTTGTTTTCATTTATTGACTATTGACTTGTTTTTACAGTTTTAAGAAGGGTGACAGTGGCAGTGACAATTTACAGTTTCCATGAAAGTCTGATCGCGTGTATGAATATGACAGGGCTAAAAAACCGGCCAAGGCCATGTCGGGTCATGATTAGGGCTTAATTAATAAATATCCCGACATTTTGCCGCGGCTACTGGTCTACGTTGACAACATTTTTCTAATCATGGCACAGGCACTAGTTTTTACGAAAGCGACTGCCATCTGGCCTTCCAATCAAAAGCAGCCAAAGGCAGAGAAACTACGCCTTATTGGGATTAGTCCGGTTTCCTCGCGAAGTTTTCGCCGAAAAGCTGTTGGTAAACTTCAAACGATAGTTTGTAAATAAGTTCCAAGAAACTCGGCTCGAATTCGAACCTGCTACTAACCTTCGGTTTAAAAGTTGTAGGGCTTGGCGCTAGGCTACCAATGCTTCTGTTGTTTACGTTTACGTTGTACAGTCACCTGCAATAACATATAACTCTTCGAAGGCCGCAAAAATATGTGACATGCTTTATGGCTCTACAAATAAGATCGTGTCAGAAACCTATGTTTGCGGCTTTCGTTTTGTGTAACTTACTAATTATTATGATATTTATTACTAAAAATTCAAACGTGTTGTTTTTAATACATTTGTGTCATATTATTATAAAGCATCGCATATTGGGTGTCACAACAAATAAATTAAGATTAGAAACGTGTGTAGCAGAACAGAAGTAAACACATTAATTACATATGTAGTGCATAATTGTTTTCCATCGTATTTTCTCGGAAACGTTCGTATTTGTCATGCTACTTCAGTCACCGTCAGTTTTTGTACCGAGACTGACTGAAATAGCAAGACACGTTCGTATAATGTTTCCGTGAAAATACGATGGAATATATTTCAGATTATATTTTAGATTAGATTTATATTACACAGTCAGTTTCTACAATCCACTTCGATAAAGTTACAGATACGATTTACTAGTTTTTTACGAGTGCCATATCTCTATCATATATAATCACGCGCGCGAAAAACATGACCCTCCGGCAATCGAAAAATAAAACACGTAGAATCGAAGTAAACACAAATTATTTCCACTACGAAAAAGGATTGGGGCAAACGGTTCGTGGAAGTGACCATTCCATACCTAGTTAAACAATAATGCGCTGGTAACAATGGGCAATTAGATGCGCGTGCGGTGCCGGTGCGCGTCAAGCTCAAGACTTCTCAGTGCCGCTACCGTAAGTACAGTCGCCATCAGATATATCGGAGCGGCCAAGGTGTTCACAATATCTGAACACGCGCTCTAACGCCCTGACAATAGAGGCGTGTTCCGATATTTGTGAGCACCTTGGCCGCTCCGATATATCTGATGGCGACTGTACACTATAGTAGTTTGTGTTACAAGGGATCAAAATGATATATTTCCGTCAAGGGCGTACATTGAATCCTGAATGAAGCGATGGATTCTATAATAAAGTAGAATCCTGTAATGAGAGATTCAAGTGTTAACGCCCAAGACGAAATAATTTTGATACCGTGTGACACATACTGCTTTTCACATCAACTATGAGGAAAATAAAAAAATCTTAGTGTTGACACAATTATTATGTTTCAAAATATTATTCAAGCTAAAAAAAGAATGCAAAAAATAACAAAAACAGTGTCCTAGAACAGAAAAGTGCCACTTTGATCCCCCCTAGCAGGGAGGAAAAGTGCCACTTTGATCCCTCCTAGCGGGGAAGAAAAAGCCCTTTTCCGAATAGGTGATGTGAAAAGTATGTACTCTCATACAGGCCATTTCGAGCACCTGAAATCAAAACGATATTTGATATCGGAATCATATCAGTAGGCTGTTCGCGCATTCATTTCGCTAGGACAAGTATTAGTGCGAGCGAGACGCCTCGCCCGAATGACAGCTAATAACTGATATCATGATATGATTCTAATACAGGTTTGATGTCTGGTGCAAGTTCCGATTTTGGATTGGCCTGCTCGTCAAAAGCCAAAAAGAATGTTTAGAAAATTTGGAATAGCTATACTTGTCGCAAAATTTATGATCTACAATTCTTACCTACGCACAGTATAGCTAAACGTTGAAAAAATACTCAATAGGTATAAAATAAACTTTTGTAATAATTGTAATAATGCTTCCTTTTACGTGAATTCCTTAGAATTGTTTTCATTATTATCAACATATGAATTTGTGTGTGAAAGCCCACCCTGTGAGCCTTGTTCTGGGGATTATTATGCTGCTTTCAAATATAAAGACGATGTTCTTCTTGACAGGTTTATAATTAATATTCGTTTTACAAAGCAAGTTTCTCATTAAGCCGCCATACTTCACAAGTTGACAGGCAAAAGCTAAGAGTCACAGATAACATATATCAGCCCTACGCACTGTCATTAGAACTAATATTACAATCATCGTACGTTGGTACACTGTATTAGCCATATTGTTTTATTAAGCCGTTACGTTGTTAAGCTTGGAATAATACTATATAATATAAACTAGTACAGAATATAAAATGCTAATATTCGGCCAATCCTGAAGTACAACGCGTCTCTGCGTTTTAAAGAGTTAAACATAAGTAATCCACATTATACATACTTAATGCACACCAGAACAATAGAATCAATATTACTCAACTTATGAACTATATCACTACAGGCATTCCTCAAATGCCTGCAACGACTCACTCTTATAAACTACATCAATACATGCCTTCACATGTTATTGACTCACTGTTTCTTACAAACTACATCAATGCATGCTTTTACATGTCATTGACTCACTGTTACATCAATACATACATTCACATGTTATTGACTCACTGTTACTTATAAACGACATCAATACATGGATTCAAATGCACATGCCATTGACTCACTGTTACTCATTTAATACATCGATACATGGGTTCACATGTTAATGACTCACTGATACTTAATACATGGATTCACATGTCATTGACTCGCTTTAAATCACTTAATGCATCATTACATGGACTCACTGTTACTCACTGAATACATCAATACATGGGTTCACTTGTCATTGACTCACTGATACTTAATAAATGGACTCACATGTCATTGACTCACTTTAAATCAATACATCATTACAAGGACTCACTGTTACTCATATAATACATCATTACATGGGTTCACTAGTCATTGACTTACTGATACTTAATACATCATTATATGGATTCACATGTCATTCACTGTTAATCACTTAATGCATCATTACATAGACTCACTGTTACTCATTTAATACAAAATACATGGATTCACATTTATCATTGACTCACTGTTATTGGTTACATCAATACATGGACTAACATGTCATTGTCTCACTGATACTCACTTAATAGATCAATACATGGACTTACATGTCTTTGACTCAGTTACTCATTTACTATATCAATACATGGACTCATGTCAGTTACTCACTGTTACTCATTTTATACAAAAATACATGGATTCACATATATCATTAACTCACTGTCACTCGTTACATCAATACATGGACTAATATGTTATTGCTTTCACTGTTACTCATTTACTATATCAATAGGTACATAATACATACCATTGCCTCACTGTTACTCATTGAATACAAAAATAAATGGATTTACATATCATTGATTCACTATTATTCATTTACTACATCATTGCAGCTCTCCACCTGCAATGCCTCACTGTTAATGTATGTACCATATATAGCTCACTCAAATTTAATAATTGCATGTCTTTTATACTGAATCACTCTTTATTGTTTGACATATTACCAAATTGCTATATTATTCTTTATAAATTCGCTCTTATAACTCCTGTGTTACAAATTATTATACAATACCTTTTTTTTTTTAACGTCACAAAATGTATTATTCTTTATAAATTCGCTCTTATAATTACTCTTGTGTTACAAATTATTATACAATACGTTTTCTCATTAAGGTCACAAAATGTATTATTCTTTAAAAAATTCGCTCTTATAATAATTACTCTTGTGTTACAAATTATTATACAATACGTTTTCTCTTTAAGGTCACAAAATGTATTATTCTTTCAAAATTCGCTCTTATAATAATTACTCTTGTGTTACAAATTATTATACAATACGTTTTCTCATTAAGGTCACAAAATGTATTATTCTTTAAAAATTCGCTCTTATAATAATTACTCTTGTGTTACAAATTATTATACAATACGTTTTCTCTTTAAGGTCACAAAATGTATTATTCTTTAAAAATTCGCTCTTATAATTACTCCTGTTGTTACAAATTATTATACAATAAGTACTTCTCTTTAAGGTCACAAAATTCTCTAACTCACTTTTTTTTTTAAATGATCATGGATAAGTACCTATATATAAAATAAATAAATATTAGGGAACATCTTCACTGGTCAGGTACTTAACTATCTCTTAATAATATAAGTTTCTCTGTTTCACTTCATAACCAGTTGTATTGAATTGAATATATCTTTCACAATTTCATTATATTCATATTACTGTTACTCTTGTAGTGATCTCATCACAATTTCAACACAAAGATAAATAGGTAATATTTTAAACAGTCACATGCATAATTTAAGTTTTTAAGTCTCTTGACTCTCTTGTATTCCAAATTCCAAGTTATTATCACAAATATTAGTTTGCTAAGCATTTCAATTTTGCAACAGCTATGAATACTACTTTATTTTAAATTATGATTAATAAACCTCAAATTGATCATGATCACACCTTTTCACTAGGCTTGTGCCTGCTCATTCACTACAGAGAGTGCTCTGCTCTCGGTCAAAAGAACTATTTCGGTCTTTTAGTTCCTATAGTTAATGACTGACTCAAGCTTACTTTTCACATATATCATCATTATCTTTTATTTAATAACATCTTTAACATTATTAACATATATCAATTGTTGTGATAGTAAACATATTTACCCTCTGCTTTCACTCTGAATCACTATGTATGTATACTAGTATACTTATCTCCCACAAAAAAAAATATTTTAAGCCTTAACACCTTGTTTATTAGTTTAGTACCCTCTCTATTAAGTTCTACATCAACTTATACCGGACATAAAATTATATCATTGCGCAACTCTAGGTATGAAATCATATTTACTAACTGTGCTGCAAATGGCAATTCAACCATTTATTACTTTAAGGGTCTAGCAAAGTTTATATATTCCTAAATCATCCTAAAGGACACATACACATAGAGTACACAACAGTCAGTGTTTTAATAATTTGTAGAGTATAATTTACTTTCATAAGGCGCTAACTGACTACCACTAAAGTGCCTGCAATAGCTTGTGAGCCCAATGAATAGGCTACATTCCTACTAGTCAAATCAGCTTCTTTTTTTAGAACTGTCAAAACGATTTTTTTAATATGGAATTTATATGGAAACATATATAATGACGTCACGGTAAACTCACCTACTTTTTATATTTCAATCCGATTTATGAAATACAAATTGTGTTTAAAAATAGCTGTTATCTATGTTTTTCTAATAATTATCTGGTGCTTTATTTCATGCACGGTTTGAAATAATTTATTTTAAGTATAGGAAACATCCCTGTTGTACATAATCCATCAGGAGTAACCGTGTACAACACTGCAGTCTATACATAAACATTACAGGACTTGAACAGGAAAACATTTTTACTAATTTCATACAAACATAAGTCATCAATAATTTTAACGACATTCTATAACATACTACAGTAATAAATAAAACTTAAATTATCATTCTGACATTGTCTACTTCTATGGTCACTACTTTCCTACCTACATGATTAACTAACAAATTGCATAAACCCCACAATAAAGTTATTAAGGTGACATGGACTGACCGGGTCCATGAGTAAATTTCAAACATCAGTTCTCTCTCTCTTTCTCTCAGGATGCTTGGTAGCTCAGGCTTTCAAAATCAACTTATGCCTGGTATTGTACCCTGCTAATATAAATTTACTTGAAATTATTACCTATTTTTTTTTTATATATGTTACCTGAACCAGCCTTTTTACTGAATATCTTTTTTTCGCTAGGTGGCTCTGCTACCGCCATCATCCAAAATTACGTCTCGCATTTTTACTTTGATATAAAAAAAACTACAATGTTTCGATCAAGAAATATCAACGTCAGTGAATTATTATCAAACAAACTTTATGCACAAGTGTTATTATAGTGAATCCCGTGATATTTGTGGTATAAACTTGCCGAAACTTGTGATTTCTGAACCAAAGCAGGGGTGCGAAACTCCTGACTTCGGTCAAACTCGGCTCCGCTCGGCTCAGCATTGCTCCGAGCAATTATTAGGGTTGGCACCACTTGACTTCCTTTTGCGTGCACGACCACAGATAAGATAATCACTTGATTTTTGACAACCCTAAATAGCCGAAAGGGATAGTGCCATATATTAGAAAGGGACGGCATGATTCGACCCTGAAACGCTGTCAAACTTCGGTTTTGTAGGAAGTTTCCTTTCTGTTTTGACATTTAAGTGCTTACTTTTTACCCCATTATAAAATTCCATTCATGCACAGACTACCCTATTTCCAACTCCTGTAACTGTGATTCAATACAGAATACTGATGTAATAAAATATCTTGGTCTATTAGTAGATGAAAAACTGAATTTCAAAAACCACATTCACAAACTCTCTGCTAGAATAAGAAAATCCATATTTATTTTTAAAAAGCTTCGTAACACTGCCGATGATTCTGTGCTTAAATTAGTCTACACCGCGCTCTGTCGGTCTGTTATTAGCTACTGCATCACAGTTCACAGTTTGGGGAAGTGCGGCAAAAGACCCCTATGCTGGAAATTGAAAGGGCTCAACGCTCTGTTTTAAAATTGATGCTTAAAAAACCCTTTTGATTTCCAACCATAGATCTCTACGCCGAAGCCAAGGTCTTAACTGTATGTCAGCTATTTTTAATGAAAATCTCTTTACACACACACAAATTCTCAAAATTGTTGCCTTGCTATAGTTCTTTAATTAATAAACGCATCTTTAACTTACCAATTCCTGAAGTCCGTTCCGCCTTTGGGAAACTTTTTGGGGAAAGAGTCCGAGTGACTACTTACAACGCTTTGCTTAAACACTGCAACCTTAAATATTTACCATTATAGAAGCTAAAATACTCTTATTTAAATTTTTACATTCACTTACTTATGCCGAGACAGAAGATATTGTAGTTAAAATACTTTAAGTTTAGTTTCCATACCTTGCAATAAGATTGTATATTTTCTCTTACTTGTATTTAAGTGAAATTGAAATCGTTTATTGCATATCACATAGCAGCTTCGTGCTTCTCTTTAAGTCTGTTATTTGTAATTGTAACTTTATTGTGTAACTAGTTCAATAATTTTAACTGTAACTGGTTCCCCTCGATACAGGTGTAGCCTTGTGTGGAGACCTGGAGTCCCCTGACATATTCTGTTGTGTGTTTTTATTGATAATAAAATTTATGCTTATTCTTATTTTTATCTCACTTATTACCTAATGCCATTTTATCATGATAATAATTTTCTATGCCGTGTGAAAATATCTGATGGCAGGCCTCGCTACCATCTATGTGAATGAGATGAATGACTATTACAACAATCCATATCCAGAGACCTACTACTCACTTGTCTATATTATGGTGCATACTGATATTTGATATAGTACTGCCTTGCCTTGCACTTGACTTTTCCTTACTTTTTCTGTCACACTTTCTACTACAACCATGGAATCTTCCCATTTTTCACTTTTACTGTTTAAACTGACAATATGAAAACAAATCCACATACACATAACATGATAGTTACAACCAGTAATTCAGAGTGAAATTCAAAAGTAACAATTATGTACCAGAATTTCCTTAAAACTGATTTCCATTCACAATCAATACGCTCACGAGAAGCCAAACACATACTATTAATCGCTTGGTACTATTACAGCTATTGGAGTTACTGTAAGCATTTCAATAACAAAAAAAAGAAATTACGCACACGAACAAAAGATAAACACATGAAACATGCTCTTGTTAGTACATTCACGACACAAAACACGCTATGTTATCTTATTCTTTTATTATGTGGACATAAGACTGTAAGTAGTGTAAAGTTTGTTCAAATAGGTTAGTTTTCCTTAAACGGATATCACTTTCTCCAACTCCCAGATTTGTTAGTGAATAATCACTTCTCTGACTGCCAAAACACGGTGAAAACAGATGAAAATAATTGGAATTATCAGACCTCTGGCTCCCAATTTATAGAAATAGCGTCTTTTCCAACTAGCGGGCGTCGGTTTCAAAGCAAGCTGCTCCAACATATCCCACTTCTGAATTGAAAGCCCACCCTGTGAGCCTTGTTCTGGGGATTATTATGCTGCTTTCAAATATAAAGACGATGTTCTTCTTGACAGGTTTATAATTAATATTCGTTTTACAAAGCAAGTTTCTCATTAAGCCGCCATACTTCACAAGTTGACAGGCAAAAGCTAAGAGTCACAGATAACATATATCAGCCCTACGCACTGTCATTAGAACTAATATTACAATCATCGTACGTTGGTACACTGTATTAGCCATATTGTTTTATTAAGCCGTTACGTTGTTAAGCTTGGAATAATACTATATAATATAAACTAGTACAGAATATAAAATGCTAATATGTGCAATCCGCCGCGGCAAATTAGTTGCGTTTCGTTGTACAAACTAGTACAAACAGCAACACTTCTACCTGTACATCGGTGGACCTTATTATAAAAGGCATAAGGTCCACCGATGTACAGTTAACCATTGACGTATAAAATCTCAGGACTGGCCTTACGGGCAATAAGAATGGGGCCAGTACAGCGGTGTGACACCGCTACAACGCGATTGGTTGATGAGTTCGCATCACGCACGCATTGGTTGATGAGTTCGCATCACGCGCGCGATTGGTCGCAACTAGTTGCGTTAGGCTGCGCGATTGGCTCGAATTGGTGAGTCACACCGCTGAACTATAGTACCATTTTTAGTGCCCGTAAGGCCAGTCCATAGATATAATACGTCAATGCAGTTAACAGTATGGACGATGGTACGACTAAATTATCAATGGGCAGTTTTATTGTTTATTCCTAGTTCATACATTGTTTCCAAGAATGTTTACAATATACGAGAAACGTATCGGTACGTAAATAACAGATACGTAATAATGATAATACATAATGACTTATTGTGAATGACAATAATCCCTAATAATAATGTTATATAATGCTATAGTAACACTGTCTGTCTGTTACCCCTTAACGTGCTGAACCGCTTTAGTGGTTTTTGACCCCTCCCCCCATTGTCACACTTGGTCACATTTGGCAAACCCCTCCCCCCTTGTTGTGACGTCACATTTTTTCAACGAAATCGGCAAATCGAATTAAGTAGGTTGTACCTATTTTTAATACAAATTTTATCAAAATATTTTTGAAAAAAGAAATATTAGTACCTACCTAATTTTATAACCCAAAACTGATTACGAAAGAAAATTAAACGAATAAAAATGATTATCGTTCCATAAACTTGTAATTTAATTGTACAGCTAATTAAATTATTTAAATAAGTTAAAGTGACGTCACAAAGTGTGTGACTCTCCCCTCCCCCCTGTCACAACATGTCATATTTTCTTGACCTCCTCCCCCCCCTAACGTGTGATGTAATTAAAGCCCTTGCTACACGGTCGCCGACAAGCCTTCTTACCGTCTGACCTTGGTGTCCTTGGTCAGTTTTGGTCAAATTTTGTTGGAAACAACTGTCTACACGGTCCGGGACAGACCAAGGCCACGCGGTCTGAAGGCTTGTCGGCGACCGTGTAGCAATTAAGGGCTTAATGGATGACCCCGTACAGATGGACTGCAACCCGACTGGAACTTGTTATGGGAACTGCACGTCGACTTCGCAGTTGGCGTGCAGTCGGCGTGCAGTTCCCATACAGTTGCAGTCGAGTTGCAGTCCGTTTGTAAGACGAAATTTGGTATGGAGATCGTTTGAGGCCCGGGGAAGGATATAGGATAGTTCTTTATAGCAGTAACATAATCTAAAATGTTATCCTTTTGATTCCTCTCCCTCTTGCAACCGGCATCTGAAAATGTCTTGCATATTTTTTTAAATTCTCGATGGAGCTTAAATACCTACTTAGCTTATAAAAACTTCATTTTGTCAGTAACATAATCTAAAATGTTATCCTTTTTATTCCTCTCCCTCTTGCAACCGGCATCTGAAAATGTCTTGCATATTTTTTTAAATTCTCGATGGAGCTTAAATACCTACTTAGCTTATAAAAACTTCATTTTGTCAGTAACATAATCTAAAATGTTATCCTTTTTATTCCTCTCCCTCTTGCAACCGGCATCTGAAAATGTCTTGCATATTTTTTTAAATTCTCGATGGAGCTTAAATACCTACTTAGCTTATAAAAACTTCATTTTGTGAAAATTAAGCTTTAAAAGAATAAATCAAATAAAGTAACACAATAAAAGGAAATTTCAAAAAACTTAAATCACATTTGAAATTTCAATTTATCGGCAAAAATAACGGAAAATGAATTAAGCGCGTATTCGGTGTTGGGTTTTTCAAGTTGGCTTAACTGAATTGTTAAAAAAATACATTGGAATGAAAGAGCAATCTCATAATGCAGCCATTCTCTAAGTGTGTTCCGCGGAACCCTAGGGTTTCGCGACACCCCTGCAGGGGTTCCGCAAGAATTTAGAACACTATGCTTTAGTCGCCTCGAAAAAATTTACTATGCAAAAAACACACTTCTAAAACCATTGTTTTTTTGTAGGGTTCCATCAAGTATTTCACTTTCCAAAAGGGTTCAAAAAAAAAGACTGAGAACCGCTGTCATAATGGATTATCGGATTTTCCGAAAAAGCGTTGAAAATCTGGCGAGTTTTGTTTGCACGAGGGCATATTTAAAATAGTAAACAACATCTTTTTTCAGATTTGGGAATTTTTATGTTATTTCTACTCGGAATCACGAGCTAGGGTGACTGCTATAGTTATTGTCCACTCTTAGAGCGTTTTCACATTGGCCGATCCGATATCGGATGTAGGAAGGAAATAAAATGTAAGAAATATGTGTTTCCCTGTATTTATTTACACATTTAATAAAACATTATTACTAAAAAACGATAGACAACGCAAAAAAAGCGGACTTAATGCCAATGGCACTCTCCTGCAGCAGTTTTTGTCATAGGCGCCTTCCGACATCCGATATCGGAAAGGCACTTCAGACAAATTCAGTTTGTGTGCGACTGTGCGTAGGTATGTGTAGGCATAGTGTGCGTGACCGCTAAAGACGGCGACTAGGCGGATGTAGGATCCTACATCCGATATCGGATCGGATAATGTGAAAACGCTCTTAGGTTATCACGTCTATACTTTAAACAGTCTGAGCCCGGATAATAATTTTCACTACAACAGCATATGGCCCATCTACACTTTTTGCGCGAAAGTTTTGGTAATAGGTATGTAGTGCGTTCGGCATGCTTGACGAGTTCGGCAAATTACAAAACCGTTTCACGTGGTCAAATGAGATGGAAGATGTAGTTATAAGTTATAAGGCTTCTATAGACGTTGCAACAAATGGCATGCGATTTTAGATCAGGTAATTGCTGGCTAAGTAGGAGTAAATGAATTCAATCGTTCGACCAAATGCCGCACCTATTGCAAATCGCATGCGATTATGGTGATGTTTGGACTGTTTGGAGGTTTGGACCTCTCCAAACTCTTTTAGTCGTATTTTATCTAGTCTAATTTTAGCATACGTCGTATTAATATTTTGTCGTATCATTATTTAATTCAATCTAAGAAAAAAGGCGCGTAATAAAAATGCGGAAACTTAATACATTATAGTTACAATGGGGGTTTTCAGAAAAAATGGTAGGTACCATTAACATTTTTTCGAAAAATCTTCAACTTTTGGGCTATTTAGACTCAGAATCACGAGTACTGTTGAATGAGACAAAGAAAAAAAGTGTCCCCAGTTTAACATACAAATTTTGGGTGTCAGATTTGTGACGGTCCATACAAAATGTATGTGAAAATGCGTCACAAAACTATAATTTTTAAATCGATAGTCCTCGTGATTCTGACTATTCTGAGTAGAAATAACCCAAATGTTAATGGATTATCGAAAAAAAGTAAATGGTACACTTTTAAGTGAAATTTCCCGCATACACTCATGACCAGGGATCGTTAATTTTCCAGCAATTTTGGTGCAGCATAGTAAAAAAAAAGGATTTTCTTCAATTTTTTTTCTAGGGAGAGGATTGGTTAAGGTTAACACTTTAACTGTCCCTCGCCTTCACTACTGACATGGACCGATACGTCCGTGCATTACAGGTAATGCACAAATGTATAGAGCCATCCATTTCTGATGTCACTTGGACGTGACAGAACTAGTTAGACGGTGTATGTCATGTAATGCATGGACAGTAAAAGTGTTAATATTACTGTTATTATACCTAATTATCTATTCCACCTAGAGTAGGGCATACAGATGCTTTTAACCAACAATGCTGCACCAAAATTGCTGGAAAATAGGGTATTTTACACCTTGCACGAAATAAAGCACCAGATAATTATTAGAAAAAAACAGATAGGAGCTATTTTTAAACACAAGTTCTATTTAATAAATCGGATAGAAACATAAAAAGTAGGTGAGTTGACCGTGACGTCACGATGTATTTCATATAAATTCCATATTACCAAATCGTTTTGACAGTTCTAAAAAAGTAACTGATTTGACTAGTAGGAAAATACCCTATTAACCATCTATTAACGATCACTGCTCATGACGCAGTGTTCGCACTTCGCAGCTAACGCAGCTTCATGCATTCACGCAACGCACCAAGTGTGGAGAGGAGAAGGCTTTAACTATGACTATCATCTATCAGCTAGCTACAACCGCTCTATTCCGGTTATCCATGCATATGCAAATAACTTATTTACAACAGGAAATATTTCTACTACGCGCTCATCCGAATTCATGGCGCGTTCTCTATAGATTTTATAAATAGATTATCTATAACAGTTAGGATAGAATACAGTAAACGTATATAAAATTCATACTGGAACATAGGTCCTTGGGTGTTTTTTCTATTCAATAATATACCTACAGCATACATCAAATGGACCAAAACACAATTACCTATGCGATTCGACGTCGATTCGTGGAAATTCAACGATGCGCGTGATGAAAAATCATGACGCAAAGGCGTGTGACTTATTTTATTTACCAGTAGATATACATTAAAAAAATACGAAGGGCTTTATGAAGGACCAACATTCAGACGTTAATTTTGATTTATAAGCACGCTTTCAATTTGATAACGGTCTCCCAAAACATGCTACCAAACTAGTCCCAATTATTACGTTGTTAAAGTTCAATTCCGCTAAACTCGTTCTCATAAAAATATCTACAACTTTGATAACGATACGCTGTATGTTATCATACAAGGCGTCAACATCTAGTCAACATCTCGTGTGTTTATGTATGACGTAACGTCATTCGCAATTTATAATTAGTTGGACTTAAAGACGCAAGCGGCGTCACGCGTTGTTACGCTCGGAAAAGCGTCACATTTATTCATTTGACCTCGGTCGAGTTGATATGGGTTGGCGCCACTTGTTTATACGATAAACGTGATTTGAAATGATACTGAAATAAAATTGGGAAGTTATAGCCGGTCAAACAAGTTTGTGTAGAATAAGGCGCGAAATTCAAATTGTCTATGGGACGAATTATTTTCTACTGACGGCATTTGCTTGACAGAATATAGTAAAAAAAAAATAGAATATTATTATAATTACCTGGTATTTTAACCACCATTTGAGGTGTTCGGTGTTGGTTGGGATCCAACTTAAACGTTTTAAAATGACACCACTACACGGAACACTTATAATTACAGATATTTCCTCAAATCCACTTCGCGGCCGTTTTCTCGGTAAACTCTATAAGCAGTTTCGTAGAAACAAGTCCAACGGAGAAATTAATTTGCGGGAAGCGCGTTCCGTCACAGAAAACGGTTCTTAGAACGCGGCACACGTTCAATTTCACTGTATGTAGGTAGCATTTATCACAGATAAAGATATCACGAGAGGTGAAAGTTCGGAGGCGAAACGCCTCGCGGCATTGACGTCCCTCTACCGTGTTCAAAAGCAGACTGAACGAAACGAAACGCAAAGCGCGGTCGGCGCGACCGCGCACGCGCGAGAAAAGGACGCACGATTTACGTTTTCAAAAGAATAACCCCGAATTAAAATTTCACATGGTAACTGAGTACTACTTCGATTCAACCTCGAAACAGCTGTCAAGCTAGCTACCCCCGTCAATTAATGTGATCAAACAACTCGAAGGTCAAAAGCCAAATATAATGCAGCTCGCCCGCCATGTACTTAGGTTCCTAGAATTAGATAGCGCCGCAGTTTCTGGTATCGGCATTGTCACTGTAATTTATTCGAAGGTTCTTGCTGTAGGTATAGCGTGGTATAGCCAACAAATGTAGGTGTGTTGACCTCTGGTTCTATCAATCATATCTCCCGCGAGCATGGGAAAGTTCATTCACATTTGGTCTATTTGTGTGGGTGGGTGGGCCTCGAAATTCTTTGCTGTAAACTTGTAAAGGCTGTGTGTGAATAAGTGTAGACGATGAGCTGGCACTGGCATCGATGGCATAGGTGAGTTAGGTGACAGTGGTGACACCAATGAACATGTGCCAGTTGCTCAGATTAGTAATAATAGTGTCATAAACTAAGTAGGGGGTCATCCATTAACTACATCACACGAATTTCTAGGTTTTTTGACCCCTCCCCCCTCATTGTGACACTTGGTCACATTTGGCAAACCCCTCCCCCCTAGTGTGACGTCAGCGTCACATATTTTCAACGAAATCGGCAAATCGAATTAAGTAGGTTGTACCTATTAATAATAGTTTATCAAAATATTTTTGAAAAAACAAATAGGTATTTCTAATTGTATAACCCAAAACTGATTAGGAACGAAAATTAAACGAATAGAAATGATTATCGATCCAAAAACTTGTAATTTAACTGTACAGCGAATTAAATAATTTAAATAAGTTAAAGTGACGTCACAAAGTTTGTGACTTCCCCCTCCTCCCTGTCACAACATGTCACATTTTCTTGACCCCCTCGCCCCCTCTAAACGTGTGTTGTAATTAATGGATGACCCCTAGCTAGAGGAATCGCGTTGGTCTCTAAATTGTAAACTTTTTCCGGGAAAACTCCTATCTAGTGCCACAGATTATATAACAGTTCTCTAGTACCTATCTTAATTATACCTACCCATAGGTATACGACTAGTATACGTGACGTTTTCTAACTTATTATAGTTACTATATCATCTATTTGTAGACACGCATCACGCACGCACGTAGGTATCTATTAAGCCCCTGCTACACGGTCGCCGACAAGCCTTCTAACCGTCTGACCTTGGTCTGTCCCTGCCCAGTTTTGGTCAAATTTTGTTGGTAACAAAACAACTGTCTACACAGTCCGGGACAGACCAAGGCCACGCGGTCTGAAGGCTTGTCGGCGACCGTGTAGCAGGGGCTTTAGTCTATGATAGGAAATGTAGGAAATGTTTACATGCGTAAAATGCCTACCTAATAAATATCGAATTATCATTATTCATTACGCAGAATTTTAACAATTAATTACGTAAGTAGCCTAAGTATGTACCTATATATATGTCGCAGTCGGATCGTATAATCCGCCGTATTACATTACGGCTAGCCGTTTTCAAAAACAGGGGCGTTTTGAAATGCGGCGGTTTAACGATTAGCCGGATTGAATGCGGCTGAATGAGAATCCGCCGGAATGTATTCGGCGCCATACGTTCTTCAACACGGCTAGCCGTAATGTAATACAGCGAGTCATTAGCCGCCGCTTTGACAGTTTTTAGTTCCCATTTTTAACACCCGTGGCGCTGCCTGACAAACGCTGGGGTGTCCATCAAATCTGGAGTTCGTCGGACTGTTTCTTTTCAAAAAACATTTCTTTCGCAACTTAACTAGACGGAGCCCCGCGAAGCGGGGCTCCTATTTCTGAGCGGTTTGCCCTTCGGGCATCTGAAGCTACCTAACGAACCTAACCTACCTACCTGTTGATTTAGTGAGACGTCCGTGAAAACATTACACTTTGGGGAAAAAAGCGTAGGTAGGTAAGTAGGTTAGGTTCGTTAGGTAGCTTCAGATGCCCGAAGGGCAAACCGCCCAGAAATAGGAGCCCCGCTTGCGGGGCTCCGTCTATTTAAGTTGTGAAGGAAATGTTTTGGAAAAGAAACACATGTAGTGCGGTGGGACCATGGTAAAAATAAATTAAATTGCAAACATTGTCAAACTCCGGTTACGTAGGCGACCGAAAGAACTGGTCACTCTACAATCTAAAATAGTAGTACGATGCGGCTAAACGTTGGCCGCCTTATTGAAGAACGTATCGCAATGACAATCCGGCTAATCGTCGAACCGCCGCATTTCAAAACGCCCCTGTTTTTGATAACGGCTAGCCGTAATGTAATACGGCGGATTATACGATCTGACTACGACATATATAGCAACGCGTATATGTCACCGTAAAATTGTAAACACTCAGTTTACAATCTCACTATTATAAACAATAATAATAAACTGACGGTAGGGAGAGGAAATAAGGGTTATATTCCACCTATCCAATTTAATTGTACAATGTGTATTGCATCTCACATTTTGTTTTGATGAGATAGTGTGACGCGGTGACATTGGACAGGTAGAATACCGCCCTAAGTAACTAACGCTCAGTGCTAGGACACGAACCTACGGGGCCTTATACTGACCATTGGTGGACCTAATGCTTTTACAATAAGGTCTATGAATTATCAGTTAACAGCTGTACAGTCAGCAGCAGAAGTTGCTAAGCGGGCGAAGTGTTCAAAATGAGCTTGACGCGACTTTTCCCAGAGATAAGACCTAGATAGATCGATTTATCGCCCCCAAAAACCCCCATATAGCAAATTTCATTGAAATCGTTAGAGCGTTTCCGAGATCCCTGAAATATATACCGGGTGTGGCCTGTAACATGAGCAAAAAATTTAACTGTAGGCTGTACTCCTCATACTGACCAACATTTGTTCAGCGACTTTTAAAAATAACTTGTGGTTTTATTTTTAATACACTTTAAAGTTTATTCTAAGACGCAATGTATTGCGAATTTTGTTATGTTTAAGGCGTGACAAGCAACGTCAATCACAATGATATGGCGTGGCGATGGCGTCCATTGAAGATAATATTTATTTTGTATGAAAAATAGGGAGTCTAAATACTTCATAATTTTTAAAAGTCACCGTTTGAGGAGTACTAATCTATGTTTTAATTATTTGCTACTTATAAATAAATAAATAAGCAAGAATTGCTCATGTAAAGGTAAGTATTAGATAGAATAAGAGCGTGTCAAGGTATTTTGAACACCTCGCCCGCTTAGCAACTTATAGGTACATATGCAACAATGGGGAACGATCAATAAGGGGATCTCGTGTTCCGCGAACGCCGCGGCGTGCGTGCGCCGGCGCGGGTTCCGCGAACGCAAGAGACAGTCTTGAATAACTTGGAATTTGTGCCTAACTAGCGAGCCGCTCCAGCTTCACACGGGTTACACAAAACTTTAACAAATTATACATCTAAACCTTCCTTAAGAATCACTCTATTGATAGGTCTAAACCGCATGAAAATACGTTCAGTAGTTTTTTATCGCGGACATACCAAACAGACATAGTTGTCGGCATAATTGATTGATACATCCATGACATTGCATCTTTCTAGCACAAACTACGGTCACGGGGCAAAGCCTCGGACGGACAGACAACAGACGGACTTAAGTGTTCCTAAGTTAACTACGGAAATAAATCGCTATACGATTTCTCAAATACTCTCCTGGCTGAACTCACTGCTATAACAGCGTTAACAATGGTTCGTTAAAAGTTACAACTTAAAAATACGAAAAAATGTTAGACACCCCAGAGCCTCTACCATCAGTTTTAACATTGACATAACGCTCACGTCTACGTAATTTACTTTCTGTACATCTCGCTTGCACCATTGCTCGCATATGCGAGTACGAGCGAGATGCATAGAAAGTAAGTTACGTAAACGTGAGCGTTATGTCAATGTCAAAACTGGTGGTAGCCGTACTGCAAACATTTCCGACTTCCAAGCTAAACTTATTTTGCAGAGGTGCCCAACCTTCGTTAAAAATAATATCAAAGCAAGAGTTTCCTCGTTAGAACATTATAGTAGTAGTAGTAGTAGAGCCATTTATTCCAATAAATATTACATTTAGTTTGCATAATATACAATTATTATTCTCTTTATTTATTTTTCGTCTTAAGTTAGGTATTTTTATAATATGAATATAAAAGTAAAATATAAAAACACTTACAAAACAATAAAAAATACATATAAACACATTATAAAAAAACCTAACCTAGGGTGCCGCCGGTAGCGGGGCAGGGCCCAAGCTGCCCGCAGGGCCGCAGAGTGAGGAACCGACGTACTATACGCGCCGTGTCCAAAATTACCGCCTTCTGCATCTGACCCTTGATCCAACCACCCAGCGAGAGTCTCTCTAGGTGTTGGTCGATTATTATTATTATTATTTTATATAGATAGATTTAGTATTAATAATATTTTCGATTTAGATTATTGTTCCATGCATTAATATAATAGTTTAATTTTATAAGTAATTTAATTATTCTATTCTATTCTATTTCTTAATTATTTATTGAGATGTCTATTTGTGGACATAGGCCTCCTCCATCGTGTGCCATGTATTTCTGTCCGTGGCAATTCTCGTCCAGGCTACGCCAGCCACGGCCTCGATGCACGGACCTAGAGAGTAAACCGGATAGTGTACATTAGCCAAAAAGTGTGTCCACATGAGAAGTCAAGGTGGGCCGTTGCATCTCTTTCTAACTAGGGTGATCATAAGTCTTAAGCCCCCTCCAGACTATGCGCGTGAATCGCGGGCGAAGCCGCGAACGCAAGTGTGGAGTCGATTTTCGCAGACAGCGAAATCGACTCCACACTCGCGTTCGCGGCTTCGCCCGCGATTCACGCGCATAGTCTGGAGGGGGCTATATGTATGTGGCATATTAGGATAACATTGAATATATAGTTTGGCCAGGATCTTTTCTTATTCATGCATAGTTATATCAGTTATAAAGAATCATACTGTATTTTCGCTGTACTAGTATTATGGCCTAAAAAGGGATGGATATAGTTTTTTTTTCTCTTCTGTATAACGCTTCACACAACCTTAGGTAGATACTTAATTTAGTTGTTCTAAAAACTGTTATTAATAGGCGTAGATGCTGGACCACGAACATGGTCGATCCTCAGGAAGGTGGTCCGCCGTAACGTCTGTCAAGAATACAGGTATGAGTGAGAGAGATAGAGAGACAGATATGCTGACAGAACCAGAGGGTCTACCGCGAACCGCGTTCGACGTGTCGCCCCTCTGTCACACTTACGTACGAAAGTGCTACAAAGAGGCAACACGTCGAAAGCGGCTCGGGGTAGGCTCTCAGGACACCCCTACTGTCCTGAGAGCTTTTTACAGTCTTTGCCGCGTTAGGTCCCAGGCCCTTCATAGCAAGCACTAGCCGCCCCTTTCTCAGCACCCATCATATAGACTGCCGCTTGAAATATCTGGCCGCCCTAGGCCCGGGCCTACTCGGCCTTAGGGTAAATCCGCCACTGCCACAGGGTCGCGTGGGACCGCTACGCCCGTTTGCTATAGTTTTTAACTAGGACGCTTGTCACTGGAGCATAGACACCGAAGTTTGCATCGTTTGACGAGCATCTTTCTCCGTCTCTGTAATTATTCCTTTATAGGAGTAAAAGAGAAAGATGCCCGCAATTTGCGAACCTCGGTGTTCACGGTGGTAGGCCATCTGTGCGAAAAGAGAAGAGTCGTGAAATGTAAAGAAACGAGTGATGTGCATTTCCCAGTAAATTTTCCAAAGACGGTAAATTCCCAGTAACGTTTCTGGTATCGTCCCAAAAGTCAGTAAATTACCATAAAGTTCTATTTTTCTTTTATTATCAATGTGTTTTTTTATTATTATAACAATGTATAAATGTGTCTGTAGTGTTTAAGGACTTTGGATTTCAATTTTGGCAATTATTTATTTGTATTGGCTCTCATTTCACCAATTTAAACATGCCGAAATAAATACATACCTATTCATATAAACTTACTTTTAAGTACGTAATAAGAATTGTGTAACACTGATTCTCATCGTGCCGACATCATGGTCACCCTAATGAGTTTGACAATGTTGACTTGTATTTTTATCGCAAAATGTAATAATTGTGGCTTCCTTGTGAAGCAATATTCCACAATTAGAAATTCTTTCACTCCTACAACCTTTAACGCAACATTTATTCACCATTTTTAAGAAATTTTTCATTCGCGTGTTTTCATAACATGTCATCACACGTTAGGGATACCAATTAATATTCAAAGTTACTACAATGTCTACCATATCAAAATTAATGTTTTTTTTGTTGTGCACATGCTTGGTTAAATCAGTTAATAATATTGACATCATAATTATTTACAAATTTCTTAAAAGATATCAGAACCTTACTCTAAATAAAGCACTTAAATAATATAAGAAGGTATTTAACTTTAGTAGTACAGTGGAAACTGGATAAGTGGAATCGCAAGGGACCGGCTGTTTAGTTCCGCTTATCCAGGTTTTCCATTTATCCAGTTTTCCACTAAACCAGGTTCAAATAAAACATTTTCTCACTTACAGAGGCTCTCGCTAACAGAGGTTGTGGATGCTAGTAATGTCGCTTATAGAGGTCACGTATGGTATGATCAAGACTTAAATAATCATCTTTTATTAAATATGTATGTAGATATGTATGTATTAACAAAAATAGGTATGTAATCCTGACTTTAAAAAAAGCAATACTGTAAATAATCCACAGTACCTACTCGTATACAATTTTCAAAATTACAAAAACAAAATCACTCCTAATATTTATTTATGCAAGAGAAACCAGTATGGTTAAATAAATCAATGTACCGATTGTACTTTAATGCAAAAAAGACTGAACGATGTGTGATCTCATACAAAATACGTAGTTAAAACACGAACCATAATGTTAACGAAACAAACTACCCTCCTTGTGACGGTTTATTAAAAATACAAATTTTATAACGCCGAGCTATTTCACTCATAGAGGTTTCGGAGACGGCTGCTTCCAGTTACAGAGGTAAAAATAAGAAATTTTCGAAAAAATGGATTCCGCTTATAGAGGTCCCAAAATTCCACTTATAGAGGTAATTCGTTGCCAAGGGACTGGAACCGAGAACTTGGGTCCACTTAAAGAGGTTTTCCACTAACCCAGGTTCCACTTATCCAGTTTCCACTGTATATTGATATAAATACTACCACAATGGTATATTTTTAACAATGGCAACATGTGCGAGTGAGACACCGCGACCCACCTTTGCTATCTCAAGTGGACCGTTTTCTCTAGTCTGGTAAGAACGTCTTTCTGGCTCGGTGATAAGGTTAAATTTAGTATGGCAAAAAAAGTGACAGTTCACTCCATCTTATAACTTCATGCCTCGATGTCGTCCCGAAAGCGGCGCCGCGGGCGACCCCGTGATCTCTTGCCGTCGCGCGGGTACCAATGTAGCATTTTTTCGCTCCAGCGACCGTTTTTTGTTCGTGCTGTGTGCCCGGCCCATTTCCATTTCAGTCGGCAAATTAGTTCGGCGGCATCAGTAATTTTGGTCTTTTTACGGATGTCGACGCTCTTTATTTTATCTAATAATTTGATGCCAAGCATGCTGCGTTCTGCTGTTCTTTGAAATACCCGTACTTTCTTAATTAGAACATTATAAGCCAAGAGCTATTAGTTCTGGAAATGCCGATTGAAAAATCCTTTAACACTACAAGCGAAATCGAACCTTATCTCACTGAAATTAAGCTCATAATATAAAATAATATATTTATATATATCCGTAAGAGAATTTCAAAGCAAAGGAATGCACATTCGTCTGGTTCACGTATTGAAAACTAAAAATATCTAACGATCGGGAAACCCGTGATTTTTCTTTATAAGTAGTATTTTTACTAGAATTTATGTTCAGCAGTTGTTTCGTTAATGATGATCGGCCCAGTTAGTTTTCTTTGAATTGAGGCTATTATTTAGTGAAGTGCGTTGGTGTTACATAATTAGATATTATGAGTATTATGACCTAATAGTTATTGGTGTCAGTTCAGCGCTAAGTATATATTTTTTTATAGTGATTTATGAAACACTAGCGTCTGCCCGCGACTGCGTGAATTTCATGGTCTTCCTTTTATTTCTGACACTATGTTATTTAGCAAAAAATATTCCTTACGATGAAGCCTTTCGATCGGTATGATAAAGCTACAGGGTAATTATTTTCTCGTGTAGCGGGTTCGATTCCCGGTTCAACCATGTAATTATTTAAAAATCTATGAATGCAGTTTAAATTGTTTTTTAAATTAAAATAATGTCTTCTTTCAGTAAAATGTTCCATCTACAATATTCAGGGTACTTTCCCTCCATGTGGCATAGCCGTGGGACGCCCTGTATAGTAGAGATTATTCGGTATTCGGCATATTCGGCATATTTTTTTTATGTTCGTATTCGGCCCAACAGTTCGGTACGAACTGCCGAATATTTACCGAATAAACAAATTATTTTTTAAGGGGAAATGTCAAAAATCGCGAAGTGCAGTCGCTGACTTGTATGAACTTGTTTTCAGCGTTTTTCCCAGTTTTAGGACTTTTAGCCCAACGGAATATTCGGCCGTTATTCGGTTCGGTATGATCTGCACCGAACATTAGGCCGAATATTCGTATTTGGCAAAGTCCATATTCGGCCCATCTCTACTCTAGGCCCCAGTTAGATTGAGTTTACTAAGCGACAGGAATATTCCCGGTAGCCAGATCCTCATTATGAATTACAGAGAACTGTCTCGACTAAATATCTAATCGCAAACATTCGGGGAACCCTTCATACGCAGAAAAGGGGTTATATTGGATTTGTAGTCTGATACAGAATACCTACAGATCTTTATTGGTAAAAGCAAATTTTACAGGTCACATTTTATACATATTTACAAAAATATACCTAATTTAGTAGGTACATACGTATGGCACTATCCCCTTCGGTTATTTACGGTTGTCAAAATTCAAGTCATTATCTTATCTGTGGTCGTGCACGCAAAGGGACGTCAAGTTGTGTCAACCGTAATAGTTTCTCTGAGCAATGCTGGGCCGAACGGATCCGAGAATGCCCGAAAGGAGGAGTGTCGCTCCACCGCCAATACTCGTGAATGTTTTTTTATGACACCCGTCAAATTAATCTGACGGTCGACTGCGTACACATGCGCTAATGAGGTTTTAATCGCCGTTTAATTGCTAAAGTGGGACAGACGTCGGTTCGCGGAATACGGTAATAGGTGGCAGGATGTTCGTAGAAACGGTTTTTAGGGTTCCGTAATCATCATTCGCTTGCCCTTCTCCCATTCACTTGGGGTCGGCGCAGCATGTCTTTTTCTTCCATACCTCTCTGTCGCCCGTCATCTCATCATTCACTCGCATTCGTTTCATCTCACCTCCTCCTTTTCATTTCCACGTACATAATAAAATAAATAAATAAAAAGGTAAAAAGGGAACCTTATGGTGCGACTCTCTCCGTCCGTCTGTCTGGCACAAAAATAGGTTAGTGAAGGAAAAAAAATTCCATTCCTCGACCCCCCCTTTTATCTCCGAAGTTTACCAAAGAAAATATGTCGTGTTTGTACGTAGATGCATGAAATAATTGAAAATTTATACGGAACCTCTGATATAATAGATTATGTTATAGGCGTTCCAAAATTAAAGCGCTTACCTTGTACACATTGTACATGTTGCGTTTAGTCGCGCCTGGGCAAGCGCGAGATGTGCACGTGCTAACGAACTCCCGCACACTGAAAGAGAAAGAGACAAGCTTATTTAATATGTTTATTGTTTAACGAGTATGACAAAGATGAATGGTATGCGAAAATTAATAACAAAATAGAACAGACAGTCGTAAGTAGGTAATGAAATAAATATGGAGTATTCTTTGTGCTTCTTTATTATCTATGAGTATATCTGCCTATAGTTATGTACTATTGTACGGAACCCTCGTTGCGCGAGACGAACTCACACTTGACCGGTATTTTTTTAATTTCCGTGTCCAGCGGACTATGGAACTCGCTTCCTATGCCAGTGATTTGAATTTTTTAACAAAAGACACTTTTCTGTTCTATAAAGCTTTGTAAAATTATTAGACTGAAAAAGCATTTCAGATTTTTACGCAGGTACCTATAGTCGGCAGTAAAAGTTAGTAAGCGGGCGAGGTGTGAACTGAACTGATCATAGAGTTAGACCAAGAAAAGTCTGCAGCGATTTTGATAGCCCACGCAGTCCAAGTGTTATTTATACGTTATGTCATAATTTCATAGAAGTTTGACGTTTAAATCTAACTGTAATTGTTAAAAATGTGTCTGGAAAGTGGAAAAGATCGAGTTACCTACAAAAGCGTTTTAATATTTTTTTCACTAAAGAGGATAGTGGAGGATGACTCTCCCTCCCTCATGTCCTCTCTTGATATTGACACAATGGAAAATATTTTTACACAATTTCATGTACCTATGCTATGCCCCACGGAAGAAAGAATGAGCGCGCCGCGCTCTGACGGGAAACGGCATGTGCCTGGATTAGTATGGAAACCTATGTCGCCAAAACCCTGTCACAAAAATTGGCCATATTTTTCTTATTTCGAAAAGGATTATGAGCCCTCGCCCATCTCAATAATTTGAACTTTACAGCAAAGAAAATTATGTCGAAAATGCACTACGATTTTTATTTTTGTAAATTGACATTTATGCTCTATTGCTTTTACACTTGCATGGCTTTTCCAAGAGTGAATGCGATAGGATAAAATATTCGACTATGAGGTTGACACATGCGATAGGGATGTGCATGATTCGGTGTGATATCGATAAACGCTTATTAAAGATTAGTGTACACGTAAACTACTCAGGTTTTTTATACATATGTATTACTATATTTTCTGGCGACGATCAGGTACCTACTTACTTTTTAATAAAAAAATGCTCGTATTGAAAGTAATCAAGCCACCAACCACGCATATAACTGTAAGCGAGTATATAATAAAAACTGTTACTCCTTAGCACACCCCGCGTGATGTCCGCGTCCTCAGTTACGTGCTACATGTCGCGCAACCATCATCTTCCTTCTTCCTAGCGTTGTTCCGGCTATTTGCCAGGGCCCGTGAGCCGGCCCGCGTCAGGCACGGAGCCTGGGGTCTGCTTGGAAACTTATCACAAGAATTGGCTTATGCACTCTTTTGTACAAAAGAGACTGTCATCTGACCGTCCAACTCCGAGAGGAGACTTTACAGCCGTATTCGAACAATGAGATACGTCAAATACTAAATATTGAAACGATATGGGTCAAACAAGTGTCAAAAGTCTAGTCAAAGGTCGAATGTGAAGACCGCTTTAAGATTTGTCCAAGAGTGTGGAGCGAGCTTTAGACTGGCCAGCAAATACCCGGCAGTAAAATTATGTGACAGCTTAAAACTGACACCTTACCTACCTACTCGTATTTAATATACAAAATTGACAAATATGTATCCATGGATGCAATACTATAAGAAAAACTTTAAATCAAATAATCCATTGAATAGCAATAAATAAGTAAGAACATATTTTGTACATAATATAAAATGTGCATAAGCGACGACTTTTTCGATATGATCATCCAGAGGCAAAACAAAAATAAATTATTAAGAACATATGTATGAACATAAAAAAAATCGAACTGTGTATTTATACGAACATCGACATCGATAACATTTTTGATATGGTCCTCGCACTGTGGCTGAATAGCGCACCCGTACATGACTTTGACGCTAAGTAGATATCAACCTTATCTCATTTACATAAATTTGATTTTTGCACTAAACAATCCAAAAATCCTTGCGGAAACCGAAAATGTAAAAAATATTGAAATATTACTTGAAATAATACTTACCGATGATATGAAATGCCTCCATATCTAACATTTATTGTTCGGCTAGCGTTTTTACACTCCAAAATGGAGCAGCGCGGCATATTTGTAATTATTTCTAATTTTTCCTGGAATCGTTTTCACATCTGACATCTCAAAAGCGCCATACTGAATTGACACACGACTGATAATAGTCTGTGGTGAAACTGAGTACAATAAGGCTTAATCATGCCACACGCTATAGATGTACGTTTCACTTCTATCTATGCCCCTTCGTTTTTCTTTTTTCGATTGCAGCGGTTAGTGTTTTTTTTTGCTGCAGGTCAGAGACACTTTTTTTCCTTTCGGAGCGAATATTTCCGAATATATTTAAATGCGCGCAAGCATGTAAGCGCATGTAAGCGTAGGTCAGTATTTCCCAAACTATGGGTCGCGATCCATTGGTGGGTCGCAAGCGAATATTGAGTGGGCCCTGGAACTACTAGGGCATCTGAGCGTTACCAATAATATTTTATGCCCCCTTTTTCAGGCGGCCAAGAGGTGAGTCCCGAATTTGGCAGTTTTTGTTAGGTGGGTCGGAGCCCAGTCAACTTTGGGAACCACAGATTTAGGTACTTTAGCAAAAAAATGTTTTTAAGGACCTCTATCAATTGACAGTATTGACTAGAAAACATCTTCCGTTACAGTGTTAGTTCCCGGAATGTCGGTAGCGTCTTCATTCGATTAGAAAAAACTGACATTCTAGCCCTTATGTGCATGGTACATCTTGAAACATCTTGTATTCTAGTTAGTGTACAAAATGGATCCTAGAATCCTAGGATACAAGTACTTACCTACATTGTAGAATGTAGGTTTACCAAGTGCTTTACTGTTAGTAATAAATAAATGGAATTACAGTTCCAGGCGCCATACTGTCTGTTTCCAGAGTAGGTATTATGTAGGTATTCAGATACCAGTGTTGGGCATTCAAGAATAAAATCATTATTTGAATAAGAATTCGTAGGAATAAAATCATCTCGATTTTATTCCCGTCAAAAATATTCAAATAATTTTGGTCGGGAATAATTCGTATGAGAAAATATTGAATGAGAATAACTTATTCTTAATCAAATAAATATAATCATGATTTTTAATTGAAATAATATTCCACGAATAAAAATGTAGTTCGGGTACCGTATAGGTACTAATTACGTATAGTTAGGTAGATGTAATAGTAGTTAGTCTCTTGTCTAATTTATACCTATTTTATGGAATAAAATCTTACAAATTGACTGTCGCATAACGCATAGTTTCAGTAACCGTATTATTTTTAATTTACTAATCAAATCATTAGGTTCAATTTAACTGGTCTAGGGGCCTAGCCAAGATGCCAATCGTTTGCGCTCCGACAACGAAGCGCTTTGTCTCTATCACTCTTTAGTGCGATAGAGAGACGGAGGTAGCGTTTCGTTGAAGTAGCGCAACCCTAATGTGCTAAGCTAAGATGCCAATTTTTTGTTTTTATTTTAATAACCATACATTAGGTATAGCTGTTGATTGATTGATTGATTGATTGATTTATTTATTGGTAAAATTTGTTGTTTTACAAGTCAAGGTTTTGTACATATTTACATAATGAGATTAAAATGTTCATGTTCTGGGGGCCTAGCCAACATGCCAATCTCTTGCGCTCCAACAACGAAGCGCTTTCTGTCTCTATCACTCTTACATATTAGTGCGATAGAGAGACAGAGATAGCGTTTCGTTGTCGTAGCGCAAACGATTGGCATGTTTGCTATGCACCCAAGATGCCTAGCCAAGATGTCAATTTTTGTTTTTAATTTAATAATCAAATCATCAGGTAAATTTAACCGTTCTGGGGGCCTAGTCAACATGCCAATCGCTTGCGCTCCAACAACGAAGCGCTTTCTGTCTGTCACTCCTACATATTAGTGCGATAGAGAGACAGAGATAGCGTTTAGTTGTCGTAGCGCAAACGATTGGCATACTGGCTACGAACCCAAAGTGCCTAGCCAAGATGACAATTTTTGTTTTTAATTTAATAACCAAATCTTTGGATACAATTTAGCTGTTCTGGGGGCCTAGCCATTATGATATGATAGTTTGCACTCCGACAACGAAGCGCTCTCTCTGTCTCTCTATCGCACTTATATATAAGAGTGATAGAGACAGAAAGCGCTTCGTTGTTGGAGCGCAAACGATTGGCATGTTTGCTATGCACCCAAGATGCCTAGCCAAGATGTCAATTTTTGTTTTTAATTTAATAATCAAATCATCAGGTAAATTTAACCGTTCTGGGGGCCTAGTCAACATGCCAATCGCTTGCGCTCCAACAACGAAGCGCTTTCTGTCTGTCACTCCTACATATTAGTGCGATAGAGAGACAGAGATAGCGTTTAGTTGTCGTAGCGCAAACGATTGGCATACTGGCTACGAACCCAAGGTGCTAAGCAAAGATGACGTATAGCGGAACTCTTCAATGTGTACCTATACCTAAACTAAAGTAACAAATATCAAATCAATCCGACTTTTAAATAGAAGGGTGAAAATCAACTTACAAAATTTAACCAATTGTACTACAAAAATTAACTTAATTCTAAATAACATTTTAATTGAATAAAACCTTAGTTAGAATAGCCTCACTTCTAGAATAATTATTCTGTTTTTTATTCCGCATTTAAAATAAAAGTCACATGATTTATTCACCTTAATTTTATTCTAAAATAACTAGTGCATGAATTATTCTAATTCAAATTGATTTGAATAAGAATAAAATTTCTGTTTTTATTCTTATTCTTATTCAAGTTAATTTTTGCCCAACTCTGTTAGAGACAATGTACAATACTTCCACGAGTAATTAACAGATGTAACAACCATTGGAAAATTCGTTTAATTATATACAATATTCCCGCGCAATAGAGTCAAAATTGAAACGAATTTTCCAATAACTGTTATGCGTGTCCGAGGTTGGGACAAAAATATTAGGTTTAATAAATTTCCTAGTATGTAGGTACTAGCCACAAAGCAATGAGTCCATAATGAGTCCCACCCACTGTGTGTCTGTGTATGTATGATTGGGAAAAACCGCAAATACGCAAATGATAGCATGAAATTAATGTTCAGTGGATTCAGCCAGCGGACTTTTGAAAAATCGGATCGCTTTAATTATAGATCATCATATCAATACACCTTATAAAAAAAAGTCCCCCGCCACGTCTGTCTGTTTGTGTGTTTGTATGTTTGTTCGCGATATACTCAAAAACTACTGAAAGGATTTTCATGCGGTTTTCACCTATCGATATAGTGATTGGTGAGGCAGGTTTATAATTTGTTAACCCGTGCGAAGCCGGGGCGGGTCGCTAGTAGATCATAATACAGTTGGCAAATAATGGGATGTTATACGTTATTTGTTATATCCACAGATCATTTTGAACACCTAGCAACTTCTGCTGCTGACTGTACAGTGTACAAGATTGTCAATATCAAAAGTGCGACGAGAATCGGAATGATGCCAAGTATTGAATTTAGTTGTAACATGTTGCGTAAATTATCTGCGTTTGTAATAGTAAATTCCAAGATATATTCGCCCACCGTATCTCCTGAATACTGCTTTTCGTATTTTCCAGTCCGCTAACCTTACGTTTTGGTACATTTAAGCGGCTAAAGGTACAATTACCTGCAATAATATGTATGTTAAGTACACAACGAAGGCCGTAAAACTATCTGACACGATATTACTTGTAGCGCAATAAGAGCATGTCACATATTTTTGCAGCCTTTGTTGTGTAACATATTATTGCAGGTGACTGTACATGAATTTTCACTGGCCTTTCCAATAGAATGACTGTACAAAAATGATATAGAAAATAAAACATTAAAAACAATATTCGTGGAAAATTAATTTTAACCTCATCAAATGTTATATGTGGTTGACCGTTCCGCGGAATATCGCTGCATGTGGTTAATTATCAGAAAGGCCAATTTTAGGTTATATTAATTATTTAAATTAAATACATATTTCATATAGTTACATTTCTGTTTAATTTAGAAACAATTAAAGAGTATTATCTTATATGTAGTAGGAGTTATTTAGTTTAAAGTACTTGCTGGCGAACGCAGATACATGATTTTTTCTTAGAACACCCATCTCATACCAACTTATAAATACAATCAATGAATCTTTGCCTATCAGAAAGGACTATATTTGTATTTTGGTTGCTATGTTTGTATAGTTATACGAGTGTGTGCAGAAAGACCTTAGCGTACTCGGCGCCGTCGACTGGACAGTAACGGCTTTGGACAGAGTAGCATGGCGGTCTTTGGTGTCGGAGGCCAAGATCCGCTTCGGGTCGTTGCGCCAAAGCAGTAAGTATAAGTAAGTATGTGCGGGTCAAATCTTGCAGGCTAAATTAAACCCACTTTCCATTATTTGATTGAGCTGAAACTTCAAATACGCCTACGACGTGTTGGGTGACAATGCTATATTGTGGTACCATGCAGGTGCCATCGAGCTGATCAGATGGTGGACACAGGAGATGGCCATAGAAACTCTGTGATCATGCACTGTTACAACGCAACCTAATAATTGTGTTTAGGTTTCTTATCTGTCTCGATGTGTATCAAGAATTATTTTTTGACAAAAAACTTGATTATTATATAACAGTAAGTACCTCTAGTTATAAAACATGGTAGATGGTAGAGCTAACAATATTAAAAAAATATTTTTATACCAGGGTTGGGCAAAATACTGGCTTCCACGTATTTCAAATACAAATTACAAAATACATTTTTAAAAGTATTTGAAATACCAAATACAAACTACTTCGGTGACGGGTATTTGAAATACAAAATACAAATTACAGTGTGTAAAATAATGTATTTCAAATACAAAATACCTTTCAATTTTTTTGTTTAACCATTTAGTTTTCTTAACGAATATCCTTTCCTAACTTATAGGGTCATTGCGCTAGTTTTCGTCCAGCTCTAGTTTTACTCCACTTGACGAAATTTGAATATAAACCTACATTGTTGCACAAATTTGGACTGATTTCAATCCTTAATGTCGAAACAATAAAAAAAAACGATCCATTTTAGGATTATAGAATTTAATAAAATGTATTTTGCAGAAATGTATTTTGAAGCTTGAAGTATTTCAAATACAAAATACTAAATACATGTGAGTGCAGTATTTGAAATACCAAATACAAAATACTTTTCCAGGTAGTATTTGAAATACAAATACAAAATACTAAAATGTATTTCAAATACATGTAATTGAAATACTGCCCAACCCTGTTTATACTTATACATTACATGTATCATTTACAAATAATGGAATAGGTATACGAGAGTTCGCTGTGGCTGTGAGTCAATTTACACTGAATCTGACTCAAGAGTCGTCATTTTTACAGAGAACTATTATTTAACTCACAAATGGCTTCGTAATAATTTTCCGTATTATGTTACAAGTCACGTGTAGGAATTGGGATCCTTTGTGGCCTTTATATATTTTTTGAACATCCCTTTAGTGGTCGAAGTAAGAGGAGTGGTTGCAAATAAATAAATTTAAATTGAGTCAGAATTATTATAGTTATTATTAGAATTAGAGTTATTTTATCTTCGTATTACATTTATATTTGTACCTATTAATTTTAAGCATCAAGTTTTATTGTTTTTACATACCCCGCACCAACTGTGCTTCTCTGTTTGGCCTAAAGGTTGGCCTTTTGTCACTGTATATTTTTTACTGTGCAATAAAGTTAAAAAAAAAAAAATTGGGTAGGACGTCCAGAAGATATGAACTTTCGCTTTAACTTCGATAGTATAAAATCCTGACATACTCTGGCACAGCGACCTTGTCAGTAGAAAAAGGCGGCAAATTATAAAAATGTAGCCGCGAAGTGTTTACTTCCCATAGAAAAATAGAATTGACTTTTTCTACTGACAAGTTGCGTGTGTTTACATACATACAGGATGTCCCAGAAATCGACGTCAAGCCGTAAACGGATGATAGACCAAGTCATAACAGTTATCATAAAAAATAATATTTCTGGGACATCCTGTATATGAGAAAGTTAATTGCCTGTCAAATTACTAAGGCTCTTTAATTCACCACAATATACACAGCCATGCCATCCTCGCAATAAGGAAGCGGTTATCGTAGGGGAAAATGCGAGAGTTCGTCTAATTTGTAAAAACCCTGGCACGCGTCCACCATCTCCGAGGTTTTCCCATTACGACACAGAATGTCTAGAGACGTAATTTAACAATGTCTTCCTGTAGCCTTACTAGAGTCGGGCCGAGAAAAGACTGCAGTGATTTTGATAGCCCACGCAGTGCAAGTGTCATTTTAAACGTCAAACTTCTATGAAATTATTTATTTATTTATTTATTTAGAAATTTAATTCAGGCAACAAGGCCCATATTACAAATACCTTACAGACTAACATACATATGTATTTTATAAACTTAAAACTAAACACTATTTAGTCGACAAAACGGCGTGGCTCCGATGCATCGGCTGCTCTTGTGTCGGATTCGGCAGTTTGCCCCGGAACCTCCGAAACACGACACCTTTCGGCCAGAAGTCGACGCACTCGATGGTTCCCTGCAGCGGTCGCGGCACGCGCACCACAAAAGAGTTGAAATTATGACTTATAAATAACACTTGCACTGCGTGGGCTATCAAAGTCGCTGCAGACTTTTCTAGCAGTGTCAAACTGACATATTCGCTAACGTCTGAACTTACTTTCTATATGTCGGCGGCCGATCGTAAGATCAGGCATATCGTGAAATTCCTAGGCATATCGTGAAACGTGAAAATCTTTGACTCGTTCCCTGAGCCTATTTCTGGGCAGTTTGCCCTTCGTGCATCTGAAGCAATCTAACGAACCTATCCTACCTATGTATTGGTTTAATGTGACTATCGTCAAAACATTACACAGGAACATTACGATCTGCCTGATTTTACGATCGGCATACGACATATACATCTCGCTCGCACTAATATGCGAGTACGAACGAGATGCATAAAAAGTAAGCTACGCACACGCTATATCGGCTATATAGTTCGTTTTTTTAGCATTAGAAAAAAAGTAAACAATCTTGATGAGTCTTTCAATTCAAAAACACGTTTTAAAAATAAGTCACGGCAAATATGTAACAATTATGAATCTAATACCATCATTTATTTTCTTCTGCTTTCATAAGTAATAGTTTTTTAATTAAAATACATGTCAAGATAGCTTACTTCTAATGCTAAAAAAACGAACTATAGCGGCTAGCGAATATTTCAATGTCAAACTGTTGGTAGCCGTACTGTAAGTAACACATCCAATCATCAGCTTATCACTCGCACCTTACCGGGATTCGAACCCAGAACCTTCACTTTACCGACTACGATAGCCGATAAACATGACACCTAACCTCCAGTTCAACTTCCCAAGACACATAAACACCGTATGATCTATGAGACAGGAAGTCCATGTTGAATGTTTGCCCGCCGCAGTGACCGCACACCCACTCCTAAGACAAACACAGAGGAAGCGTTTCCCTCCCAATTTACTTAATGGAAACCTGAAGGCCTATTGATTTAACTCATTTAACCCTTTACCAGGCTAAGGGATATATATATATTTCCCACATACGGCACTTCAAACATGTGTTCTATTTTCGATGAGTAAGACTGACATTCGATTGTCATTTTTGAAATGTCAGCCTAAGGGTGACACTGACATTCGATTGTCATTTTTGAAATGTCAGCCTAAGGGTTAAGTATTATAACTCAAAAATTTTCAAGGGATGTAACGATACCGATATCGATATATCGGCCGATATAATCGGCAGGGCGACATATCGGCATCGCAGATTTAAATTCAGCCAATAACTCAGTTTGAAAAGCACGCGAAACGAACGACGCTGCTAGTGCTAATAATTTGAATAAACTTTGTTTCCTTAACAAGAATCTACCTAAAGAGAACTATAATTACTGATTTGATTAACTTTTGTTTTGATTGCTTGATGGTGACCTAAATAAATGTTTTCTTTGAGTTTGATTTGGCATTTTTTTCAGTTTTTCGCACTTCACAAAATCGAGTGTCTATTTGTTAAACTTTTATTGTCAAAATATTGTTATTGTCTTTATTTATTGTTATTAATTTATTATTGTTATTATACATAAGTATATTTTATGCATATTAAGTATATAGTTCCTTATTTATTTGATTTATTAACTAACTACTATGCCATTGATATCGATATCTCTATCGGTACCGCCGATTATTTACTTAAAAATCGGTATCGGTATCGTATCGGCAAAATCATGTATCGTTACATCCCTTTTGAGTCAAAATATGTTATATAATAATAAATAAATAAAAGCCTTTTATTTCCCAAATATAAATGTTACAATTAAATTTAGAGTTTAAGTATTATATTGAAATAAAGTTACAAAGAAAAGAATTTAAAAACTACTAAGTATTACTAAGTATTTTTATGTGGGTTTGTCCATTTTTGGACGTAGGCCGATATGTTATAGGCGTTCCAAAATTGAAGTGCATACTTTGTGACAAATTGTAAGTACAAGCCTCTGAATGATTGAATGACATCTATTGGTAATAAGTCAGGTATTTCATTCAACCACCATTCAACGTTGGTATCTCCATAGTTTTCCTGTTTGGTGACGTTGTGACGACACGGAATGTCCACTGTGAGGAGTTTAGAACCAGTTTGATTCAGATCACTGATGTGACGCAGTGGTTTTCACAACTCCAAACAAGTAACCTACATACCTTAAATGTTTAAAAAATCCAAAATAACTTGAATAGTAGGCGTACGTGCCTTAGGTATTTCATTCAACGTTGGTATCTCCATAGTTTTCCTGTTTGGTGACGTTGTGACGACACGGAATGTCCACTGTAAGGAGTTTAGAACCAGTTTGATTCAGATCACTGATGTGACGCAGTGGTTTTCACAACTCCAAACAAGTAACCTACATACCTTAAATGTTTAAAAAATCCAAAATAACTTGAATAGTAGGCGTACGTGCCTTAGGTATTTCATTCAACGTTGGTATCTCCATAGTTTTCCTGTTTGGTGACGTTGTGACGACACGGAATGCCCACTGTGAGGAGTTTAGAACCAGTTTGATTCAGATCACTGATGTGACGCAGTGGTTTTCACAACTTCAAATAAGTACCTACCTACTCATCAAAATGTATAAAAAAACAAAAAAAACTTAGCTGAATAAAAAACCTTTTGCGTGGCCAATTACCGCATCAGTAGTGATTTAATACTCTTTGAACGGGATGTGTCGCAAAACTCGTGAGTAGAGGGCGTCACTAGGCCAATCACATGACAGTCGAAAGTTCGGTTTCTGCCTCTCTATCACTCTTGCCTATTTGAGCGATAAAGAGGCAGATAAATAAATTTCGATTTTCGCGTTTCGCGGTAGGCCACCTGTAAACAAACCGCCTTGATGCGTCAATGTCATAATCTCATAATGAAAACTTGTCAAAAAACCATTTAAGGCCTAGTATGTATAAGTTACTCTATGGTTTACTAAACAAATTAGTGCTGCATTCTGGCGACACGTTACAACATTGCAGTAATACTCCCTATTGACAGAAAGTTATAGGTATTAATTACTACTCAACTATAATATATAAATGATACCACCTACCCAGACAAGATAACAATCGTTCGCAGAGAAACGAAACGAATCGCTAATGAAAACAATGAATTTCTTGTGATTCGGCCTTTAAGACGAAAGGGGACGACGACCGCCTCGAATCCGGTTTTCCATACACACTATTTCCCATTTTCCTCTCTGGATATTAAAATTATTTAAAATATTTACTTTAATCATAGCTACGCCCCACCGTTTGATTTTTATTCGATATTTTCATACGAGTTAGGAGCATTTAAAAATTTACATAATATATGAAACCTGTTTTTAATTTTTACTATAATTAAAAAAAAAAACTAAATAAATCAAAAGGTCGGGCATAGCTATGACTACAATACATAAAATAATGTAAAAATATTTTCCATAATGTCAATATCCAGGGAGGAAAATGAGGACTACGTTTGTATGGCCCCTTTCCTCTTAATTAGGATTGATACGAACAGGGCCGTCTTAAACTATGCTGGGGCCCTTGGGCACATAAGAATTTGGGGCCCTTTTGGAAAGTAAAGAAAGCGAATTAAACTAACATTTTTCTATTATGATCTTCTATTTATTATGGGTAATAAAATATACTGTTACTGTCTGTCCTTCGGGGCGCCCTGAGGATGGGGGCCCTGGACACGGGCCCCGTGTGCCCTTATGGTAAAGACGGTACTGGATACGAATGAACCATAATTCCCTGAATCCCACCCTCACCCGTTTTCCTCGTATCGTTTGTTGTATTCACATATGCACCGACGATTCTGCGACGGCAGGGCGACGCCCCCGTAACAAGGACGTTCGCAGAAATTCGGTGTTATTTCAATAAAGCCCTTGCTACACGGTCGCCGACAAGCCTTCTAACCGTCTGACCTTGATCTGTCCTTGGTCAGTTTTGGTCAAATTTTGTTGGAAACAACTGTCTACACGGTCCGGGATGGACCAAGGGCACGCGGTCTGAAGGCTCGTCGGCGACCGTGTAGTCCGTGTAGACCGCGTAGGCTTAAGTAAACATATCGCAAATCGTATTGATATACGGTTGTCTTGATATATACAGGGTGTCCCAGAAATCGACGTCAAGCCGTAAACGGATGATAGACCAAGTCATAACAGTTATCATAAAAATACAAAAAAAAATCCAACTAATGTTCTTTAAAAATTATGGTCAATTTAAAAAATCACTAAAAAATCCACACCCTGTAATGGTTCTTTAACTTTTGTTACTACAAATTCCATAATTTATTCTATTTTTATTCTCTTTATTCATTTCTCATCTTAAGTTAGGTTATTTTATAATATGAATATAAAAGTAAAATATAGAAACACTTACAAAACCATAAAAATTAATATAAACACATTATAAAAAACCTAACCTAGGGTGCCGCCAGCAGCGGGGCAAGGCCCAAGCTACCGGTGGTCAGGGCTGCAGAGAGAGGAACCGGCGGACTATCCGCGCCGTGTCCAAGATCACCGCCTTCTGCATCTGACCCTTGATCCAACCACCTAGCGAGAGTCTCTCAAGGTGTTGGTCGAGACTCTTCGCTATTAGACCGTTTACTGAAACGACTATCGGGACAATGATCGTCGAATCAACATCCCACATGGCGGTTATCTCGTGAGCCAAGTCTAGGTACTTACTGGACTTGTCCTTCTCGGCCTTCACGAGATTCTCATCATGGGGGATGGTGATGTCAACGAGCACGGCCCGACGTTGCGATCGATCTATTATCACAATATCAGGCTTATTGGCTACTATAGTCCTGTCAGTGATGATAGATCGATCCCAATAGAGCGTGGCACGACCATTCTCGAGTACAGGCGCAGGTAAGTACTTGTAGTACGGTACTTCGCGGTCCACAAGGTCATATAGAAGAGCAAGTTGCTGGTGAATAATCCTGGCTACGAGATTATGTCTGTGCAAGTACTCGCCGTTAGCAAGATGAGAGCAACCGGAAATGATATGCCTGAGTGACTCTCCGGGACGGCGGCATGCCCGACAGATGTCGACCGTACCGTCCTTCAGGATATATTTCCGATAGTTGTTCGTCATCATCACTTCGTCCGCAATTGCACAGGCAAAACCCTCGGTTTCTCCGAAGAGGTCCCCGAATCGTAACCAGTTCACCGACGCGAGCAGGTCCACATCGGGTCCCGTGAGGGCCTTGTAGAACCGCCCGTGTAGCACCTTACTCTCCCATGCCGCCCTGCGATCCGCAGTACTTAGTACCACAGGTTTGCGCCAGTTCTCGTTTGCCAAGGAAAGCGGCGTGAGGTTCCTATCTACTGCCACCACATCACGATGCATCCCACACTCGTTGTTAAGGAAATAGTTCCTGAGATTGTACACCTCGTGGTTGTGGAGATCCTTGGCGTTTAGGAAGCCTCGGCCTCCACACTTCCGTGGGATGTACAATCTCATAACTGACGAGCGTGGGTGTAGCATGCGATGTGCGGTGAGCAGTGATCGGACCCTCCGATCCAGGGCGTCCAGCTCGGTCTGAGTCCACCTTAGTATGCCAAAGGAGTATGTGAGTAGGGGCATTACCCAGGCGTTGAAGGCGCGCACTTTGTTGCCTCCTGACAAAAGACTGTTAAGGACTTTTGTGAGCCGACTGAAAAAGCGCTCCTTCACCGACCGTCTAATACCCTCGTCCTCAATACCCAACGACTGTGACATACCAAGGTATTTATAGGTTTCTGATTCAGAGATAGATCTGAAAGACATTGTCTCAGAAAGTTGTAAATTTGTTGAATTTACAACCCTCCCCCGCTGTACATGCATAACCGCACATTTATCGACACCAAACTCCATGTGGATGGCACTACTGAAGACTTCGGTGGTTTTCAGTAGCTCCAACAAGTCTTGGCTATTTGGTGCAAATAATTTGAGGTCATCCATGTACAGAAGGTGAGAAATGACTTCACCCTCTCTCCGAAGCCGGCAACCTAGTCCCAAATCCTTCAGCAGGGTGCTGAGGGGATTCAAAGCTAGGCAGAACCACAGGGGACTCAGACTGTCGCCCT
Source organism: Cydia splendana (assembly GCF_910591565.1). Taxonomy (NCBI): domain Eukaryota; kingdom Metazoa; phylum Arthropoda; class Insecta; order Lepidoptera; family Tortricidae; genus Cydia; species Cydia splendana. The sequence continues at coordinate 1,063,563 of NC_085965.1, read as the reverse complement.
GAAAGATTCCTCGCTCAATCCTTATAAAATCCTGCGGGCCAGAGCGGTCACCCCCGCCTCCTGGTTGACGAAGGACTGTGGTCCACTGTCTCATACACGCGCTTAGGAAGGCTCTCAAAGCTGCATCAACTTTATACAACTCTAAGACCCTCCCCAACCATGAATGAGGCACCGAATCATAGGCCTTCTTGTAGTCAATCCAAGCGGCTGAGAGGGCACGCTTGTTCCGCCGGATTTGTTGGCAAATGGTCATGTCTATGAGGAGGAGCTCTTTAGTACCACGGGACCCAACCCTACATCCATTTTGAGCGGAAGCCAGAATATTGTTTGCGACAATGTGCGCGTTGATTTTTGCTCTCAAAATGGATGTAAGGAGCTTGTAGAGTGTAGGCAAGCATGTGATGGGTCTGTAGTTCTTCGCTTCCGTGGTACTACCGGACTTATAGAGCAGGAAGGTGACACCAGTTGTTAAGGAAGGTGGGAGAGAACCAAGCTCGAGGGCTTGTTGAAATTGTACTGCCAAGCGCGAGTGAGAGCATCGGAACCACTTTAGCCAGAAGTTGTGCAATCCATCCGGCCCAGGACTTTTCCAGTTCTGGGCCGTGCGGATGGCACAACTGACGTCATCGGGGCTGATGGTGACTGCCCCCATAGGTTCGATGGACTCGCACTCACGCTCGACAACACTCATCCAACCCCCCTCGGTGTGTCCGACAGGCACCGACCAGATGCTACGCCAGAAGTCGGTCATGGCAGTAGCATCCGGCGGCTGCGTGTCGGGCGCACGAAGGTTGGCTTCCTCCCACTTTCGGTACACCTTCCTTTGGTCACTTTGAAAAAGGCGATTCTGCTGAAATCGATCCACACGCTCTCTGTAGCGGCGAATACGGTTTGCCCATGCATAGACTTTCTGCTTTAGAAAGTCGATGCGCTCTGTGACATTGGCCATGTAGTCACGGGGCCTGATATCCGTCCCCGCGAACGCCTGGTTCACAAAGCGCATTACTCGGGGGCGATTGTTGCCCCCCCTGAAGCAGATTAGTTTTGCGATGAGAGTCCTAAACGAGCCGATACGTCGCTCGATCCGCGCTTGCCATGCAGGGACACCTCCGACGGTCCTAGGTGCACGTTCAGTGTCCGGGAACTTGACGCGAGCAACACGGCACGCCGCGATGGCTCCGCAGTACATGATCGAGTGCGTATCATCTAAATCTTTACTAGTCCGCAAATGTGGTTCTAGTAAAGCGTTTAGGGCTCCCATTAGCGCTAGATTGCGTCTATTCATAGGCAGACGTGGTAATCGGGGCCTAGAGTTGGTTGTGACGCGATACTGCGTAATCGCCTCTTCCAAAGTCCTCCTCAGTTGCTCATTAGCAGTTGTATTCACATTCTGACTCGCGAAGTCCCCCTCGTCGGTATAGAAATCAACCCGCGGCGCCCCCGGTGCCAGGTCGGGTGCGGGCACCGGATCCGGCGACGTGGCGGGCAGATCTCGCACCGAGGTGGAGTCCGCGCGAGCAGAGAGAGCCTCCTGGCGAAGCCGATCAAGTGTCGCGTCATCCAAGCGTTTTAGCCGCTGAATGACGCGCACCTGATCCGATAATCGCTGCTCCGACACGTTGATGGTAGGTTCAAGAGCCTGAAACAGAGGCAGTATTCTCGAACGATAGGCGGATAGCTGTGTTCCCCCCTCTGTAGCCCCATAATAGGCGCGCATGACATTCTCGTTCATGTTTCGAGTCCATCTCATGCGTCGCACTATACCACCGGCAGCGGGAGCCGTGGGCGGGGCAGGATGTCCCGCAGGCCCCAAGCGTGCCGGCAGCGGTGGCCGCCCTCGTCGCGCAGGTGGTCGTGGCGGCGGTGGCGGCGGCCCGCTCTCGTCACTGGACCCGTCTGTGTCAGGCGCCGTTGCGAACTCGTCGCCTGACGACGTTGTGGACGAGGAACTGGGCGGAGCGGGCGGGGGTGGTGGTCGTGCGTTGTTGGTCAACTCCGCTGCTCGTCTTTGACTTCTCGTAATCATTCTTTTGACACGTTATTTATCGTTTTGCCGTAATCTTGTGTTGACCGTTTTGTCAAACAAATGTCATAGGTATCCGTGGCGTGTGTATGGAATTTGAGTCACACGTATTATAGTCGATATTTTACGTTTCCACATATTTAGCCAGGTCAAGGGTTCATTTGATGGCAAAATACACAATAGATTTAACAATAAAAACGTATAAAAATATCATTATAGCATTTATAGCAAATAAGATTTACGAGACGTCTGTCATTGTCAGAGCGGTTTTTTTTTTTTTTTTTTTTTTTTTTTTTTTTTTTTTTTTATTATTATTATGTAATCTTGAATAATGCTTCTGTAGATTTTTGCCTAAAATTTAAAGCCAACTGCTATTACTTGGAAGAAAATTACACTTTATCAAAACCAAATTATTTAAATTTACTGTTTCGCCCAACTTTAACTGACTGTACTGAAAAAAAAATGTACTACGCTAGTTTGGCAAGTAACGTTAAAAACTGGCGCGTTTAATAAGGATTCCAAAATGGTATAACACTTGCTAGATTACGTTTTAAATAATTGGTCAATATTTTTTTTGTAAATAACCCCAGTTTTTCACAAAATGTCCATACTTCCTTAAAATGACTTATTAGCTTACCTAAAGCTTTGCTCAACGGCGTTTCTTAGTTTGAAGGAGACGGGAAGAGTCATTTTGGAGTGTGAGCGAGATAAGAAATCAAATTTCCACGTAATTTAAGAGCAAGGTCATGATATTGACTCAATCTTTTTACTTTAATTTAGGACCAGTTTTCTCATTAAATAAAACACAAATTATCAGATTTGAATTATTTTTTTTAGTTCAAACTGCCTTCCTTCAAAAGACACAGAGAAGACCCTCGATTCTTAGAGAAAATTTTATGGACCGATGAGTCAACATTTAAAAAAGATGGCTACATGAGTTTGCACAATTTGCACGAGGTGCATGTAGAAAATCCAAATTTGATGAGGCAAGATAAGTCACAGTATCGATTTAAAGTAAACATGTGGACCGGGATACTAAATGGCAGAATAATTGGACCTTTTGAGCTGCCACAGATTTTGAATAGTTTATTTGGATTTACGTCAAAATACTTTACCAGATTTATTAGAAGTCGTGTCACTGAACATTTACAGAGAAATGTGGTTCCAGCAAGATGGCTGCCCAGCGCACTATGCCCGTTTAGTAAGAGAACATCTTGATGAAGAATACCCGCTCAGGTGGATAGGGCGCGCTGGGACAGTCTTGTGGCCACCCCGTTCGCCTGATTTAAATCCCCTAGATTTTTTTTACTGGGGAGCGGTTAAAGAGAAAGTGTACTCAAAAACAATTGAGAATTTAGCTGAGCTGCGGGAAAGAATTGTAAATAGGGGAAGATTTGCCCGGAAAATAACCCGATCTTTTTTAAGAAGATGTCGTGCGTGCATTGCCGCTGAAGGAAGGCAGTTTGAACATTTATTGTAAAATAATTAATTCAAATATGAGAATTTGTTTTTTATTAAAGAAAATCTAATGAGAAAACTGGTCCTAAATTAAAGTAAAAAGATTGAGTCAATTTTCATAACCTTGCTCTTAAATTACGTGTTAATTTGATTTCTTATCTCGCTCACACTCCAAAATGACTCTTCCCGTCTCTATCAAACTAAGAAACGGCGTTGAGCAAAGCTTTAGGTAAGCTAAAGTCATTTTAAGGAAGTATGGACATTTTGTGAAAAACTGGGGTTATTTACAAAAAAAAATTGACCAATTACTTAAAACGTAATCTAGCAAGTGTTATACCATTTTGGAATCCTTATTAAACGCGCCAGTTTTTAACGTTACTTGCCAAACTAGCGTAGTAAATTTTTTTTTCAGTACAGTCAGTTAAACTTGGGCGAAACAGTAAATTTAAATAATTTGGTTTTGAAGAAGTGTAATTTTCTTCCAAGTAATAGCAGTTGGCTTTAAATTTTAGGCAAAAATCTACAGAAGCATTATTCAAGCTTACATAATAATAATAAAATTTGAATAAATTATGGAATTTGTAGTAACAAGAGTTAAAGAACCATTACAGGGTGTGGATTTTTTAGTGAATTTTTAAAGTGGCCATAATTTTTAAAGAACGTGAGTTGGTTTTTTTTTGTATTTTTATGATAACTGTTATGACTTGGTCTATCATCCGTTTACGGCTTGACGTCGATTTCTGGGACACCCTGTATATGTCATGGGCGGCACTATCATTTAGAGTATTTAGACTATTTAGAGCCTCAAGTAAACAAACACCAAGTAGGTATTTGGTCAAAAATTATGCCATAAGTGTAAAATAAAATAAATAAAAAAAACTTTATTGCAACTTTGAGTTGTTACATAACATTGGTTCCTGGCTCTCAAAGTAGGTTTCCCTGTGACTCGGTTTTGTAGGAAGTTTCCTTTCTGTACGGTAGTACCTATCTACCTATTATTTATTCTGCTGCTTACGCTATAGAATTTCCAATTTAGCAAGAACCCTAAAGGCTAAATGGCGCAACAATCGCGGAGCGTGATGGTACATCAATTAATTTAAAAAACTTCTATTCAGCAAAGCAAATACACACGAATAACCGGAATTGAATGTCCCAATTCCGTTCACCGGAATTTCGCATCCACGTCACGTTAATCACCCATCTTCGTGTGAACTAATGAACTGATAATGGAACTACTGATAACCAAATACCTACTATTAAGTACTACCCTATTATTGATTGTAAAAAAATATGGCTTCCACAGTTGAAGTAATGGCGATATATGTACGACACCATAATATAAAGTGTGTAAAAAACTTCTTAATGATTACACGGATAAATTCCATGCCATGAGGCATTAGGCGGACTTAAGGCGGATTTGTACTTTTTTTTATGTGCAATAAAGTTTAAAAATAAATAAATTCTATAGGTATCTGATTTAATTTATTGCCCGTATTGGATTAATAAGTATATATGTTTTGTGCTAAAAGCAATTACGTACCTATAGCCACCGGGCGGCCACCAGGCGGTGTTCCCAAATTCCCAAAGTACGCCCTCTTGGCAGCCCGATCCTCTCCCATCATTCTTCAGGTGCCATTGTGAAGGTTAGCACCTTAGCAGTCAGCTCCGCATATTTCTGTTTGTCCTTGGCGAGGCGACCAAGTCTCAAACTGAGGTGATCAAGTCAAGTCAAGGTGGTTGGTCTTTCCGTGACCACAGCTGGTGCAAATCAGCTGAAACGTCGGAATTGAAGGTAAAAACAACGAAATTATATCGCGGTAGACCAGTTTGTGTAATTAAACATGAGGCGAAAGAGTTCGGCGACCCTTTTAATCCCGGTCAATTATCGGATGTTACGGAACCACGATTTCCTTCGACCATCTTTCCTTTTTCCAGCGACCTTTCCCATCATGATCATTGATTAACTTTCCCTTTCCTCCCATTCTTAGTTGGTGACCGTACGAGCGAAGTAGGTACACCCACTAACTCCTCGATTTCGGCATCCTTCCGTAGCCTCCACGTGCCGTCTCTCTTGACAGCTCCCAGGATCTTTCCAAAGAAAAAAATTACACATCTAGTACAATAAATGTAATCTTTAGCGTGAACTGATAACAGCATTACTGATAAGCCGTCATTAACTACTATTTTCTGCGTACCGTCGTTATCTCGCGTTCCTCGAATCATTAAATATACGAATTTCCATTAACTACGCAATTTTATTCACGGAATGGTACAGTCAGCAGCAGAAGTTGCTAAGTGTTCAAAATGATCTTGACGCGGCTTTACTGTTAAGAGAATAACAGAATAAGAGCGTGATAACTTCAAACTTCAATATCTTATAAAATACAACTAATATCGATAAATAAATATTATGGGTCAATCTTACAAAAATCAACCCACGGTTAGTATCCCGCCTTTTTATTTCTTTGCCATTTTCTTTGAACATGGCCGAACACACTGGCATGTATAAAATTCTAAATATATCTGCCTCTGCCTTTCTTTGTATAGTGCTCAATGGACTGTCCCACTTTTCAGAAGTGTTTTCCAACTACACAAACGAGGTTAGATAACTAAACAGTTTTTCTCGGAACGACTATGTTTAACGAGATTCCGCTGTGTTGTTTATTTTGAGTTTCGTCAATATGGTCCATAAATTGTAAAAAAATTGGGATATCGATACATCATCGATACAGTTCTTATCGATAATTTCGATCCCCTTCCCCCCACCTAGCTCCTTATGGCCTTTCTGGCACGCGCCGTACAGAGCGATTCGCGGGAGCCAAGTTGGGTAGGTTATATGGAAGAGAAAAATTCAAACGCGTACCTACGGGCCCTAGGTGCGTACCTAAGTGCCCCTACGCTATGATGTGGTTAATAAATCGAATATGTAAAAATGTTTTACATAATATCAGTATCCGGAGAGGAAAATGGGGACTACGTTTGTATGGAGAAGCGGCCGTTTCCTTTCCTCTTAAAAGCGACTAAAATGAGTACCTAAAACTTTGTTTAGTTATAAATAATAAGCCTTTATTGTTGTTCTACAGTGATAACAATATTACTAATTTGTGACGTCCCACGGTCAAAGGTACCTAATGGCGGGTATGGAGTTATGCATACCCCAGTAATTTACAATAAATAAGCTATCGATAACACAAAAGATCAACCTTCTAGGTTGCGTAGTTACAGAGATATGATTTTTTGAAAATAATGTTGTGAAATTAGCAACTTTACGATAGAGAAGTTTTAAGTTTAGCCGCCTAAAAAACTATGTTCCTGAAGTAAGTTACATCGTTGACTACAAATAATAATACCTTATATATGTGAGATTAAAAAAATATTGCGACTTGTTCTGTAATGCAAATAGAAACTTTTGATATCGACTGATTTATGTGTATACTAGCCAATCTCTTGAAAATAAAGTTTTATTTCATTTTCACGATTGATTGCAATGAGCTCTCAAGATTTAAATTTTATCTATTAGAAAACGGCACTGACAGACAGTTTAAGCAAAAAACAATACCGATTTAGAGGTGAAAATGAATTTTCTGACTTTTTCATATAAAATCACAAAATTGAATATTTTTACTTTTAATGTGACACACAATCAATTTTTCTGAGCACATATGAAAGAAATTCTGTCATTCAAATGAAATAATTCCTAAAACCCCAACTAAATACTATATTTAACCCCTTATGCCACTTTAAACTTACATAACAATAACAGTATTTGCTCCATACATTTACGAAAAGGTACCTTATGGAAATAAATCTAATAATACATCACTACAAAATATCAATCATATTACAGTTTATCTTTTATGAATAGAAAATATTAATTTACATTAAACTGCCCCAAATTTAATTAGTTCTTCGTCATAATAATCTTAAAAAAGACCAATAATTTGTATGTAATGAAAAGGTACCTTGTGATTAAGTTACATGATGAGGCATGATGATGATGGAACAGTTAGGATAAACTAATAATATTTTGGGGTTAAGATGGTATAAATCGTCTATTTCTTATCAATAATATATTTCGGTTGCTATTGAAGATAAGCGGCATTGAGGTTCAATGACCTCAGATATTCCATAAGGTAATGCGTCGGGTATTGGCATTTTTCAGCAAACCAATGGCTGATTTACTGCATGCGACCAAACCAAATGAAGATTATTCTAGTTAATAAACACTTGACGAGAGTAACTTTGGTATAATAGCAGGCTACTTGGATTTGTGATGTCGGTCGATGTACGGTTATAATATTTGCGAGGCCCCCCGACCAGAACTGAAATTATCAAATTAGTTTTGCAGAATGCTAATACAGTTCTCTACCAAACTTCTTTTCCCGTATTGACTAGTTTTTTTGGGAATTTTCAATATTTTTTCCATAAGGTACCTTTTCTACTAAACTCTGAGACGACATTACTAGGCTTATAACTAACTTATAACAAAAATAAAAACAGGTAAACAAACGTTACGCATTAAGGTTTCAGATCACACAATAAAAAAAAATTGAGCATTTTTTCACCTCTTTACAAAACATTTCATATCTCCGAAACTAGAAACCCTCATAAGGTACCTTTTTCCGTGGAACGTCACATTTATTTCCGACGATTGGGTTTTGTAGCAACAGCTTGTCTTTCGAGTCTTTCGACAAAGGCCTCCTCTAAAGATTGCCATTTCTCCCTATCTCTTGCAAGTCTAATCCATCCTGGGCCGGCCACTTTTTTGAGATCATCTTCCCAGCGCTTCCATTGGCCACCCTGGTTTGTTTAGTTATTATATTATGAAAGATCGTGACTGTGCCATTACATCATGAGAAACAATAAGAGAGCCTAAATATATTGTGGTTTTACATTTAAATAAAATTAACGCACCAAATAGCAATGTATTTCCCGATGATTAATAATAGCATAATTTGTTTTACACAGTATTTCTGGTAATTAAATGTGACGTTCCACGGGAAAAGGTACCTTATGAGGGTTTCTAGTTTCGGAGATATTAAATGTTTTGTAAAGAGGTGAAAAAATGCTCAATTTTTTTTTATTGTGTGATCTGAAACCTTAATGCGTAACGTTTGTTTACCTGTTTTTATTTTTGTTATAAGTTAGTTATAAGCCTAGTAATGTCGTCTCAGAGTTTAGTAGAAAAGGTACCTTATGGAAAAAAGATTGAAAATTCCCAAAAAAACTAGTCAATACGGGAAAAGAAGTTTGGTAGAGAACTGTATTAGCATTCTGCAAAACTAATTTGATAATTTCAGTTCTGGTTGGGGCGCCTCGCAAATATTATAACCGTACATAGACCGACATCACAAATCCAAGTAGACTGCTATTATACCAAAGTTACTCTCGTCAAGTCTTTCTTAACTAGAATAATCTTCATTTGGTTTGGTCGCATGCAGTAAATCAGCCATTGGTTTGCTGAAAAATGCCAATACCCGACGCATTACCTTATGGAATATCTGAGGTCATTGAACCTCAATGCCGCTTATCTTCAATAGCAACCGAAATATATTATTGATAAGAAATAGACGATTTATACCATCTTAACCCCAAAATATTATTAGTTTATCCTAACTGTTCCATCATCATCATGCCTCATCATGTAACTTGACCACAAGGTACCTTTTCATTACATACAAATTATTGGTCTTTTTTAAGATTATTATGACGAAGAACTAATTAAATTGGGGGCAGTTTAATGTAAATTAATATTTTCTATTCATAAAAGATAAACTATAATATGATTGATATTTTGTAGTGATGTATTATTAGATTTATTTCCATAAGGTACCTTTTCGTAAATGTATGGAGCAAATACTGTTATTGTTATGTAAGTTTAAAGTGGCATAAGGGGTTAAATATAGTATTTAGTTGGGGTTTTAGGATTTATTTCATTTGAATGACAGAATTTCTTTCATATGTGCTCAGAAAAATTGATTGTGTGTCACATTAAAAGTAAAAATATTCAATTTTGTGATTTTATATGAAAAAGTCAGAAAATACATTTTCACCTCTAAATCGGTATTGTTTTTTGCTTAAACTGTCTGTCAGTGTCGTTTTCTAATAGATAAAATTTAAATCTTGAGAGCTCATTGCAATCAATCGTGAAAATGAAATAAAACTTTATTTTCAAGAGATTGGTTAGTATACACATAAATCAGTCGATATCAAAAGTTTCTATTTGCATTACAGAACAAGTCGCAATATTTTTTTAATCTCAGATATATAAGGCATTATTATTTGTAGTCAACTATGTAACTTACTTCAGGAACATAGTTTTTGAGGCGGCTAAACTTAAAACTTCTTTATCGTAAAGTTGCTCATTTCACAACATTATTTTCAAAAAATCATATCTCTGTAACTACGCAACCTAGAAGGTTGATCTTTTGTGTTATCGATAGCTTATTTATTGTAGATTACTGGGGTATGCATAACTCCATACCCGCCATAAGGTACCTTTGACCGTGGGACGTCACAAATTATTATGGAATTTCTGGACCTAAAATTGTTGCGGTCAAAATATGCTAAAATGCCTCTTGGGAAACGTGTGACAGTCAAAGAATTAAATTTCCGACCCCTTTCGTAGGTACCTTGTCACATTGACAATCAATACGAAAGTCGCTAGAAAGAAACCTCATAGTCCTCATACTAATTGTCACTGTGGCAAAATACAAAAAACCGGCCAAGTGCGAGTCGGACTCGCGTTCCAAGGGTTCCGTACATTACCCAATTTTTAACAATGTATTTTTTATATGTGAAACGCGAGTGAATTGCCTTTTAGGGGTCGGATCAAAAACTATGTAATTAGTCCGACTCACGCTTGACTGCATATTTCTAATAGGTTTTCCTGTCATCTATAGGTAAAGAACAATTTTTTGTATATTTTTTTCAAAATTTTAGACCCAGTAGTTTCGGAGATAAAGGGGGGGGGGGGTCATTTTTTTACTTTAAAATTACAAAAAAAAATATGTGAGATTCTTAAAATGAGCTCTTTCATTTGATATATAATTATGTAACACGTTAAAGTTTAATTTTTTTTTTAATTTTCTTATTTACCCCCAAAAGTGGCCTCCATGTTTAAAATTCATTTGTTTACGTAAGATTTCCGTATTTGGGTCAATATGTGTACCAAATTTCAACTTAATTGGTCCAGTACTTTTTTGGAGAAAATGGGCTGTGACAGACGGACAAACAGACAGACGCACGAGTCCTATAAGGGTTCCGTTTTTTCCTTTTGAGGCACGGAACCCTAAAAAGGGTCGGAAATTAAATTCTTTGATTGTACTTACCTACCTAACTTTTGTATTCAAGTGGCTCTATACAACTAGTGGCTCTGTGAGCTGTTTACTACGCACGAAATGCGGGGTTTAGCGGCATAGTTCGATGTCCTTTTAAAAGGACAATTTAAAATCGAATTTTGAACTATATTGGAATAAAATGTTTCAAACTAAAAACTGCAGAAATTACTCTAGGAATTAGGAGGCTAAACGCATAATACCTTTCCGGCGTAAAAACCTTCACAAATGACTTACAAACGTTAACAACTAATGTAACGCACAGTGGCAATTACACGCAAAAACTAATTGCCCTCGCAAAACGGCGATTCTCCGAAAGAGTGGCTACTGGCTAGCGTAATTAGTGATTGTACAGAGGGCCCGCTTCGCTACGGCGAACTAATTAGTTACCCTGATTACTGATGTTCGCCAATGGCCATGTCACGACCGGTGTAAACTGACCGCCGTTGCGTTCACAGTAGTAAATTTTTTTTTGTGGTGAGCGTGAAGACTGAACGTCTAGCGAGTCTAGCGACTTTCGCAAGGAGTTTTGGCCGAAGGGTGTCAAGTTCCGACGGTTCCGCGGCCGGCTCCCTGACACTGCGGGGTTGCGTAAGGCGTCTCCGTCGCAGCCCTAACGTGTTTTGTTTTTAGTTTTTAGGATATATTTTTTGTATGTATGCTAGTATTTACTTACTGCTGTGGCGCAACGACCCGAAGTGGATCTTGGCCTCCGACACCAAACACCGCCATGCTACTTGTCCAAAGCAGTTTCCGTCCATCAGTCGACTGCCCCGAGTTCGCTAAGGTCTTTTTGCTCTTCGTTTCTCTAGCGGTACCTCAGGCCGTCCAGACGGTCTTCGGCCACTTGGTACTCCAGAGTACGCCATCCAGACTGCGCGATCTTCTTAAGGTATATCTAGGGGCCATTAGTTGCCTGAAATGAAGATTTTCCATTGAATAATTTTTGACCTCACCGGATTTCGAATGGTCATGTTAGCAAATGTAGTTAGTAAATTTCATTCGATAGCGTGTCGTGACGTACGCGTTTGCGTTATCTAAGTGTCATTTTGTTTGGAATTTTGAGTTTCCAAAAGTTCCGGCATGGCGCGCTGTTCAAAATAGATACTCATACAAAAATAGATATAACGCAAACGTTGGCGTTTGAATGCAATTTACACTAGGTTGAGAACGGAATTATCCCGCGGAGGCGGTTTGACTGAAACCTGGCTGAATTTTAGGTTGAGTGCTAACGCGATGGCAAAATTGTTGTGTACAGGCGCCGTCAGATATATCGGAGCGGCCGAGGTGCTCAAAAATATCTGAACACGCACTCGAACGACTTGGCTTGACTAACAATAGGGGTGTTCAGATATGTGTGAGCATGTGGCCGCTTCGATAGGTATATCTGATGGCGCCTGTACGAGTAGGTACCTACATGTTAAACATTACAAGTTGGTCAAATGCCTAGTAGCTGCTAGTAGTCAAAACTAACCGCTTACCGGTTGCGGACAAACATTTCCAAAGATCTCCACAACGGCCGGTCGTGCATTGCTTCCATCAACAGTTTCGAACTTCTTGAGCAGTACTCCCCTCGCTGTAATAAAATATTTTAGAGTTAGTCCAAGAAAAGTCTGCAGCGATTTTGATAGACACAGTGCAACTATTACTTATACGTCATAATTTCATAGAAGTTTGACGTTTAAAATAACACTTACTTGCGTGGGCTATCAAAATCGCTGCAGACTTTTGTTGGTCTAACTCTAGTTTTAGACAAAATTTTATTCCTGTAAAATTTTTCGAAAGTTGTACCGCAGGCCTATTTATACTAGTCGAACGTAGAGTCCATTATCCAGTACCAAACATCTCACGATTTGTAGCAGTACTGGGAACCGTGAGATGCTGCTTTTAGAAAAAAACAATTCAGTCAACCAGAGATAAAGATGTCCGTGGTTTTGTTCTGCAGCCGACCGTAATAATGTACTTCGTAAAGAACATTACCTATGTCACAATAGTTGGACTGCTTAATCAAATCAGTTTCTTTTCGCGAACTGTCAAATCGATTATCCACTGTGGAGTCTCTATGAAATACAGAACAATTTTATGGTATGACCATCCAGGAAGACTTCTGTCTGGATATTCCACTTTAATCCTATCCGAATAAAAAAACCAAAAATAATGTACAATCGCATTTTCACCTCTTTTAGAGATTCAATTTCAAAAAATCTTTTCATGGTGGTGCTTTACAACGTTTGAAGCATATGTACCTATAATGATCCCGATTGTGTCCAGTGCCATTTACTCATAAATGCCTCGTTTAAAAAAAAATATTCAATTTTTTGGCCGTGAAAAGGTAACAGACAGCCAAATAAAGTTACCTTCACATTTATAAAATATTTTTCACCGCACTATCTCGTAAATGCTCTTTTTACTCTTCAAAAACTGCCGAGAAAGTTGCATTTTATCTACAAAGAGTGGCACAGTTGAGTAAGTTGAGTTCCCTTACGCTACGCTCGTGGTTCAATTTTGGAATCTTTCGCTTGCTCGGGTATCAATATTAGTGTGTTAAATTAAACAACAAATTTGCTCCCTTGTAAAATAAATAACTATTAGGTAAGTATAGGTAAATATATATTTTCATAATTTCTCACGAGAAATACAAGCAACCATCCATTATAACCCCTCCCTTCCCTCTACTCTCTAAGATTTTTTTTCTAGTAATTGTTAGTTGTGTTTGAAAGGTAATTAAGTTGTCTTGTTCTTTCTGAGTGGATAACCACAAATGCTCCTCTAACCACTGAATAGAAAATACTAACAGTAACACACTTAAGAGGATAGTGGACGACCGTTTCTCCATACAAAGTAGTCCCCATTTCCCTCCCTGGATATTGACACTACGGAAAATAAATAGGAGTATAATAAAGCGCCCATGCTCAGCATCTGAAGGACATCATAAGTGACTGTCTCGCCAACAAACTGCATTTTAAGCAGTTTGGTGACTAACTTTAAAATTGATTATGTATTATGCATTTGAAAAATAAATGAAAGAAAAAAAACATTACTGCTGTGGTTTTATTAAATATGCCTCTTTTTATGTGAGTAGCAATGTATTCTATTCTATTCTATTGCTTCATCGTATTGTACAGTCACCTGCGATAATATGTTACTCTTCGAAGGCCGCAAAAATATGTGACACGCTCTTATGGCTCTACAAATAAGATCGTGTTAGATATTTTTGCGGCCTTCGTTGAGTAACATATTATTGCAGGTGACTGTACATACTCGAGATACTCAATTGCGTAAGGAGGGTGATTAATATTTCTCAACTTTACAAATGTTACCCAAATCGATTAAATAAGTCGACGCCTATCGCGTCCATCACGACGCCGCTGTCATCAGTGAGGATTACTGCAGTGGAACGCCAGCGAAGGTTTGACAAAAGATTGAATTGAATTGATTGAATGATTGATTCCATAAATGAGCATTCAGACAAACTGAAACAAGAATAGTAAGTAAAATGTATGGTTTAACTCGCGCATTTTTAGTCAGTCGCATGTTTTGGGGAGGCTAGTAATAGAAGATGAACTAAAAACTACATAGGTAGTTAAACTGATTTATAAAAGCTAATTTTCTCTTCAGTTTTCCAACATAAAATAATACTAATATTTTATTTAACTGTCGTACTCTACTCTGTCATACTCTGTTGTACTCTGTCATATGTCCAAAATTAAAAAATAACTAAAAGATCGTTCGGAAAATCCTTATCCTCTACTAGGTTTTCATTTTCATTCGTATATACATATATACGATTGGAATTGGAACAATTTACTCTGAAATTCCAGAATTGAGTGATATGTAGCCCATGCTCGCTATAATATTCTGACCCCCCCCCCCCCGTACTTAATAAATATTAGTTGAACACGCAACCACACAACGGTACGACGCAATGTGGGATTTCTGTATAATTTCCGAGCGTCGTCAGTCCTAGTTCTCATTGGTTTAGTAGTGCGGGTCGATATAGTTTTGACCAGTGTAATGAGACCTTCCAGATATGTGAGGGAATATGGGGACCCCACGTACTTTTTAGGGTTCCGTACCCAAATGGTACAAAACGGGACGGTATTACTAAGACTCTGTCCGTCTGTCTGTCTGTCACCAGGCTGTATCTTTTGAAAGTTATGAACCGTGATAGATGAAATTTTCACAGATGATGTATTTCTGTTGCCGCTATAACAACAAATACTAAAAAGTACAGAACCCTCGGTGGGCGAGACCGACTCGCACTTGGCCGGTTTTACTCTCAGCCTTGCAAAAATACATCATCGTCCAGTGAAGGAAGTTGTAGTCAATATAGTCATTATATTGTGAAGAGTGTCATAATTTTTTGCGTTGTGCAAGATTTTTTTTTCATGTGGCTGTACACTTTGTAGTCGTGAATCATTCAAAACTGTCATGCTACATTAGCTAATTCCATTATTATTAACAATCAAAGAGCCTGATAAAAATTAATCTCTCACTTCTTTGAATTTCTTTCTAGGGCTGATTTAGACGGCGTGCGAACTCTGAATGATGAGTTTAATTGGACGTAACCAACAGTCCGCAATGTAACTAAAATCGCATGCGAGCTCGCGCGCCGTCTAAATCAGCCCTTAATGTAAAAAAAACCGGGCAAGTGCGAGTCGGACTCGCGCACGAAGGGTTCCGTCATCAATCATCATCATCAACAGCCTACTCTCGTCCACTGCTGGACATAGGCCTCTCCTATTGCACGCCATTGAGCACGATTTGCGCCAACTCTGATCCAGCTCTTGCCAGCCGCCTTGCGAAGGTCATCGCTCCATCTAGTCTGAGGGCGTCCTACGCTACGTTTGCCGATGCGCGGTCTCCACTCCAGAACTCGCCTACCCCAACGGTTATCGGTTCTACGGCTAATATGACCGGCCCACTGCCACTTCAGCTTGCTAATCCGGTGGGCTATGTCGACGACTTTAGTTCTCTGACGGATGACTTCATTTCGAATACGATCCCTCAGAGAGACTCCGAGCATAGCCCTTTCCATAGCTCGCTGAGCGACTTTGAATTTATGGACCAGTCCTACCGTGAGTGTCCACGTTTCGGCTCCGTATGTCATCACGGGTAGGACGCACTGATTGAAGACTTTTGTCTTCAGACTTTGTGGGATTGATGACGTGAAGACTCGACGCAGCTTCCCATATGCTGCCCAGCCCAGCTGTATCCTAAGGGTTCCGTACCATAATGCAAAAAAAAAAAACAAAAAAAAAGCAAAAAAAAAACGGTCACCCATCCAAGTACTGACCACTCCCGACGTTGCTTAACTTTGGTCAAAAATCACGTTTGTTGTATGGGAGCCCCATTTAAATCTTTATTTTATTCTGTTTTTAGTATTTGTTGTTATAGCGAGCGGCAACAGAAATACATCATCTGTGAAAATTTCAACTGTCTAGCTATCACGGTTCGTGAGATACAGCCTGGTGACAGACGGACGGACGGACGGACGGACGGACGGACGGACGGACGGACGGACAGCGAAGTCTTAGTAAAAATCGGGCAAGTGCGAGTCGGACTCGCGCACGAAGGGTTCCGTACCATATAAAAAAAAAAAAAAAAAAAGCAAAAAAAAAACGGTCACCCATCCAAGTACTGACCACTCCCGACGTTGCTTAACTTTGGTCAAAAATCACGTTTGTTGTATGGGAGCCCCATTTAAATCTTTATTTTATTCTGTTTTTAGTATTTGTTGTTATAGCGGCAACAGAAATACATAATCTGTGAAAATTTCAACTGTCTAGCTATCACGGTTCGTGAGATACAGCCTGGTGACAGACGGACGGACGGCCGGACGGACGGACGGACGGACGGACGGACGGACAGCGAAGTCTTAGTAATAGGGTCCCGTTTTACCCTTTGGGTACGGAACCCTAATAATAGGGTCCCGTTTTACCCTTTGGGTACGGAACCCTAAAAACGAAGTATAGCTAATACTTGCCATGCAATAGCAACACCACTATTTCCCGGTACGGGCGCAACGCTAGTATTAAACTTTTTCTCATCCTCCGGACTATTACTTTTCCCGCGAAAACCGCAGTGCATTGCCTTCAGTACTGGGAATCTAGAAAGTAGGATATGGATTTCTAGTGTACATGCGACTTTTGTGTTAATGCGATTTGAAACTGCGTTACGGGTTGTGTATTAGTCAGTAAATGTTATGTTTTGTCGCTATTACGAGTAAGAGGGAAGTATAGCTACTGACAAAAATAACTTTTTTCATACAATTTCCATTTCGGGAGAAAACATTTTCCACTAACTTAATCTTAAGATTTACATCAAAATCAAAGTGATATGTTAACATATCACTTTGATTTTGATGTCGGTCGCTTCAGCATAATAATCTAGGTTTATAGAGGTTTCGCTTTAAAAAAATTATAATATATTTTTTTGTATTGCAAATTTTGAAAAAAGGAAAACCTATATGCCTACTTTTTCATTTTGTCAATGACATACTAAAAAATCATGGAGGATGGAAAATATTTAGAAGTGGAAAAACGTTTTCTCTTACACTCACCTCACTGAGCGTAATAAGCGAGATGGCTGTGCGGGCGTCATGTAGATATGAGAACAGTTGGACATGTTACGAAAACATTTTTGGCCAAGCTGAATTTTTTCTGCTGCTGAAAGCTGCAAGCTGAAACTTCGCGCTCGCTCGCTCAATGAATTTCGCAAACGGTTACCGCAAATTCTAAAATCTGTAAAAAAAAGTTATGGTATTAACGGGGTTGCGAAACTCCTCCCTTCGGGCAAACTCGACTCCGTTCGGCTCAGTATTGCTCCGAGCAATTATTAGGGTTGACACAACTTGACGTCCCTTTGCGTGCACGACCACAGATAAGATAATGGCTTGAATTTTGACAACCCTAAATAGCCGAAAGGGATAGTGCCATTAGAAAGGGACACCATGATTCGACCCTGAACCGCTGTCAAACTTCAGTTTTGTAGGAAGTTTCCTTTCTGTACGGTAGTACTATTATTTATTCTGTGGTATTAATATGATCGGTTACTAATAATAGATAGCTCTACTAATACATGAGCTCTACTAACAATTTGGTATACCTACAAAGTAAACTGCTATTTACTCCGATGGTCATTATCTGCAACGCATTGGGGTTGTGGCTGCGTCACAGATCAAATCATTTACACACTAGATAGTGCATAATACTTAGGGCTCGTACATAAATCATGTGATCATATTTGGCTAAATTTTGACCACCAAGTTTAATTACATTTTTTGGGTTAATATGCTTAGACCGGTCCCTTCACAATACACATCGTGATAATTTATCATTCTCGTAAAGCCTGACAAAGATTATATTTGGCTCTGAGATAGTTTATGTCAACAACTTATTTCAAAATATTGTTGTAAAAATGCATCCATGTAAAAATCATGGGATAGAATAGAATAATATTTATTTGAAAAAACCTAAATATCAATATCCTGTGGCCCCACACTAATAAGTACAGTAACGCTTATTTTCTGTACTGCTACTATCAGTATTTACAAAAAACCTACAAAATTGTCGACGGATTCTTTATTCGGAGGCTCGAGTCCTTCGACTCGGGACTAAAAGGACTCGTTAAGTTTTTTTTAGCGAAGAGTCTCGTAATAACGAGTTGAGTTCTTCAGTTGTAGATTCAAAAGATTCGAGTTCCTACCAACACTAGGGAAAGGTACGAGAAAGATGCCAAAAAGTGGCAGCCACAGCAACATTTTTTTACAAGTATACGTTCAGAAACGTCACTACAAGACAGTTGATAATGTTGATACGCGGTATCTACGTGTGGTCTACGCTTTGCGTATTATTGCCTCTATAATAGTAATTGGTTTTCCTGGAATCCATTATGAGCGGGATGAGGGACACTGACCGCGATCAGTGCCATAACCGCGAAAATCGAAGTTCGCAAATTGCGGGCATTTTTCTCTGTCAGTCTTATTACGCCTCCATTGGAGTAAAAGAGAAAGATCCCCGCAATTTGTGAATTTCGGTTTTTGCAGCAGGAGGCCGAGTCGAACATTTCGAACTTACATTTTGACATCAAAATGATATTTAAACGATGTCATTCTGTTCTCATTCGCCCGCACGCCTCGCTTGCGCCTTTACATGTAAATTGTATGGGAGCGTTTTTCCACTTATCCTTTATTTATAAGCATTGTGGTATTGGTATCTTAGTATATTGCTTCTTCTTTCAACCCCGTTCAGGCAGGTCCTGCAAGTTATCGGATTTACTAAAAAGGGGGGCTTCAGTTCACGCACGCTCGCTAAGCGCACGTGTAAGTAATAGACGTGTTTTACCTAATGCCGGCTGTACACACTCGTCGAAACCCTCTCGCCGAGAATCTCCCGCTCCGATCCAATCGGGGAAGCGCGAGACGAGACAAGGAAGATCGAGACGAGAAAGGACCAGTATATTATATGTACACACTCGTTCTCGGCCTGCCTCGGAGTCTCTCGACGAGTGTGTACAGCCTGCATAAGGTATAAAATTATTAATTAAGCAATCTGTATCGGGTATGTCCTTAAACTGCGACCCGGGTATGTCTTTAAACTACGTCCAAGACCACCGGTGGACGGGCAGCAGCGTCCCTCACATTCGGTGTACTCGACTGCGATCGCCAACCCGCCTGCCAAGCGTGGCGATTATGGCATTCACCCCCCATCATGCAGAGCACAAATAAACCACGGCCCCGAGGTTCCGGCGACCTCCGGTGCTCTGGCTATAAGGTCGCCGGAAGACGCTGGATGCGGGTCGCTTCCAACCGGTACGTGTGGGGGTCCAAGGGGGAGGCCTATGTTCAGCAGTGGACGTCTTATAGCTGAGATGATGATGATGATGATGATGATGATGATGAATCTGTAATCTAATTTCATCTATATAGCAGCGTAGTTGACTTTAAAGGAGTAAGCTGAAAGCAATTTACAACGTCGATAGTCAATTAAGGTCTATAAAAAAACTCCAATTAACAATTTCGACTGAAATTGGCTTTAGATTCAGGACCTACTGAGTCAGTCCCAGAGGAAATTGGTGTTGCCGAGTGACTAGTTAAGTTTTACTGGACACTCTTCTCAAATCGACAAACAATGTGTTGTGTCTATTTTGCGTAATAAGTATAGAAGTGGTCGTAAATCGATTGCAATATTTGAAGCACAAATATGTATGTAGATTTATACAACGAAGATACGGGGTAAAGCTATATAAAACGGTTTAAAAAACGAAGCGCTCTAACCACCCCACGGAAACTAGCAAGGTTTTCAGGTTGCTAATTGGCCCCTTTACGCACGAACACTTTAAAATTAGTGTGTTTTTAACTGATTTTGAGCAGTATATCCATGTCGACAACAACTTTTGGCATTCTGTCATGATACAGACTTATTATACTCTTTGCTGTCATGATTCTGTCAACACAACAGACTAATCTGAATGGTTTGCAACCTTTTGTAAACTTAAGCCTGATGTACACTTTCGGTCCTAATTTAGAACTTACTTTTTTTAGTGTACTACTTGCGCTTTATAGTAGTAAATTCTATGAACTCGCATTCAACATTAAATCCATCCCACTGTGGTGTAGTGGGGAACGAGGTGGTGGATCGATCAGCTAGGGAAGCATCCGCAATGGGTGTTAAATACCATAATGTCCCTTGGTTCTCTGACGTTCTGTACAAGGTCAAAAATATGTGCATTGACATGTGGAGCGAATATTTTGATGAAAGATCCCGCTCTAAGGGTATATGGTATAAAACGATCCAACCCACTCTTCCTCGTGCTCCATGGTTCTCTCTCTGTAGGATGAACAGGCAGGATTTAATTGTTGCTCTTAGATTGCGATCTGGTCACATTCCTTTAAATAGCTATGCGTATATGATGCGTAAAGTTGCCTCGCCCAAATGTAGTTTATGCGGAGTAGTTGAAGACGTGTTTCATATTTTAATGGAATGTCGCCGAGGTGCTGCACAGCGTCGTTTGCTTAATATTAGGTGCTATGATATCGGCAGAGTCAATAGCATCCTGGCATATCCAGCCTCTGAAGAGGCTGGGCTTCTTTATAATATGGTTAAGGATATCATACAAATTAGAAGTAGTGAAAGTTAGAATGTTATAGATTCATTAGAGAGCCACTATGAGGGTGGCATTTGTAAAAACCCTCTATAAAAATAGAGAATTAAAAAAAAAAAAAACATTAAATCAATGTGTAAACAAGTCCTTAGAGGGGTCAAGCGATATTGCAATCTCGGTCCATTACGTAGTTGTGTCTCAAATTGGCCAAAGGTGGCTCATGAACACCAGGCTTAAAATTAGCACTACCTTTTTCACAACCGTAACCTCTTTAATTCTTAAAACTAATTTCCTTTTTCGCAAAATCGCAAATCGAACGTTATTCAAAAATTCGAACACCAAAATCTCTATATAAATAGCCACAGTAACGTCATCCACTTATTCAATTCTCACACTTCAAAACTTCAACAAACAGTGTTAAATTAAAACGAAAAAATACAAAAAAAGTGTTAAATCTCAATCTCTCATTCACCGTGATAAGAATACCAAGAATCTCAAGATGTGTTATCCCTGCTGCTCTCCGTGCTGCGGGCCGTGCTGTGGCCCCTGCTACTCCTGCTGCGCGCCCTGCTGCAGCCCGTGCTGCGGGTACCGGTGCTGCTGAGTCTATCCTACCAGGAGGATGGCAGCGCCTGCCGTGGCGTGGCCGCCTGCCAGCGAAGCAGGATGGTTGGACGCGCCGTGGCGAAGCTGTCCCACCCTTGCCAGCCAAGCAGGATGGTTGGACGCCGCCGTGGTGAAGCTGTCCCACCCTTGCCAGCGAAGCAGGATAGTTGGACGCCGCCGTGGTGAAGCTGTCCCACTTGCCAGCGAAGCAGGATAGTGGGATCGTCCGTGGCCTGCCGTATTGCCAGGGAATGTATGCTGTATGATTCTTCGTGTCGCGGCCAAGCCGTTTAGTGCAGTGTCGGAAGCTTGTTTAGTTTTTTAATAAGATAACTTACATATTTTAAATCTGTCTTTTCTTTGCGTTTTTTCTCTACCATGGTTAGGGGTCTTGATTTCTGTCAGAGATATATACATATATACTCTCTGATTTATGTGCTCATTATTGGAGATGCACCGGATATTCGGTTACTATCCGGTATCCGGCCATCATGTGACTTACTATCCGGCCGGATACCGGATAGTGACTTACTATCCGGCCGGATACCGGATAGTAACATTGTTTGTTTTGGAGTAAACAAATTGGATTTAAGAAACATACACGGTCATAATCGTACTTGTTTATAATTTTTAAAAAATTTAAACATTACACTGACTTGCACACGCACATTTCGAACCTAAATGTGTCCGCGCGAACGTTCCCTAGGAAACAGGTCAAACCTGCAGAATGCGCACCTGAAAAACCGAAATGTAGGTATAGTTCCGCTGGCCGAATATCCGGTATCCGGTATCCGGCCAAACAACTATCCGTTGCATCTCTACTCATTATTCCTAGAGCGATTCTCAAAGTTTGGACTTTTCTATCACATCTTAGATTTGGTATGCTGGATGTCCCGTAAAGTTGTTGTAAACTTTCCTGTTTTGAACCAGCATAGGTAGGTTTTATATTTACGAGAATGGCCAAATAAATCTGACCTGGATCTTGACTAGTGGATAGGTTCGGGTCTAGCCGAGAGGGCGCGGATAGGTTCGGGTCTAGCCGAGAGGGCGCGGATAGGTTCGGGTCTAGCCGAGAGGGCGCGGATAGGTTCGGGTCTAGCCGAGAGGGCGCGGATAGGTTCGGGTCTAGCCGAGGGCGCGGATAGGTTCGGGTCTAGCCGAGAGGGCGCGGATAGGTTCGGGTCTAGCCGAGAGGGCGCGGATAGGTTCGGGTCTAGCCGAGGGCGCGCAGACCTTCTGTCCGGGTGTGCCTAAAACGTTATGATCCCCTCGCCCACGGCGACTTTTTGTAGCGATGCCATGCAGAATGGCGGGTGGACCTTTTTTGTTAAACCCCTTACCAGGCTAAGGGATACATGATGATTATGATTATTATGATTACATATTTCCCACATACGGCACTTCAAACATTGAAATGTCAGCCTGGTAAAGGGCTAAATATCGTTTCCGGGAGAAGTACACTGGATCCTGGAAGCATGACGGTGCAGTCTCCATCAGTATATAGGAGCGGCCAAGGCGTTCACAAATATCTGAACAAACCCTCGAACGAAGCATGCTCATGTTTTGAGAGCACCTTGGCCACTCCCGATGTATAGTCTGTCTGATGGAATATTATAGGATCGAATACAGTAGTATTCGATCCTATAATATTCCCGTCGGTCACCATAAATGAAACAAAATTTAAGTAAACCATTGTATTCTTACAAACAATTCACAAGGTACATTCACAGATTCTAGGTTTCCACATGACAGCTAGCAGGGACCGCACGGCGGAGGACAGGGCGCACAGGACGGCGGGGGGCAGGACTCCGTGCAGTTACCGCAGGGGCGGCGCGGCCCTCCGCAGCCCCCACATGGTCCACAGCAAGGCCCGCCGCAGCAAGGCCCACACGACGGCCCGCAGCAAGGCGAGCCACAGCAGGGCTTACAGCACGGGCCGCCGCAGCACGGCCCTCCGCAGCAACCACCGCAGGGGCCACAACAAGGCCCGCAGCCGCCACAGCAAGGCCCGCAACCGCCACAGCAAGGCCCACAACCCCCACAGCAAGGCCCACAACCCCCACAACAAGGCCCGCAGCCGCAGCAACCTCCACACGGTCCACAAGACATTATTATGCTTACTTCAAATTATTTACTTAAAAAAGTAATTGTAAAAATAACTGGTATAATTTTGAATAATATTTTTTGATTTATAATATTTTAACTTTTTTATTACATGTGTTTTGTATAAAATTCTATCAAATAATGATTTTGACAAGATGAGAGTTGAAATTATGTCCACTTCGATGTTCTGATTTCAATTCAATAGTGTTTAGTTTCTTTTACAGAAAAACTATCCAGCCATGACTTTTTGACTAATGCCGGCAATACACGTAACCAAAGAGAATCCATTGTAATAGAGAGGTAAAGTCTAAGAAAAAAACGTGTCTCTTAGACATCCAATCCAAAATAGATGGCGCTGTACTGTCTTGTCAAACGTCAACTTTATACAGCTCCTAACCACTGAAATATGAAACTAGGTCTATGCTCCTAACCGGAATCGCCTACAAGAGTTTATCTGCCGAAAACCCTGCAAAGTAAGGGAGTGTCATTGTACTCATAAACCTCATATTTTCATAGAAATGACATTAACCTTTTAAGTAGTAACAGACTATCGCACCGAACCGCGACCTTGGTGCGGTGCGGCACATTTTATCGATAGTGTGTAAGCTTCCATCGCACATAATTATTATTAATAGCGGTGAGGTGGGCATGCACGTCGCCCCAACTGACAGGTAATAATAATACTGGTGCGCTCCGCACCAATTTCCCTAGTGTGTAAGCTGCATCACACCGATTGACAGCTGTCATTTTCAAATTATGACAGTGGACGGCAATGTAGCCAGTGGACGAAATAACAAAAATGCGGAAGCAGTGCTTTAAAAAGACACAGATTTTTCATCACGCCCTTTATCTACTCTAAAAAAGCGGAACCACATTAATTTAAATTCAATCTTAAAGGATTCCATTGCAAAAATACGTTGCAAAACACGGAAATATGGGACACTTGGCAACACTGGCGCACGTGTGCGGCAGTCTGTAAGCTAGGATCGCACCGTTTTGACGGTTCGGTGCGATAGTGTGGAAGCCCACGCCAGTACGAGCAATTCCTAGAACCGCTCTTGCGCTCCAAGGTCGCGGTGCGGTGCGATAGTCTGTTACGGCCTTTTGGACGCCAATGACCTTAGAGAATATAACCAAACGGAGTGGTCATTAACAGGCGTTCCCCTCTGTCGAAAATAGGCGGCCAATGGTCAACCACATGTCAACCCCATGTATGGACTGACCATGGTATAATAATATACTCCGCCTGGTACTCCATTCCCGTCTTTTCTAGGTCACCTAACTGACACGGGCCTACGTCATCATGCGACAGCGCTATATGATAATATGCGATAGCGCTATATATAGCGGCCATGTTGTTGTGACGTAGGCCCGTGTTACTCTGGGAATGGAAGACCATGTTTTATTAGACTATGCCCCAGACTATTTTGTGGCGAAAATTATAGACATGGCGTCTCCGTTTGGTTATATTTATATCCTCTAAGCCAATGACCGATATATCGGCACCGCAGGTTCAACGCCAAAGCACATACCACAGAGCAACATAGACCTACCTGCATATGCATAAAGTTCAATTTCAGTTTTGACACTATTAAATAATAAATAATAATAATCTTTCCATAATAAATAAGGTGTATTCGGGTAATTCCGAAAGTCGAAAACTGTCGGATAATTCCGAAAAGAGACTTATTATGATGGAATTTTGGGTGATTCTGATTTTCATCTGAATTTCGGAATTATCCGACATTCGGAGTTACCCGTATACACCTTACTCCATGTTTTGACACTTGGGTGACGTGGCGTCCGAGTGACAGCTTTTGTGTTTGACACGGCGTCGAAAAGGTGATGATGACATTACCTCATTTTGTAATTGCAAACCATGCAGAATCAGTTTGGTCCGACTATTCTTCACTTATTGCATAGAGTAACTTATACTTATTGTCGCTCACGCGTTGTTCGCAAATCGCTTGGGCGTTGCTCCTCATACTATCGAACTTAAAAGTTTACGTAGCGCGCGAGCGGCACATTCGTTGCATTATTTGAGCAGAATCTTTTTAAATGGGCTTATTTCTCTTTGAACACCATACAAAAGCCCTTTTGAAAAGAGACTCCTCAGTTGGTAAGGTTGGACGCAAGACCTAACAAAACACGCACGCGCACGTGTGCCTAATTAAACGCAACTCATGCAAGGCTTGCATAAAAGCTTTATGTGGATAAATAAAGAAACAGACGTAAAACAAATCATTGTATTCTTACAAACAATTCAATCCTCACACTATAAATAAAAAGCACAGCACGCAAGACCATGAGTTGTACACGACAGTTTGACAGGGGTTCTCAGCAGCAGCCACCGCAGCACCCACCGCAGCAACCCCCACAGCAGCCCCCACAACCACCACAGCAGGGACCACAACCCCCGCAGCAGCCTCCGCAACCCCCGCAGCAGCCTCCGCAACCCCCGCAGCAGCCTCCGCAACCCCCGCAGCAGCCTCCGCAACCTCCGCAACAAGGCCCGCAGCCTCCACAGCAACCTCCGCAACAAGGCCCGCAGCCTCCACAGCAACCTCCGCAACCCCCGCAACAAGGCCCACAGCCACCGCAACAACCTCCACACGGTCCGCAACACATATTGCTATTCAGTTATATTTACTTAAACTTGTAAAATTGTATATTTAATATATAACTTGTAAAATTTTGTAATTTTTGCTGATTTTATAAATTTTAACTTTTTTATTTACATGTGTTTTGTATAAGATTTTATCAAAGAATGAATGACAAGAAATAATTGGCATTTTGTCAGTTATGAGATTCCAATTTCAAACGGATTTTTATTTTTACCGACCATTCTTTCTGTTAAGAGGTCTGAAAGCAGAATGTATCAAAATGTTAAGGGCCTCACAGACTGTACGATTAATCTGGTTGATCAACCTACTAGCTAGTGTCTCATATCCATACCGTTTTGCAACCTTCGATATATCTGCACATCTGAAATTGCTACGATTATATTAGTTTACATATGCAGCTGGCATTAGCTTTGATCCGGTTGGGTTGAATCATGGTTGAATATATACAATCGCTACGTCTAGAATTGGCATAATAATTAATAACTGGCCATTCCCATTCATACCTGACAACATTGCCTGACAACTTCCATAGCCAGAAAAACAGAAGAATATAACTGTCATTTTTATAGAAAAATTACAAAAATACGCAAAAATATCTCGCATTTTCTAAATTATCTGTTCAAAGCAAAATATTCAATTGAACTGTGAAATATTTGGAAAAAATATTCCTGAATCCCTTTATTGAAAGCCCTAGAAAAGTTGAAGATGCCTTGCTGCGGTAGCTGCGGAACGCCGGCGTGTGCCCAATGGGCGGGGTGCGCGTTCCCGGCGCCATTTTGCGGCCCCTGCTGCGGGGTTTGTAAAAGCCCTTGTGGAAGGCCTTTTGGGATTTATAGCTGGAGATACAGGTGTGGATGCTGCCCTTAAGTGAAGACGCCTTGTGTGTGCTGTTTGTGGGAATTGTGGCCCTTGAGGCTGGATTCTGGTCTCGATGCTGCTTAAACTGTTGACAAGGCCCTGTTCTCAGCCCAGGTCTATCGCTGTGCCTGTGCGAGTATATAGCTGTAGGAGTGTAGGCCCTTGAGAAAGTCCTTTTACGTGTTTATGGAAGATCTGTGGAGTTTCCCTTTGGAATACTGCTGGAGGTTCAAGCCTGGATGCCCCTTAGACCATGAGGTCCCGTTTGCCTGTAGAAAACCTGCTGTTTTCCGTTGGAGTGGCTGGAGATTCAGGCCTCAGTGCTGTCCTTTTTAAGATAAGTGAAGCCCATTAATTGTCTCGTTTTTGGACCTTACTGTGGGGCCACAGCTCCTACGGTAGACCTTTTCGGACCATACTTCGGCTGTTTGGAGTATAAACATGGAAACTAAACTTTTGGTGGTCTTTATTGCTTGTATATGTGAGAGTACAATAAAGTTATTGGATGTTATTGTTTTATTTATTTATTACTATGGGGCTATTCATAAATTACGTCATTTCAAATTAGGGGGGGGGGGGGGGGT
Organism: Cydia splendana; assembly: GCF_910591565.1. NCBI lineage: Eukaryota > Metazoa > Arthropoda > Insecta > Lepidoptera > Tortricidae > Cydia > Cydia splendana. The sequence continues at coordinate 1,035,866 of NC_085965.1, read as the reverse complement.
CAAAAATCGTCAAAAATCGATGACGTAATTTATGGACAGCCCATATGTATAATTATAGGAGGGCTAAGGGCTGTCTTTCCACAGATGCGAAGACGAGCGGAGATGAGCGGAGTCTACCAATAGCAGTTTTTTAACCACTAAAACTATAATCATTTGCACAATAACACGAGCTATATATATAGAAATATGATATGATAGAGATAATAATTTCCAGCAGGCGTTAATATAGGATGCCAATCACTACCCAGAGCCCGAACATAAATGTAGATTCCACGAATTAGTACGTAATAACTATTGAATCCTGGTATTATCATTAGGCCGAACTACACACGATGCGATTCCTTATATGTATCATAGGCCCCTACTGCTATATGTCAAGAGTTTATAATATATTGATGCACTAGCTTCCCGCGACTTCATCTTCCAATTTACCTAAGTACCTATCTCTATAAAGATCATCTAAATTGGTTAAATGGTTTAAGCTAAGATAACAGATACCTCTAGGCAGATAGACAAACAGAGTTACTTTCGCACTTACGAGTATTAGGTAAAGATTTATAGAAATTTTAATCAAATGACTCAACTTGATTTGGAGATTTGGAGTCATTCACACCCCCGACATAGGGCCAGGTTATAACTTTATAAGACACTCAAGAAACACTCAGAAACGTATTCTACTTCAATCGTATTCCATTTAAAAAGAAGCCTTGTGTGTACACTTCTTTTTAAATGGAATAGGAATGAAATATACTTAGTAAGTTTTTGAGTATTAAAAATTAAAAACTTAGTCTTATTTTTACCCGTGTCTTATACATATTTACCCCACCTGACCCTATCTATAGTCTGTATCTTTAGGTATTTAAAAATGAGTAAACAAAATCTACCCTCAAATGGCTTCTTAAGCCAGTTGAGGGTAGATGAAAACATTACATGATCAAATAATGTAGGTTAAAATCAGGTCGTTCAGTGACAGATCCAGGTGGTTTTGTATTTGGTTGGTTAATCAATAAATGTTATAACTACCCGGAAATGTACAAATTATTAGTTTACTTTTGTTTAAGTGGGCACATAATAATTTGGGGCCCTTTTGGAAAGTAAAGAAAGCAAAATTGAACTAACATTTTTCTACTATGACCTTCTATTTATTATGGGTAATCAAATATACTGTTACCAGTACTGTCTGAGGGGTCTGATCTCGGGGCCCCCTGAGGATGGGAGTCCTGGGCACGGGCCCCGTGTGCCCTTATGGTAAAGACGGTCTTGAGTAGGTACCTACCTAAAGATACAGAGTATAAGGAAAGTGACACAGCGACGCAGCGTAACGCAACCAGGTGGTGTGTTTCGGCCTTAATTCCGCGAATTTGTATGGTTGCCCAATTACTGATTCCGGGAACTCGGAGTGAAGCGGAATCCCAGGCATCTGATAACGCCGGAAGTGAGATGGCTAAGATATGTCTTTAACGCTTGCCAAAAGGAAGAGACGGCGTATCTCGAGGACGCCAAGCCATGATAAGATCGTATATTTGAAAACATATAAATTTAATTGTTTTTCAGCAGTCATGAAATGAGTAAACGGAGAACGTTTTCGAGAACGACACAACTCTATTTAGGTTATTATGAGTATTATGACTAAAAATAGGCGTTGTATGGAGAAACCTTTTATGATGAACTGACTATACTCCCGTAATACGTAAGTAGCATTTAGCAAGTTCAGTGACTGCGTAAAATCCGATCCCATTTAATTTCTAACGGATATTCGAACAGGAAAACGAATACTGCGAACCGATTCCACTAACCCTCGCGGAACGAACCTAATACAGTCAGCAGCTACGTAGCAGGGATGTTGCGGATGCAGGTTTTTTGACATCCGCGGATGCGGATGCGGATATTTAAAGGCTCACATCCGCGGATGCGGATGTCAAGATTAGGTACTTAAAAAAACATCAAATATTACATTTGTAGTAATTTTATTAAAAAAAACGAAACGGTTAAAAGTATTTGAGCAAGAATATAGGTGCGTTATATTTAATAAACAGTAACTTAGCCGACTTTTCTGGATCTAGACGATTTCGTTATAGGCAATGAGTGTAATGACGATATTACCTAGCACTTACGCCGCCGCTAAGACGTTCCTGTACCGACTTGTTCGACATCCGCATCCGCATAAGCTCCGCATCGATTTTATGCGGATGCGGATGTTGAAAATAATGGGGATGTTCCGCGGATGTGGATGCGGATAGGTTTCGCGGGGAGCTATGGCTCATGAATGGGGAGAGAAGGTTTGAGAGGGGGGTGAGGTGTGTTTTTAAGGCTACTGCTATAAAAATAATGTATCCAATTTAAAATGGGGCTATAGTAATACGCATAATAAAAAAAAATCGATCCAACAATCTTCCAAAATCACCTTTGTATGAAAAACCCTCTCACCCCAAATACGAGGCACTACGGGGTGAGGTGGGTTTTCCTCTTTATCGTCAAAGTTATGAAATGGAACTACCCAAAATAAAATAAAAACTAAAATATAAACGTCCGGAACATTATTATATATATACACCATTCAGTTTTCACATGTAAAAATAAAATCTTTTTGACAGTTCGAAAAAAGAGACGAAAATGAATATTATTAAAACTAAATTAAATAAACAAAAACCAACATAGAGTCGGACCAAAAAAAGTCTGCAGCGGATTTGATAGCCCACGCAGTGTAAGTGTTATTAATACTTCATAATTTCATAGAAGTTTGACGTTTAAAATAACACGCACTGCGTGGGGTATCAAATCCGCTGCAGACTTTTCTTGGTCTGACTCTAATTAAACTTAATACTAAATACTTAGCCTACCTACAGGTAAAAAATTTGGTCTAAATCGCCGTCCGTTGACGTGCCTGCCCGTTGGCAAGGTGCCCAGAAGGCTGGCCGCATTTCCTCGCTGTATAGCTAAGCTAATATATAATGCGCTGTGCGAAATACTGCCCAGCCCTCTGAATGAAAGAAACTGATTTGACTAGTAGTCAAATACCTACCCTATTAAAGTATGTACCTAATTATAGTACATGATTATGCCGTTAAAGCAAATCGAAAATAAATTAAATATTTATAAATTAAACCCACCATCAGTTGAATAAGTATAACCAAAGATGATGTGTAATAACAGTTGTTTTACTATTATATTTACTTACAAATGAAACAGTAACAATGGAGAAAACGATGTCAAATAACACACTAGTAACTACTTAAAAAAAAAAAAAGAATTTGATAATTAGCCAGATCAACTTCAGTTGCTAGCTGTACTTGACAATTACTCACCTAATTGATCGATTTTAAACCTTATGGCAAATTGATAGGGATTATTTTATTGTCACATTACGTAGTGTATCACCTCCTTTTGCATTACTGAGTCGTAGTAGAGGGAATGCCTGAATTAAAATAAGTTTTATGTAAATTTTTTATCTGTCATGTTCAAATTTAACGAGCAAAATGATTGATTGACTTTAAACCTTCGAGCAACACCGGCTTCCGACACATCGGAAGGGAGGGGCCCAAGCGATATCTCACCGTACAAATCTTTCTGCCATTTTTCGCGGGGGGAAAGGTGCACACAGTCGCACTTCTCACACACTTACATACAAAATCCAATCTGTAATGACGACACAAATACATAGAAAACGACACACGTCAAAGACAAATCTTGCAAACCTCGATCTCTTTTTGTGTACGGACGAGTGACAAGTGTCACAACACGCAAACTAACACATTTTCGTTGAAGCATGTTATTGTATTCTGAGAGATGAGAAGTCGGATTTGTCGCTCGACCGATCCGCAATTTGTACTGAGCGAGCAAAATCGATAAATCCAACAATTACATGAGACTAAAATATAATAATTGTGTTTGAATGTAATTAAACGTATGATATGTAAAAAAAAATATTACATGTGAAATGTAACACTTTCTTTTTGTAAATTTGATGTCCCCGACCTCTTTTTATAACAAAAAACCGAGCAAACAGGCATTTTTGTGCAGCAGTGTTCACGCGCGCGTCTGGACTTGGTCTAGTGAAAAATCCAAGTGCAACTAGTTTTATTATCCGCGCTAGATTAGATTGACGCGCTAATCTTGTACCTCGGCAGAGGGGAAATAGTGCGAATGCCGCCTCCCAAGCTTTAAACCGTCATCAGTTTTTTCTTATATAACTTACAATTTTTTAGAATCGGTAAAAAATGTAGGTAGCTTATGTCACGGGTCGCAAAATGGGACTTGACACGTCATTCATCAAAACCCAAGCACCTTGCAAGTTGCAACCACCCACCCACACACTCACACACACATAACACTTATGTATTTATAGATGTATTTGGGTGATTTTGAATATGTGTCGTTCCACGGGTAAAGGTACCTCCATTATGGCGGTTGGCGCTTACGGCGCGTAGCACCGCAAGCTCTTCAAACTTAAAAAAAAAACGGCAAATAATAAAAATCGGAGCACAAAAGCAAACGGTAGTAAGTAGTAAATTTGCCAATCGAATAGTTTTTAGTACTTTTTGTAAACCGTTGTACCGTCACCAGCAATAATATGTCAGTCTTCGAAGGCCGCAAAAATATGTGCCACGCTCTTATGGCTCTACAAATAAGCTCGTGTCAGATATTTTTGCGGCCTTCGTTGTGTAACATATTATTGCAGGTGACTGTACGTTCCCTTATTGCATGCAATGCTAATTTTCTACGAAGATCGTGTTCGCTAAACTAGGCTATATTAATCATCGAAATCGACCATTCCCATTGCGTGCAACGCATTTGACTATTACACGAACACTCCTAATTCGGCGAACAGAACCCGTGACAATCTAGCTTACTTAGAACCCCCCCATACTATTATGTATGCGGGGATACAGGTCTAAGTTAACTGGTCGTTGTTGTGTATGGCTAGGTTGACTAGATACCTTGAATTTTACGGACAATTTTGCAGCACTGAATTTGGCGGTGTCTCGAAAAATGGGGATTAAAATTGGGAAGTTTGCCCCGAATTTTGGTCATCATATCGAAAATAGTTTTTATACCTATAGGAGGTATAAAAACTTTTTACAAAAAAAATGAAACCGACTTCAAAAAGGATGAAATAAAATATTATCCTTTTTTATGTCTATGCGTTACCAACTGATATGTTTGAAGTCGGTGCCAAGTCAAATTTTGAAGCATACCATGACTTTGGTGCGATTCGATAAGGATTTACCTACGTTGGATTGCCTTACACGACGACAATGAACGTACTTTCTGTAGGTACAGTCGACATCAAAAATATGTTTACACTTTTCGCCTTATTACAAAGGAGTAAGGTGCAAAAGTGTAAACATACCATTGACGTCGACTGGACCTAAGAACACACCTCAGAACACACGATCAAACCTTCTTGGCGCAGTCCGTACCATATTTGTCGGCACATTAGTGTAAATATAAATGCATTTTTTTGCCGTCGTATTTTTTAAAGAGCATTTCTTACTAATGCTTGAACAGTCTATAGCACGCAAGTGTGGGATTGGGACTGAGTTATTTCCCGTCCCTTATCCAGAGGACTACATTTCAAAATATAAAACAATTCAAGGAATTTACCTTCTTGCCAAAGTTCACCTAAAGCGGTTCAGTTGTTTAGCCATGAAAAGGCGACAAAGAGGCAGACAGAATTCTTTACACATTTATAATAGTTATTAGTACCTACAGTTCTAATGGGATTTATAGCCATAAAGCTGACATAGCTATAGCATTTTTTTGACTGGTATTGTTACTACTTGGCTTGGCACCGACTTCAAACATATCAGTTGGTAACGCATAGACATAAAAAGGATAATATTTTATTTCATCCTTTTTGAAGTAGGTTTCATTTTTTTTGTAAAAAGTTTTTATTTTACCATTTTTTAGTTTTAACGCATTGTTAAGAGCGCGACGCATGAATGAAAAACAAGATCATGTTTAACACTAAATTCGTGTACCTATTACTTTAGTAAATACGTAATCAGGAATTTTCTCGAGTCCGTCTGGGAAATTATAATTCCTGTCAACTAAATCCATCCGCCCGCCCCGCCACTGACCCAATCCCTCAGCCCCCCGATCACTCAACCTCACAGCACATCAACCCCTGATCCAGGAACCCCTCGATCCTGAACCAGCAACCCTTCAACCGCCATTCCCCGACCCCTTAATGCCTGACCCCTTAACTTCTAACCCTAACCCCCGATCAGTAGCCTTACCAGCTTACCACGAGTTTGACATTGATATATACGCTAGCATGTGTGTAACTTACTTCCTATGCATCTCGCTCGTACTAACCTTAGTGTGAGCGAGATGCATAAAAAGTTACATTTAGATGCATAAGACGTTAGCGAATATGTCAATGACAAACTCGTGGTAAGGCTACAGTTGCAGTACATCAAATTGGTGGTTTTCGGAAGCAAATGCTCGAGTTACTTTAGAAAACCCCGAAATCACTTAACACGTGCCTTTAAAAATTGAGGAGTTCCCTCAATTCCTCATGGATTCCATCATCAGACCAGAACCAAAAATAATACGGAAACACCTTGGAGGTAACTTCTTCCAAACAAAAAAAGAATTACTCAAATCGGATCACAGGTACCTAATCGCTGAACATACTTACATTTAAAGAAATCATCATCATTATCATCAAAATAATCATCATCATCAGGTCTACTTCATCAAATTGGTGGTTTTCGGGAGAAAATGCTCGAGTTGCTTAAGAAAACGCCCAAAACACCATGCATGTGCCTTTAAAAATGGAGGAGTTCCCTCAATTCCTCATGGATCCCATCATCAGAACAGCACCAAATTAAAATGGGACTAACTCGGAGGTAGCTCCTTTCAAACAAAAAAATAATTACTCAAATCGGCCTACGGATATCGGAGTAATCGGTGAACGTACATAGAAAAGAAAAAAAAAATAGCCACTACCGAATACAGAACCTCCTCCTTCTATGAAATTGAAGTCGGTTAAAAATGAATAAGCTACTTTATGTATGATAACACATTTATTACGTTAAATAATACAATTTTAAGCTTATTTCAATACAGTTGTGTGGTAGCAAGAAGAGAAATCTAATCTTCAAGGATGGGTATTCCACAGCCGTCTTCAGATCCAAATCTTTCTATCCTTCTTCTCGTTCCTCTAATTCTTAGAGAGACAGCTCTGATGATTGATATTTGTATTTTGACTTTGATCCAGTTGATTATTTGTGAGTATGGTTTCGACCATTTTTCATGGAGCTTAAGGGATGTTCTTTTTATGAAGGATTCATATTCCGTTCCAACAGCGCCATCACAGGAGACCACAAGAGGAGTGAATGAGGCTCTGAGATCTTCTGCAGACAGGTCGTATTTGCGATGTTTTTCGCGAGCGTGTATTTGGGCAATCGTGGGCCATGTGAGTAGACCATACGAGGCGGCGTCGGCATTTACAATGCGAACGTCAAAGAACGCCTTCCTCGCTGGCTCCCATACACTTTCCAGTAGTAAGTCGCTTATTAGCCCTGGTTGATCTAAGGTTGCGGCACGCATTATTGGCTCAGTAGTAGCCGAACCCCATGCTGGTTCAGCCCAACTTTTGATATCGTCTCTGTGTTGGTCGTGGCCTCTTTTTATGAGCCCTCCCTTCTTGCAATTAAGTGCATGGTTTAGGTTGAAGTTATTTTCACCACAGCCATCGCAGGTTAGTGGCAGGCTAGAAGGTTCATGCCCGTATCTGATCGCAAGGCCGTCACGAAACTGCGTTGCTGTTAGGTCGGTATCATCAGCTTTGGTCGGTAGTACTGTTAGCCACTGTGATGATTTTTTGTTAATTACCCTTTGGATGCAATTCTTTGTTTTTATTGTTAGCTTATCCATGATTGATTCTAATTCGTGTTGTTCATTATTTTCTCGTTTTTTTCTTTCTTCTTTTAAAGTTTCATATACATGTTTTTGATGGTCTTCTATGTTAATTTCATCGCCGGTTCGAATTGCATCTATTAGTATTTTGTTGGCATTTAATGATATTGCATGTGAGGTTTTAGCTTGCTTTGTGGGATCATTAATTGCAAGGCCTCCGAGCCTCGCTGGAAGAGCAAAGAGTTCATGTTCTATAGATGTTATTTCTCTGCCTAGTATGGAGGGTGTTAAATGAGTCTTGATTGCGTTCTTTAGGTTATTGTAGTCTTCGTCTGTTCCAGTAGTCACTCTTTGTTATTTATAGCTACTTTATAAGCTACTTTATTATTTCCAGTCATACATTACACATACTATTAATAGAAAAAATAATTAATTTCGTAATAACCATAAATCTCTAAGTGGGCAACGTTAGGTTGTTTTTCTTTTCACTAAGTATATTACATATCATTTTATTCTAAAGTTAAAACCAAAATGCTTTCACTAAAAATCATTAATTAATTAAAAATACATAATTACGAATAAACATAGCGTAGGTGGTACTGTTGTTTGCCTTTATAGGTATGTATTTAGTCTTGTTTTTTCTTTCTTTTATTGAGTCAATAGGTATAATAGAGTTAGACCAAGAAAAGTCTGCAGCGATTTAGATAGCCCACGCGGTGCAAGTGTTATTTTAAATGTCAAAATTCTATGAAATTATGACGTATAAATAACACTTGCGCGGCGTGGCGTGGGCTATCAAAATCACTGCAGACTTTTCTTGGTTTAACTCTAGGTACGTGGTACGTATTCATTATGTCTCTTGTGTGTTAACTCAAGAGTCCCGAATTTTGAATGTAGCTGTCCCGGTGTTCTGATATCTAATGGTAACCCTACGTATGGGGGACTGTTTCACAGAAGCCAGCCAAGGGCCGGGGCCTTTCTCCGAAAATAACCCCCTTCAATGTCACTGTGTTTATTTTGAGAGCTCATTTTGAGAACCGATCATATTCCCGGTAAATGTGGGTTTGTATTTGTGGGTATATTATTATTTATTAGTTTAATTTGAATTAATTACTTTAGTTTTGTTTGATTAATTGGGGTCGATTGTTAGTTAGGTTAGTTAGGTATATTAGTTTAATTTGAATTAATTAGGTTACTTTTGTTTCATCAATTAAGGTCGATTGTTTAGGTATTAACCAATACCAAATTGATACAATACATTATGACTTAAATCTTTATGGGAAACGATAGAGACCCGTCTCTACTCTACCCTCTGGACATAGATGAATAGGAGGTGTCGATTAGAGTATTTCTAATCTAACCTATGTAACCTATTCTAATTCCAAACGCCACAATATAAATGGAGAAGTTACTGATTTACGATTTCATACTTCGGAACAGCCTGTATGTAGATACCTACACGGTAACTACGAGTAAAGAGTACCGTAAAACGGGGTGAGTAGGTTTCGCGGGGAGAGCAGGGTTGAGAGGGGGTGAGAAGGGATTTTAAGACTACTGCTACAAAAATAATGTATTCCAATTTAAAATGGAGCTATAGTAATACGCATAATAAAAAAAAATCTTCCAAAATCACCTTTGTATCAAAACCCCTCTCACCCCAAATACGAGGCACTACGGGGTGAGGTGGGTTTTCCTCTTTATCGTCAAAGTTATGAAATGGAACTACCCAAAATAAAATAAAAACTAAAATACAAACGCCCGGAACACTTATTATATACACCATTCAGTTTTCATATGTAAAAATAAAATGTTATCGAGGTTTGAATTTCAGTTTTGACCCTACTCACCCCATTTTACGGTATGTCATGTCACTAGTGTCATTTTAATCTTATCGTCATTGTGGACGACTGATACAGTATGCTCCTATATATTGATAATTTATTTTATTGAATTAATTTGACTTCTTTTTTCACCTAATGAAATAATTTACCACCGGGGTCTCGGTCAATGTCCAGAGAGTATAGACACGTTGTATATAGGTACCTACATACATTGTGAGCATATTACAATAATTTTCTAGCCGTTGAGCACAGTAATAGTTACAGTGAAGTAATTTTGTCAACTCTACTTAATTATGTAATAATGTTTCCATGGAAGCAGAGATATGCACCGCCGTCCACACTAATATTAACTGGGTGCCCATTGACGTATGTTATATCTAAGGACGGGCCTTACGGGCAATAAGAATTAGGGTAAAGTAATATGGTGCAAATCTTGAGATGACTTGTTATATTTTGCAGCTAGTATTTTAATCGCGGTGGTTAAGTGAAAATTGTGTTTTTTACTCGGCATCAAACTAGATTCACCGTGCTTTGAAATCCTCCACGTATGAATCACAATTTCGAAATCTTTTGCTTGCTCAGGTTTCAGCACGGTGAGTAAACAGCAACTTTGCTCCCTTGTTAGACAAATATTCCGCGTGCAAAGGATATCGTGCAGAGAAATGTTTGTTCTGTTGAAACAACAAACATTCATGCTTGTTATTAAAATGTACCAGAGGGTAGTAAATAGAAAATACCGACAAACTTCATACAATGCCGCGAGAATCGGCATTGTTGAAGTAGATGGTGCTACTTAAATTTCACTTAAATGTTGTGTGTGTGTGTGTGTGTGTTTAATCTATTATACATCATCGTCTAGTACCCACAACACAAGCTTTATATTTGGTGGGACTAAGTAGGTTGAGTTGTGTAAAATTATCCAGCATTATTTTAAGTAGTGTTAGTTATGTACCGAACCATTTCAGGCATATTATAGTTAATTAGGTAATAGCGCCATCTACTAATTGTTAACATAAAAAAAACATATAATCACAGCTCGAGCTCACTCGACGAGACTCTTAGGTATACAATTTATTATCATTTATTATTTTATTTGATACACTAGCAGCTCTTAGAGCTGATGCGTTTATATCGAAGCACTTGAAGTAGGTATATACTTGCAATAGAAATAAATCGATCTATCTATCTATTGATGTTATCGGCATTCTCTATTAACTAGTCTCTGGTAGAACGCAATAAAAGGCATGTCGACATCGAGTCCAGGAAGCGAGGATAATAGGAAAACTACTCTGATGCCGTAAAAATATTGTGAAATAATGACTAGCTTTCGCGGAACGTGATGAAACGCTAGCTGTGGAAACTCACATGAATCCATGAGGCTTACGGGTTATTTATTACGTAGTATTTATTATGATGTACCTAGTATTTATTACGCTGGATAGTATTATGGCGCTGGATAGGACATGTTTTACGAAGGCCAAACAACCACCTATCCAAGCAAGGGCTGACCTGGAAAATTCCCGGAAAAAGAGGGCAAGGTCGCCCACGTACCACCTGGAAGCGCACAGTGGATAAAAACTTTTTACAAAAAAAAAGCAAACCGACTTCAAAAAGGATAAAATAAAATATTATCCTTTTTGAAGTCTATGCGTTACCAACTGATATGTTTGAAGTCGGTGCCAAGCCAAATTATGAAGCATTACCATGATTTTGGTGCGATTCGATAAGGATGTACCTACGTTGGATTGCCTTACACGACGACAATGAACGTACTTTCTGTAGGTACAGTCGACGTTAAAAATATGTTTACACTTTTCGCCTTATTACAAAGGAGTAAGGTGCAAAAGTAAAAACATATCCTTGACGTCGATTGTATCTAAGAACACACCTCAGAACACACGATCAAACCTTCTTGGCGCAGTCTGTACCATGTTTGTCGGCACATTAGTGGAAATCCAATGCATTTTTTTTCCGTCGTATTTTTTAAAGAGCATTTCTTACTAATGCTCGAACAGTCTATAGCACGCAAGTGTGAGATTGGGACTGAGTAATTTCCCGTCCCTTATCCAGAGGACTACATTTCAAAATATAAAACAATTCAAGAAATTTACCTTCTTGCCAAATTTCACTTAAAGCGGTTCAGTTGTTTAGCTATGAAAAGGCGACAAAGAGGCAGACAGAATTACTTACACATTTGTAATAGTTATTAGTACAGTTCTAATGGGATTTAAAGCCATAAAGCTGATTATTTTTGACTGGTATTGTTACTACTTGGCTTGGCACCGACTTCAAACATATCAGTTGGTAACGCATAGACTTCAAAAAGGATAATATTTTATTTCATCCTTTTTGAAGTCGGTTTGCTTTTTTTTGTAAAAAGTTTTTATTTTTCCATTTTTAGTTTTAACGCATTGTTAAGAGCGCGACGCATGAATGAAAAAACAAGATCATTTTTATTAACACTAAATTCGTGTACTTACCTATTACTTTAATAAATATGTAATCAGGATTTTTTTCGAGTCCGTCTGGGAAATTATAATTCCTGTCACTACTACAGTAAATCCATCCTCCGCCCCGCCACTGACCCAATCCCTCAACGCCCCAATCACTCAACCTCACAGCGCATCAACCCCTGATCCAGGAACCCCTCGACCCTGAACTAGGTATTTTCTCGAGTCCGTCTGGGAAATTATAATTCCTGTCAACTAAACCCATTCGCCCGCCCCGCCACTGACCCAATCCCTCAGCCCCCGGATCACTCAACCTCACAACACATCAACCCCTCGATCCTGACCCAGCAACCCTTCAACCGCCATTCCCCGACCCCTTAATCCCTGACCCCTTAACTCCTAACCCTAACCCCCCATCAGTAGCCTTACCAGCTAATCACGAGTTTGACATTGATATATTCGCTAGCATGTGTGTAACTTACTTCCTATGCATCTCGCTCGTACTAACCTTAGTGTGAGCGAGATGCATAAAAAGTTACATTTAGATGCATAAGACGTTAGCGAATATGTCAATGTCAAACTCGTGGTAAGGCTACAGTTGCAGTACATCAAATTGGTGGTTTTCGGAAGCAAATGCTCGAGTTACTTTAGAAAACCCCGAAATCACTTAACACGTGCCTTTAAAAATTTAGGAGTTCCCTCAATTCCTCAAGGATTCCGTTATCAGACCAGAACCAAAAATAATACGGAAACACCTTGGAGGTAACTTCTTCCATACAAAAAAAGAATTACTCAAATCGGATTACAGGTGCCGGAGTAATCGCTGAACATACTTACATTTAAAGAAATCATCATCATTATCATCAAAATATTCATCATCATCAGGTCTACTTCATCAAATTGGTGGTTTTCGGGAGAAAATGCTCGAGTTGCTTAAGAAAATGCCCAAAACACCATGCATGTGCCTTTAAAAATTGAGGAGTTCCCTCAATTCCTCATGGATCTCATCATCAGAACAGAACCAAATTAAAATGGGACCAACTCGGAGGTAGCTCCTTTCAAACAAAAAAAGAATTACTCAAATCGGACTACGGATGTCGGAGTAATAGATGAACGTACATAGAAAAAAAAAACATAGCCACAACCGAATACAGAACCTCCTCCTTCTATGAAATTGAAGTCGGTTAAAAAAGAGGCGGCATCAGTTGGCCTCGGCTGGGCGGAGCTGGAGGAGGCCGCGCTGGACCGCGAAGAATGGAAATCCCTTCTGAGAGCCCTATGTCCCTGATGAGGGATAACAGGATATCATCATCATCAGTATTTATTACGTGATATTTGTAGTACAAACAGAGCAACACTCCTAACTGTAGGTACATCGGTGGAACTTATTACAAAAGGTGCACCGATGTACAGTTAACGGTGTGGGCGATGGTAAAGGGGCCCACTGATTAACAGTCCGCCGGACGGTATCGGCCTGTCAGTTGTTCGAAACTGTCAAAATTTTGTTCTAACTGACAGGCCGATACCGTCCGGCGGCCAGTTAATCAGTGGGCCCCTTAACAGATGTAGTTGCATAATCGAACGAGCGAGCGAAGCGAACAGAGTTCTTACATTCGACTTGGGACACGCGGCTGGCTAGGGGCACGTCCCGGCATTTCGATGTTTTTAAGCTGAACTATCAGAGGATAGTTTGATACTCAGGAACTTAAGTAAATTTGTTCTAATTTAAATGAAATTGGATAAACGTGTAGTTGAGGGCATTATATTTTAGTCATTAAATTATGAGCAGGTTATTGAGCTAGAAGAGCTTAGAAGGCGAAAAAGCTATTTGTGAGGGGTCTTGCTATTCTGGTCATCTTTTTGCAAGAAAGTATGGTCGAGTTTGGTATCAAATGAAAGTGCTCGGCTTGCACTTTTATAATATCGTTTTTAAATTTACCATTTTGAAATAATTAGCAAGATAAAAGAAAAATTTAACAGGAAATATTTCGGCTTACCACAGATACAGTATCAGTTAAGGGCTCCACAGACCTTGTAATATATCCACGCGATTTTTGATCCATTGCCGCCTATAGTGGGACATAAAATAGTAGAAATTAAATAAAATGGAACTCTAAGATTTCCATACTATAGTCGGTCAAACAAGTTTGTCAGTAGAAAAAGGCGCGATATTCAAATTTTCTATGGGACGATAACCCTTCGCGCCTACATTTTTTAGCCGCTTTTTTCTACTGACGGAAATGGCTTGACAGACTATAAATTGTAGCCATTTGTAAGCATTTTACGTCAAAAATGTGACAGCTACGTAGAAAGTGGCACCCTCATTTATTAACCGACTTCTAAATCTCAAAAGGAGGAGATTCGATTCTGATTTTTTTTTATGCTTGTTACTCCATGTCTTCGTCATTACTGGACCGATTTTGAAAATTATTTTTTTGATTGTATGTATATGCTACAGATTGGTCCCGTTTTTGTCAAAACCCAGTTCTGATGATAAGATCCATGAGGAATCAAGGGAACTCCTCAAATCTTAAAGGCATACATATTTATAGTGATTTATGTGTTTTATCAACAAATCAAGCATATACATTAAAAAAAGTGAGTATTGATGAAGTGGAACTGCTGATGATGATCAGAACGGAACTCTTCAACGAAGCATAAGTTCACGTTTGGCGATTTGTCCTCTTCGTTATGTTTGTTAAGCAAGTTAAGTTTTTAAGCCACATTTTTGTCAAACTCGAGTTCTGATGATGGGATCCACGAGGAATCGAGGGAACTCCTCAAATTTTAAGGGCATGCGTATAGAGATTTTTGTATTTTCATCAGAAAATCAAGTATTTTCATTAAAAACTGTCGCATTTCATGAAGTGAACTCTTCAACGACGCATAGTTCACGTTTGGCGATTTGTCCTCTTCGTTATGTTTGTTAAGCAAGTTAAGTTTTTAAGCCACATTTTTGTCAAGCTCGAGGTCTGATGATGGTATCCATGAGGAATCGAGGGAACTCCTCAAATCTTAAAGGCATGCGTATAGAGATTTGTGTATTTTCATCAGAAAATCAAGAATTTACATTAAAAACTGTCGCATTTGATGAAGTGGAACTGCTGATGACGATCAGAACAGAACTCTTCAATGACTACACGTTTGGCAATTTCGAATTTCGATTTTGACGGAGCTGGCCCTGGAGCCAGACCTGACCCGGATCCGGGCTCTTATCTGGACCTGAACCCGGACCTGGACCCGGACTTGGACCTGGACTTCGACCTGGATCAAGACCTAGACCTGGACCTCGACCTGGACCTGGTCCTGGACGCGGAACTGGATCCGGACCCGGACTCGGACCCGGACACGGACCTTGACCTGGAAAACCACTGATACCTAAGCTAAATAAACCACTATGATGGTAGGTAACCATAAAATGTAGGTATAAAGTATAATGATGCCAAACTTACTAGCCCCTCCCGCTTAAACCCCCGTACACCGCACCGCACGCGCCGTTAAGTGGGTTAGGTTAGGTTTGAACTGCGATCCTCACAGAACTGAAAAAAGTAGGTTACATTAGGTTAGAACTGCGAGCCTTACAGAAACGAATTGCTACTAGAAAAGTGGTTTTGGTTAGGTTCGAACTGCAATCCTCACAGAACCGAACTGCTATCAGAGAAGTGGGTTCGTGAGACTAAAACTGCGACCCTTACAGAAACGAAATGCCTACCTACTAGAAAAGTGGGTGGTTTTACCTCCTTAGAAGTCGTTTTTTTTTCTTGAAAATTATTTTCTACTATTTTATGTCGAACTATACGAGTAAGTAGGTGCAACAAAGTCAATCGCTCCATATATTTTTTGGCAAACCGCGAGTTCTCAGTTCGGGGCGAAGTACTAGTTATTTTCCATCGTACCTTCTCGGAACCTTCGTATTTGTAATGCTACTTCAGTCAACAGTCAACCTCAGTACTTTTTGTACCGAGACTGACTGAAATAGCAAGACACGTTCCGTTCCGTTCTCGTTTATGTGAAAATACGACGGAAAATAATTATGCACTACAACTGTATTTAATAAATCATAAATAATATATATATATGTATGTTAGTCTGTAAGGTATTTGTAATATGGGCCTTGTTGCCTGATTTAAATTTTAAATAAATAAAATTAAATAAATAAATAAATCATTTATTTTTCGTGATAAAATTTGTGCCCGCCTGCTGCCGTGCGAAGATTTTTCCGTCTCGGGTCCAGACGTTCCGCCAAGAGTGCTGCTGCTTCAGCTGCCGTGCCTTATAGAAAAGACGTCGATTGTGAGGAGTCAGCCGTTCGTTGACGCAGAAGCTGCACGTTCGCCCGGGATGCCGGTGCCTTGGATTGTGACAAAAATGTATTTATGTATGTACGTGTGTATGTGTTTTCGGTGCAGTGGCTCCCCTGTCCTATACATTTGTATGTCGCAGACGTAGCGACGGTAATTTGGAAGTGCCGTGGGAAGGGACGGCGGAAACCGCCCTGAGAAACAGGGGTACTCAACCATTTAACGTATAAAACATTATATAGAATTACAAATGTACTTTATTGTTTTAGACAGCCAGTAATTTCAACTTATCAGCTTATCACTATCATAAGAAATAATGTGTTAAAGTAAAAATCTAAGTGTGTTTTTCACATAATTATATGTAATGATATATTTACTGTATCACCTTTTGGAATATGGTGTATGAACTAAAAGTACCATCAGCCGTAAAAGTCATCATCATCATAACTTAAGAGCGCTCTTGTCGGTGGAGTAATCGCCGATCATTTCTTTCTTGTGCCAGTCTTTTAATTTCCTCATAGGACGCATTATTTTTTATGTGGCCGAGATAAGTAATTCTAGGTCTCCCTTCTTCTCTTCTCTTTTCAATCCTGCCTTCCAGGATGTTTAGGAAAAAAGTTGACATGCCGTATAAGGTGTCCTAACATCATGCATCTCCTATTTCTTATTGCATTTAACAAGCATCGCTTCTCTCCTGTGATACTCAGGACCTCCTCATTCGTCTTCCTTTCCGTCCAGCTAATCCTCTCCATCCTCCGCCAACACCACATTTCTAAATTTCACATGGCGAATTAATCAATGGATTCATTTCGCAGCTCACTGTACCTAGTATATTTAATCTATTTTCATTTGGAATCCCACAAGTGCACATCTGAAATAGACAGTTTGGGTGCTGCAATTTGCAACTCCGTCAAGTGGACGAAAACTAGCGCAGTGACCCTATACTTAATGATTTGCAACCACTCAACTCATCTCTCACAGGGATGTAAGGGATAAGGATAATGTATAATAAATAGGATGTATAGAATAAGGCGAGTATAAATAGATCTATATAATAACGTGTGCTCAGTTGCGTGCCCCTGGCCGTTTAGCGAATGCGGGAGCGCGTACTATGCGCGTACGCAGCGTTTGTGACAAAAAGCGCAGCACAGCGCTGCCGCAGAGAGAGCACTTGTCGCAAAACCGCTAGCGCCTTGATTCGTTAGATGACAAAGTGCCAATTATTTTAACCATCAACGCGTTAGCGTTAAACTATCGACTATTGAATAAGTAAATAAACAAATACAAAAGTAATAAATATTTATGTGTTGTGCGAAGATCGTATGGTACGTGAAAAATTATATTTACTTATAATATTTTAGTTCCAACGCCTGCTGACGCGGGTTTGTCAAAGTTCGCATAATGCATCACTGCCACGTCACTGCACTGCTGTTTTGACATAGGCTTAAATTCAAAGTCCTTACAGCGTACAGTCGCCTGCAATAGAGCGTGTCACATTTTGCGGCCTTCGAAGAGTAACATATTGTTGTAGGTGACTGTACCACCAATTTATATTACATTTCTTGAATTTCAAAAACCATAGTATTTTTATTTCCCTAGTGCGGTAATAAACACTTTCCGTGCCTATGTCTAAAATTGAAAGGGAATCGATACACGTGCGAATAGGTAATTCGCAACTCGTGTAGTTTTTGTAATTTATTACCACTCGTTGCGAAATTCTTATTTTCCGCACGTGTATCGTAAAAAACTATTGACGCACTAATATATGTATCATATGATCATTTCTAAAAAACACTTTCGTACAATAAATTATTCGTATTTAAAATAAATCAAATTATTTTAGAGAATAGTTTATCGGTAACTTGGTTGTTTTAATCAATAATTTAAGGTTTGACATAATACTTACTGAGTCCCCAGCGTTTTTTAACCGACTTCAATTTCATAGAGAAGGAGGAGGTCCTGTATTCGGTTGTGGCTATGTTTTTTTTTATTTTTTTTTATGTATGTTCATCGATTACTCCGAGACCCGTGGGCCGATTTGAGTAATTCTTTTTTTGTTCGAAAGAAGGTATTTCCAAGGTGGTCCCACATTAATCTGGTGCTGTTCTGATGATGGGATCCATGAGGAATTGAGGGAACTCCTCAATTTTTAAATGCACATGTATGGTGATTTGGGTGTTTTCTTAAGCAACTCGAGCATTTTCTCTCGAAAACCACCAATTTGATGAAGTGGACCTGATGATGATGATTGGTTTGATGATGATCATGTCGATTTCTTAAAATGTACGACATTCAGCGATTATTCCGAGACCCATGGTCCGATTTGAGCAATTCTTTTTTTGTTTGACGGGAACTGCCTCCAAAAGCGTCCCATATTAATCTGGTGCTGTTCTGATGATGGGATCCGTGAAGAATTGAGGGAACTCCTCAATTTTTAAAGGCACATGTATGGTGATTTGGGTATTGTCTTAAGCAAATCAAGCATTTCCTCTTGGAAACCACTAATTTTATGGAGTGGACCTGATGATGATGATTGTTGATGATAATGATGATGATTTTATAAATGTAGATTACTCTGGAACCCGTGGTCCGATTTGAGTAATTATTTTTTTGTTTGAACGAAGTTACCTCTAAGGTGTTTCCATAATATTGTTGGTTCTAATCTGATGACGGAATTCATAAGGAAATGAGGGAACTCCTCAATTTTTAAAGGTACGAGTATGGCGATTTCGTTGTTTTTTATAGTAATTCAATCATTTCCTCCCGAAAATAACCCATTTGATGAAGTGCAGCTGTGGCCTTACCACGAGTTAGACAATACATATTCGCTAACGTCTTTCGTAACTTACTTTCTATACATCTCGCTCGCACTAATAGGATGCCAGTACGAGCGAGACGCATAGAAAGTAAGTTACGCACACGCTAGCAAATATGTCAATTGTCAGTGTTAGACTTATGGTAAGGCTACTGAGGAGTCGGGAGATGGCGATTGAAGGGTTGGTGGTTCAGGCTTTCAGGGGGTTGGTTCGAGGGGTTCCGTGAACAGGGGTTGATGTGCTGTGAGGTTGAGTGATCTGGGGGTTGAGAGATTGGGTCAGTGGCGGGGCGGAGGTTGGATTTTGTGTTTGGACACTGTATTAGTGATAGGAATGATTACGAATTTAGTGATACGCATCATTATTCTTTTCATTCATGTCTCACGCGTCACTCATAAGCTGTGAACAATGCCTTACAATTAAAAATTGAAAAATAAGAACTTTTACAAAAAACCGGCCAAGTGCGAGTCGGACTCGCGTTCCAAGGGTTCCGTATATTACACAATTTTTAACAATCAGTGGCCGGATTAAGATATTTTGATGCCCTAAGCATTTCTAGGTGCCCCCTCTCCCTAGGGTCATCAAGATTACATTGATTTTTTGGTAAATTTAGAGAAGTTCATTGCCGCATTACAGCTGAGAATGGAAATCAGTCACATCATTTTATCACGAAAATTGACAGTGCCGCAGCAGTAATGTTGCAACAGAGTACCTAATGCTGTTGCAGTCGCCACCCGAATGTCACCTTTATCATAGCTTAGAAAGTAATAGAAACGCGAGCGAAGCGAGCGCGGAAATTTTTCGATATAAAAATGCAATATGATAGACAGTTGTACATTTTTACTTTTAGTATGGAAATCAGTCACATCATTTTATCACGGAAGTTGACAGTACTGCAGCAGTAACGTTGCAACAGAGTAATGTTGCTGCAGTCGCCACCCGAATGTCACCTTTATCATACCTTATAAAGTTATTGAAAACGCGAGCGAAGCGAGCGCGAAAAATTTTCGATATAAAAACGCAATTTTAGTTTTAGTCCCAACCAGGCGCGAATCCAGGATTTCATACAGAGAAGGGATGGGACAGTTTTCTATCAGCCTAGCTTCGCATAGGGCTCGATATTTAAGAGTCTCAGCGAGGTTGTTTTCATGCATAAAATATGCAAGAAAGCAGAGCTTGGAATTGAATTGGCGAAGTGTGAGAAAGGCAGTAGGCCCAGCTGCGAAAGAGGAAAGCTTGGATTTGGATCCACGCCCAAGTGTAATTAAGGCAGAAGATCAACTTTGCCGTAAGGCAGAAGGCCTCGCATAAGACCTAACGCCGAACCGCAAAAGAGTGGGTTGAAATCGAATCTATGCATGTAATCACGACTCTTCTACTGCTACCGATTGTTTCCCAAAGAATTACGCGCCATTATTTTTGCAAATTAGCTTTTGGACAGCTAAGAAAATCGTGTGGTAAAAACGATGTGTCTGTCCCTAATTTTAAAATTTGTTCACCTTTTTAACCTGGCATTTTGGTGCCCCCCCTGAACGTGGTGCCGTAAGCACGTGCTTGTTTTGCTTATTGGTTACAAAGTCTTTATTAATTCAATTCAATTACTCGTAAGTAGGTAAGACCGTTAAATATTTAAAATGATTATCTTATCAGAAAATTATCACCAATCAATGTATTTTTTATGTGAAACGTGAATGAAATCTCTTTAAAAAATCCGTAGGGGTCGGATCAAAAACTGTAATTAAGTCCGACTCACGCTTGACTGTACATTTCTAATAGGTTTTCCTGTCATCTATAGGTATAGACCTATTTTATGTATTTTTTTTTAAATTGAAGACTTAGTAGTTTCGGAGATAAGGGGGGGGGGAATGGTCATTTTTTGCCTATTTTCTTCAATAACTTCTAAACTGTTTATTCGAAAATTATAAAAAAAATATATTTGAGATCCTTACAATAAGCTCTTTCATTTGATATGTAACATGATATAGTTTGAAAAATTTAATTTTTTCATTTTTTCATTTACCCCCCAAAAGTGGCCCCCATGTTTAAAATTCATTTGTTTACGTTACATGTCCGTATTTGGGTCACAAACTTACATATGTGTTAGGGTGATTCACTTTTGTATGGAGAAAAAAAAGTTGTAATATTTTTCCTGACTTTGCTCACCAATGGAGTCTCCCCACACTAAAAACTATCTATTTCAATTTTCGAAAGAATCGAATAACGTTTAGAGGTTGCACAAGTTGAAAAGGTAGAGTGAGAACCCCATACATTGCATGAAAATGAACTATGTTCTAAAATGACAAAATATAATGAACTGATACTAAAATCGAATGAGAAAACTGAATTTTGCGTCTAAAACACGATAAAAGCACTTTTCCTTTGGAAACAGGTGGAAAAACTGAAAAATCTTAATTAGAACATTTATCGAGTAACCAAAATCAAAGTTTACTACTAATTTTAAAATGTATTTATATGTAGAAGGTTTAGTATCACACTACTCTCCGCTTGGATGGTATCCGCTTAAACCATTTTCTACCCTCCGATGTAGAGTCGTTGGTTATTTGAAAAATCTTTGTTGATGTTGTGCAACCTCTAAATGTTGACCGATTTTAATTTTTTTTAACGTATAATATTATTTTATCAGTTAGAACAAGAATTCGAGCAAAGTCAGATGAAAATCGAAAATTCGGAAAAATGAAACACCCTAATATGTGTACCAAATTTCAACTTGATTGGTCCAGTAGTTCCGGAGAAAATCGGCTGTGACAGACGGACAGACAGACAGACAGACAGACAGACAAACAGACAGACAGACGCACGAGTGATCCTATAAGGGTTCCGTTTTTTCCTTTTGAGGTACGGAACCCTAAAAAAAGAAAACCCTCTTCAAAAAGGATAAAATAAAATATTATCAGTTTTTAAGTATATGCGTTACCGTTAGGTAAAAAGTTAAAGCCCTGTAGATGGTTGTTGAATTGTTTTATATTTTGAAATCAAGTTCTCTGGATAAAAGGCGGAAAATAACTCAGTCCCAATCCCACACCTGAGTACTATGGACAGTTCGAAAATTTGTAAAAATTGCTCTTTAAAAACATGTCGGCAATTGCATTGGTTTTATACTAGTAGGTACCGACAAACATGGTACGGGCTGCGCCAAGGTGGATTAAATTGACAGTGGGTTCTTAGGTATCTACAGAAAGTATGATCATTGCTGTCGTGTAAGGCAATCCAACGTACATACATATAGCCACATTGTTATCGAATCGCCCTAAAATCATGGTATGCTTCACATTTGGCTTGGCACCGACTTCAAACATATCAGTTGGTAACGCATATACTTAAAAACTGATAATATTTTATTTTATCCTTTTTGAAGTCGGTTTTCTTTTTTTTTGTAAAAGTTTTTATTATCAAATGGCTTGTTCTAAGTGAGTTGTTCCAGTTCTATGGAAGCGCGCAGGAAGCGGCTAAACGGTGTTCCCTCCCCCCTCCCCCATTACCTTACGCAACCACCGTGATTCCTCTACACACACATTTTTATAACAATTAAGTTTGTAGAGGGCTGGGGTAAAGTTACTATTTATTGGTCTTTTGTTTAAGACTCGACTCACTTTTTTAGAATCTTAATATGACTTATTGTGTCGTACTCGAGTTCTTTTCAACCTGTTACAGTCTTATCGTAGAGACTGCATGGAGGCCTTTTCAAAGAACTCTCAATTTCAAAATGCATTTTCTTCATGTACCTAAAAATCATTAATAATTATTTCTTGGGCACGCAAATCATACAATAACGCACATATTCTTTACTGTTATTTAGATTTCTTTTAATTAGCCTATGACTGTGTCCCACTGCTGAGCAAAGGCCTTCCCCCTTTCCCGCCACTTGGCTCGGTCCAATGCACACTCCCGCCACTGTTTTTTGCCAATAAAATGTTGATGGTGTCTTATTCGGAGGCCGACGGAGGCAAGGCTCGACTCTCGAATCATTTAGAGTTGCGCTTAAAAAACTTAATAAAGGACACGACTAGGGAAACGCCGACGTGGGAAAATTCTAGTTCATACCAACACATTATCTGAAGTCACTAGTCTTTAATATAGAGATATCTTATAGTCACTAGACGGTCAGTCGGTCAATGCACCTGTTAATTACCTTTCGTTATTATTCAATAACTATTAATTATACCTGTAATGTAAAGTACCGCGCGGGGAATCCTTTAAAATTGCACCGCGCAGGTCCTAATTATAAATTATTATAAATTAATTGCTGCGGTTTATAGTCAATTAGTCACTGGTAGACGTTGATTAGGGGGCTTAAGTCAAAATGAACTATAATCCGACCGATATCAGGCGTGGCTCACTCCGCGATTTCTTCGCTTTGTAACAGGTAGCTAGTACGTCCGTCCCACACCAATATTGGTGGCTAGCCATAAGCCGCGCGTGGCGCTGACGCCTGTGCACACCGGCTTGCCTTAAGTCTTCTTGTTTCGCGACCTAAACTCTAAAACAAAACCCCATTATTTTAATAATAACTGGTCAAGCGTGACCAGAAATTTAGATAAATATTAAATGATGTGGCACTCAAGGGGCGCGAGTCCGACGCGCGTTCTTGGAAATCTTCGGACGCAATTTTTCTTATCATTAAACAGACCTAGTTGGTAATTGAGAAGGTAACAAAAAGCGTTTGTTTTTATACGTCTGTGTCACTTACAAAAATAACACTCATTTTAATTAGTTAGTTTCCCAGTATTCCGTCGTCAGAAAACAATCAGGATCACGTGAAACTCAAGGGCGTACGAAAGACACTTTCGTCACAGCAGGGGGCCTACCGCGAACACAGAAGTTCGCAAATTGCGGGCATCTTTCTCTGTCACTCTAATTACGCCATAATTTTAGGAAAAGAGACATATGCCCGTAATTGGCGAACTTTGGTCATCTTTGGTGTGGACGTAGGACGTTATATGTACAATTACACTCTACCATGGTCCGATCAAAATACATGAATTAATAATAATATAAGCGGTACGACCTCAGATATAACCTTCATACGCATTCCACATCAGTGATTTTCAGAATACAATTGAAGGGATGTTTACAAAAAACAACATAACTGACTAAGTACACTGGTTGACACTTGAAACGATTAACAATGTTCTTAAAAAAGTGTCAACCGCACTAAGCAGTTATGTTGTTTTTGTAAACATCCCTTCAATTTCAACTACATAATAGCTTTTCCTCATTTAATTTAACCATTATATTAGTTAGCTAAACATGTCACATTCGCACGAGAACACGTTAAATCTACATCGTTCAAAGACTATAAAGCATTATAGCTAATTCCGTTTTATTGTGTCTCTAATTCGGAATATCTGGATAATTCTGGTTATTCCGGATTGCAAAGGAATCAGACGCCTGACTAAATATTAATTGCAAAGTCTCTTTAAATTATTGCCTGTTTAGTATTAGTAGGCGCGTGGAGTATTTCATACTTGACGATAGATATTTTATTTGTTTTTATGAATATCCCAGAAGTTGTCAGTTAGATTGCATCATGACCGCCCCAATTTCACCACGGTGACAGGTGCGACAATTGTAAAATCACTGTTGCTGACGTCACAGGCATCCATGGGCTACGATTACCACTTACCATCGGGCGGGTCGTATTCCTGTTTGCCACCATCATTGTATTATTAAAAAAAACTTTATTATATCGGAAAAAAACAGATATTTCTCTTGCGAAGTTTCTGACAATTGTCAAGATTTAGAAGAATTGTAGGTAATTCTTGACAGGAAATGAGTTACCTATATGTCGGAATTTCGTGACAATTGTAGTGTTTCTTGTGACAATTGTCATAAACTTAGCCAGAGAAATACTTATCTGTTTTTTTCCGATATAATAAAGTTTTTTTAAATAATACAATGATGGTGGTAAACAGGAATACGGCCCGCCCGATGGTAAGCGGTAACCGTAGCCCATGGATGCCTGTGACGCCAGCAACAGTGATGTTTTACAATTGTCGCACCTGTCACCGTGGTGAAATTGGGGCCAAGAAAATACAATGTCAATTTAGTAATTGTCATTTTCCTCTAGAAGTCTAGACTGAACTCACGCAGTTAGAGTTAGACCAAGAAAAGTCTGCAACGATTTTGATAGCACACGTAGTGCAAGTGTTATTTAAACGTCAAACTTCTATGAAATTAAGACGTACTTACTTATAAACAATACTTGCACTGCGTGTGCTATCAAAATCGTTGCAGACTTTTCTTGGTCTAACTTTACACACTTTAGTCATCTTCAGCGGAGTGTCATAGCTCGGTATTTTTTGCTTATCATGTTTTTATTTCACGCCATTATAAATTAAATACGTACTAATAGAGTGATGTGATTCCGCTGCGTAGAGATTATCGATTTAAATCGGCAAGTCCACCCACATCCCTAAAAACATGCTAAAAACGCACACATATATACACAGCTTGCCCACCACCAAAATGGCTACGGGTTGATTATTTAATTTTGTACTGAGAACATGACAACATACTTACTAGGGTCATTGCGCTAGTTTTTGTCAGGCTCTAGTTTTCGTCCACTTGACGAATTTTGGATATAAATCTTCATTGCTCCATAAATTTGGACTTATTGCAATCCTTAATATCTAAACAATTTATCTATCCACATAAACATTATATTTATTTCGCAAGTAGCAAATTAAAAATGAAATGTATTATTTGCTAATCCGTATAGTGGACGGAAACTGACACTGGACGGTAAACTGACGCAATTACCCTATCTTTTATCTATTTGCTGTGAACAGGTCGTAATCTTCATCCATAATCCATAGCCCTGAACTCTTTCCAATTTTGTTACAATATAGCTCTAATGCCTACTGAGACCGGTTCACGGGTATCTATTGCTGTGCCCTTGAATGGGTTCCAGCAGGCGTTCTACATGACATCTAACTTGTCTTAAAGGGCCTCTGCGATGTTGGCTTCGCACGCCTCCCAAAGGCTCGAGACCCCAAGGTCCCGAGATACGGTAAAACATCTAACTAAATTAAAATAATGCCATAACATAAACACAATAATAGGTTTGTGGGAAAAAAAGTTTAATCGATATATAAGGAAACAGGACAAAGAGTTTACTGAATGGATGAAAATTATGTAAAACATAGTTTGTAATAATATAAATGACTATAACTATTTTAAGTAGGTATATAATATTACTAACTATTGTTTTACAAAATTTCCATCCATTCAGTATTCTTCCCTGGTTTGTAATATTATATAAATTAGTTATAGTCATTTATATAATATTACAAACTATTATTATTGCTACTATTATTATTTGGCATAGAAAAAGAGAGAGAAAATAAACACGCGTGTGTTTTGTTTTATTATCATATTATTTCATTCGATAAGGTCATCTGGGCGTAAACTAAAACAAATACTGTTCATGCAGACATGTGAGATGTAAAACACTATTTCATTTCTCATGCTCTGAAAGAGGATCGTTGTTGTTCTAAAAGGTGTGCAGAAAATGATACGTTTCTCCACTAGAGCATTATAGGTTCCAAGTACGATTTAAAAAAAAATTTCATATCTCATGCTCTGAAAGTGGGTCGTTGTTGTTCTAAAAGGTGCGCAGAAAGTGATACGTTTATGCTCTAGCGCAGAAAAGTGGTGTACTCCTCTGCGTCCCCGTCCCATGAACAACTGGGTGGAAACAAAATGGAAAAATAGTGTCTTTATTTCCTCGTCTGGAACAATTGGTAATTCTTTAATTTTACAAATCCCACGTTGATCCTTTTTTTATAAAAAATGATGTAAGTAATTTGTTAAAAACAAATTATTCTTGATTTCTTTCGTTGAATTCTATTTACTCGATTTCATAAAGCGGGAACCAAAAGGAATACACCAAAAATATTTTTTTAAACCTTACGCTTGCGTAAATGAGCAAAGGCAGAATCTTATACAGCCACAGTTAAACGTTTGTACGATATTAAATTGGTTTTTAAAGTTATTTAGAACTATATTCATTAAAATAAAATAAAATACAAGATAAAAGTTTCTTATATTATTAATTAAATTGTTATTTAATATTAAAAATACTTTTATTATATTATGACGTGGTGCGGCGCACCATGGTCGCGGTGCGGTCCGGTAGTCTGTTGCGGCTTTTAGAACGAAAAAGTATAAAATTAAAAAAGTACGAGGCAATCCCGCTGATTTTCATACTATAATGAACAAATTATTTTAAAATTGTTGTAGTTTGTAAAAAAATGTGTGTTTTCGTAAATATTGCAATCTAAATGATTTTCGTTAGGGGTGATTAATCTTCACGCATGTAAAGTCTCCGATTGCAAGTAAGTCCTAAGGAAAAAATCATGGCCGTAGGTTTGTTATGTACTTCAATTACTGATTTTGCGAAATTGCCTTGTCTTGTTTGGTTTCCTCGCATTCAATATGAAAAGTAGAGTGTTTAACTCGGGTGAAAGGCACCGTTTCTGTCTCGGACTATTGGCGCTCTCACTGCGTTCGAGCGCCAAACTACCTCGACAGAAATGGGTGCCTTTCAACCCTTGGTTAACAATCTACTATACCTACACAGCTCTTTCAATCGAGATTTAGTCAAATAAATAGTAAACGTAGGTACTTACTTACACTTTACTCTAAATACCCTCCTTCTCCAACTTAATTAATGTGAGGGAGCCTAACGCCTAAAAGCGTAGTTACAATAAATGTAAGCAAATATTGAAAGCCGTATATCTTAGTTAATTTAGTTAATAAGTAAAAAGAATGATGATATGTGAAGAGCGATTACAGCGGCAGTTAAGCCCTAGGGGCTTTGTTCGCTGTCATATTTTGTTAAATGTATATTAAAAAATAAAAAATAAATATCTTTATTTCAGAATATTAAAAAATTCCATAGAATATTGTTAGTATCATATCATTACAGCTACATGTTAGCTATGTGTATATGCTTTGTGTTAATATATTTATGAAAAAAATAAAAAATTGGCGGTATTTTATAAGTAAGGCTCCTTTCCCATGATTAAAGCCGCGTATCCATTAGAGGCAGCCTCGCGTCGAGCGGCTGCCTCGCCCCGAGGCCGCGCAAGTGGAGACGCTTGCTCAACCTGAGGCTCGCCGCGACACGAAGCAAATTCGTGGCCGCGAGCCGAGCCATATTTTGTCGGTTTTTTTTACCGTGCTCAAAGGAGCCTCAGTCCGAGCCGTGCATTTGATGGAGACGATCGACGCGTTTTGGCTTTAAACTGCACACGTTGCGGATCAAGCTGAAGCGATTCGCCTCGAGCTGATCACAACGTGCCTCGAGCCTTTGCCTCAGAACGAGCAGCCTCAAACTGAGGCTGTTTGGTTCAAGTTGAGGCTGCTCGACCTGAGTTTGCCTCTAGTGGATACGCAGCTTAAGACGGTAATAGTAGCACTATCAATCGAGCTGAACAGTATTTAAAGTAAAGTGTAAGTAAGTTTAGTATTTATATGATTCAAAATCGATTGAAAGAGAATCGGCCCGATTCGAACTTTAATATACCTACGTCAATTAATAGATCTCATGGTATAATAATATACTCCGCCTGGTACTCTCCTCCCATCTTTTCGTGGTCACGTGACTGACACAAGCCTACGTCATCATGCGACAGCGCTATATGATAATATGCGATAGCGCTATATAAAGTGGCAATGTTATTGTGACGTAGGCTTGTGTCACTCTGGGAAGAGAAGACCAGTATGTTTTATTAGACTATGATAGATCTAGAAACGATCATGGAGTTATAAGAAGGAGTGAACTGTCACTTTTTTTGCCATACTAAATTGAACCTTATCACAGAGCCAGAAAGACGTTCGTACCAGTACAGAGAAAACGGTCCACTTGAGATAGCAAAGGTGGGCCGCGGTGTCTCACTCGCACATGTTGCCAATGTTAAAAATATACCATTGTGGTAGTATTTATATCAATATACTACTGAAATTAAATACCTTCTTATATTATTTAAGTGCTATATTCAGAGTACGGTTCTGATATCTTTTAGGAAATTTGTAAATAATGTAAATTTGTTTGCCGCTTGTGCCGACTGGGCTGCCACTTATGATGCACCGACGGTAGATGAAAAAGTAGCCAACTTCAATACCACTCTCCTAAATCTATTCGATGTTCATGCACCAGTTCGTGCAGTAAAGCTGAAGCGGCCACCTGCTCCGTGGATCACTAGGGATGTTCGGATGGCCATGTCTAGGCGTGATAAAGCGTTTCGGGCTTACAAGCGAGATCGGTGTGATGCGAGCTGGGTTCATTTTAAAGCTGCGAGAAACCGCTGTAACCAGATGGTGAGAGCTGCGAAGCGCCGTTACATCCATGAAAATATTTTATCTTCCTCTTTAGCTGACACATGGAAATTCCTAAGGTCACTTGGTATCGGTAAAACTAAAGGTGACGTGGATTCTACTTCTTTCACTTTAGACCAATTAAATACTCACTTTGCTAAAACCACATCCCTCAACTCAATAGTAAAATTTAAAACTTTATCCCTTATTGCTTCTTTCTCTGCTCCCGATATCGATTCTTTTGTCTTTAGTCCTGTATCTCTTGAAGAAATCCGCAAAATTATTTTGTCCATTAAGTCTAAGGCTGTGGGTCATGATAGCGTGAGTCGAGTTATGGTCATCCACATTCTTGATTATATTCTGCCGGTACTTTCGCATATTATTAATACATCTTTGTGCACTGGGGTTTTTCCTTCTTGTTGGCGTAAGGCCTTTGTCATTCCTCTACCTAAAATTAATAACCCCAGTTCTCTCACTCATTTTCGGCCGATCTCTATCCTTCCATTTCTATCTAAAATTCTCGAGGCAGCGGCCCATAAACAAATTTCGAAGTTTATTCACCAGTATAATCTCTTGTCACCACTTCAGTCTGGTTTCCGAGCCGGTCACAGTACCACCACAGCACTTCTTAAAGTTGCCGAGGATATTCGACTTGGGATGGAAGCTGGTAACGTTACGGTGCTGGTGCTTATAGATTTCTCTAACGCCTTCAATGTGGTTGACCATGACCTACTACTCGCTACTTTGACTCACTTGCGTGTGTCTTCAGAGGCAACAAAATGGTTTTCCTCCTATTTGTCAGATCGTGTCCAGGCAGTTCGTGCTGGCCGCTCACTGTCTGATTGGTGTGCGCTAGACACTGGAGTCCCTCAGGGAGGTATTCTTTCTCCCTTTTTATTTTCTGTGTTTATCAACCTAATTACCACCAATATTCGTTGCTCCTATCATCTGTACGCCGACGACCTGCAGCTGTACGCTCAAGCTAACGTGAACGAGATAAACACGGCCATCTCGTTGCTTAACAATGATCTGGATCGCATCGCGGAATGGTCTGACAGTTTTGGGATTAGTGTCAACCCAGCCAAGTGCCAAGCCATAGTTTTGGGAAGCCAGCGGCAAATCTCTAAGCTTAATTCAGTTTCTATCGCACCGATCCTGTTTGATGAGGCTATTATTCCTGTGAGCGCAAAGGTTAAAAATTTAGGGTTAATTTTTGATTCTACCTTTTCCTGGAGCGGCCATATGGCGGATGTGAGCAGAAAGGTTTCAGGAACATTAAGATCTCTCTATAAGTTTAAGAATTTCCTACCAGTTAGCACGAAAAAGATGTTGGTACAGGCGTTGATTTTGCCAATTATTGATTATGGTGATGTGTGTACAACGAACGCCACTCAAGAGTCCCTTAACAAACTAGAACGTCTCCTCAACAATGGCATACGATTCATCTTTGGCCTGCGTAAATATGATCGTATTTCCTTCTACCGCCGCCAACTCAATTGGCTCTCTATCCGTCGCCGTAGATGCCTCAGAATACTTTGTACTCTATTTTCTATTATGTTTGAGCCTTTTGCTCCTAAATATCTTAAGAATAAGTTCGTGTTTGACACCCCTCGCCCAGGCTGTGAGCTGCGAACCTCTCGTATTCTCAAACTTTCAGTTCCTGCTCACCATACTGGTTTCATGACTAATTCCTTCGCTGTCCAGGCGAGTCGTCTCTGGAATTCACTCCCTCTCAACATAAGACAAGCCCCGAGCAAATTTGCTTTTAAGAGGATGCTGCATAAACATCTGCTGAAACAAGAGTATGAGTAGGTAGTATCCATCGTAATATATTAGTATGTATGTGAGAATTATGTAGTAGTATATTCATTGTATATATTTTATTATTTTTATCTGTGTATTGTATATGTAGTTTATTATGTTTTTCAGTTGTTTGCAATAGTTCCTAATTGAATTCTCTTACTCTTCTTCTTGCACCATTTTTATTACATCTCTGTTTAGCCCTATGGTTGACTGGTAGAGAATGCCTTTAGGCATTAAGTCCGCCATTTGTACATTTTATTTGTATTTTGTGCAATAAAGTTTAAATAAATAAATAAATAAATAAATAAATAATTATGATGTCAATATTATTAACTGATTTAACCAAGCATGTGCACAACAATAAAAAACACTAATTTTGATATGGTAGACATTGTAGTAGTAAGTTTGAATATTAATTGGTATCCCTAACCTGATGACATATTTACAAAACACGTGAATGCAAAATTTCTTAAAAATGGTGAAGAAATGTTGCGTTAAAGGTTGTGGGAGTGAAATAATTTCTGATTGTGTAATATCGTTTCACAAGGAAGCCACAATTATTACATTTTACGATAAAAATACAAGTTAGACATTGTCAAACTCATTAGGGTGACCATGATGTCGGCACGATGAGAACCAGTTTTACCACTTCCTTTATGGTTTTACACAATTCTTATTACGTACTTAAACGTAAGTTTTCATAAATAGGTATGTATTTATTTCGGCATGTTTAAATTGGTGAAATGAGAGCCAATACAGAATAAATAATTGCAAAAATTGAAATCCAAAGTCCTTAAACATTACAGACACATTTATAAATTGTTATAATAATAAAAAAGCACATAGATAATAAAAGAAAAATAGAAGTTTATCGTAATTTACTGCCTTTTGGGACGATACCAGAAACGTTACTGGGAATTTAGCCCTCATAAGCACGAGCGCTTTTTCAACGCGCGTTACAAAAGGGGTTGAATCCGTTCACACGCTAAATTCGATTTAACGACCAACGCTTAAAGTCGAAAAAAAATAACAAGGCTTGATAAAAAGCGCCACCACCATCGTGTGAACAAATACACATGTTTCCATTTGTTTCATTCTAACGCGCTTTTTTAACGCGCGTTGAAAAAGCGCTCGTGCGAATGAGGGCTTACCCTCTTTGGAAAATTTACTGGGAACGGCACATCACTAGTTTCTTTACATTTCATGACTCTTCTCTTTTCGCACAGATGGCCTACCACCGTGAACACCGAAGTTCGCAAATTACGGGCATCTTTCTCTTTTACTCCTATAAAGGAGTAATTACAGTGACAGAGAAAGATGCTCGCAATTTGCGAACTTCGGTGTTTATGGTTTTCGGTGACACCGAAATAATTTTTAGCTTGTAAGATTTTTACTATTGTACGTATGTTAGTTTGTAAGGTATGTATCTATGGGCCTTAGTCGCCTGATAATAAATGATATTTATTTTTTTAATTTAATTTATGCTCCAGTGACAAGCGTCCTAGTTAAAAACTATAACAAACGGGCGTAGCGGATCCACGCGACCCTGAGGCAGTGGCGGATTTGCTCTAAGGCCGAATAGGCCCGGGCCTAGGGGCAGTCTATATGATGGGTGCTGAG
The DNA here is from genome assembly GCF_910591565.1 of Cydia splendana. NCBI lineage: Eukaryota > Metazoa > Arthropoda > Insecta > Lepidoptera > Tortricidae > Cydia > Cydia splendana. Next base: position 1,002,828 of record NC_085965.1, on the reverse strand, counting down.
AAAGGGGCGTCTAGTGCTTGCTACAGGGCCTGGGGCCTAGGACGGCAAAAACTGTAAATCCCCCACTGCCCTGAGGGCCTACCCCAAACCACTTTCGACATTTTGTCTCTCTGTCGCACTTGTAAATTCGTACGTAAGTGTGACAGAGAGGCAACACGTCGAACTTGGTTCGCGGTAGACCCTCTGGTTCTGTCACCATATCTGTCTCTCTATCTCTCTCACTCATACCCGTGTTCTTGACAGACGTTACGGCGGACCACATTCCTGACGATCCACCATGTTCGTGGTCCAGTGCGCCTATTAGCAACAGCTTTTAGAACAACTAAATTAAGTGCCTAAGGTTGTGTGAAGCGTTTTAAAGAAGAGAAAAAAACTATATCCATCCCTTTTCAGACCATAATACTAGTACAGCGAAAATACAGTATGATTCTCTATAACTATGCACGAATAACAAAAGATCCTGGCCAAACTATATATTCAATGTTATCCTATTATCCCACATACATATGACTTATGGTCACCCTAATTAGAAAGAGATGCAACGGCCCACCTTGACTTCTCATGTGGACACACTTTTTGGCTAATGTACTCTGTCCGGTTTACTCTCTAGGTCCGTGATCGTTTCTAGATCTATTAATTGACGTAGGTATATTAAAGTTCGAATCGGGCCGGTTCTCTTTCAATCGAGTTTGAATCAAATAAATACTAAACTTACTTACACTTTACTTTAAATACTGTTCAGCTCGATTGATAGTGCTAGTACTATTACCGTCTTAATCATGGGAAAGGAGCCTTACTTATAAAATACCGCCAATTTTTTATTTTTTTCATTTATTTATTAACACAAGGCATATACACATAACTAACATGTAGCTATAATGATATGATACTAACAATATTGTATGGAATTTTTTAATATTCTGAAATAAAGATATTTATTTTTTATTTTATTAATATACCTACATTTAACAAAATATGACAGCGAACAAAGCCCCCTAGGGCTTAACTGCCGCTGTAATCGCTCTTCACATATCATCATTTTACTTATTAACTAAATTAACTAAGTTATACGGCTTTCAATATTTGCTTACATTTATTGTAACTACGCTTTTACACGTTAGGCTCCCTAACGTTGATTAAGTGGGAGAAGGAGGGTATTTAGAGTAAAGTGTAAGTAAGTACCTACGTTTACTATTTATTAGACTAAATCTCGATTGAAAGAGCTGTGTAGGTATAGTGTTTTACATCTCACATGTCTGCATGAACAGTATTTGTTTTAGTTTACGCCCATGATGACCTTACCGAATGAAATAATATGATAATAAAACAAAACACACGCGTGTTTATTTTCTCTCTCTTTTTCTTTTTCTTTTTTTTTGTCATTTATATTATTACAAACTATGTTTTACATAATTTTCATCCGTTCAGTAAACTCTTTGTCCTGTTTCCTTGTCTATTAATTAAAAAAAAAAAAATTTTTTTTTTTTTCAAGTTTAGAGTAGTCTTAGTACTCTTCCCTGGTAAGAAATGATACGTTCCCGAAGTGTGTCCCGTTCCCCTGCTGCACGCCCGCGTAGTCGACCATCGAGATGTAGCGCTCGTTGACGGGCGTGAGCCGCGCCATGATCCCGGGCACGTCGGTGGGGCTGGTCACTAGCGACCGCACCATGCCCAGTCTAAGGTCTTTGCACGGAGACAATTGGTTTACGACGAAACCTAATAATAGATACGTTTATATCTAATAATAAATATAATCTATTATTAATAGGTTAATTAACATTATTAACCATAGCTATGCCCCTAAGTTTGATTTTTTCGATTTTGTGATTATAGTAAAAATTAGGAGCGAAAAACAGATTTCATACAAATTTGTAAATTTATGCTTTTATAGGTACCTACCTAATAATTAGAAATCGAAAAAACTCAAACGTAGGGGCATAACTATGGTTAATATACATCAAATTATGTAAAAATATTTTCCATAGTGTCAATATCCAGAGAGGAAAATGGGAACTACGTTTGTATGAAAAGGCGATTTCGCCCGGGTCCTCCACTTTCGTCTTAACTTAAGATTTCCTTTGAAACTTATAGAGTTAGACCAAGAAAAGTCTGCAGCGATTTTGATAGCCCACGCAGTGCAAGTGTCATTTTAAACGTCAAACTTCTATGAAATTCCTTCCTTCTTCCTCGCGTTATCCCGGCATTTTGCCACGGCTCATGAGAGGCTGGGGTCCGCTTGACAAACTTCTATGAAATTATGACGTATAAATAACACTTGCACTGCGTGATCTATCAAAATCGCTGCAGACTTTTCTTGGTCTAACTCTATCAAAGTTGATGCGGATATAGTGTAGGTACTTACTTGATATAAAATGATCATAAATGTATTATATTGCATCAATTTACTGACCTGACGGTAAGTCTGAAAAGAAAAGATAGATTGTCATGAAATTTAGGTGACTCTACTTTATTTTTAACGCTACGTGATGGAAAAATCTACTATCATATGGTAGGCACTGACACCCATGGACACCTGTACCTAACATTACAAGTGTTGCAAGTGCGTTTCCGGTTTTTAAGATGGGAGTTCGCTATGTTCTTAAAGGTTTGAAGTCGTAGCGGTCCGGAAATACCACGGAGGACAGTCAGTTCGTTCACAATTTAGTCGGGCGAGGCGGGAAGTTGCTGGAGAGGAGACACGCACAGTTAACGACAGGGCAAATGTGTTCTTGACTGTACAAACATACCTTTTCACATCACCTATTCGGGAAAAAGCTTTTTCTTCTTAGGAGGGATCAAAGAGTTTTTTTTTTTTCATTATTTAGGTTGAATTATACACGATGCAATAGGATTGATAGGATTGACGGATTCGAGATGTGGTGCTGGCGTGAAATACTGGGAGTGTCGTGGACTGAACGCCGCACCAATGCTTCAATCCGAAGCAAACTAAAAGTCCTCACTCCTCTCTCTGTAGTCTACTTGCGGAGAGCTCTTTCTTTGTTTGGACACGTGGCGAGACGAGAACCACACAACCTCGAGAAAAACATAATGATTGGCCGTGTCGAGGGAACAAGAAGTAGAGGCAGAGCTCCAACTCGCTGGACGGATCCTCTCCTGGAGGCAATTAATAGTAGCACACAGTCCGCACTTCATCAGGCTCAGAACAGAGCAGCCTGGAGACTTCTTACAGATAGAGCTACTTATGGTGGTCACGACCCTCAGCTGTGAGGATAATGACGAAGAATTACACGGTACACGATGATTTTTAATCGGTGATCAGGAACATTTTTTTCTAACTCAGTAATTGATGTAGATCACGTTGAAGTCGTAATTACACGGAAACAAACTTGTTTTTTATTTTATCATAATTTTAATTTTGAGTTCATATTTATCCTAAAATCCTTGTTACTCTACTAATCGGTATTTATGAGTTACTTATAGCCTCTTTACAAACTTAATGGCAATTGATAATTTATGAGTAATAACTTGTCATTGTCATATGCAATTAAAATCTTTAACAGCCTGAGCCGTGAGATTAAAGAGGCGGCTTCTTATGACCTGTTTGTTGAGAAGTTGAAAGCATATTTAATTGATGTAACATTAAATAATAATGCTAACTGAATAACTAGGTATTACTTTATTGTAATGATTAACATTTTACATGCACGACGCTAAGTTTATATATAATGTGTAATGACAGTGACAGCTGCAGCGCGGGAGGCCTCCAGCCGGCGGCGGCAGCGGGAGCCACTTAAAGATGCGTTCCATGTCATCCTTCCTTTTCAGTGATACCTAGCAGGCTGGATCACTATCCGCCCACTGCGGGTACTTCTAGGTTGAGGAGCTGTCACCAGCGGCTGTGGTTCTGGACTCTGCACAGTTAGTGTGGGTTTTGCTGGTGATATAGGTGACGGCTGCACTACAGGGACTGGTGACTGGTCTGTAGGTAATGGCTGTCCAACAGTGTCTGGATCTTCTGTTCCTGGCTCTGGAGCTTCTGTGGCCAGTTCTGTGTAATTAGCTGTTGGTTTAAGGTGCCAGGAGTTTCTTTTATAAATTGCACCATCATCAGTCTCTACTTTGTAGGCTCGGTGACCTTCTTCTGTCACTATTTTTGCTGGAACCCAGTTTTGATGACCTTTTCGTAGCATCACGTTTTCATTACTAACAAACTTTTTATTTACCTTTTTTCCTCTGTCTGCATATGTCTTTTCTTCTTCTTTAATTTTTTGTAATTGTTTAGTGACATTTCTAATTATTTTTGGTATAAAGAGTTTACTGTTTGTAGGAAGTAAGGTTTTAGTCCTTCTATTAAACATCCTTTGTGCTGGTGACCCAAGATCTAGTCGGGGTGTGTTCCTGTGATGCAGTAACGCTAATTGTAAATCTGTATTGTCTTCCATACATTTTTTCATTAAATTTTTAGCTTCTTGAACATAGCGTTCCGCTAATCCGTTGGAGCGAGGAAAGTGTGGACTTGATATTCTGTGTTCAAAGTTCCATTCCTTTCTGAATTGTCTAAACTCTTGGCAGTCATATTGTTTACCACCATCAGTCAATAGTATATCAGGAATTCCAAATGTCGCAAACCAAGATTTCAGATTGTCAATTATGTCAAGGCTGGTAACTCTTTTCAGTTCCTTAAGGTCAAAGAAACCTGAGTAGCCATCTGCTATCACTATATAGTCTTTGCCTTTCAAATGAAATAAATCCGTTGCCACGAGACTCCAAGGGCGTTCTGGTGCTGTTTGTACAACAATAGGCTCCATTGGATTATCTTTTTGTACTTTTGCACATGTTGTACAAGATTTCGTGTAATTGACTAAATCCGTAGTCATACCTGGCCAAAATACGTTGTCGCGGGCGAGCCGTATTGTGCCTTGAATACCTTTATGACCCAGGTGGCATTGTTTCATCACTAGTGATACCATTGATATGGGTACTAGTACCCTGTCGTTTTTGAAAATGAGGTCGTTATATACACTGAGCGTTTCTCTATAGTGCCAGTATTTTTTTAAGTTATCTGGTAATTGCCCCATTTTTGCAGGCCAGCCATCTTGTATAATTTGTTTCAAGTTTCTCAACTCACTGCTATTCTCAATTTCTTGTTTGATTTCTTCTCTGCGGTTTTTTGAAAATGGCACAATAGCACATATTTGCAAGTTTTCAGAGTTAACATCTTCGCAGTTTAGCTTCTCACAATCTCGACTCAAAGTATCAGCTACATACATCTCTGAACCTTTTTTATATGTCACTTTGGGATTATATGGCAAAATCTGGTATAACATTCTTTGCAGTCTTGGTGGTGCACTGGTAAGTGGTTTTTTGAAAATTGTTTCTAAAGGTTTATGATCAGATTCTATTGTTAAGTCCTTGCAACCCCAGATATAGTTATGAAATTTTTTACAAGCCACTAAGATTGCATTGGCCTCTTTTTCCAATTGACTGTAGCCCTGCTCAGTTTTAGTGAAAGATTTAGCACAGTAAGCAATAGGTTTTTCTTTTTGGATCATTACACCACCACAGGCATAACTACTAGCATCAACTGAGAGCAAAATTGGTGCTTGAGGATCATAAAATCCCAGAACAGGTGGGTTTTTTAGCAGCTCTTTTAATTTGGTGAACGCTTCTTCTTGCGGTTGATCCCAAACCCATTCTACATCTTTGTGTAATAATAGTCTCAGGGGGCTAGTAATATCTGCCATATTTTTTATGAATTTTGATAAGTAGGTAATTAACCCTAGAAACCGTTGCAGTTCTTTTATATTTTCTGGTCTCTTAATTTTTGTGATGGTTTCTATTTTTTCTGGGTCGGGCTTTAAGCCTTCACTAGTATTTGACTTCTTGTGTACTGAATACACACTTTTCTTTATTAAGTTTAAGACCTGCATTTCTAAACTTTTCCAGTACTTTTTGTGTAGTCTTCTCTAATTCGTCTTTACTGGCAGCATGTAGAAGTACATCATCCATTGACACTTCTGTATTTTCCAGGTCCGCTAAGAGTGAGCTCATAACTTGCTGGAAGACTTCTGGAGCTGATGCTAAGCCGAAGGGCATTCTTAAGCAAGAATATCTTCCAAAGGGTGTACTAAACGTGAGATATTCTGATGTGCGGTGAGTCACTTGCAGTTGCCAAAATCCTTTTCTGCAGTCTAGCAGTGTGAACCATTTCGAGCCATGAATTCTGGCAGCAATTTCTTCAAGAGTATTAAGTGGGTAATGTCTTCTTTTTAAATTTTTGTTTATGTCTGAGGGATCTAAGCACAGTCTTATTTTGTCATTTTTCTTCACCACAACCATAGGTGAAACGGCTGGTGTAGGCTTTGTCACAGGTTTAATTATTTTCTGTTTGACCATGCTATCCAACTCATCTTTTACTTTTTTTCTTATGGTGTGGGGAATTTTACGTGCTGGGCATATAGGTAACTTTGGATTGTCTACTAAATCAATATCATATTTGTATTGTTTCAGGCAACCAATTCCTTCAAACAAGTCATCATTTATTGTAATAGCATCAATTCTCTTTACTAAATTTAACTTTTCACATGTTTTCTTTCCAAGAATTGGTGTCACTTTTTCATCAACAACATAGTATTTAATCAGGTTTTGCTGTCCTTTACTAATAGTCATCAGTTTTGCTTCACCTATGACTTGCATCTTATGCTTTGAAAAGGATGTCAGGTATCTGGTTGTTGATGGACTGAGATGTGATTTTGTTCTATCCATTATTTCTCGGCTAATAACATTGCACCGACTGCCTGAATCAAGTTTGAACATCACTGTGACTCCATTAGGTAAGGTTAATGGCTCATACCAGTCTTCTTTACCAACATCATCATCATCAGTATCTATAGATGACACCATGAATCCATCTTCACTATCATATTCATCATTCTGGAGAAGTGAGTCCACCGTTTTTATTTTACAACATTTGGTAAGATGGTTTCTTCGGTTACATCTCAGGCATATTTTCTTAAAAGCAGGACAGTTTCTTCGGGCATAGTGTCACATCTACCACAATGAAATGTCTCTTCACTTTTATCTTCTTTTTTCTTATTATTCATATTGATATTGTCTTCTTTTTTCTTAATATTTGTATTTTTATTGTTCCAGGTAACCGCATCTACAGTAGGAGCCTGCTTCATACTTTTTACTTGCATTTTAACTTGCTCCGCTGAGCGGCTGAGGTCAATTGTTTTTTGCAGTGTAAGGGCTTGTTCAGCTAACAACTTCTCTCTAAGGGAGTCGCTCCTTACTCCTACTACAATTCTATCACGAATGAGGCTGTCTTCTAAGGTACCATAATCACAGTTTTTAGGGTTCCGTACCCAAAGGGTAAAACGGGACCCTATTACTAAGACTTCGCTGTCCGTCCGTCCGTCCGTCCGTCCGTCCGTCCGTCCGTCCGTCCGTCTGTCACCAGGCTGTATCTCACGAACCGTGATAGCTAGACAGTTGAAATTTTCACAGATGATGTATTTCTGTTGCCGCTATAACAACAAATACTAAAAACAGAATAAAATAAAGATTTAAATGGGGCTCCCATACAACAAACGTGATTTTTGACCAAAGTTAAGCAACGTCGGGAGTGGTCAGTACTTGGATGGGTGACCGTTTTTTTTTTGCTTTTTTTTCGTTTTTTTTTTTTTGCATTATGGTACGGAACACTTCGTGCGCGAGTCCGACTCGCACTTGCCCGGTTTTTTACTTTACTTTTAAGTTCTGTGAGAAATTCGTCAAATGGTTGGCCCTCTTTTTGTATTATGGTATTAAATATATACCTTTCATATGATTCATTAATCTTTGGAGTGAAATGATTTGTAAATTTGTCTTTAATGGTTTGTAATTGTAACTCCTCATCACTTGTAAGATTGAACGTATTGTATATAACCACCGCGTCAGGTCCGATACATGCCATGAATACCGCCACTTGCACCGTTGGTTTTTTCCCTTCCAGGTTTGTAGCGATGGCATACCACTCGAATTGTTGGAGCCACAGCTTCCACGCCTTCGCTACATCTTCACTGGTGTTTATGATGAATTGTTTGGGCGGCTTTATGTTGACGTCTGTTTTGTTTTCGGCCATATTTTGATGGTTTTCCCGGTTTCGGCACCATGTAACATTAAATAATAATGCTAACTGAATAACTAGGTATTACTTTATTGTAATGATTAACATTTTACATGCAGGACGCTAAGTTTATATATAATGTGTAATGATAATGACAGTGACAGCTGCAGCGCGGGAGGCCTCCAGCCGGCGGCGGCAGCGGGAGCCACTTAAAGATGCGTTCCATGTCAATTGATAAGGCATTTTTTACGGTTAAGGAATTCTACAGTAAATTTAACATTAAATAATTTCGTAAATAATGACATTTGTGATGTATTTGTGATGTTTAAGCTATTTTCTTCTTCTTTCCTTGATCTGGTTATGTGTTTTTAATTTAGTGTTAGTGTTTTGTAGTTGAGTGTTTAGTGTTAGTTGTATATTTCGTAGTTCTATTGTGATTTTGTTGACATGTGTTATTTTAACATTAAAGAAATTGAATTTGAATTTGAATTTGAATTTGCATAAACAAAGTCATATATCCTTCAAATTTCCCGCCATATCGATGGCACTTGACGTATCGTAGTTACTTCATGTAGGATAACCATGTATTTGGTGGTTATTAGTTTTAATTATGTTTTAACTTTTAATTAATTAAACAATTAGATAATTGCGTGAGACTAATAAATTTAATTTGGGCTAGATATTAATATTTTTCTACTCCTGATCACCGATGAAAAATCATCGTGTATTTTGAAACATGATAATTTCCTCATAAGTGATGTGTAAAGCAGTATGTGTCATATGAGTCATATGTCATATAGAAGCAAAGTTAGCAACATCCACTTAAACTGAAGAAATAAGTAATAACAATCTTAATGTATAATTGGAAATTAAACGAACTTACCTGTAAGTGAAGTTCTATTTCAATTATATTAGCTGCACAAACTTCGAAATGATAAGTAACTTGTAGTAGGCGCAACCATACAGCCTCTGGCCCTCCTCTGGCCATGTTAAGTATTCAGAGTAAAAAGTTAAAATTTCTCAACGAGAATTCAAAATTTTGTATCAGATTTCTGAACGCATAGTCGCGCCCCCGCGCGCGTGCCGCTGTCGCCCTCATTTAGTTTAGAGCAGGGGTCTCCAAACTTTTTTACCTGAGGGCCAAATTGCGCTTCAGAAACTTACGCGCGGGCCACCGTCGGTTTTTGTGACGGGAGAAGGTGTCTGGTTGCTGCTATTAGGAACAGTTCCACTCTCAATGAATGCTGAACCCCTGGAGCCTGAGGGCCTACCGCGAACCACGTGCGACGTGTTGCCTCCTTGTCACATATACGTACGAATTTACAAGTGCGAAAGAGAGGCAAGACTTCGAACGTGGTTCGCGGTAGGCACTCTGGTTTCCGCAGGCCGGACTGTTAAAAATTGTCTGTGTAGTCTATGCCGTACATTAGGTGTCAAATATTTTATATCTGTGGCTTTCTCTTTGATCGCTGCTCTCAGCCCATGCAGCCGTAAGATTGTGTCGTCCCCTTTTTACATTTATTTTATGTTTTACTCAGCCTATAAAACTTATACAGATATATTTTAATGTTTTCAATGATATAAAAACTAGATATAGTGGTGTGTTAATTTGTTACGATTAATACAGACTCATATCATAACTTGGTGTTGCTCATTCGTAATCTCGGCTAGTCCCTCGTCTGCTTCCCGTGTGCTCCTTATATTCCTAACAGGTTCAGGGCCTAGGCACAAAAGCTGCAGAAAAGCTAAAAGGCGTTGAGATATTCCCAGATTACCCGAGTTACGACAATGGCGCAACCAGGGACGAGCACATGTAACATAACCTCAACGTCCACCTTAGAGAAACTGAAAGGCTTGGACAATTGGATCAATTGGAAATTCGCTGTGAAGATGGTGCTTACTCTTGATGGTTTATGGGGCTGCGTCGATGGCACAGACACGGACACTACCAAAGACGGACGGGCTTTAGCAAAAATTTGCCTGTCATGTGAGCCACACCTTTACCAAATCGTGCGGAATGCGACGACCGCTAAGGATGCGTGGAAGTCATTATCCGATACTTTCGAAGACAAAGGACTGTACAGGCGAGTACTTTTATTACGCAAATTACATAGAGTAGAATACGGTCACTTTGCGGGCATGTCGGATTACATCGGAGGTGTCCTTAAGCTCGTCACGCAGCTAGCCGATATCGGGAAGGTTATCGACGATGCAGAGACAGCTGAAATCCTGCTGTCGGGCTTGCCAGAAGAATTTAACATACTAGTGTCCAGCCTTGAGGCGGCTAATCTCAGCGGCACCTTATCAAGTGAGGTGGTCCGGACCAGACTACTTCAAGAAGATCACAGACGAAGCCAAAGTAACACTACAGACAACCTAGCCTTCATGGCTAATAGGAAGAAGAAAAGCAACAATAACTTATGTACTTACTGTCAGAAAAAGGGCCACTCCGCAAACCGCTGTTTTAAGAAGAAACGAGAAGAAGCAAGGAAAACTGGACAGGAACACACCATGTTTGCTTCTGCATACTCGGCAACACATTCTAATGAATATGTGCTCGACAGTGGAGCGTCCAGTCACATGGCTGGTGACTTGTCTCTTCTTCATGAAACTAAAAGCAAGAAATGTGTGATCACAGTAGCCAATGGACAGCAACTTAATAGTGAAGTTATTGGTAAGACTTTTATATCACCTGAATTGACTCTAAATGATGTGCTATATGTGCCTAATTTAGCAAAAAATTTAATGTCTGTCAGTGAAATTACAAAAAATGGTTATGTTGTAGTGTTTTCAAATAATTATTGCAATATCTATAGCTCTTGTCAAATCACAGGCAATAAGGTTTTAACTATTAATAAGCAAGATGGGCTCTATAAGTTGAAAGTGGATGAGCAAACTCGACCTGACCCCCAATTAGGCAACTCTATGTCCCTGCATAGGCAAGGATCCATGAGTGCTAATGCTGCTGACGCTGTGCCTTACTCTATTATGCATAAGCGTCTTGGTCATTTGAACCAGCAAGGTATGTCGGTATTAGGTGGAGGGAATAAGTGTAGTGTCGTATTTCAGGCTGAAGACGGCATTCCTGCACAGTGCATCGCCTGCCTTACCGGGAAGATGTGTGAAACATCGTTTCCGCGGTCAAGTGCGGGGCGTGCTGCTAACCTTCTGGACCTGGTGCATAGTGACATCGCCGGACCGGTTCATGTACCCAGCTGGGGCGGAGCTCGGTATTTGCTAACATTCACCGACGACAAGTCAAGACGCACCTTTGGCTATCTACTGAAGAACAAGTCTGAGGTGAGTTCTCATTTTGTAAATTTTAAAACTTTAGTTGAAAATCAAACTGGATTGCGTATTAAAGTATTACGTACTGACCAGGGTACTGAATATTGCAATAAAACTTTGTCCGATTACCTTAAAAAGGCAGGAATAATTCACCAAACTACTTGTCCTTATTCTCCTTCTCAAAATGGTGTCAGTGAGAGAGCAAATCGTACGATTTTTGAAAAAGCTCGAGCTATGTTACAGGATTCTCAGTTACCTGATCGCTACTGGGGCGAGGCTGTTATGACGGCCATTTATTTAAAAAATAGGTCGCCTACCAGTGCATTATCGGGTGGAATTCCTGAATGCGAATGGACTGGATCTGATAAGTTAGATCTTAGTCATTTACGCGTTTTTGGCTGTGTAGCATACTCTCATGTGCCTAATCAAAAGAGACGTAAGCTGGATGCAAAGGCAAAACAGCATATTTTTGTAGGATATGGTGAAACCTGCAAGGGATATCGCTTAATAGATCCAGTTAACCCTAAAAGGGTTATTTATTCTAGAAGTGTTGTGTTCCTTGAGGACAAATTTATAGGAAACAATCTATTGCATGCAAATGCTGAGGCGAAAAGAGCAAATTTTATTATTTTTGATAATTTTATTAATGATAATTTTAAAAATGATAATAGAGGGAATAATACTTGCTGCAATAATATTTTAAACAATAACTGTGATATTAGTGTAGGTAATAATGATTGTGATAATAATCTTAACCCTCTAAACAGCCATGAGGATCATGTAAATTATAATTCACCTAATCAGGACTCTATAACTGTTTCAGAGGAGGCGGCAAGCACACCAGTGCAATCACCCCTGTCTGAGCTGTATCGCACAACTGAAGACGCCACTGAGGATAGCGGCGAGGCTGTGGTGCTGTCTAGCCCTGTCACCTCACCACTGCAACCCTCTGCATCTTCAGATTATGAGCCAATGTTGGCGGAAGTGGAAGAGTCTGCTGTTCCAACCAACTCTAGGCCAGTGCGGAGTACGCGAGGTATATTTCCTGAAAGGTATAATGATTTCCATATTGATTCTCTGATGGCTACAGCAAGTTCATCGCAAGAGCCACTTACTTTCCGCGACGCCATGAATTCAGCTGAAAAAGACGAGTGGTATGGTGCCATGGAGGTTGAGTTGGGCTCGATGGTCAAAAATAATGTGTGGGAGTTGGTAGATCGTCCAAAGAATGTTAACTTTGTGAAAAACAAATGGATTTTTAAGAAAAAATACGACTCCACAGGTAATTTAAATAGGTATAAAGCAAGACTTGTTGCATGTGGGTATAGTCAAAAAGAAGGAATAGATTACTCGGATACTTATTCGCCTGTGGTTAGGCATTCCACCCTAAGAATTTTATTTGCAATTGCAAATCAGTTGGATCTGTGCATGGACCATATTGACGTCACCACAGCTTTTCTAAATGGTGAGTTAACTGAAAAAATCTACATGGAGCAGCCAACTGGTTTCCAATCTAATAATAATAAGTTATGTTTGCTTAAAAAATGTATATATGGCTTGAAACAAGCAAGCCGGATGTGGAACATTAAAATACACACATTGCTTGCTAAAAACGGATTCTTGCAAAGTAAATGCGAACCATGTGTGTATGTTAAGAAAAATGAGACTGAGGACATAATTATAGCCTTATTTGTAGATGATTTTTATGTTTTTCACAATAATTGTATCGAGACAGTTACATCATTGCTAAAACAGCACTTTGAAATACGCCATCTTGGTACTTTAAAAAATTGTTTAGGCATGAATGTTACTAAGTACAATAATGTAACTGTTTTAGATCAGCATGATTATATTAAGAGGCTGCTTGAGCGCTACAACATGTCTGACTGTAAACCAGTGTCAACTCCATTACCTGTAAATTATAAATTAGAAAAGTCCAACAAGCATTTAGATGACAATGTTTATCAGTATAGGCAACTACTAGGCTCGCTTATGTTTTTGTCCGTTTGTACTCGCCCAGACATTTCATACGCGTGTAGCCAGTTAAGTCAATTCAGTACATGTTTTGATGAAAGCCATTGGCGGACTGCAAAGCGGGTATTAAGGTACTTAGCCGGTACTATCAATTATGGCCTTTATTTCGAAAAAGATAAGAACTTTGAAATAAACGCTTTTGCGGACGCTGATTGGGCTAATGACATAACTGACCGCAAGTCGTATACTGGTTTTGTAGTTAAACTTGGTAATTGTGTCATCAACTGGGAAGCCAGAAAACAGCGATGTGTCGCTCTTTCTAGTACAGAAAGTGAGTTTCTTTGTATTTCTGATGTTTGCAAGGACATATGTTTTATTAAGAATTTCTTGTCGGAAATTATTGATAAACAATTTAATGTCAATGTATTCAATGACAATCAAAGTGCACAGAAATTGTTGTTAGTCAAGGAGTATTCCCATAGAAAAACTAAACATATAGACTTGCGGTACCATTTTGTTAAAGATTTGATACATGAAGGCAATATTAGTGTTAAATACTTGTGTACTGATGAAATGATAGCCGATGTGCTTACAAAACCATTGTGTGTGCAAAAGCATTTAAAATTTGTAAAAGGTCTGAAACTGAAATGCATAACTGAAAACTCGCATCCATAGCTGTTGTTACTTGTTATGTTTTAGAGTCACCATACTAGTTAGTTTCTATTTCATGTTGTTCAGTATACTTGTTCAATATTCTATCATGTTGTAAGATTATCCAATGTACAGCATAAGGAGGCGTGTTAAAAATTGTCTGTGTAGTCTACTCTCTTTGATCGCTGCTCTCAGCCCATGCAGCCGTAAGATTGTGTCGTCCCCTTTTTACATTTATTTTATGTTTTACTCAGCCTATAAAACTTATACAAATATATTTTAATGTTTTCAATGATATAAAAACTAGATATAGTGGTGTGTTAATTTGTTACGATTAATACAGACTCATATCATAACTTGGTGTTGCTCATTCGTAATCTCGGCTAGTCCCTCGTCTGCTTCCCGTGTGCTCCTTATATTCCTAACACGGACAGTGGGCACTCGCTTTGGGTGTCGGCGGGCCGGATCGGAACGAGTCGCGGGCCGGATTTGGCCCGCGGGCCGGGGTTTGGAGACCCTTGGTTTAGAGTAACAAGCCAAGACATAATACTTTCACTGCCAGTGACCCGCTACCTAGGCAGGTTCTCTAGTCTTAGGCGCTTTTCGCTACAAAGCGGAAAACGCATATTATCAGCTTCGCTTGTAGCTCGTGCTGGCAGTGAATATGCCAACTGATATGACAGCTTGGCCCGCAACTCAGCAAAGCCAATACTTAAACTTTGACAGGGATTTTTCACTATTAAAATCCCTGGTTGTCTCAGGACAACGCGGGTACTGGGTACTGGGCGGGAAGGATTATCATTTCGAAGTTTGTGCAGCTAATATAATTGAAATAGAACTTCACTTACAGGTAAGTTCGTTTAATTTCCAATTATTATTACGCTGCACAAACTTCTTCAATGATAAGTAACTTGTAGATGTTTAGAGATAAGTATTCAAAGTTTGTTTTGGCTTTGTATTACAATAATGAAATCAATGATTAATGATTTCATTTTTAAAGTAGGTACCTTTCTTTTTAGTTATCATCAACTATTTTCAATATATATGTATATTTAGTTAACAACATTATTTAGAGATCTAGTGATCATTATAGATATAGAAATCATTATTTCATCAAACTGCCTGTCATATGATAATTGAAACAAAAATTAATTTGTTTCTTATTAATAGGTATTTCATTAGTACCACCAAGTACCACTTAAAACTCAATTATTATAGGACTATCAAAGAAATCAAATGTTAGCATGAGATGCAATTTTTAACGAATTCAACAACTATAAGCAACTCTTGACAGTGTGTTGCTGCTTACAACCTTTAGTAACACTTATTTTCTCATTAACTAGATAGTAAGGATATATCTTTATATAATTATTGGAATTAGATGGAACTATGATTATGAAATTGAGCAAAATTATTAGAAGTGTCATGTTTTCTTCCATCAATATTAACTCCTAAACGATTTTTCTGCTTGTCAGCCTAAGCAGGAGTTGGTGTCCCAACGCATAATGGGTTAAATGAGTGGTGAGATTCAAAAATATCAACACCACTATTTTTTAAGAGTAGGACTTAGTCCATCTACAAATCGTTAGGGAAGAGATTTTTTCTCTGAAATAGACAGAGTTTTATTGCTTGAGATGTATTAGGTATAGAAATTAGGAGTTAACATGCAATTTTGCATGAGGTTTTTGAAGGCAATAAAATATAACCACTAATAATTTAACAATCTACCATCACGAATATTATCATTCATTTATATATAGCTAACCAATGTTTGGCTTAAGCAACCTTACAAAATTTCAATTTAGTTTTATCCTGAAAAATTAATTTTGAAGGTAGCAAAGGTTACTGTAATTTATAAAGTCATAAAGGTCTTTATCAAAAATCAGAATAAAGTTTCATATAAATTACAGGGTTTGCACGTTGTGTACAATCACAATGGCTGATAAAAGAAATAAAGTAATTTTTTACTTTTTCTGTCTGTATACCTAATGAAAGATTTTCATTAGTTGGTGACATTGTTTATAAGTAATTTAAGACTGATTAAGGTATCAGCTCACACTTTAATGTTGAGGTGGGTGTAATCTAAAAAACGTTCTTCCTAAAATGTTCAATTGTATCATTTGAGGAGAGCCTATTCCCCAATAAAAAACCCAAGAACAGATTTACAGAAAATTACACTTCTATACCTAGCATAAGTAATGCTTTAAAACGGCAAGCACTTCTGGAACAGATACCATAAAATAATTAATGTAATTATTTTCACAAAACATACACCAGTATTTCAAGTGTTTAGGTATCATGCTGCTTGACGGTGTTGGGCGCAAGGGATTACACCATACTGTTGGCCTCACCAATCAGAAGTTCCTCCTGTCTCCTCCTCCTCTTCCCTGCTCGTTCAGAGATGGCTGATGGCACTCCCCGGATAACACTGGGGTAACCAGGATAAGACGCTGTTGAAACTTGAAACCGGTTAATAGAATAAGTTTATTTAATTGAGAGCTGGGGCTCTAATCTTTACAATTATATACTCATACATACATATACTCATAAATATTTTGTAAAACTGAGTAGTTTCAGTGACCGCACTTCTGGTTTTCCTATAACTTTAATACCTTAGATTTCATTTCAAATTAAAGGAAAGCATAGATAAAATATTTTTTATATTCATGAAAATGTGAAAGCATCTACTTATGTAGAAAAAACATCTGGGTTACTTCACCAGGATATATGTGTAGCGTTCACATATTTCATCTGCACGGCTACCAATAACTCGGTAGGTATATGAAGTTCCAAAATGTTGCAAGACATTTCAAATTTAATTTGTATTAAAACTCTAATATCCCAAGTTATCACTTAATCAGCTTATAACATTTATAGCACAAATATATCATTGAACTAGAATATTGTAATGTCTTTTTTCACACCACTGCAAAATGTTCCTAGACATAAAAAATACAGGATTTAATTTCACCTATTCGGTTTATAAATAATTGTGATAGCTGTGTTGTCTTCTCTCAGAAGCATCTCACAATCTGGTAAACCGGAAAGAAAGTCTTTAAACATAAAAGACCACCATAAGCTGAATAAATTTAATGTAATATATATTCTTTTTGACTCCTTCCATAATCCAACAGCTAACTCATTTCTAATCGGCCGCCCCAGCGTGTCAATAAACTATTACTGTAAGTAAGTAAATATCTGCAGAAAGTATATTTATAAATCTTTATTTTAATAAGCCACCAAAAAATGTCACACTAGGTTTCCTTAAAATATATTGAATTTAGTATAAGTATGTAAGTATTTTTGTCTTTTCAGCTCTTTAACCCTTAAAGCGTTTGTGTAAACATACACATAGCCATATTCATTAGCCAAACTTATACTATAACTATACAAACAACCAATTTGTATTAGCAATGTACCAATTTATAAAGGGCTTTATCTTTTGATTAACTTTGATTTTTTACCTTAGTAGGTAAAGAAATAAATCTATATAGTAGCCAGCTTTCTGAGGTACTAAGGAAAGGAGGTACTAGTTCCATTTGATTATAACTCCACATAGGTAATGGTACCAAGACTATAATTAAGTGTATCCGGTATAAGTACCTACATAGTATAACATTTGTTATAAGGAGTATCAACAATAGATATATCTATCATCTAAACAGTGTGTGTGTGTATGTGATCTTAAACACTTCATAAAAGGTCTGGCACATATATCTAGCTAGACAGATATCTAGTTTAATAGTCTAGGTATGTTAGGACTAAAAACTGAAATCTAATCTTTCCACATGAAACAGATATGTTTTCTACCTTCAAGAAATCAAGTAAAAACATCTTGGAGCTAAAACCGCTCAGTTGCACTACCTAAATGTGCTTATGTTAATATATGGATCTTGCCTTGCTTTACCTATAAAGTGAACATTATTTTATAAGGTCATCATAGGCATATATTTGTACACACAGTATATACCACAGTCACATATTGTTCTAGTATTCGACTATAAATTTCACAGAAGTGATCATATTTCGGAATACTTGTAGGTGTTTTATAATCCACCCTATTATCAGGTAGGACATGAGCAATGTCTCAGTGCTGTTGGCAAGGAATATGTGACAATATCCCCTGGCTACTGGCAGTGAACGCACCTAGTGTAGTACGCCAAGGTTGCCAAGTGCGAATATCAAACAGAGATGTCTAGATTAACACTAAAATGATTAGCACAGCCATTTTATGCAGTTAGAAACAGAGAATAGCGCTCCAGAATGCATATGCACAGCATAACCAAGTACAGTTAGCAACCAGTTGGCTAGTTATAACACTCCAACGCACAGCACTAACACAAACAGCTCGGTATCCAGATATAAATAACATAAACAAATCATATTTTTTACCTGATTATAATTAATGTTCCTTTTCGGAATATTATGTGTATTAAATAATTAACCGAATGCTGGCACTATTGGAGAGCGAGGCTTACATATGGATACCGAGCGATATCTACTTCTGGACGCCGTTGGCGGAGATAGGGATCTAGATGATGCGGAATTGCAGGCGGGCGCGACTATGCGTTCAGAAATCTGATACAAAATTTTGAATTCTTGTTGAATAATTTTAACTTTTTACTCTGAATACTTAACATGGCCAGAGGCTGTATGGTTACGCCTACTACAAGTTATTTATCATTTCGAAGTTTGTGCAGCGTAATAATAACTTATTAGAAGTCTAATAAATAAATTTGAAGTGGATCTTGCTGACTTTGCTACTATATGACTCATATGGTAGCAAATTTATTTCCACCTTGGGCGTTAACACTTTGGCGAGCAATAGAAGCCTATGGAGGAACCTGGTCGTCAACAGAAGAACATGATGTCACGATCCTCAGCATTGAGGGAACGACTGAAGAAGAAGACAGCACATACCTTTAATGATCCACTCCCCGTCATAGCCGGCACTCCCTCCAATGGCGATATATTTGATGGGGAAGTTATTGGCATCATTTATGTTGAAGTGGAAGTTGTTAATATAGGTGTCGTAGCTGGAGCGCGTAATGAGCAGCCAGCCCGTCGTGGAGTTCCAATGGATCACGTATTCTGCCCACTTTTCTTTGCCCAACAAAGATCTGCAATTCGTTTTATAATGTAAGTAACTGTCAATAGTAGGTATTTTATACAATCGTGATATATTAGAGAGCTTTTCAGAGCCCATCAACGTGCACACTAGCGCCACTGCTAAATAAACGCGATTGTTTAAATTTAACGAAATATATTTAAAAAGGGGGCCGCTACGTAATACTGTATTTTGTATTTAAGTACATTTTGAATACACCAAACTAGTTTTTATGTTGCTGGATTCGTCGATCTCAGATGAATTTTAAACATAGGGGGCACTTTTGGGGGGTAAAAAAGACAATTAAAAAACAAAGTTTTGCAATCTCTATCATGTTATACCGGGTGTGGCCTGTAACATGAGCAAATAATTAAAACATAGATTGTACTTACTCCTCAAACGGTGACACTTTTGTTCAACAACTTTTAAAAATTATGAAGTATTTAGACTCCCTATTTTTCACACAAAATAAATATTATCTTCAATGGACGCCATCGCCACGCCATATCATTGTGATTGACGTTGCTTGTCACGCCTTAAACATAACAAAATTCGCAAAACATTGCGTCTTAGAATAAACTTTAAAGTGTATTAAAAATCAAACCCCAAGTTATTTTTAAAAGTCGCTGAACAAATGTTGGTCAATATGAGGAGTACAGCATACCGTTTAATTTTTTGCTCATATTACAGGCCACACCCGGTATATCAAATGAAAGAGCTCATTGTGGGAATCTCAAAAATATTTTTTTATAATTTTAAGATAAATAGTTAAGAAGTATTTTAAGAAAAGGGAAAAAATACCATGGGCCCTTTATCTCCGAAACTACTGGGTCTAAAATTAAAAAAAAATACACAGAATAGGTCTTTTATCTATCAGATGACAGAAAAACCTATTAGAAATGTGCAGTCAAGCGTGAGTCAGACTTAAATACTTAGTTTTTGTACCGACCCCTACGTATTTTTTAAAGACATTTCACTCACTTTTTTCACAAAAAAAAAACATTGTTAAAAATTGTGTAATGTACGGACCCTTGGAACGCGAGTCCGACTCGCACTTGGCCGGTTTTCCCTGTACTTGTAGTGTAAGAAGAGTAGTAGTGTAGTGTATTGAGGCCCATTTACATGGTGCGAGTTTCTCGCCTCGACCATACGATTATCGTAGCACGAGAAAAAATCTTCCAAATTTCATTCGTTCTCAGGTCAACGGGAAGTACCCATTAAATTTTGATTCCCTTGGGAGGGTCGAAAGTCGCAATTACGTTTTTTGCGGCATAAACGGACACAAATGTTTCTCGTTATCTTAATAGAAGTTTGATTTTTTCACAGCTTCAAGGGAATGTATATGTATATCTGAATATTTTCAACTCGATACCTCTGCGCGTTCCTGAGATAAAGGGTCTTTAGAGACAGACGGACAACAAATTGATACTGTAAGGAGTATAATGGTTCCGTTTTTTCCTTTTAACTCACCCTAAAACATGACTGTAGTGTAGTAAGAAACGTTTTCTTGTTACAAGCTTTTATTTAGTTTCACCTGACCGTTGTCTGTCTGTCTGTGTGTGTAATCAAATCTTGCAAGTTAAATTTGATCCACTTCCCGATTTCCGATTGAGCTGAAATTTTGCATACATACGTAAGTCGGGTGACAATGCAATATTATGGTGTCATCGAGCTGATATGATGATGGAGACCGGAGGTGGCCATAGGAACTCTGTGATAAAACAACGAAACTTAATTGTGTTTGGGGTTTTTAGAATTGTCTCGATGAGTATTAGTTGCCTGTGGAAAAAAAAGTACAGTCGGCGATAAAAGCTTGTATCAAAAATGAAATTTTTGCCAAAAACTTATTTTTAAATTATCACAATGAACAATATGTATAAATCGTATGGTGCTTTTAATACGGCCATACGAGCACAATAAGCTTTAAGGCATATTTCTTCCCTGCTAGTAGGAGAGATCAAAGTGAAACTTTTCTGTTCTAGGGCACTATTTTTTTTTTACTTACAATTTTTTTAGCTTACCGAAATATAATAATTTCCTCATAGGGGTGATGTGAAAAGGATTATTGTGTCACAATGGTATCAAAATTATTTCCACCATGGGCGTTAACACTTGAATCCCTCACTGCGCTCGGGTTTCTATTCGAGGATCCAATATACGCCCTCGCCGTAAATTATGTCATTTTGGTCCCTTGTGACACAATCTACATTTTTTTATGTTAAATAACATTACATTTTAAGATGTGGCGGTATTGCACACTTTACGAATATGTTTCTTACGCATATGCATAGTATGGAGTCCAAAACCACGGCTGATAGTGGTTGTCTTTGTATATTGAGCTGTAGCCTCTCCAGTAGTAGTCATCGATGAGCATCTGTGGAGTTATTAATTATGTGTACCGGTAGCAAACAAGCGTACGGCATGCCCTATGCCCTCGGTTAACCCCTCGAGCGGAATATTTCAAATTTCGGCGCCGCGCGGCGCGCAGCCGACAGGCAGGAAGTTTTAAATTTTATGGCTCCTCTACACGATGGGCCAACGCCGGCAACTCCAAGGGACGCATTTATGCGTTAGAGGGAGCAAGTGATATTGCTATCTCATTCTACCGTATGCCTGCGTCCCTTGGAGTGGCCGGCGCTGGCCCATCGTGTAGAGGAGCCATTAAAAAATGGCGGCCGGCGCACATCAGGCGCACATGCGGTTGTCGGAGAGCGTCCATTTCCAGGCATCTCGCCGCACGAGGGGTTAATGAGCTGTAAAGTACTGGGGGCCTAGCCGAAACGCATTTCGAAAAAAGATATGGCTAACGAATCCATAAAAATGTATGGGAATGACAGGTACCGTAGATGAGTCTGTCGAAAAATATTAACGAATACAAAAATGTTAGCCAAGTTGCAATGTTGTAACGAAACGCAAAACATTCGTTACCGGAATTCGATATCTGCCATACATTGTCTAGCCAAGTGACACTTTTGACAAGCGAAATGGATTCGTTATCGCCTCCTAGGTGTCGACACGTAGCGAGAGCTATCCCGTTGCAGATAACTTATCGAAGCACAAGAAAATGCCGTATAATAGTGTTTGTAAATTAAATTTTGTAGTAAAAAGCACACTTTAACATTATTGTGGGCGGCAAACAACGCGGAAGTCTCGCGTAGATGCAGGCACCGTCTGAAAAATCGCCTCTATTGAAACTGCTTAGGAAAGGACTGCTCTTAGCATTTATGATACGGGGTCAGATCAAAGGATTGTGGGCCGTACGCAGCATTTTACCCAAAGGATCCAATGTGACCGAGGCGCTGAATACCTACCTATAGTTACAGTGTCATGGAAAAATGGATTATGCACCCACAAATGCAACATGAAACAACGTCCCTACAAGGTAAGAGTGAGTCAATAACTTATCCCTACTATACCTACTAATACGTATATAAAATATGTTATTGATGTTAAAATAACTTCTTATGTGTTCCTGTTACGTCTTCAAATATAAACCGATGAACGGTGTAGATTAAATTTGGTACCCATTGTGGTATTCATAGGTTTTAAGTATGAATAATATATTTAAAGTAAAGAGCTTGTTAATCAACATGAGTTTTATTCAGATCCATTATTGCAAGTCATAGATAATCTATATTCTATTTAAGGCCGCTACACACTTATTAACTTAAGTATGATTCACACTTATAACATCCTTTCCTTTCCATAAACACAAAAGTTACATTAATCATTAAACATTATTTTCATTAACACTTAGAAAGGATGTCACTTGTTAAATTCCAAAACATTAGAATAAGAATAAGAATAAGAATAAGAATAAGAAACCATTTATTGCAACACAAAAAGCACACTGGTTACATAATATAAAAGATTTACCAAAGAATTTGTGCGGCAAAAGGAACGGGCTCAGCATACGCCGCGTCAGTCATTTCATTAGAAATTGCCTGCGCAGCGCTGATTTTCAGTCCGTCCCCTTCACTGAACCACATTGTCATTTATACGGGTTAGTGGAAATTTACTTGTATGTACAGCCAAAGCATAAAACAAAAAAAAAGAACTACGAAGATAACACATCTAGTCAAAGTAGGTAACAATAGTTTTTAAGTCTTGTTATTTAAATACTTTTTTTTTTAACGGTTACGGTTATTATTCTAATTGATAGTCCTTAAGGTAACCTGGTCTTTTGATTTGTCTACCAGACCTTGAGAAAGTACTAAGCACAGGCATAACATCATTAAAAGAACTGGACCTGGACACATTTCCAGAACCATGAGCCATATCTACATCATTAGGCAAATCTGTTACCCTATCATTATTTATTACAATGTCATCATAGTCCAATTTGTTTTCTTTATAAGTCCCACCTTTAATTAACATGTACCTATTCCTTTTTATAATATTTCCATCTTCATTTTTTATATGATATGATCTGGGACCTGGAGCCTTTCCTACTACTATGCCACTCTGTAAGGGCTTGATGTTACTTTCATTTTGTATTTTTACTTTATCTCCTACTTCCAACTGCGGTAAGGCTCTAGTTTTCAGATCATAATACATCTTTTGTTTTTGCTGATTTTCAGTCAATGAATTTTTATAATTAAGATCCTTTTTACAATCATTTCCAGTTACACAAGGTATTATTGTCTTTACTTTTCTTTTGTATAATAACTCACTAGGAGTTAAGTTGGAATATACTGGAGTATTTCTATACATAAGCAATCCTAAATTTATGTCTCTATTAGTGTATATCATCTTCTTCAGCATATGCTTTACAGATTGTATATAACGTTCGGCTAATCCATTTCGTTGATGGTGCTTTGGACTAATAATTTTGTGCTCAAATGTCCACTCATTGGCAAATTTCTTAAATTCATGGCTGGTAAATTGAGAGCCTGAGTCTGAATACAATATGTCACATACTCCATGTCTTCTATTTAATTTGTAAGTAAGTAAGTAGACATGCTTGTAGTGTGTAGATAGGGAAATTGTTTGCCTAGGTCAAACCTACCAACCTACTCAACTTATCTCATTAATATTCCATATTTCTAGAAATAAGATTGATACCTGCCTCCGCACTTCCGCAGTCAAACTATGTAGTTTTGTGGGCTTAATTGCTACATCTAACTGTTTATTGTTATTCTTATAAATAAAATAATAAGATCATGACTATAAGTAAGTATTAGCTATTGTAAGATCTTAACCCTCTGGTATATTTTGCAATAGACTACAACCATTGTACACTGTAGATGTCTTTCATTTAGAAGCAGCACATGATTAAAACCCCACTACTTTTGTAATGAAATGATTTAGGTATTAGTAATATTGGGTAAAGTCTTAGTATGAAACAAGTTGTTTTAAAATTTGTTTCATGTATTCAGATGTACTTGCAGAGAGTATAGTTATTGTTTCATAGGCTTATGAATAACATATGTTGTAAAAGCAAATAAAACACAAATAAGTAGGTATGAACTGAAACATTATACTTAATCATTTTTGCATCACACATTTTTCTAACCTATTTGGCCGCACTAAGTCTGTAGTTGTCCCAATACTCTTCACACTGAAATACTTGATTTAATATTTCGCACCTTGTTTTATGTATGTTCTGAATTAGGTAGTTCGCTTTTGTTGCGGGTTCCGATTTTGAGAGGTCAACTTTGGGACCATCGTTCACGATTCGTGCCCGAATATAGTTGTCATCTTGCTGTTTTCGATTAGTTCACCAGTGTTTCCAAAGGATTTATCATTTGTATCTTGATTCCAATAAACAGAGAGCCAATTTTAATGACCATTCTGCAGACAAGTAAGTATTGTTCATTACATGCCCTTGGGTTACAATATCTTATGGGACGTATTTGTTAAGCTGCGATAGCATCAATCTGGTCTTATCTTCAACTGAAACTCAATTCTGTTCGCGATTTAGACTTAATAAAAGCACGTTTCTTTTAATATCTGAATAAATTAAGGTATTCATGAAAC
Organism: Cydia splendana; assembly: GCF_910591565.1. NCBI lineage: Eukaryota > Metazoa > Arthropoda > Insecta > Lepidoptera > Tortricidae > Cydia > Cydia splendana. The sequence goes on along the minus strand of NC_085965.1, from coordinate 977,758 downwards.
ACAAGTCACACATTTTTGCGTTTAGAAACTTCCACATTATTATAAAGCCGGTAATTCTATATACGCCACGCCTCTAGCCGCGTCATATTCGCGTCTAAAAATCAAATGGATTGATCGCGCCCGTTCCGCGCCGCGCCGCGCCGCCGCCGCGCCGCTTCGCCATCGCGTCAAATTCGCTCACCTAGGACACTTCCATATGCAACAACGGTTTGTTTTCTCCGTGCCGCGTCTCGCCGCGCCGCCGCCGCGCCGCGCCGCGCCGCGCCGCCCGACATTCGCGTGCAAATCGCGCCGCGCCGCGTTGGCAACGAGATCGCTTACGTAGGACACTTCTATGGGTATCAAAGGATTGATTTAGCCGCGCCGCGCCGCGCCGCGCCGCGTTCGCGCGTTGTTCGCCTACGTAAGACGTAGCGTAAAGCTTTACATTTGTCAATTCCTAAGTGTGCATAATGAATTTTCTGCAAAATTTCAGGTCTTTTACTTTTAGGTATTACTATCTGACTTCCCTTGCAAATCAGTCCCTTATATTCTGTCAACTCATCTCTGTAACTATAGTATATTTTAGCCTCATTCTCAATGTCATTCTTACTGTTGGGCCATCCATTTAATATGTATTTTAATACACACTGTAACTCTCTGTCCTGTCTAGTCTCATCTGTCATTTCCTGTAATTTCCTATCTGTTATTCTTACACTCTGCACTACCATAGCAACATGAGCCTCTAGATCTGTTTCATATGTCGGTGTAGTGTCATTTAAATATGACCTACTCAAGTGGTCCGCTACTAACAATTCTTTCCCCGGTTTATATACTACCTGGAAACTATATGGTTGTAATGCCATTTTCATTTTTTGTAATCTAGCTGGGCATTTATTAAGCGGTTTGGCAAAAATTGAAACTAAGGGCTTGTGATCCGACTCTACAATAAACTCTTGCCCATATACATACTGATGAAACTTAGTACATGCAAATAAAATTGCCAAGCTTTCTTTTTCAATCTGACTGTACATTTGTTCAGTTGGTGTCAATGCCCTAGATCCATAAGCTACTGGTTTATTATTCTGTAGAATCACACAACCTAATCCATCTTTTGACGCATCTACACTCAAAGTTATAAGGCTATCTATTTCAAAATATGCTAACACTGGTGGTTTACATATCAGTTCTTTCAGTCTATCATAAGCCTTTTGTTGTGAGTCTGTCCATATAAATGGTACATCTTTTTTATTTAATTGTCTCAAAGGTGCTGTCACCTCGGACACATTGGGTATGAATTTTGACACATAATTAATCATGCCCAAAAAACGCAACAATTCTTTATGAGTACTAGGTTCTTTCATTTCTGTAATAGCTCTAATTCTGTCACTGTCTACTTTCATTTCTTCTGTTGTGAGAACATGCCCTAAATACTTTACTTCTTGTTTTTTGAATTGACACTTTGCTCTGTTAAACTTTATTCCATACTCTTTTGCTTTTTCAAACACTTGCTTTAAAATTTGGTCATGTTCACTCTCTGTCTGTGCATGAATTAGTATGTCATCTATGTAAATTTCTACATTTGGAATGCTACCTAAAATACTACTGAACACTCTTTGAAATACTTCTGGACTGGACGCTAACCCAAATGGCAATCTATTATAAAAATATCTCCCATAAGGGGTGTTAAATGTTGTCAACTCTCGACTGTCTTCCGACAAACTTATTTGAAAAAAATCCTTTATTGGCATCGAATGTGCTGAAATATTTACTACCTTTCAATTTAGCTGTTATCTCTTCTAGGGTCGGGATTTGAATATGTTCTCTCTGTATTTGAGTATTTAAATACTGAGGGTCTAAACATATACGCAAAGATTTGTCAGGCTTCCTTGTCATTACCAATGAACTAACAAATTCTGTGGGTGTCTGTACTTTGGAAATAATTCCTTTTCTTTCTAAACTATCTAATTCCTTTTTTAAATCTGTCATTAATTTAAAAGGCACATGTCTACAAGACTCTATTTTACCTGTAGCACCCTCCTTCAACTTTATTTTGTATTCATATTTTTTTATTTTTCCAATCCCTTTAAACAACTCTTCATAATTTTTTATATCTATTTTTTCTGTCACAGCCTGTACTTTTCTTTCTACTAATTCTAATTCTTCCAATGTAGGCAAACCTAATACTGGCACATAATCATTCTTACATACCTGGAAGTTTATAACACATTCTTTGTTTAATATAGACTTCAAGTTAAGTTCACCAACTTGAAGTCTATATTAAACAAAGAATGTGTTTACACTTCAAGTTAAGTTCACCAACTGTAGAAATACTTTCTTCACTATAATTAGTCAAATGACAATTTGATTTTTCAAAGTGAAATATGTTCATTTTGTGGCATAAAGATCTGGGTATTATATTGCAAGCAGCTCCACTATCAAGCTTAAATTTGAAATCTTTATTCTGTTCCACAAAATGGACATTTTCATACCAACTACTACTTTTACTTTTCTTATTGCTAACCGTTGAAATGTCTATCTCTTGTGAATCACTGTCACTCGTGCCTTGGTCTTCAGGATTTGTATTACCATAATACTGTACTCTTACTGTACCTATCTTATTCCATCTGCACTTCCTAATAAAATGTCCCAGCTTGCCGCATTTGCTGCAAGTTTTTCCATACGCCGGACACTTATTCCTTTCATGACTGTAGCCACACCTGTAGCACTCTGCATGTCTGCTTTCTTGGCGATGGTAGGTAGATCCACTTGAACTGCCTTTACTGCTACTGGCTGATGCTTGCTGGCCTTGATGGTGATGGTAAGTCGATCCACTTGAACCGCCACCTTTACTGCCACTGGTTGCTGCTTGCTCTTTTCTTGCTATCGGTTTCTTCTTAATGACCTGCACCTCTGTTTTTTCTACTGAGCTTTTTCCTTGTATTTGTTTGACTTGTTCATTAGCTAGCTCAGCTGCTTTACATATATTGGTCGCTTTCGTTAGTGTCAAATCAGGTTCCCGAAGTAATCTATCTGTCAGTTTCTTATTGAAGACGCCTGATACTAGCTTATCTTTTATTAATCTATCTTCTAGTGTACCAAAGTCACATTCTTTGGCCAACTTTTTCAATTCTGTTAAGTAATTGTCAAAATTCTCACCCTCAAGTTGATTCCTGGTGAAAAATATGTGAGAATTTACACTTTCATTTTTTCGAGGTATGTAATAATTCTCAAACGCCGCAATAACTTCAACATATGTAGCTGATTCTTCAAGATTGAGCGTGTTGTAAATATCTATACAAGCCTCGCCCATGCAGTGTAGCAATAATGCTACCTGTACTTGATCATCCTTCTTGTCAGCTCCGCTTGCTTTTCTATATAACTCAAATCGTTGTTTCCATTTTTTAAAATCATTGTTGTTTAGTTTTTCTGGTGGTTTTAGTCCCACAACGCCATGCTCTACTGCTCCTTCCGCCATTTTCTCGCTTCTTTTATTCTTTCTATTTTTCTTGTAATGACTCGTTTCTTGAAATCTTCATTTGTTTTCTAATATTTGATCTTCTATGCCTTCTATGCCGCAGCGCCATGTGGTATTCATAGGTTTTAAGTATGAATAATATATTTAAAGTAAAGAGCTTGTTAATCAACATGAGTTTTATTCAGATCCATTATTGCAAGTCATAGATAATGAGATAATCTATATTCTATTTAAGGCCGCTACACACTTATTGACCGAAGCGAAGCGAAGGTCTACGTTTTGACTCGGGCATTTTGCTTTCGTATGTCCGGATGTTCTCCTCTACAGGTCGCAATTCTTAACCGATTCTCGTGAAATTTTGTGACCGAATTTTATGACTAAATAAAATTTTTTTGTCAATCCGGTTTTTGGAAATTTTAAAAAATGGCGGAGTCGTGATACCTGGCGCCTAAACAAATAGTCGTATCGATATCATAAGACTTTTTTCTTTTTGAAACATGTTTACAGAGTTAATAGCAAAAAATGCAGAAAAAAGTTATCGCTGGTTTAGGCGGTATTTAGATATTTAATTTTAACTAATTTTAATTTGAGAAGGAGTAGCTAAATTTCGTCAACCCATCTAAGAACTATTTGGCTCAGTTTGTAAACGTTCGCTTTTTCTGTTTGCACAGAGGGTCTGGGTTCGATCCCCAGTAATTGTATGCTGGGATATTATAACTTTTTGTATTTTTTTACACATAAATTTCGTATTGTTTTTCTTTAATTTACTATACACCGTGTTTTTATTGAATTCCGTTAACTTCGGGGTATAGTTAAGTACGTTTATAAGAACTAAATGGCATAGTTAATTTTCAAAAAAAAAATTTTTTTTTGTTTTCTTTTTTCTTTTTTTTTTTTGTTTAAAAAGTAATTAAATGTAGCATATAGCGTTGTTGTAACACGGGCATTACATTTAACTCAACCAAACAATTGAAATCTGTGACATATCAATGTCATTTCGTACATCAATCGACCGAGATTGTACTTAAGTTTAGTAGCAAATGTATGAACTCATTCTAAACACTAATCAATATGTAAGCCGGCCCTAAGGCAAGTGTACACGCTTGTAGAGGCCTTATAGTAAAAAAATAAATTATGGATTATCTCCGAAATGGACTTAATTAGAACATCGGTGTCTTTGAGAAAGTTACTTGATTTAAGCTCAGGAATGCACCCTTGAAATTAACGGAAATCAAAAAAAACACGGTGTATTTAAAGCTCTTAGCACCATGTTATTTCAAGCTCTGCTCGCGAGGTCTACAGCTCACAGAGCCACTAGTTAACTTAAGTATGATTCACACTTATAACACCCATATGCACACTGGCAAGCACTTGTTCTTCAATAGGAAAGTGAATTGAATGTGTAAAGGCAAAGGTATATAGGTAAAGGCTTTACAAATATAGATAAAGACTCGGGAACAAATGTTCTTCACACAAATAAATGCCCTTCCCGGGATGCAGAACCATCACCTTTATAGGCAAGGTCACTAACAACTAGCAATATTGTAGTGTCATCCCATTTTCTTAAATTGATTTGAAAGGGACGAGACTACAGTGTTGCCACTTTTTAATTTCTACAATTTCTTGTCGGACTGTACAGTAAGCTCAAAAAGCCTTGTATTGTGGGTACTTAGATAACTATTTATAGATGGTCAAACCAATTTGTCAGTCAGTAAGAACCAGGAAAACTATACTCATACTTATCTTTTGGGTGCTAGTACTAGAATAAGACAAAGCTAGTATGATTCTCTCTGTCTTTGTTTGAAATGAGACAGTCCTTTGACAAACTATACTTAAATACATAGACAACACCCATGACTCAGGTACATCATCAGGTATCTGTGCTCATTACACAAACAAATTTTCTTACCGGGGATTCAAACTCAGGATTAATATCAGCTTAACCGGCAGGGTCACTAGTCACTACCCACTAGGCCAGACCGGCTGTTGTCATACATATACCAATTATCAACCATATTAATTAAACTTGTTTCATATTATGAAACATATTATTGTATTAAGTATATGACTTCCTTTGGCAGGCAGGTACAGTCAGCTGCAGAGAAAAGGTACCACCCCTGCATACCAACTTCTATGTAGTGGTGGTACCTTTTCTCTGCAGCTGACTGTACCTACACACTATATAAAAATTGCCTTAACATGTAAGTTACTGGCTGTTCATATTTAACCTTTCGTGTGCTCCTGTCAAAAATTTATCATTTATATATCAATCATAATTAATGCATTTTTAAGTTGAATATAGGTAAGTACATGGGAGCAGATCTGCTCCCATGCGGATGAAAGAAGAGTGCACGCAGCGGAAATGAGAATGCTGAGATGGATGTGTGGAGTGACGAGAAAGGATCGTATTAAGAATGAATATATAAGAGGAAGTTTGAAAGTAGCTCCAGTAACGGAGAAAATGAGGAGTACTAGGTTAGCGTGGTATGGGCATGTAATGAGGAGGGATGAATGCCATATAGGCAAAAGAATGTTAGGGATGAATGTTGATGGACGGAGAGCGTATGGTAGACCCAAAAAACGATGGATGGATTGTGTGAAAGAGGATATGAGAAAGAAAGGAGTGAGTGCTGAGGAGACGAAAGACAGAGGAGAATGGAAGAGAAAAACATGTTGTGCCGACCCCTCATAACGTGGGATAAGGGCAGGGGAAAGAAGAAGAGATGGGAGCAGATCTGCTCCTAAGCATACCAAAGGTTAAGGTGGTAACCACCAAAACCACTCACTCCAATAAATGAAACAATGATTGGGTCAAAAAGTAAATTTATAGAACCAGGAAAACTTTCCTGGTTCTTACTGACTGACAAATTGGTTTGACAAATAGAGCAGTCCTTTCCTAAGCAGTTTCAATAGAGGCGATTTTTCAGACGGTGCCTGCGTCTACGCGAGACTTCCGCGTTGTTCGCCGCCCACAATAATGTTAAAGTGTGCTTTTTACTACAAAATTTAATTTACAAACACTATTATACGGCATTTTCTTGTGCTTCGATAAGTTATCTGCAACGGGATAGCTCTCGCTACGTGTCGACACCTAGGAGGCGATAACGAATCCATTTCGCTTGTCAAAAGTGTCACTTGGCTAGACAATGTATGGCAGATATCGAATTCCGGTAACGAATGTTTTGCGTTTCGTTACAACATGCAACTTGGCTAACATTTTTGTATTCGTTAATATTTTTCGACAGACTCATCTACGGTACCTGTCATTCCCATACATTTTTTATCGATTCGTTAGCGATATCTTTTTTCGAAATGCGTTTCGGCTAGGCCCCCTGATCTTTGCTCAAGATAATTCCCAGGGACACAATATTAAGGCCAGTCCAGATGGGGACAGTTTTTCGACTATCTGATTAAATTGTCTGGTCTAGTCAGGTGGTGGTGCGACTCAAACGCCAGTTTGGCACGCCGATTTTGATCGCCGTTTATGACCGATATTATCTATACGAGTAAAATGGAGGTGCGGGCGCAAGAATACCAATTTGTGACGCTAGTATTCGCGTTTGGGGGCATTTTGTTAATTTAGAGCGCTCAAATGTCACCATAAATCTATGCAAAATTGGTGGTTAAATTGGAGATTGAACCCAATTTCCCAGCGCCGTGTCTTACAGACACTGCTTATGCTGAGCGGCATCCTATTTGGTGTTTCTTTACTTATTTAATTTTGTGTACCTAATGTATGTTTTTACGACTTATAAATATTTTCGAACGAGCGAGCGAAGCGAAGCGAAGTTCTTACATTCGACTTGGATCGGCGGCTGGCTAGCGGCACGTCCCGGCATTTCGATGTTTTTAAGCTGAACTGTCAGAAGATAGTTTGATACTCAAGAACTTAAGTAAATTTGTTCTAATTTAAATGAAATTGGGTAAACGTGTAGTTGAGGGCATTATATTTTAGTGACTAAATTATGAGCAGGCTCGATTAAGGGATTATTGAGGTAGAAGAGCTTAGAAGGCCAAAAAGCTGTTTGTGAGAGGCCTAGCTATTCTGGTCAATTTATTTGCAAAAAACATGGTCGAATTTAGTATCAAATGAAAGTGCTCGGTTTGCACTTTTATAATATCGTTTTTAAATTTACCTTTTTGAAATAATTAGCAGGATAAAAATAAAATAACTAACTAACTAACTACTAACTAATATGGCTCAGCGATCCAAAGAGGATCTTGGCCTCCGAAACGAGAGTATGCCACTTTTCCCGATTCTGCGCCGTTTCCTGCCAATTATCGGCTTGAAGCTGACGCAGATCCGCTTCCACACTGTCTCCCCAGCGGTATCTGGGCCGACCTACCGGGCGGCTACCATCAGTCGGTCTTCCCAGGTACGCCCTCTTGGCAGCCCGATCCTCTCCCATTCTTAATAGGTGACCGAACCAGCGAAGTCTGTGGGATTTCATTTCGCCGATGATATTGGGTCCGGCCACCAACTCCTCGATTTCGGCGTTCTTCCGTATCCTCCACGTGCCGTTGTCTCTCTTGATAGGTCCCAGGATCTTACGAAAGATCTTTCTTTCCGCTACCAGGAGCTGACTTTCCTCTTTTTGTGTTAGTGTCCAGGCCTCACACCCATACATAAGGATTGGGCGGATAACGGTCTTATATATTCTTAACTTAGTATTTCTGCTGAGAAGCCTGGACACCAACACTTTATGGAGGGCTGCACTGCATCGCAGGGCGTTTTGGATGCGAATATTGATTTCCTCCTCCCTTGTGTTTGTATCGGGTATAAAAATAAAATAATATAAACATAATATAGGTATTTGACATTTGACAGGAAATATTTCGGCTTAGCACAGATACAGTTTATTTTAATCTCTATGATTTCTATGATGACTTAAATCCAGGGGAGGGACAGTCGTATATAAAGCACTTTATTCGAAAAAATAGCGACATCTATATTACTTAACGCTAAACTTTTTTTTAATATGCTTCACTTAATTCGACAGAACGTCTTAAAAGTCTTGTATCTAAGTCATGGATCAAACAAAAAAACATCTGTTAGAACAGATTATTTATGGACATCGTTGCCATGGAGGCGATTGTCACAAAAAACAACTTTGGTCAAATAAAACTCAAAATATTATAACACCCCATTAATTAAATATATTAATACGGGTCACTCACGGAAGTTTTGTTATTAAAACACCCCATTTATTGTCTGTACTACGACATAATTCAGATAAATAAAAATACTTTCAGTTTTACAATATTAAAAGAAACAAAGTTTTCATACGCCATCACAGTTGCTGAGAACTTTATAACCAAAAAATTTAGAAAAATTATGGCGGGTAGATTCACAACCTGATGCGTGTAATTGTGTTTCGTGGTCAATTGTGTGTTATTTCAGTGTATGATAGGTAATTTATTTACATCAACAGTCAAGTTAAAAGTATCTAATCTGTTTTCGTGTATTAATAAATATCCTGAAGCCTTTCTTCAAAGTCAAAGTTTTTTACGTTCGCAACATACTTAGACGCTATTTATGCCTCTCCCCCCCCCCCCCCCTGATATTGACGTTGATATTTCTGGTTAAGAATTACAGATGGCACTTCAAAATGGATGCAAAGTTCCACGAGAGGGCTCTCTTTGTCCTATATATTATACATACTACTTTTTGCTTAATGTCAAGGGTTCCACAGACCTAGCGATTTTTGATCCAATGCAGCCTATAGTGCGACATGAAATAGTAGAAATTGAATAAAATGGAACTCAAAAATGTCCATACTAAATTGTTGCCATGTGTAAGCATTTTACGTCAAAAATGTAACAGTTACGTAGAAAGCGGTGCTCTCATTTCATGAATCTAGTATTAAACTGGATTGGGCATGAGTGGTGGGGATAACTGACAGAACGGGATAGTCTTACGTATCTTTCAGCAGGAGTAGCAGAGAAAGCGCTATTATTGTTTGTCCTTATCACAGTCTCACATATTTTTTGTTCTTCACCATTTTTTTAGTATGGATAATGGTGGGCAACAAATAAATTCGACCAATCACAGTGTCGCATTTGCGTATGTTTTGTCCCTCACGGAGGCACGAGTATACCACTTCTATACGATCCTACCTTCTATGTCTCATTTATTTTCTACTATTTTATGTCGCACTATACGATACCTAAGTAGGTGCAACAAAGTCTATCGCTCTATAATAATTTTTGGTTAACTGCGAGTTCTCAGTTCGGGGCGAACTACTAGTCTATTTCAATTTCTATTTTATGTCACCGACCGATTTGATCATCCCGTCTGGACTGGCCTTTAACATGTACAATCATCACACGGGATTGTTATGCCATTTAGGGTTCTTGCTAAATTGGAAATTCTATAGCGTAAGTATTGAACAACCAATATAGCTAGGACCCTATAAATGGCGCAACAATCGCGGAGCGTTATGGTACAAGTACAAGCAGAGTAAAACGGCGAATGAACTTTTTGACCGACTCAAATCTGTTCACAACTATTAGACTCCGTTTTAAAATTTCGCCTTTAAATAATGACTTTTCTAATGTTGTACGCAAAGACAATCAAAACTGTCGGTCCAAAAGTTGATTCGCCCAAATAGCAGTGGTATTGTGGCTTTACAAGTGTAAGTACTAGAGCTCACGATACACGTGTTACACGCTGACACGGGTACCCGTGTTCTTAGGCCCGCCGGGCTTAAGAACCCGAACTACACGAACCCGCCCGGATTCGGAAACGTTTACACGGGTACCCGTGAACACGGGTACACGGATACACGAAATAACGGATTTTATTTACCCGCCGGTTCGTGCTGTAGCGGAGATTCGTGCTATGAAGACATACGATTGAATATGTGGGAGTTAGGAAGTTTCGATTACCTACTTTGCAGTTTTACTGGATTGATTGGTAATGTCAATAATAGGTAGGTAAGTACACTTTGTTTCAATAATCATAAGATTAAAATTAACAATATCTTAGTAACCGTTGACTTAATTGATAGGTATTTCATTTTCTTCATTGATGTAGTTTTTTGATAATTAAAGTAAACCTAAATGATTATCTAATACAAAAGTAGATAGTTATTCTTACTGAAACTACCACGAACGGAATATGTTATGTTTTCCTTTAGCAAAATCACATTTTGCTCATTGTTTTTAAGTAGCAAAGTACCCTTGTTCGAGCTGCTGAGGTGAAAAATCAATTAAATTGGTACAACACATATCAATCACATTGAACATCCGATAAAATAAAACTGCTGAACAATCGGAGCTCCTGAACCTGAATCTATATTTTATTTAAAACTTTATACATTACTTCAATCTCCCCTACACGCCAAGGACGGTTAGGCCCCCGTGTATTTAAAGGTCCGTTTCGCCGCGTACACGGGTACACGATACACGGGTACCCGGGAATACGTGCCTTAATTACACGTGTGCCCGGCTACACGTGTAGAACGGGTCAGAAAACCGTGTACGTGTAGTTCGGAAACGGGTACCGAACACGTGTACACGAAACCCGGACACGACCGCGAGCCCCAGTAAGTACCAAAGGTACTTATCCAGTTAGGACTATCATTAATCAAATTTTAGAAGAAATCATGTCATGGCCTGATGTTAGAATTGTGGCAATCATTTCAATAAATAATCGGTTGGGTAGGTACATCATGAAAAAATCAAAACTAACCTAACCATGCTGTCGCGAATAGGTTTTAGTAAAGTAAAATATAAAGAACGTGTAAATAAATAATTATAATTTCTGTCGTGTATTTTACTGTGTGTTTATTGTCATTATTTTTACCATGTAACTTGTGTCTATTTTTTATTAATTTTATTATGTTATGTGTATAATTTTAAGTGTAAATTGTTCCCCAATAAATTGCATACCCTTTTCCCTTAATTACGAACAATATGTAATAGACTAAGCTTATTGGTTGAATAAAACAATTTCTCACTCTGCACGTAACACCCACGCCTTGAGTAGGCGTGGCCTAAAGTACCTACGGTGGGGATCGCGCCGAGCGCGCCTATATATACGCGCCCACCCTGGGTGCTTGTCACTCACTCACTCATCAATAGCCACAGAGGCACCAGCCTCCCAACACTCTCCAGAGTTTTCTTATAACGTACATATGTGTTTTTATTAAACTCCAACTACACTCCCGGTAATGGTGGTAGCGGTATCAAGAAGGTAATCTGCAGCAGCCAGCCAGCGCGTTCCAGCCGTCGTGTACGGGTTCCTGACTTCGGAATCTGCGAGCCCCACAGTAACTACGCTCAACATTATGGTCCTTCGTTTGCCGAATGAAGAAAGAAACAAGTACGCGCTGAATTTTAAGTAGAACTATACTTAATTCAGGAGAACAAAGAAATAAGAAAAACGAACGCGCTGAGCCCCCGAAGTTCGCTTCGGCTCAGACCTTATCTACCAACCTTTTCCGTAACCCACCATTACCGGCTTGCCGGTGGACCGTGCAGTGTCGTAGGTTCGCCTCCACTCACGTGTCCTGGCAACTTTCGTTGCATGTGTCACATGGTGATACCATCACACTGCTTTCGAACGCTCTAGGCCTTGCACTTTAGCCATTGCGGGAGATTCAGTGCACCGAGGGATCCACGCTTAGGGGCACTGACGCTGCGCTCGGTAGCGTCAGAGCATAGGCGTTAGGCAGGTAAATTTGTATATAGTTAGGGACCCCCCGCGTGTGTCAAGTGTTGTGTTGTGTTGTGTGCGTAAAAATCAAGAAAGAAGAAGATGTCGCAAGACGGACCATCACTACGCTCACGCAAACGGGACCTGCCTGTCCCCACGCCTACGCCCTCGTCCGGCAATACTACGTCCGGCGCAACCAATACGTGGAGCAAAGGCACCAGTGGCGACCAGAAAACTAGTGATGAGAAAGAAAATGAGTCGGTACACTCAGACGAGCGTCATAACGATACAGTGGTAGTTCGCAGTCGGTCGAATACTTTAGTGCCACCCGTTGTTGCGCCGCCGCCGCGAGCGCCGTCTGTTCGCGAGTCAGTTAGGTCTGTTCGCGAATCGGTAAGTAGGGACCGCGATAGTGAATTAACCGTGCTGTTAGCAGAGCTCGAGGTTCGTAAAGCCGCTCTAGTCGTAGCCAAAGCAGAGTCCGATACTGCCAAGTTAATGCTGCAGATTGCCCAAGTTAAGGCGCAGTCTGACGGCGGCAGTGTCGAGTCCGAGGCCGAGGTACGAACTAGAAGTTGGGTAGAACGACAAGCGACGCTACAGCGCGAGATCGCGCGTAAAAACGTTAAAATCCCGCCGCCGAAAGAGACCGCGCCGCGCGCCGCGCCCGACCGGGCCAGCAAACCGCAACCGCGATTTTTAGAGGTACCACACGGTACCTACCCGCCAATGTATCACAAGCCGCCTGAGTTACCCCTGTTCGGCGGAGATATCACCGAATGGATATCGTTTAGAGCGGAGTTCGAGGACACGTCGCCCATGTTTAGTGCCGTCAATAACGTCAGTAGAATCAGACGCGCGCTTAAAGGCGAGGCCCGGACGGCCGTAAAATCGATCATGTACACTGTTCAGGATCCATACGAAATTATGGAAGCGCTAGAACGGCAATTTGGCGACCCCGAGGAAATTGTACTTACGGAGCTGCATAATATCAAACGCATGCCGCGTTTGTCTGAAGACAATGCTAATATCTCGTCGTTTGCCGCGCATATCGCGAACGCCGTCGCCACCATAAAATCATTGCGTCAAGAAAAATATTTGCACGCGCCTGAACTAGTGAACAAAATAGTGGACAAATTAAATTTGATAGTGCGTTACGAATGGGCCAAATATAGGCAGAGTAATTCGGAAACTCCCGGCTTAGCCGCTTTATCTGAGTTTCTCAACGATATTAGTACTGCAGCCAAACGCGTAAACCGCAGACCGGCTAATAGATCGCGAGCTGTAGTGAACACGGTATCTTTTGAGCACGAACCTAGGCGGTCGAGCAACGCTCCCTCTAGGGCCCGCGCCCCCGCGTTCTCCCGCGACTCTAGCACGGATTCGGAGTCAGATTTCCACGAAACTTACTCACGCGATACGAAAAGTAGTTCGCACAGTAACTCTACTATCGCCCAAATGAAGCATCGCGATAGTAATAGTAAAAAAAAACCCGCGTCAACCGGGGCTAGACCCGACTCGCAGGAATCGTCAAACTCTGTCCCGCCGCGCAATACGTGCCCTGTTTGCCGAGGGGAACACGAAGTCGACACGTGCGCACAATTTACGGCGGCGTCGATTCCTGAGAGATGGGAGATAGCAAAGGAAGTACAAATCTGTTTTAGTTGTTTAAAATCTGCGCATCGTAGGTCATTTAAATGCAAATACATCGCGTGTGGCGTAGGCCAATGCGAGGCAGGCCACCACAGGTTATTACACGGATTGAGCGCGGCCGCGTCCGCGCCCGCGAACGATAATAACACAGCGATCGCAGTAACCACTATTAGCTTCGCGTCAAACAAGCCCGCGACAACGTCTAGCGTAGGTAGAATAGGCAACACGTCTTTCGCCGGGGGGAGCGAAATCTCTCTAAACCCGCCCAAAGACGTGCCCACCGCGCAGAAATTGCCCGTAACGCGGCCCGCGTCGACGTTTGACCAAAGCAAACCTGCTCAAATTGGAGCAACCTCCCGGTGGGCTGTAGAACCCGAACAAAAGAGCGATCATAAGCCGCGATCGTCAACAATTCAAACGCCCGCGCCCGTCGCCGACAACGCCGCGATACGTCGTGCACGACGACGCGTGACAAAGTCCGTACGCTCAAATTCTAAAACTAAAAGTAAATTCGAGTACCTGCCTAAGGTAAACAGTTTTTCCGAATACACGCATTTAGTTAGGGCTACGTCTAGAGTTCTGGTTGCCACCGAGGTAGACAATGTCAAGATGCTTTCTAAGAAAACAGATACAGAAATGATCAAGGGGAATTTGATTTTAGCTGAGATATCGCTAATCAAACGGAGCCAATATGAAGCCTATCCAGAAGAGGTAAAGTCCCTGGAAGCTGGGCATGCGCTACCGAAAAGATCTCCGCTACGCAGAATAGCAGTAAAACTTGACGAATACGGAGTCATCGTGACAGACGGCGGAGGCAAGCAATTACCCGTCCTACGCGCTAAAGAAGACTTCGCCAAGCTGCTAATTCATCATTTCCACGCTCTGTACGACGGCAACCACTCGACAGTGATAAGCGAGTTGAAACAAAAATATCACATAGTCGGATTGCGCGGTAGTATTCGTTATCGATCACATAAGCGCCAATGGTGTCGAACCTGTCGCGGGGCCAACCTCAAGGTTCCCGTGGTCGACTTACCATTAGAAAGGCCTCTAACGAATCCACTATCATCTACCGCTGCAGCTACGAATATACCCGACGCTCATCACAACAGACAGAAATTGCACGTAGGCGACAGCGTCACGATAAGCGACTGCTCCGTGCCACAAGGTACATGGTCTAGAGGCGAAATCGCACAACTCTTTCCCGATGTAGACGGTCAAATAAGAGTAGCCATTGTACACACGCGCGCAGGTGACGTTTGCTGCTCAGCTTCCAGGCTTATTCCTACACGCTCCTCTAAATACGGTGTTGACACACGTGGGGGAGAACTGTCGCGAATAGGTTTTAGTAAAGTAAAATATAAAGAACGTGTAAATAAATAATTATAATTTCTGTCGTGTATTTTACTGTGTGTTTATTGTCATTATTTTTACCATGTAACTTGTGTCCATTTTTTATTAATTTTATTATGTTATGTGTATAATTTTAAGTGTAAATTGTTCCCCAATAAATTGCATACCCTTTTCCCTTAATTACGAACAATATGTAATAGACTAAGCTTATTGGTTGAATAAAACAATTTCTCACTCTGCACGTAACACCCACGCCTTGAGTAGGCGTGGCCTAAAGTACCTACGGTGGGGATCGCGCCGAGCGCGCCTATATATACGCGCCCACCCTGGGTGCTTGTCACTCACTCACTCATCAATAGCCACAGAGGCACCAGCCTCCCAACACTCTCCAGAGTTTTCTTATAACATACATATGTGTTTTTATTAAACTCCAACTACACTCCCGGTAATGGTGGTAGCGGTATCAAGAAGGTAATCTGCAGCAGCCAGCCAGCGCGTTCCAGCCGTCGTGTACGGGTTCCTGACTTCGGAATCTGCGAGCCCCACAGTAACTACGCTCAACACATGCTGTCCACGATGGGACAAACAATAAGAAGACGTGATTTAAACTTGCAACTATTTAATTAAAAATTATAAAAAAAATACAAAATGTGTATGACACGCAAACGGTCTTGTAGAGATGTAAGTAGGTATTGACAGATATACGATGATGTGGAGTTATTTTTGACACTTGATCCGTGACGTCGCTCTACTCGTCCGGTAATCGTGAAGCGTTCCGTTTCGCGTGAACACATGCCATGAAGTGATTAATTCTAAAATGATAACTTCACGAAATGATCATATTTTATGATCTGACCACAGGGACCCGTCCACGTCTAGCCCTTCCCAGAAAAAAGCCTTTAAATGGTAGTCGTTTATCGAATAGCCCCAACGATTTGCTTTCCCTTTGAATTGCTTTCCCGTTTACCTATAGGAAGGGGTTTCCGTTTCAGAGCTAGCGTTACAAATGAAAGGGTATCCCCTTCGTAATTCAAAAATGTATGACACCTGTGCTGCCAACGCGCTACACAACCAGTCCTTCACTTTAAACATAAATTAGCAATATTTATTCTATTTTTATGAACAGAAAGTTGAAAATGGCATGAGCGTTTTAGGCACTAGTCCCACCAAGGGCGAGTAAGCGATAAGCTATCGGTTATTTTCTCGCTCAAGAAACAAACAAAAGATACAGAACCTCGGTAACTCGAACCTCGATTAGGCGAAATCCTCGTTAGCACGAAATAAAATGCCATACCCTTCCCTTCAAAGCCAAAACGTCCATAACTCGAAATAATTAACCTCACTAGACGAAGTAACCAGCGCCTTCACGACTCTCTCTTTGGTCGGTCCCTCATGTCTGAGGATCGTGGTCAGTATATCAGCGTTGCATCTGGAGCGGATGATCTGTCTCCAACGGTTTCTGTCCAACGCGTCTTTGACGACCGTGTAGAAAGCAGAGGATGACGAGTCTTTAACTTTATCGGTCCACCTTATTGGTGAACGACCGCGTGCTCTTCTGCCTTCCCTACACGACTATTCAGTACGTTTTTTACCTCTAATAGCTCCAAAAATAAAATTTGAGCTCTACAACTCGAAAAAATAGTCGTATTGTTTGACAACCGCGTGTATATCGCGAAGTTATTTACTAACGAACCTCTGTAACTCGAAATAATAATAAGACTACTTTTTACATTTTTATAATTACCTCCCTAACACGATTTTTTCATGTGTTTTACCTCTGTAACTCGAAACCTCTTTAAGACGAACAAAAACCTACAAGAACCTCTCTAGAGGGCATCGACTCAGCTGAATCGATGACCTCTATACGGCGAAACCTCGTTCGAGTCTACATCAACAATCGAGTAGCGGTACTGATAATTCCGCTACTCGATGCTAGATGTCGACTACGAAAGTAATGGTCGTTTCGGTACCAAAACTGATGTATGGAATGAGCACTCTATGAACTTTTTTCTCTATGTCTGAATGTAACCTGATGTAACTAACTTTCATGGCGCATTAGTTATACACATGTAATGTCATGTACTCGTAAACGTGTTTTTCAATAAATTATGCAATTAACGAGAGTGCGGAAGCCAGCCACTAGATCTTGTTTCTGACATCAGACCATTCTGTGGGCCTAGCCAACATGACAATCGTTTCCGCTACGAAAAAAGCTACTGACATGATGGAATTATGATTTTGAGTGATTTTTGAAATATCCTGATATTTGGAAGTGATTGAATGACATTCGGAACATGAATCTCGGAGCTCCAGCGGAGCTCTAATCGAAATTAAACTTTCGTGAGACATATTTTAAACTGTTACTGCTGCTGCGTGTGTCTGTGTCAGTGCACGAAGTGCAGCCGCCGCGAGCACTCGAGCCTTAAGAAGGACCCCTGACGGGCCCGAAACATGTCGCCAATAGCACAAAAAATTCAAGTGAGTGAAACTGTTGTCGTCTAAACAGTTTAAGCTCTCGCGTTTTGTACACATAATTAAAAGCCAGGTTGCATTGGCTGTGGTCACTGAAGACTGACACAGCTAGTGAAACCTGGCTGAAACGTCGGAAAAAAGGTAAAAATAATGAAATTGTATGGCGTTAGATCCGTTAGGGCCTGTACCATCCCACTAACCCCGGGTTAACCGGTTAAACCGGGAGTTACCATCGTTACCAATACAATTTGACACTGGGTTAACGGTTTAACCGATTAACCCCGGGTTGGTGGGACGGTGCAAGTGGCGCTTAGTAACATTAATTATGAATAGAATATGCCTGGATGCGGGTGGCGCACTGGCGCAAGACCGGTCATTGTGGCACTCTTTGGGCACACCCCGGACACTGGCGATCAAATGTATGAAACAAACGCGTTCCTACGCACACAGTCTAAGCTCGTGTAGGTGAACGCGTACCATGCTTGTGTGAGTGAAATAAGACGTGCTAGGGTTCCCGCCATTTTGTTGTCAAGTTCGATGACCTCAATGACTCAAAACTCATTGCGCGTATTAGGAAGAAATAAGAATCGTATTATGCTGTAAGGTGGGTATCTAAGCTCGATTTATACAATAGTTTCCTATTTTGAATCAGTATAAACGAAGTAACAAAATTTTTGTAAGGAAATTCAGGCAACCGAAATATTAAGTAAGTTGAAAACATGATTTTATGTTCATATAGATATTGTGTTGTTTTCAGTGTGATCTGATAGATTTTGTTTAATATTTGAATATTTTACGTGGCCTCCGCCCCGCGCACCGCGTCGTCGCGTCCTTGCCAGCCGGTAACTGTGAGTCTGTGAGGTAACCGAGAGCGGGTGGGCGGCACTTTCAACGGGAGGCAGGGAGTGTCCATACTGTACGTTAGTACTATTTATTATACTGTGCTTTGGGGGAGGCCTATGTCCAGCAGTGGACGTCCTTTGGCTGATATGATGATGATGATGATGATGATGAGAATATGCCTTACCGTGTAATATGGGGCCCGCAGGTCCGGAGTACTGGAGAGGTGGACCACCAGATTCTGCTCATGGCGGACGGCGAAGCGCGCCCAGCCTTCTTGGACCACGAAATAGTCGTCTTTGAAGTCTGCCCACTTTCCCCTTGACTTTCCTCCTGCAATCATATAATGTTTTTTTCCCATATTGGGATACCCTCCTCCAATTGAGGGGGGATTTAAATCTTCTCGAGGCAGAGGTGTAGGGTTGGAGCCGGTATAGCTTTATTTGACGTTCATAAGCGCATTGTAATATGCCTAATTGGATAAACTATTTTTTATCTTATCTTATCTTCCATCGCCTATTTGTAACAGCAAATAGGCGATGGCTTTTTTGTCGCGGGACACAATTTTTTTTGCATAATGAAAATGGAAGTCATTTCCGCATAGGTGATGTGAAATGCGGTGTTACACAGGGTAGCAAAATTATTTCCACCTCACTACGCTCGGGATTCATTTTAGAATCCTTTGCTTTGTTCAGAATTCAATGTACCTACGCCCTCGCCGTAATTATAATTATGTAGGTAATTTTGCTTCCTTTCGACACAATCTATTATTAAAGATCTAGTACCGTTACCAGTAGTAAACGGGGTGAAAAGACACGATTTTCAACTTCAAGGACGATTTTCGCCAATAATCCAAATGATAAAAGTAAAAAATTTTATATCATTTTTTGAGTCTTGGTTAGTTCTTCAATTTTGCATTTGTGAAAAAAATTTTTACCTACCCAATTCAGAGAAAATCAAAGAAAACTACCTGTTTTCTCCATATCCTTAAAACGGGGTCGATAGACACAAGAAAGGGGTGAATAGAAATATTAAGTTTTAGTTGTCATAGGCATCGAATTTGGTCATTATTATTTTTATACTCTATTGGCAAATGGTATATATATCTGTTAAACAGCTATTTGACACAAAATTATTTTTTCGTGTCTTTTAACCCCCAAGGCGTGTCTTTACACCCCTTTGTGGTATCTAATCACCCCCTATGGCGTCACAGTAAGATCAGGGCAGGGGGCCTCAGGAGGCTCATAGCCTATAACATATGGGTCGGATTTTCTCAAGTTAGTACCTATGAAATAAAGGGCTCATTACGGCGCCTTCTGACCAAAAATAAGTTTATAGCAGAAATTTCATTTCTGGTACAAGGTTTTATCGCTGACTGTACTTTTCTTTCCACAAGCAACTTTAGTCACCGAGACAATTCTAAAAACCCCAAACACAATTAGGTTTCGTTGTTTTATCACAAGTTCCTATGGCCACCTCCTGCCTCATCATCAGATCAGCTCGATGGTACCACAATATTGCATCGTCACCCGACTTACATGTGTATGCAAATTTTCAGCTTCATTAGAAATCAGGAAGTGGGTCAAATTTAACTTGCAAGATTTGACCCGTACAAACATTAGGGCCACTTGCACTGCACCATTCACTAACCAGGGGTTAACCCGGTTAACCGTTTAAACCTGGAGATTCCATGGTTGCCAGTACAATTTGACACTGGGTTAAAGGTCTAACCGGTTAACCCCGGGTTAGTGGGATGGTGCAAGTGGTGTTTAGATACATAATAATAAAAAGCTTGTAAAATTGAACTCACGCGCTGTGCCGCCGAGGCAGTTCATCTGAAGCAGTTTGCACATCGTGATGTTGACCAACAACTCCCCTGTGCTGTCCATAGCGCACACCGTCCCGTAGCTTTAACCACAGAATAAATAATAGTACTAGGTACAGAACACTACTCACTCTCTAACAAAACGCGTCTGTTACGATCAGGACAGATATGGCCGCTAGGTGGCGACAGCGCCACACGCGCGGCTTATGGCTAGCCACCAAAATTTATGTGGAACGGATGTATTTTTAGCTACCCGTAGGAAAGCGAGGAAATCGCGGAGTGAGCCACGCCTGCTTTAACGAAAAATACGTTTTTGGCATAAATTTAATTTTTGGTACAAGCTTCTATCCTGTACTTTTCTTTACATAGGCAACTAATACTCATCGAGACTATTTTAAAAAGCCCAAACACAATTAGGTTGCCTTAATTGTTTTATCACAGAGTAGGTACCTATGGCCAACTTCTGTCTCCATCATCAGATCAGCTCGATTGTACCATCATATTGCATTGTCACCCGACTTTCATATGTATGCAAATTTTCAGCTTCATCGGAAACCGGGAAGTGGGTCAAATTTAACTTGCAAGATTTGACCCGTACAAACATAGTTACATACATACATAGGTACATTGCAAGTTAAACAAGTATATATATATATATATATATATATATATATATATATATATATATATAATAAAAAAAAATATATAATAATAACCGTCAAAAATATTTTTTGATACACACTTTTATTGCCGACTGTACTTTCTCTCCTTTGCATGTCTATCAAGTACTTCTCGAGACCTTTCAAATGAGCCTCAACTGAATGTGTTTGTTTTTCCATTGAAGAGTTCCTTTGGCTACCTTCCGACTGCATCATCATTCATCAGATCAGTTCCATGTTAGCATATTATTGCATTGTCATTGGAAATATGAAAGTATGCGAAATTTCAGCTCAATCAGACACCCGGAAGTGGTTCAAATTTTAGTTACAAGATTTGAAGCACCATGCATACATATATACAAAGAGATATAGGTATATACGCAGTGACGCTAACATTGCTGCACAAATTTGGACTTATTGCATCCTTAATATCTAAACAATGTATCTATCTAGGTACATAAAAAATATATTTCGCAACTTTCGCAAGTTGAAAATTATAAATGAAATGTATTATTTACTAATCCGTCAAGTGGACGGAAACTGACACCGGACGGTAAACTGAAGCAATACCCTATAACAACTAAAATGGGACAGATTTTCGGTGTCCTTACTACTCTAGATCTCTTTTATTTTAATATAGGAAAATTAGTAAATGATGAAAAATAGATACATGATGTTTTTTTTTCATTCGACGAAAAGCAAACGATAGCGCCATGTAGTATTCGCTTCGCACGTCAGCGCCATCTCCCGGGCGTTTGAGTAAACCAAATTTTTCACCAGTGGGGACACTCCTGACTTCGGGTAAACTCGGCTCCGTTCGGCTCAGCATTGCTCCGAGCAATTATTAGGGTTGGCACTACTTGATGTCAACCAAGAATTTTGACAACCCCAAATAGCCGAAAGGGATAGTGCCCTACAGTAGAAAGGGATAGTGCCCTACAGTAGAAAGGGATAGCATGATTCGACCCTGAATCGCTGTCAAACTTCGGTTTTGTAGGAAGTGTCCTTTCTGTACAGTCAGCAGCAATAGTGCTAAGCGGGCGAGGTGTTCAAAATGATCTTGACGCGTTCTTTATTGTTAAGAGAATAAGAGCGCGTCAAGGTAATTTTGAACACCTCGCCCGCTTAGCAACTTCTGCTGCAGACTGTACGGTAATAGTATTATTAAGGCCCCTGTACACACTGGGCCAGCGCCGGCCAGTCCAAGGGACACAGCCATGCGGTAGAATGAGATAGCAATATCACTTGCTCCCTCCAACGTCCCCCAGACTGGCCCACGCTGGCCCAGTGTGTACAGGGGCCATTATATATCCTGTGTTGTCACTCACCTTTTAAAGAGCTCGGGGCATCGAGCACATTTTTCCTCCCACGTTCTGTCAGGCACATCTGTCCAATACCGCTCGTAGACCACATTAGGGCTGTATGGGATGCCCGACACGTATGGTTCCACTGGCTCCTTTTTTACGGGAAACTTACTGCGGAATTAAAGTTTTTGATTAATAGTTTTTCATAATGTAAGTAGTCTCTCTCTCGGCAATCACCTTTAGTTTGTGGTAATTTTCAATAGTTTCTTACCCATTTAAGGTGTATATGGATAATTTCGAAAAGTGGGTAATCCCGAAAACCATTAAATAATTATTCATATTTCATTATAATAAGAGCCCCTTTTCGGAATTACCCGCCGCTTTTTTTATTGCTTTTTCCTTTCGGAATTACTTGAATACACCTAATATTATATATTTATACCCGTATCGTCGTATATATCGTATATATATATAACAAAAAGAATAGATAGTATAGAGGGGTCCTGTCATTGTAAATTTCGTAGTTACTGTAAATTTACTGCCATCTATCGACACACGACTAAAACTCAAAATGAAAACGTATAAAGTTATCAAAAAATGTATATACATGGATAAATGATTTTATTATTTTTATATCATTTTGATCCATGTTCATTCACTGATATCTATGTGTTAAAATTGTTAAATATGAAACGGTGTCGTCACGCCATCTAGCCGAGGATAGGCTAAAGGTGTGTGCGGCATCTATTCGAGAATGACTTTTACTTGAATTCCGAGGCACGTTTTTTCCTTAGACTTTATTCGTCTTATACGAAGTTACATATGTCTTTGATATATAATATATCGTATCTCGAACCTTACGACCGCAATAAGACCTCAACAGACGCGCGCACCTACAGCCCAATATTAACCTTCGTGTATTTTGACAAGGCTCACGTGTTCACGATTGTTGACGCGCCGCACACGGCAGAAAAAAACCGGTCTTTTCCATAAAATTTACACTTCTTACATTTTTTTAAACCTTCGTAAAACACGACTGATGGGCGGTTACCTGTTATGGCTGCTCTACACGATGGGCCATCATGTTGGCCCACTAAGCTGGGCAAGCGTGTGGTGTCGGATGGGTTATGGCGCGGCGGGATGGCGATGTGATGGCTGCGGTGTCGGTTTTTCCTCCGCACATCAAAGGTAGTGGGCCAGCGATGGCGCGTACGCATGTACACGGGGCCCATTCCATAGTGCGTGATCTGAACCATCGCATGGCCATCTAGGCCATCTCGCCATCAAACGTAATGTACAGTTTGGCGAGAATATAAATGTTTATTACGTAAGTTGTAAATTTAAATATATAAATAAAATAAAAAACCGGGCAAGTGCGAGTCGGACTCGCGCACGAAGGGTTCCGTACCATAATGCAAAAAACGGCAAAAAAAAACGGGTAAGTAATATAAGACATAAGAACTTATACTATAATATTCATATTATATACGCTCATATTGTATAAGTTTGTTTTGTATACCGTTCAATGTGTATAACGAACGTTAGATATAACATCAAAATATCTATTTTTGTTAAGTATAACGTTATTTGAGTATAATATCATTGTATATAACGATCATTATGTATAACGTTCATAATATCTCAGATTTATAATGTATATTACTCATCATATATATAAAATTGAAAAACCAGAACGGGATAAAAAACGAGCGAAGAAGAGAGATGGCGCCTTACAAATTTCTAAAAAAGTTTTTGACACGTATCTCGAATACGAGGCACGTATGCTAAGAAAAAACTGTTTAAATCTATTATCTACATATGAGAATAAAACTAGAACATAAAAACTATCGCTTTCGATGCGTATTTAATTTACAATAAGGAAAATAAAGTTTCATAACAATCTTCATTTTACGACTTCGACCATTTCTCGGGAACTCTCGGTTGCTTTCGTTTGGCGGTGCTACAGATTAGACCAAATAATCCGTAAGTTAAAGTAAACTAAATTATGTTTGTCATGTTGGTATACAGGTATTTCTGAGTTTTTTTACACGAAGTAAAATAAAAAGTGCTGCCAACCTCAACCTTAGTCCATAGCCCATAAGAGTGAATTATGCCATTTATGACATATCAATCAAATTAATATTATCGTGTTAATAATGTGTATTTTATTGTTTTAAATTTCTCTATGAGTTATTATTATTCAGATTGATTTTCATGGCTTCGGCAAACATTGTCATTCGTCCAGGGAAAGGGCTGCCGAGATGAGCCAAAAATACAAAGTTATAGAATGGGAGACGAGCGTACTTGGGACAACAAAATGGGAGAAGCCCGATGGCGAGAGCTATCGCAAGATCGCAAGAAACATGACGTGATCTGGTATCGGAGGCCAGGTGAGTCCTTTGGATCGTTGCGTCACCTTAGCCGTAGTAATGTTAAGATCCAGAAAGGGAAATGGGGACTACCTACGTTTGTATGAAAAGGCGATTTATGGGTGGTGGTCGTCCATATTCGTGGCTTAAAGCGGAAAATAAGTAATCTAATGAACGTTTTTGCAACTAGGCTTACAACAATAAGTAATAATTTTATGTTAAAACAAGTTTTAAATAAATACCTACGTACGTTATAACAAATTTTCGAATTAAGTTATCCAAATAACGGCTACCTACTTGACAAATAAGAAATCCTTATCACAGTTATAAACCCTGGCAGGGTTGAATACATAATAATGTCGGTATTTAACTAAACATAAGACAAACTCTTTATTTCATTTACGCGAGCGGAGCTGCGGGCCCGTCTAGTTATGTATAACGTTCATAATATCTCAGATTTATAATGTATATTACTCAATACATATAACACCAAAATGCATAATGCTCGTATAGAATAACCTAATCTAACCTACTTTTCTGGCAGCAGTTTGTTTTCTGTAGGGGTCGCAGTTCAAACCTAACCTAACCTAACCTACTTTTCTGGCAACAGTTTGTTTTCTGTAGGGGTCGCAGTTCTAACCTAACCTAACCTACTTTTCTGGCAGCAGTTTGTTTTCTGTAGGGGTCGCAGTTCTAACCTAACCTAACCTACTTTTCTGGCAGCACTTTGTATTCTGTAAGGGTCGCAGTTCTAACCTAACCTACTTTTCTAGCAGCAGTTTGTTTTCTGTAGGGGTCGCAGTTCTAACCTAACCTAACCTACTTTTCTGGCAACAGCTTGTTTTGTATAGTGGTAGCAGTTATAACCTATTTAGTATATCATACGCTATTATATTTTATAATCATTATACTAAAAGATAGTATATACTATGATCGATATACGTTATGTATGTTATATAAACTGAATTTATAGTATTTGAGTGTTATATAAAAAATCATTATACAAAATGAGTATTATGTTAAATGACCGTTATTCCTAATAAAAATATTGATTTTGATGTTATAGCAAACGTTCATTATATCTTGTGAACGTTATTAATATGAAATTATATATTATGTAGTTATATCTCGTGGGTCGCACCCAAAAAAAACGGTCACCCATCCGAAGTACTGACTCCGCCCGACGTTGCTTAACTTCGGTCAAAAATCACGTTTGTTGTATGGGAGCCCCACTTAAATCTTTATTTTATTCTGTTTTTATTATTTGTTGTCATAGCGGCAACAGAAATACATCATCTGTGAAAATTTCAACTGTCTAGCTATCACGGTTCGTGAGATACAGCCTGGTGACAGTCGGACGGACGGACGGACTAGAGATGGGTAACTACCCGGGTAAATACCCGAGAGCGGGTATTTACCCGGTAAATACCCGATATTTACCTACCCGCGGGTAAATACGCGGGTATTTTCGTTTTTCTTCTAAATTTGATGTGTTTAATGGTATGTGAGTATAAATAAGATTAATTTAAGTATTTTTTTATAATGTTACATAAAATGTATGTTCAAACTAATTACGAAAAGGTTGCTATGAGGTGAAGTTCGATTTTAACATATCAGTCCAATTATGAAAATCGTGTAAAATCATTCCCTGGCTTCCGGAAATGTTTTAAAATGCTTTTAATATACATTAGAAAGATGAAAATAAAGAATACTTATGAATGATAATAAAAAAAAATTGTGCAGTATCCCAAATTTTGAAGCTTATAAGTCAAACACAGTTAGTTTTAGGACAAATATGTATATAACCTTTTTTGTAGAAAATTATGTCTACTTTAGTTTGTACATACAACACTTTTCGATATCAATGACAGATTCCAAGAAATATGAAAAAGTTCACTTTTGCCCCCCTCCCCCCAACCACACCCCCCGCCGACCGAAGTTGGAATGTGTATTATCAACGTATAAGTACGATAATTTACTCAAGGCTAAAAAAATACTCTTATGACGGCCTTTTTTTAATATTTATCAAAATTGTACTAAAAATTCTTTAATTACAACTGCAACTGCAACTAAACCATTTCATTTTAAATGACACATAATAATTACAGCCATTAACTTGGTTTATATCTCCACTTTAACACAAATCGACATGTGCAACAATAAATGAATCTACCCGTCCATTTGGGTAGATACGGGTAAATACCGGGTAGATGGGTATTTACCGGGTATTTACCTGGGTGGGTAGATTGGGTAAATACCCGCAACCCATCTCTAGGACGGACGGACGGACAGCGGAGTCTTAGTAATAGGGTCCCGTTTTACCCTTTGGGTACGGAACCCTAAAAAGATCTGGGCCAGCGCTGGGCCATCGTGTAGAGGAGCCATAACCATCGCATGGCCATATCGCTGGTCCATCGTGTAGAGGAGCCACCTACTACAATGTGGCAAGAGGGGCGATATGAAATGGCGATGGCGTCACACATTTAGGGAGTGCAGTATTGCAGCATAATCACCAATCTCGGTATTTGCAAGATTTAAGATGTCCAATCTCGCAAGATCTCGGTATTTCGCGAGATCTCGCAAATCTACGAAGAATTTTTAGTATTCTAAACTGAGTATAGTACTATTCTAGGGACGAAAATATGAAATACAGTGAAACCTGGTTAAGTGGGACCTGGATAAGTGGGAAACCTCTATAGCTGGGACTCATGGTGCGGTCCCAGCACTTTAGCACTAAATTACCTCTGTTAGTGAGACAAATCAAGCCTCTGTAACTGAGATTAGTACTTACTGACAGCCAAATTTACCTCTGTAATTGAGACAGCGAGTGTATTTTACCTCTTTTACTGAGACTAAATTTTGAAAAATACTTTTGCTCGATTGTTTTTTTAGAATTTTTAAAGAATTGACCTCTGTATCTGAGATAACGTCAAACTATGACCTCTCTAGCTGGGAACTTATCGCAGATAAATTTTCGTTTATTTACTAATTCTTAGTCTACGCAAAGATTCCGCATTTGGTTAATAAAATTGTGTCTTAACGTCTTTTATTTTTATTTTGTTAGTTTAATTAAGTAGTTAAATTAAAACTATTAAAACCGAAGTTCTTGATGAAAAACAAAAAAATAATTTTCTTTTATTAAACTGGTAAGACGTAATCACATCTGTATCAAATTTAGTGTGAAAATATCTGTCCTTAATAAAATCTTTCGAAATATATGTAGGTAACCGAAAAATAAATTAACCAGACTTAAAAAAGTCACAAAATTCTGAAGATCAAGGATTATTTTACCTTTTTATCTTAAAAAATTACAACTCATACATAATGTCAAAATACCTTATTGTTAACTACCTCTATAACTGAAACAACCTCTATTCTCACCTCTATTAATGGAACCCTCTGTAAATGAGACTGAAACTTATTTATACCTGGCTAACTGAGACCCTGGGTAAGTGGTATACCTCTTTATGTGAGACAAATTTGCTTGCCCCTCGAGATCCCACTTATCCAGGTTTCACTGTAATATGCATATAAGATTTACGGACCATTTTTTTTAAGAAAAATACAGGTTATTTTGATAATAGCTTCTGAGAAAACACAGCATATCTACCGTACCATCAGCCAACTGACTTCGGATGTTTCGTACCAGATACCCTGTCGCAGAAAAGGCTCGTTCTGCCTCTACTTCAAAAACTTCGCGCAAAGAATTTCACCAATACACTACTTTAAATCAATTATTGGCTGTCAAACTGTATTTTTACTAATAAAAACTATCTGAAATTCCTAACACTTCGCGTAAGTAAACAAATAATTAAGCTCCGCGCGCGAATTCCTCAACTCAAGCTCAACTAGAAAGTTGTGGAGTAACTGACTGCAAATAAATCTGGGAGCGATAGCTCGCACTCCGTGGTCCATAACGGACAAGCAGATGGCATCGCATTTTCACTCCGATAAGGACCCGACAAAAGATATTAGACAAAACAAAATCCTAAGGTAGGTATTAAACATATTCAAAAAATATTGGCTAACGGCGTATTGCATAACAATACGACGGTAATGTCAAAAAACAACAAACGTGCAGGTGGTGCATAACAGTAAAATTTAAGAAAACATCTAGATTTAGGCGAGTGGAAGCTAATGGAATGCATTAGATCTTGCGAGATCTCGCACGATTTAGCGTGCAAGATCAATCTTGCAAAATATGGACGAGATCTCGGAATACCGAGATTGCACTCCCTACACACATTGTATTGCTAGTAATGATAGTGATGTAAAATTACTATATGTGGTATATTTGGTAGCAATCTGTGCGTGCGGAATGCAATAAATAGAGAAGCATGGCGGGAAACAACGAAAAACGCCGTACAACGACCTCAATGACCACGACTGCTGTGACAAGAAGAAGAAGAAGAACAATTGGGATCATACGATCTTATCCTCCATCCGATCTAACCGGGTGTACCTTACCTCATCATTCTTGAGACGTATTCTTCCACCGTGTCCATCTTCTCCTCCTCTTCCTCTGGTGTAGACGGGTCCGTGGATGCTGATGCATGAGCTATTACACCTGTAAGGTTGTTATTGGAAACTAAACCCTAACGCTGCGTCTTACGTAAGCGAACAACTCGCGAACGCGACGCGGCGCGGCGCGGCTGGCCCAAGTCGTTCGCGTTCGCAACGAGATCGCCCACGTAGGACACTTCTATAGGTATCAAATCAAAGTATTGATTCACCCCGCGCCCCATCGCTTCGCTTCGTTCGCGTGTTGTTCGCCTACGTAGTACGCTGCGAGGTGGAATTACTACGTACCTACGTACGTATACAGGGTGAAATCACGTTATGTCTGACCATACTCTGACGGGGTAGGTCATACTGAACAACTTTTACTATGGGGCCAACCCCGAAGTCACGAAAAATCAGCTGGCTGTTATATAGAAAAAAACCGGTCATGTGCGAGTCGGACTCGCGTTCCAAGGGTTCCGTACATTACCCAATTTTTAACAATACATGTAAGTACCTAAGTATTTTAGGTGAAACGCGAATGAAATGTCTTTGAAAAACCCGTAGGGTTCGGAATCAAAACTAAATAATTAACTCCCACTCACGCTTGACTGCACATCTCTAATAGGTTTTCCTGTGATTGTGTATATTTTATAAAATTTTAAACCCAAAAGTTTCGGAGATAAAATGGGGGGAGGGGGGATGGTCGGAGAGACAGACAGACGCACGAGTCATTTGATAAGGATTCCGTTAGGGTACGGAACGCTAAAAATGACTGTTATTCACCGAAATGTATGATTATTATTTCTAGTTGTTCTTCAGCAATAATTAGATGCCGGCGTTTAATGGAACGGGCTAGGCACTTAATTAGGTGGCAAATTTAACAATTGGCTGCGATATCTATACCGGGATCTCCTGGCGATGGCGGGCCTCCTATGAAAACCCGACGGGTCGCGGCCTCGCAGGTCGAGTACCTATGCCTGCTAATATAGACAAATGTATAAAGAAAAACACGAAGGGTTCCGTATCATTATCTATAAAAAACGGTCACCCATCCAAGTACTGACCCCGCCCGACGTTGCTTAACTTCGGTCAAAAATCACGTTTGTTGTATGGGAGCCACACTTATCTTTATTTTATTCTGTTTTTAGTATTTGTTGTTATAGCGGCAACAGAAATACATTTGTGAAAATTTCAATCTAGCTATCACGGTTCGTGAGATACAGCTTGGTGACAGACGGACGGACGGACAGCGGAGTCTTAGTAATAGGGTCCCGTTTTACCCTTTGGGTACGGAACCCTAAAAATAGACAAAAACAATACGTACAAACCACAATCACTGCCACGACTGTATTCGTCAGTATCGAAAATACTTTGAAATGAAAGGACATCTTTTCCTATAGATTGGGTGGTTCTAAATCTAGAATCGTACTGCGTATAAAGTTAAATTGAATTTCATTTCAATTTCATTTACTACGCGATTAATTTCTGCAATGCACGGTTGAATGTAATACATTATTTTTTATTGTCAAAGAATAATAATGTACAAACAGCAACACTAACTGTCCATAGATGGACGTTATTACAAAAGGCATACGGTCTAAGAATGTGGGCGATGCTACACGGTGGAAAGAAATGACTTCTAGTCATGATATATTGTGTGGTTCTAAGGAAGTTTAATTGATACGCAGAATATCCGTAGAAACTACTTTATTTTTACAAAATACACAAAATACTTGAACTTGTATGGTATACTTTATTTAGTACAAATTATCAATCAATACACTTTTCTTATATATATCTAACAAAAAAATAACCCTTATTGATATATTTAACGTCTTGATTTAACGAGTTTTTTTAAAGTAAGATATTAAGTATATTTCGGTAATTCCAAATATCGTTTAATTTTGAAAATGGACTGATACCATGGAATTATTATGTGTGATATTTGGAATTATCGGAGTATACCTTACCTAACTATACTTCGTTTTTTTAGCATTAAAAAAATAAACAATCTTGACGTGTCTTTATTGAAAAAACACTCCTGAAAAATAAGTCACACCACCAATTTTGGTTTCATAAGTAATAGTTACAATTTTTTTAAAGCTATTTTTAATAAAAAAGACTACATGAGACCTCGGATGACCCTAGCGCTGGCTCATTCCTACAAAGAATAGCTAGCCATACACGTACGGATTTGTCCGCCGGATCTGCCTGAAAGATGTGTCTGACGGGCACATCCCGACCGTTGGTTTTTAGCACGGACAGCGGAAAGACATCCGGCGGACAAATCTGTGTCTATTTCTCGCCACACATTGACGGATGTGCCCGTCAGACACATCTTTCAGGCAGATCCGGCGGGCAAATCCGTACGTGTATGGCTAGCTAATGGGCATAGCCATCCAGCGGGGTAATGTAGCCTGCCTCATGGGCACCCTTCCGCAGGGGACAGACTTGGGGGACCTTTCATAGGTGGGTATTAAATTCTCTACATTAGTTTAATTTTGAAATAGCGTAAATTCGCCAGTAACTGGCCGGTTTTAGTAATTGAATTCTATTCACCTATAAACCGAGTTCATTTTAGTATAAGGTTTCAATAACTGGCCAGCCTTCAATAACTAGCCGCCTTATACTAAAATGAATTCTGTTTATAGGTGAATAGAATTCATTTTTAGTTAGGGCGGCCAGTTTATACTGGCGAATTACCCTACATTGTTTTATTTTAATGTTAGTTGAGTTTTAATTTGTTTAGTTTATTATACAGTTTTAATATCTCTTTGTAACTTGATTACTGTACCTTAACCTAACCTGTCTTTAGTAATTTTATAGACAATAAAGTGTTTACATAAAAATATACGTCGAGGTTGTTTACCCTTTTTCTAATGCAAAAAATGATATACTTTAACCCCCTTATGCATAAAACTTTACGGGCCTGATTTAGTTAAATGATGTTTTCTCCCTTTCTTACAAATGCATAAGTCCAAATGACAGATAAAGACGAACGATTATTAGCTAATCGAGGTTTGTAGCGCGTTTATGAATAAGGGGTGTTTAAAAACATATGAGACTTATCACTCTTATCAGTATTAACATTGAGGAACCTTCGCATATCACAATTATTAAATATATTATATAGCTTATCTGTTTAGGTTTGACCTAGTCTTTGCTCTTAATATAACTAATACATTAAGTATCCTCTTACCTATAGTTCGTTTTTTTAGCATTAGAAAGAACTTGAAAGAAGGTAAGCGATCTTGACATGTCTTTTAATTGAAAAACGCTATTCAAAAATCAGTAACTATTACTTATGAAAGCAGAAGAATACAAATTATCGTATTAGATTCATAATTGTTACATATTTGCCGCAACTTATTTTTAAAATGTGTTTTTCAATTAAAAGACACACATCAAGATTGTTTACCTTATTTCTAATGCTAAAAAATACATAGTGTAATATAAATCCTTGTTCTGAAACTAAAGAGTTTCAAACGTCATCAAAACTCATTGAGTTAGACCAATATACAACTAAACATTAATTTAAACATATGGCAAACAAGTTTGATAAACCGTAGTAACTTTTTTTTTAAATTTGACCTTATTAAATGTGACGTTTCACGGCAAAAGGTACCTTATGGCGGCTGGCGCTTACGTCGCATAGTGCCGCAATAATATTGGAGCGGCGTTAATAGCAGCGTAAGCGCCAACCGCCATAAGGTACCTTTACACGTGGGACGCCACAAATAATCTTATTATATATTAATTATATTATGTGTGGAATATGGTCAATTTATTATTTATAGCATCTCTATGCTATGTTTGGAATCTGCATGTGTATAATGAACAAGTGTATCGTGTAAGGGTGGTATTTCCAATTTCTTTGTCCAAACTCAGTGCGTCTCACTCTCTCATTAAAGCAAAATGTGAGACGCAATACACATTGGACAAAGGAATTGGATAGGTGGAATACCACCCTAAGACATGACATGATATATCGCTCGTCTCTTACCAAAGTAAGGACACTAAGCACGTTGAATTTCGTACATTGACCAGCCTAGCCTGTTCCTATCTCTATCGCACGCGCATATATATTATATTGTTGTCGCGCCGATAACGCCGGCGGTCAATGAATCTAGTTTTGGACTACAGTGCAATCATTTGTTGCAGGTCGAATAGATCTACAGCGATTAGAGCGCGACGCAGTACTGCTATCTCTGTCACTCTTAGTGGCTAGATTATTGGAACCCGAAGAAGTAATTTTAGAACATCTAGCTTTTGGAACCTTGTTTTAGACTAAAATGCTATTATTTTTGGAATCTGCTAAAATTATCTTTTGGAATATGGTGTAATTATTCTTGGAATCTGGTGATTATTTTTGGAATCTAACAAACTTATTACTGGAATCGATCGTTTTTGGTGTTTACAACGCTTATTATCAGAATCTGAAGCTATGTTCATTGAACTCTGTGAATATTTTAGCTATTTTTCGCCGTCAGGCCTGCACTAGATGGTAGCGCCGCTTGGAGTCGTCCTCGAGCTCGTAGCCGCGGGTGTAGGAGACGGCGCCGCCGGCCGCGAGCTGGGCGGCGAGGTTGGAGCCCTGCGCGTCGAACAGCTCCACTGTGAGCTCGTCGTAGCCGCGGGCGCTGTCACAAAAAATAAGTCATTTTCAACACAGCAACACATGGAAAATACTAACTCTAATATATCTAAATTTCGTTAAATATTTATCATTCATCGTTATTTATCATTTTTAAGCGGTGGTGGCCGTGTGGATATGACGCCCGACTTTCAATCCGGAGGTCGCGGGTTCAAATCCTGGCTCGTACCAATGAGTCTTTCGGAACTTATGTACGAAATATCATTTGATATTTACCACTAGCTTTTCGGTTAAGGAAAACATCGTGAGGAAACCTGCATACATCTGCGAACAAATTCAAAGGTGTATGTGAAGTCCCCAATCCGCATTGGGCTAGCGTGGGGACTATAGCCCAAGCCCTCTCGCGCATTAGAGGAGGCCTGTGCTCAGCAGTGGCACGTATATAGGCTGAGTTATGATTTATCATTCAAAATCATCATTTAAAAGTCAATTCGACCAGCCAACATAAGGAAACAACTCAAAATTTGAATTTGTTTACTTTGCCTCACATGTGGATAAAATGCAACTTTCTTATCCGTTTTTGAACAATCAAGGAGAGCCTTTACCAGTTGGTGTGGTGAAAAATAATAATGATCACACGTGACATATACGTCGACATTATTAATTTTACGATTTACCACAGACTACCTCAACTGCTAGACGGAGCATTTTCTATGCAAGAAACATACAATTTCATATAGAATGGCCACGCTTAACCCGAAACGAATCACTTCGCGGACGCAGTTTGACTCAAGATTGACGGAATCTCGGCTCGATAGTATAACATGGTCTTACACGATATGTGCCTCCATGGTCTGGTCCTGGCCTATAGTTCGTTTTTCTAGCATTAGAAAAATACTACACGATCTTGACGTGTCTTTTAATTGAAACACGCCTTTTAAAAATCAGTAACTAATACTTAATATGAAAGCAAGAGAATGTAAATAATTGTATATGGTTCATAATTGTTACATATCTGCCGTGACTTATTTTTCAAAAGTGTTTTTCAATAAAAAGACACGTCAAGATTGTTACCTTTTTTCTAATGCTAAAAAAAAAACGAACTGGATACTGGATAGCCTCTGTTTGGCCGTGACCCAGGTGCGGCGGTCGTCGCTGAGCTTGTCGACGCCGGCTAGCCGGCACAGCACGGCCTGGGCCGGCAGCACGGTGAAGCGAGGTTCTAGTTCCATTATCTGTCTGTCTGTCTGTCTCTCCTGTGAAAGAGCCCTTGTCACTCACATGATATGCGCCTCCATGGTCTGGTCCTGCGCTAGACTGAACAGCCTCTGTTTGGCCGTGACCCAGGTGCGGCGGTCGTCGCTGAGCTTGTCTACGCCGGCTAGCCGGCACAGCGCGGCCTGGGCCGGCAGCACCGTGAAGCGAGGTTCTAGCTCCGTTATCTGTCTGTCTGTCTCCCCTGTGAGAGAGCCCTTGTTACTCACATGATATGCGCCTCCATGGTCTGGTCCTGCGCTAGACTGGATAGCCTCTGCTTGGCCGTGACCCAGGTGCGGCGGTCGTCGCTGAGCTTGTCCACGCCGGCTAGCCGGCACAGCACGGCCTGGGCCGGCAGCACGGCGAAGCGAGGTTCTAGCTCCATTACCTCGTTTTCTTTCACGGATAAGACGTTGCCGTAGTCTATGTACATCACCTAGAAAGTGTATAGTTTTTAGTTTAAAATAGAAATACACATGTCATTATATGACAACAACGCGTACCTATTTATTTTACAGAAATATTTTTACGGCTTTTTATTACGTAATCAACGTTATACAGTACTTAACTCAATACTGAAATTATAATAATATTATTTATGTATTTTATGAGTTGACCATACGTTAGTTCACTTTTTCTAAATATTACTGTACATCCCTTAAGTTTGTCTATCTGACCTAACTGGAGTTTTCCTCTCATCTAATCGAAGGTTAGCGGGAAGAGATCCCTTATAGGGATAAGTTCGCCTTTGTACTCCCATTACTGTAATTTATCTTTGTAAACCTGTGTTGTGTACAATAAAGTGATTACTACTACTACTACTACTGATAGTAAATAACTTTTTAATAGGGGGTATTACTGCAATGTTCTGCCGCCAGAGTGCAGCACTAGCACCTATCGTAAACCATAGAGACTTATACGTATTGTGCCTTAAACTGTTTATTGACAAGTCTTCACAGACAATAAAATATGACATTGATGCACCAGGCGGATTGATTACAGAGGGCCCACCGGGAAACGCGAAAATCGAAATTAAGTTATCTGCCCCTTTATCCCTCGAATATGCAAGAGTGATAGAGAGGTTAGATACTGAAATTTCGATTTACTTGTTTCGAGGTAGACCTTCAGATTGTGATGGATCGCGGGACGGGCGTCCCCTACGTAGTTTCGCGTAATATTCTATATTGGGAATGACACATATTTCCTAGTGTGTTTAGGATGTCAGTGTAATGTGTTACCTCGACGTTTTGGTCGGGCGGCGTGGCGCAGATGACGCGTGCGCGGTACCACTGGCGGTCGCGGTACTGCGCCGCCACCAGCTCGCCCGGCGCCGGCGCCGTCTGGGGGGGGGGGGGGGGGGGGGTCATACATTACATACTATAACACCAACTAGGGCAGCGGTTCTCAAACTTTTTTGGTGACGGAACCCTTTTGGAAAGCGAAATATTTGACGGAACCCCAACAAAAAAATTTCGTTCGTCACTGTGGACCAGATATACAAGAGCTGTTTTTTTTCTTATTATTACAAGTATTTTCGCGGAGCCCCAACAGAGGCTTTGCGGAACCCTAGGGTTCCGTGGAACACACTTTGAGAATGGCTGAACTAGGGTCTCTATTCTTTCCCAAATACTTTTAAGTCATAATGACTCTGACTCTGACACATATATTATTATACTCTTTGCTCTGATATCCTATTAATCTGTAATTACTATTGTTGTGATTGTTTCATTATACTTTTTGTTGAATTTATTGTGCACCATATAATTTGTATTTGCATGCATTTAAGTATGTTTTTTGCAAATAAAGTGATTTATTGATATATTGATTGAATGTATTGTTTGTCCGAATTTTCGTTAGTCATAATTGGTTTTTCTCAGAAACGCGTAACTTTTCAGGATTGCCATAAAACAAACCTAACCTAACCTATCTATAGAATAACCCTACGAAAATCCTGAAAAGTTAACGGTTTCAGTTTTATGACTAACGATAATATGACAAACAATACATTATGACTTGAAACTTTATGGGAAACAAAGGGACCCCCAACAACTGAATATTAATTATAAGTTATTTGTCATAAACGGACATGCAAGTTTATATAATGTGTGTGTGTGTGTGTGTGTGTGTTATAACATTGTAGTCTGTCGATTTGTAACTGGCCCCGAGCCGCTAACCCTTTGTCTATTGGTAAGTAATACCGCACGTGTAAAAAAAGGGTCGTGTAATTCTCTACGGTTACTGAGTGCTGGCGAGTCGAACCAGTCTAAAATGTGTCATCCAGATGCGTAACAAAGGCGCGTTATCGGAGAGCGCACCTACGCTGGTTTTTTGAGCGTTGGACTAGCCCGCGCTCAGGTGATAATTAGAATAATTAAGACCCTTTTTTGCAGGTAAGTAGCACGTGCGGTTTGAGTTAACAATAGACAAAGGATTAACAGTTCGGGGCCTGCTACGAATCGACAGACTATACCTGCAACGGTCTGTGGGCGGCGCACGTGGCGGGGCTGTTCATGTCCCGTATGAGCGCCGCCAGGGTCATGGGCGGCACCGGGACCGTGTATATAATGTGTGTGTGTTATAACATTGTACCTGCAACGGTCTGTGGGCGGCGCACGTGGCGGGGCTGTTCATGTCCCGTATGAGCGCCGCCAGGGTCATGGGCGGCACCGGGACTGTGTATATAATGTGTGTGTGTTATAACATTGTACCTGCAACGGTCTGTGGGCGGCGCAGGTGGCGGGGCTGTTCATGTCCCGTATGAGCGCCGCCAGGGTCATGGGCGGCACCGGGACCGTGTATATAATGTGTGTGTGTTATAACATTGTACCTGCAACGGTCTGTGGGCGGCGCACGTGGCGGGGCTGTTCATGTCCCGTATGAGCGCCGCCAGGGTCATGGGCGGGACCGTGTATATAATGTGTGTGTGTTATAACATTGTACCTGCAACGGTCTGTGGGCGGCGCAGGTGGCGGGGCTGTTCATGTCCCGTATGAGCGCCGCCAGGGTCACGGGCGGCACCGGGACCGTGTATATAATGTGTGTGTGTTATAACATTGTACCTGCAACGGTCTGTGGGCGGCGCAGGTGGCGGGGCTGTTCATGTCCCGTATAAGCGCCGCCAGGGTCATGGGCGGCACCGGGACCGTGTATATAATGTGTGTGTTATAACATTGTACCTGCAACGGTCTGTGGGCGGCGCAGGTGGCGGGGCTGTTCATGTCCCGTATGAGCGCCGCCAGGGTCATGGGCGGCACCGGGACCGTGTATATAATGTGTGTGTGTTATAACATTGTACCTGCAACGGTCTGTGGGCGGCGCACGTGGCGGGGCTGTTCATGTCCCGTATGAGCGCCGCCAGGGTCATGGGCGGGACCGTGTATATAATGTGTGTGTGTTATAACATTGTACCTGCAACGGTCTGTGGGCGGCGCAGGTGGCGGGGCTGTTCATGTCCCGTATGAGCGCCGCCAGGGTCATGGGCGGCACCGGGACCGTGTATATAATGTGTGTGTGTTATAACATTGTACCTGCAACGGTCTGTGGGCGGCGCACGTGGCGGGGCTGTTCATGTCCCGTATGAGCGCCGCCAGGGTCATGGGCGGCACCGGGACCGTGTATATAATGTGTGTGTGTTATAACATTGTACCTGCAACGGTCTGTGGGCGGCGCAGGTGGCGGGGCTGTTCATGTCCCGTATGAGCGCCGCCAGGGTCATGGGCGGCACCGGGACCGTGTATATAATGTGTGTGTGTTATAACATTGTACCTGCAACGGTCTGTGGGCGGCGCACGTGGCGGGGCTGTTCATGTCCCGTATGAGCGCCGCCAGGGTCATGGGCGGGACCGTGTATATAATGTGTGTGTGTTATAACATTGTACCTGCAACGGTCTGTGGGCGGCGCAGGTGGCGGGGCTGTTCATGTCCCGTATGAGCGCCGCCAGGGTCACGGGCGGCACCGGGACCGTGTATATAATGTGTGTGTGTTATAACATTGTACCTGCAACGGTCTGTGGGCGGCGCAGGTGGCGGGGCTGTTCATGTCCCGTATAAGCGCCGCCAGGGTCATGGGCGGCACCGGGACCGTGTATATAATGTGTGTGTTATAACATTGTACCTGCAACGGTCTGTGGGCGGCGCAGGTGGCGGGGCTGTTCATGTCCCGTATGAGCGCCGCCAGGGTCATGGGCGGCACCGGGACCGTGTATATAATGTGTGTGTGTTATAACATTGTACCTGCAACGGTCTGTGGGCGGCGCACGTGGCGGGGCTGTTCATGTCCCGTATGAGCGCCGCCAGGGTCATGGGCGGGACCGTGTATATAATGTGTGTGTGTTATAACATTGTACCTGCAACGGTCTGTGGGCGGCGCAGGTGGCGGGGCTGTTCATGTCCCGTATAAGCGCCGCCAGGGTCATGGGCGGCACCGGGACCGTGTATATAATGTGTGTGTTATAACATTGTACCTGCAACGGTCTGTGGGCGGCGCAGGTGGCGGGGCTGTTCATGTCCCGTATGAGCGCCGCCAGGGTCATGGGCGGCACCGGGACCGTGTATATAATGTGTGTGTGTTATAACATTGTACCTGCAACGGTCTGTGGGCGGCGCACGTGGCGGGGCTGTTCATGTCCCGTATGAGCGCCGCCAGGGTCATGGGCGGGACCGTGTATATAATGTGTGTGTGTTATAACATTGTACCTGCAACGGTCTGTGGGCGGCGCAGGTGGCGGG
Organism: Cydia splendana; assembly: GCF_910591565.1. Lineage (NCBI taxonomy): Eukaryota > Metazoa > Arthropoda > Insecta > Lepidoptera > Tortricidae > Cydia > Cydia splendana. The sequence goes on along the minus strand of NC_085965.1, from coordinate 938,085 downwards.
GCTGTTCATGTCCCGTATGAGCGCCGCCAGGGTCACGGGCGGCAGCACCAGACCGAAAGTGGGCAGCTCCTCTGCAAAACACAAATATACAATTTAAACTCTCGCGTTTTTACACTACTTAACCCCCCGAACATTTTTATAAATTAATTTCGGGTAGTTTGTTGTTTTATTTATGTCTCCGTTGACATTTGCTGGGACGTCAGTCTTTCCGTGACCACAACTGGTGCAACTCAGCTAAAATGTCGGAATTTAAGGTAAAAACAATGAAATGTAACAACAAATACTAAAAAGTACGGAACCCTCGGTGGGCGAGTCCGACTCGCACTTATCCAGTTTTTGTTTGTGGGTCAATTATTAATGATAATAACTGACCTTTAGGCGGTTCTTGTTGGAACATGACGTAGAGCCGGTCGAAGTGGCAGACGTACGTGACGACTACTTTGTGCCACGTGCCGGGTGCGGGCAGGACGGGAGGACGGCATTTCGGAGTCGGTACACGATCTAGTGTCCAGCCATCTGTGACAATCATAAACATTAAGATTTCTGCGTGATAGCGGACTATCAGTCAATTGAGATAAGTCAAAAATACCATGTTCCAGAAAGCCGCGCCAGTATATGTATAGCAGTGGCGGCGCGTCAAACATATCCATAGGCAAGCCGGGGCTAATTTGGCTTACATATTTCCTTTACAATTCTGCTCAAACGTCCAAAAACAGGCAAGCCGGTGGGAATCGGCTTTTATGGACGCGCCGCCACTGATGTATAGTCAATGATGTGGCGTTCTATACCAAGCCTACTACCTATAGTACTAATAGAAAATCTGTAAAGGGAACTTCTACACTGCGGTATTTCTGGTATCTTTTGTTGAAGCTCCCTAAGTGATAGGCTGATAGGTGTGATAAAATTTAAGGTGTCTTCAGGAATAGGGAATATTACGCGAAACTGCGTAGAGAACGCCACTACCACAATCCATCACAATCTAAGGGTCTACCGCGAAACAAGAAAATCGAAATTCGTTATCTAACCTCTCTATCACTCTTGCATATTCAAGCGATAGGCAGATAACTAAATTTAGATTTTCGCGTTTCGCGGTAGGCGCTTGTAAACAAACCGCCTTGATGCATCAATGTCATATTCTATTATCTGTGAAAACCAGTCAAAAAACAGTTTAAAGCACAGTATGTATAAGTTCCTCCATGGTTTACTATTGGCGCTAGTACTGCACTCTAGCGGCAGAATATTGCAGTAATACCCCCTACTCCGAAATTCCGAATACTCTAGAATATCAGATAGTTACAAATACATTTATAGACATAAAATATTTTAAACGGAACATTCATGACATACCAGGGTGTTTCATAACGTGTCGCTTCTTGCAGCGGCTACCCTTGAAGCACGTCTTCTCCGACCCCCCTGTATAGTGCTTGCAGATGTCCATTTCGTCGCGATTGTTGTAACCCTGAAAACGGAACCACCCGTTTTTTTACCTACTTATGCGACAAATTTACTACTTTCACCTAAATACGGTCACAAGGATTACAAAGTAGGGTAATTCGCCAGTACTGTTGGTAATTGGCCACCCTAAACTAAAAATGATTTCTATTCACCTATAAACAGAATTCCTTCCTTAACACATGTATACTTCCTAGCCTCACCTATGCATGCCAAACATGGATCTACAATACCAAGACAATGAACGACATCCAGGTATGTCAAAGAAGCATAGAGAGAAGCATACTCAACATAAAACTTAAGGACAGAAAAAGATGTTCAGATATAAGAAAAATAACCAGGGTCATAGATGCGCTTGATTACTCGAGATCCCTAAAGTGGAAATGGGCAGGTCACTTAGCCAGATTAGAAGACCAAAGATGGACAAAGACGGTCACAGAATGGCAAGGACCTCAAGGTACCAGACACCGTGGGAGACCACAGACAAGGTGGATAGACGATATTGTCTCAATAACTGGGCCTAATTGGACCCATGATGCAAAAAATAGGATATACTGGAAAAGATTGGAGGAGGCCTATACCCAAAAGGGGTCCTTAAATTAGAAATAAAATAAAATTTAATTTAGCAATTAGAATTATATATTTAAGGAATAAAGGGCTTAATAATAAAAAAAAATAAACAGAATTCATTTTAGTATAAGGTTTCAATAACTGGCCAGCCTTATACTAAAATGAATTCTGTTTATATATGAATAGAATTAATTTTTAGTTTAGGGTGGCCAACTGGCGAATTACCTATCTGGTTATCAGGTAATATTAAAATTTTTCTTTATTTCCACACAATTTCGTCTATTTTTAGTGCTCCGTACAAAACACGGAGATTATGGGATCACTTTGGTGTAAATCGGGTAAAGGCTTGTGATGAAGCCTAGCTTCTTTTTCCTGGTTTGCCTCTGTACAGGTTTGGGGGGACTCCATCAGCTGTTCCGTACAAAAACATTTTATTTCGTATATTACCTACACTTTTTCAACTTTACAAGTCGATGATTGTTTTACCGTCCATTTTTTACATACGTTGAGACATAAATAATAACTCGTATACAGATGTAGTGCATAATTGTTTTCCTTCGTATTTTGGGTAAGTAATAGAACGTATACAAACCTATAATATATTGCTCAGAATATATAAATTCAATTAGTATAATTTTGAATGGCATATCGTGCAATAAGTATAACGTGCGATACGTATAACAATGAATTCTATAATTTTATAATGTATAATGAACTTTACATATAATATCGTTTATGATAAGTATAAAAAGGTATAACGTTGAAATAATATAATATATAAAACAAATACCACGCAATAAACCTAACCTTTTATTTTTCTGGGGGGTAACAGTTCTAACCTAACCTAATACTTATCTGGTAGCAGTTTCTTTCTCTGAGGGGTCACAGCTCTAACCTCACCTAACCTACTTTTCTGGTAGCAGTTTTTTTCTGTGGGGGGTCACAGTTCTAACCTAACCTAACCTATTTTTATGGTAGTAGTTTCTTTTTCTGTGGGGTAACAGTTCTAACCTAACCTAACCTACTTTTATGGTAGCAGTTTCTTTCTCTGAGGGGTCACAGTTCTAACCTAACCTAACCTACTTTTCTGGTAGCAATTTCTTTCTCTGAGGGGTCACAGTTCTAACCTAACCTAACCTACTTTTCTGGTAGCAGTTTCTTTCTCTGAGGGGTCACAGTTCTAACTTAACCTAACCTCCTTTTCTGGTAGCAGTTTCTTTTTCTGGGGAGTCACAGTTCTAACCTAACCTAACCTACTTTTCAGGTAGCAGTTTCTTTTTCTGGGGAGTCAGTTCTAACCTAACCTACTTTTCTGGTAGCGGTTTCTTTTTCTGAGGAGTCACAGTTCTAACCTAACCTAACCTACTTTTCTGGTAGCAGTTTCTTTCTCTGAGGGGTCACAGTTCTAACCTAGCCTAACCTACTTTTCTGGTAGCAGTTTTTTTCTGTGGGGGGTCACAGTTCTAACCTAACCTAACCTATTTTTATGGTAGTAGTTTCTTTTTCTGTGGGGTAACAGTTCTAACCTAACCTAACCTACTTTTATGGTAGCAGTTTCTTTCTCTGAGGGGTCACAGTTCTAACCTAACCTATTTTTATGGTAGCAGTTTCTTTCTCTGAGGGGTCACAGTTCTAACCTAACCTAACCTACTTTTCTGGTAGCAGTTTCTTTCTCTGAGGGGTCACAGTTCTAACCTAACCTAACCTACTTTTCTGGTAGCAGTTTCTTTCTCTGAGGGGTCACAGTTCTAACCTAACCTAACCTACTTTTCTGGTAGCGGTTTCTTTTTCTGGGGAGTCACAGTTCTAACCTAACCTAACCTACTTTTCTGGTAGCAGTTTCTTTCTCTGAGGGGTCACAGTTCTAACCTAACCTAACCTACTTTTCTGGTAGCGGTTTCTTTTTCTGGGGAGTCACAGTTCTAACCTAACCTAACCTACTTTTCTGCTAGCAGTTTCTTTCTCTGAGGGGTCACAGTTCTAACCTAACCTAACCTACTTTTCTGGTAGCGGTTTCTTTTTCTGGGGAGTCACAGTTCTAACCTAACCTAACCTACTTTTCTGCTAGCAGTTTTTTTTTCTGGGGAGTCACTGTCCTAACCTAACCTACTTTTCTGACAGTAATTAGTTTCGATGACCTATGAAATACTGAGCTATCCAAATAATTTTACTGATGTTTTGTTCAGATACTTATATGAGATGTTATTCATTATTTTAATTTATTTGCATAATGAATGTTATATTAAATGTAATTAGTTTATTTGTATGTTATACCAAACAGCGGTATGTATATTGAATGTTATATTATTTTTATGTTATACTAATTGAAAATATAGATTTAGTGCATTATACATAAGATTAGTATACGTTTTGAACGTTTGTAAATTGAAATTATATCAAAAGTTCGTATTCATTATGATACGCACCCTCGTATTTTCACGGAAACGTACGAACGTGTCTTACTATTTCAGTCAGTCTCGGTACAAAAAGGACAAATACGAACGTTTCCAATAAAATACGATGGAAAACAATAATTATGCACTACATCTGTATATTTTATTACTTTTCGATTGGCATTTGTCAATAAACAAACCTGTGATAACTCGGGGCTCATTCTAGGGATTTGATATCGATAAAAAAATGTCTATATCGTCAGGTGACAACCAAAACTCACTAATTACCACTCCAAATTCATAGCCATAGTGAACTGTATTAGTACCATAATAAGGTTGATTTTTATTCAATTATTTTTTGGTAATTAGTGAGTTGTCACCTGGCGATATGTATATAAGACTTTATGACTTAAGATAAATTTCACTATTTATGTACTTTTAGCAATAAATGAAGATGGAGTAATGTTTAAGAAATAATAAATAACGATATAAAATGATTAGAATAAAACATTTAGTGTCAATGTGGAAATACTGACCTGGTTTAAAAATAAAATAAAATCTTCGAAAAAACACCTTTTTACAATTAAGACGCAATACAAAGCGATTTTGTAAAAATTTTAATATATTTATTTTGTAGAACATTTAGATGTTGACAGTAACATCGATATATTTAATTGTCGATAAAATATTTTGCTTCGTCACTTTATTTAGTATAAGTGCCCCGAGTTATCCCAGGTTTGTCGATAAACAATTATCATATTGACTACAGCCTGTGGCATATTTATTATTATTGTGGTGTTGTGGGCCTTTGAGTGTCGCATCGACCAGCATTGATCTATTGTGGCGGCCCTTTAATATTAGGTCATTACCTATGAAATTGGCGTTTTGTTCGGAGAATTTCAACGAAACACGAATTTCCATACAATTAATTTTGCGGATATTTTTTTGATGGCTAATTCAAACCAAACAAAATTTTTCCAGTAATTTTTGACACCTTTAAGGTATGTTTTCAATATCTCCATTTCTTGAAAATTGGTACCATTAGAAAAATATAAGTAATTTTAATACTCGAACCGACAGCACATGAAAAGACCTATTTTCAAGGCTTAATTCTGAACACTTAACAATAAAAAATAACAATTAATTGTATGTAAAATCGTTGTTTATTGAGTGCACTGTAGTTTTATTGTAATTGTGTATGTACTTTTGTAAAAAAAAAAAAACTAGGATCAGACTTATATCTATGAACAAAAACGCCAATTTCATAGGTAAGGACCCAATAGTACATTATTGTCGAGGCTCGGAAGTAGCTACTTGCAGGCTGAGGATTCGTTTTAAACGGACGACCTTGGGAGTCCGTTTAATTGAATCCGAAGCCAGCAAGTAGCCTTCCAGCCGAGTCATATATAGTGCTTTTCTCAAAAATGGTGCAACAAATATAAATATCATAGAAATATTTTACAAAAGCAACGTTCTTACGTATATATTTTCACAGAAAAAAGTAGAAACAATTGAAAAAATTAGCTTTGCCGCCTTTTTATTTTTTTTAATAAAAAAATAGACGTGTATTTTTCTGCCGAAAATACGCCAACCTATTTGAGACAGCTAAATAGTCGCGGTACTAATCATCTGTTTGGCTGTTTAATGGGCCTGTGCCTTCATTTGATATGGCCATTTCAACTTTTAAAAAGTTTGGAACTCGACAAATAATGGAATTTGTATGCAACATTGCAGTCCCAAAATCGAGACTGCAATGTTTTTAACTTTTTAATTTTTGACTGACCATAAACTACGCGCTTCGCAACCTATTTTTTAAACGGCAAAGTCGACTTTGCCGTCCATTTTTGAGAAAAGTTCATTACTAATGCCCGTTGCATCCGTAAAGTTCCAGATTCTTTGGGCCGTAATGTTCTGTACCTCATAGGGTTGCACTACGTGTCGCCCTAGGTAGGTACTTCTTTTTGACATTAGTGGTCCACAAGAGCAGAGAATGTGCATTGCAGTCTCCTCTGACTCCTGACAGAACCTGCATGTCGCATCTTGTTTCTTGCCAATTTGAAACATATGTTTATTCAACATACAGTGTCCAGTCAGTATTCTGGTCACCGCGCAGGTTTTGTGCCTTTTGAGTCCTAAAAGCTCCTTAGCAGTTTTGCTGTTGAACCCTTTGATTAGAGCTTTCGAGTGTTCTTGCCCTTTAACGAACTTCCACCAAGCGATTGCTCTCGTTTTTTCTAAGTTGCTGAGCAGAGAATATGCATCCTGTTTTGTGATTCCACAGAACGGTTCTGGGCCGACCAGGGGTGTGTCTGCGCGCTTTCTAGCAAGTTCGTCCGCTTCTTCGTTTCCGTTAATGTCGGAGTGCCCTGGTACCCATCTAAGTGTGAATTTGTTGGAGTTAGCCAGTGCATTTAGGTTTGTTTTACAGTTCTGGACTAGTTTTGAGTTTGACTCGAGGGATTCTAGTGCCAGCAGAGCAGCCTGGCTGTCTGAGTTGATGTAGATATGCTGGTGTCTTAGGTTTCTATCCAGATTGATCTCCGCACATTTGTTGATGGCGAAGACTTCTGCCTGGAAGTTTGAGGCCTGTGTGCCCATGCTGACGCTAGCTCTGAGCTTAGGGCTCTCACCATAGATCCCGCATCCTACATCATTGCCTTTCTTGGAACCATCTGTATACCAGATGTGGCTTCCCTCTTCGACGTACATTTGGTTGTTGATCCATTTGTCTCTAGGAGGTATTTCTACTGTGTACAGTTTGGTGAGATGACATTCGGTGTGCGTGTCATCAGTGGGCATGCTAAAGGTTCTATTTGCAAAAACCCAGGCCTTTAGATTGGCTAATGCCTGAGAGCGCCATTTTGGCCTGTTTAGCGTGCATATTCTGTAGACGCACTGCTTGGCCTCCTTTTGCACCTGCAAGTGGAGTGGTATGATGTCCAGCAGTGCATCTAGGGCCGCTCCCGGTGTCGAGGAGAAGGCGCCTGTTACTGTTAAACAAGCCGTGCGTTGCAGGCTGTATAGAGTGTCTATTGCTGTCTTTTGGCTGGTTTCATAACCACATAGCAATTTTGGGTCTTAAGTCCCATCTTGCTCCTGCCATTCGACAGCATGACCACATGGCCATTTTCGCTTTTTGTATAATGTTTCTCAGGTGAGGGTTCCAAGTTAACTTTTGGTCGAAGGTGACCCCTAGATACTTGACCTCTTCCGAGAACGGTATTGTTTGTCCAAGTTTATCGAGCTTCCGTTTCCTTGTGAATAGTACTATATTACAGTCTTGCTCGGATTAATGGACAAGTCATTTTCTCTACACCATTTGAATATTGTGTTTAGAGTTCCTTGCATTAGGTTGGATATTGTGTTGAGGCAAGGGCCTTTGACGATTGACTACAAGGTCGTCGGCATATCCTTGTGTGTCAAAGTCTTAGCCTGACATGATTGCAAGAAGTTGGTCCACTGCTAGGGTCCATAAAAGTGGGGATAGAACGCCTCCTTGTGGGCACCCTTTAGTGGTATAAATTTCATGCTCTATAGTATTCATGGTCAGAGTGGCTACTCTGTTCGAGAGCATGCTACGAGTATGTACCCATCTGGTGGTGGTTTCGTCTACTCCCTTTGATTTCATACCATTGAGTATGGTCTCTGTGGGCGTATTGTCGAAAGCACCTTCAACATCAAGGAACGCACATAGAGCGGTTTGCTTTTCCTCTAGGGTTTTCTGCACCTTGTCAACCAGGTCGAGTAGGGCAGTCTCCGTAGATTTACCCTTTTGGTAAGCATGTTGGTTTACACTTAGTGGTCTATCCACCAGGTATTTCGCTCTAATGTGCTGATCAATGATTCTTTCCATCGTTTTGAGTAAGAACGATGTTAGACTAATAGGTCTGAAGGATTTAGGCTGTGAATAGTCATTTTTCCCTGCTTTTGGTATAAATCGTACCTTGACCCTAGTCCATTGATCTGGTATAATTCCCCACGCAAAACTTGCTCGGAATATTCTGACCAGATGTGGGAGGAGGAGGTCCTGTCCTTGCTGTAAAAGCGCTGGAAACACTCCGTCTTCTCCCGCCGATTTAAATTTTTTCCAAAGCCCATTTAATTTTGTTTGGTCTAAAGATGTTAGTTGCCAAATTCCAGTCTATATTGCGGGCCCTGTGGATGTGATTATTCCTTTGGGCGCATAACTGTGTGTTACTGGTTTTGTACGAACCGGGGAAGTGGGTGCCTCTGAGCAGGCCTAGAGTTTCCTCTTCTGTGTTCGTAAAAGTGCTGTGGCATATTAGGACAGTCATCAACTCACAGTGACGGCTTCCACGGGGTTCTCATGTTCGGACCCGCTGTAGTAGTGCTCGCTGGAGGTGCGCAGCTCCGGCGGGCCGCGGGTTGGTGCTGCAGCTGGCTGCTCTGTACGAGCCGGCTTGTCCACTGCCAACCAAACATATTAGGACAGCCATCAACTCACTGTGACGGCCTCCACGGGGTTCTCATGCTCGGGCCCGCTGTAGTAGTGCTCGCTGGAGGTGCGCAGCTCCGGCGGGCCGCGGGTTGGTGCTGCAGCTGGCTGCTCTATACGAGCCGGCTTGTCCACTGCCAACCAAACATATTAGGACAGCCATCAACTCACTGTGACGGCCTCCACGGGGTTCTCATGCTCGGGCCCGCTGTAGTAGTGCTCGCTGGAGGTGCGCAGCTCCGGCGGGCCGCGGGTTGGTGCTGCAGCTGGCTGCTCTGTACGAGCCGGCTTGTCCACTGCCAACCAAACATATTAGGACAGCCATCAACTCACTGTGACGGCCTCCACGGGGTTCTCATGCTCGGGCCCGCTGTAGTAGTGCTCGCTGGAGGTGCGCAGCTCCGGCGGGCCGCGGGTTGGTGCTGCAGCTTGCTGCTCCGTACGAACCGGCTTGTCCACTGCCAACCAAACCAACACATATTAGAACGTTTTCACATTGTCCGATCCGATATCGGATGTCGGAAGGAAGAAAAATGTAAGTTATATGTGTTTCTCTGTATTTATTTATGCATTTAATAAACCATTATTACTAAGAAACGATAAATAACGCAAAAAAAGCGGACTTAATGCCAATGGCACTCTCCTGCAGCTGTTTTTGTCCTATGCGCCTTCCGACATCCGATATCGGTGCGGCGCTTCCGATAAATTCAGCCATGTAGGAGCCCCCGTCAGCTGTCGGACCGATAATATTTGTTTGTGTGCGTATGTGTAGGCATACTGCTTGTTGTAGTGTGCGTGACGGCACCCGGGCGCGCCCCCGCGGCCTGGCTACGCGGGTGTAGGATCCTACATCCGATATCGGTGAGGACTATGTGAAAACGCCCTTTAAGGCTAGGTTCACACGGCAACGTCCTGCACGTTTTTTCATGTATTCGATTTTAAACGTACAACCAGAAGGGTGTTTACACGGTAGATTTTCATTCGTTTAAAAACCGTTTTCACGCCGAATAGCGACAGTTTTCACGCAGTTGTCGCAGTGAGCTGACGTCTGAGATGGATCCACGCTTCATCGTACTTTTATTTTTATTTTCGCCGCCGACAAAATGATGAGAAAGAGTTTTTGGGCACATCCCATAAATAAAAAATCAGTGCGTAATAAAACATTTGAAATTTTATAGCTACGTTAAACTTAGTTACGCTATAACAAAGTTTTTCAATTTCTTTCGGATGTCTATTGAAAGTTTTGTTCCACTAAATTAATTAATAGTTCGTTATCTATATCTATCTAACTAACCACGAAATTACAAATAAAATATGTGCGATCCCTCCGAAAAACGCCCGAGTACTATAGAGTGTGTTCGATAAAAAACGCATAAAATCGTGCCGTGTGAATGGATCAGAACTATACTAATCGCCACTGCAAGCCGAATACGTTTAAGTTCATTCGATTTGCTTGACAAGTCCGGTGAGTATCCGTTTAAACGTATAAAGAATGTACGATTTTTTGCAGTACAAAGGCCGTGTGAATGGTTCTATGCTCAAAGTATGTGCCACTATTTATCCGTTAAAACGTATATTGCAAAAAAACGTGCAGGACAATGCCGTGTGAACGAAGCCTTAGGGTCAATGTGGGGATGACCGGCATGACATCCGTCATTGGCCCTTGCGTCTAGTGCGTCTACTGCATCTATGTATATTTTCTTTTCTCGTATGATAAAGACCTGTATGACTTAAATTTAATGATCTCATGTAATAACTATTAATAATACCTAAATTTCTACGACAATATTAGTTCTGTCTTATGAAATTGTAATATTTATTTATACTATAAATATTATTGTTATATTAATGTTAGTTACGATATTTATATAGAATGACATTCAAACACAATGTATATTATAATTGTTAGTGAATAAAATAAATGAAATGAAATATTTCAGGTTGGACCCTACTCGCGCCTTACGGAACCTCCATTCCGGGTTTATTTTGGAGTATCCATCTCCTAGATGGATTGCAAATCAATGCGAAGAGGCCCAGCTCCCCTGTGACGAAATGTGACCGGCATGGCGTATAATGCATATCTATCTAATACCTTTAAACGAGCAATTCTTGTTTATTTCTATATGTATTTTAGGGATCTTGGAAACGGCTCTAACGATTTCGATGAAATTTGCTATATGGGGGTTTTCAGGGGCGATAAATCGATCTAGCTAGGTCTTATCTGTGGGAAAACGCGAATTTTTGAGTTTTTATATGTTTTCCGAGCAATGCTCAGTCTCCCAGATATTTACTAAGAATCTGAGCAAGGTACTCACGGGCGGTGGCTAGTCCCTCTTGCAGCAGCAAATCGTTGAGCGTGTTCTCATCGTCTACAAACAGGTACACACCCAGGGATTCCGATGAACTGAAATTAGACAGACATTTGTTAATTTATGTATTATTTTATTCAGGCTACAAGGCCTATATGTCGCAGTAAATTTACTGCCATCTATCGACACACGACTAAAACTCAAAATGAAAACGTATAAAATTATCAAAAAAATGTATATATATGGATAAATGATTTTATTATTTTATATCATTTTGACCCATGTTCATGCACTGATATCTATGTGTTAAAATTGTTAAATATGAAACGGTGTCGTCACGCCATCTAGCCGAGCATAGGCCAAAGGTGTGTGCGTCATCTATTCGAGAATGACTTTTTCTTGATTTCCGAGGCACGTTTTTTCCTTACACTTTATTCATCTTATACGAAGTTACATATGTCTTTGCTAATATTAATAATACCCGAGCAAGCGAAAGATTCCAAAACTGAACCACAAGCGTAACAAGTGGTTCGAAAAGTGGAATCTTGAGCGTTGAGAGGGTTTTCAAGCACGACGGTTAAACAAATTTTGCCCCCGAGTGAAACACATAATTTTTCACCACACCAACCCTAAGAAAATATGAACTGTAAGATATCAAACAAAATCAAACCAAATCAAATTAAAATAAATGTTATTAAACATTTATCATTCAAAAGTAAATTTTACCAGCAAACATAAGAAAACAACATTTGCATTTGATTACTTTGCCTCACATGTGATGTGAATAAAATGCAACTTTGCTATTAGTTTTTGAACAATCAAGAGAGTCTTCACCAGCTGGTGTGGTGTGGTGTAATAATATTATGCATCTCTTAGACATAGATTATACTTACTTATCGTCTATTTTCATTGTGAAAGGCTTCCCCAAGTACTGCTTGAGGAATTCTTCTATCTCGTCTGTCTTGGTGCTCACGAATTCCACCTGCCAAAACGTTATAACGTCAGGGGAAGTTGCAAATTGCGGGGATCTTTCTATTTTACTCCAATGAAGGCGTAATTAGAGTGACAGAGAAAGATACCCGCAAATACAAATACAAATAACTTTATTTTTCGCAATTTGCGAACTTCGATTTTCGCGGTTATAGCCCAGACCTGCCAGCACGAGTTGCGTTCTCACGCGTAACCAAGGCTCGGAACCGGTTAAAAAATAGCGGTAAATACAGATTTATTTCGATTTTACTCCAAACTATCGCGAACGTTTTAAGAACTGTATTGTGATCTTAATAAACCGGTTCAATCGACGAACGACGAGATGGCCGGCCGGCCCGTAGTGTGCCGCGTAGACATACACACCGATAAAGGAAGAAACCGGTTTTTATTGTTCTAAACCGGTTAATCTGACAACTTTATGGAAATGTTCATCTAAAAACTGGATAAACGAACGAAACCGCAATTAAAATGTTTTGCGCCAAGTACATGATAACGGTAACCGCATACACCTTGCGCAAGAACGCAACTCACGCTATCATCATCATCATATCAGCCAGAGGACGTCCACTGCTGGACATCGGCCTCCCCCAAAGAGTGCCACAATGACCGGTCTTGCGCCACCCGCATCCAGCGGACTCCCGCGACCTTAACCAGGTCATCAGTCCACCTTGTGGGGTCTACTCACGCTGCGCCTTCCGGTACGTGGTCGCCACTCGAGAACCTTTCCGCCCCAACGGCCATCGGTTCTACGTGTAATGTGCCCCGCCCACTGCCACTTAAGTTTAGCGATTCGGAGGGCTACGTCGGTTACTTTGGTTCTGCTGCGGATGGCCTCATTTCTGATGCGATCACGCAGAGAGACTCCCAGCATAGCCCTCTCATTCACGCTATACGGCCAGATGATAACCAAACCTCACTAAATAGCCCTCCTTCACTACTGTAAGTTTAGAACCATGGTAAACCATAAGTTTACATAGTGAACACCAAGGTTGAGTTTATTTATTTAATTTTATGTAATGTTATAGACTCACGTCCGCTAGATGGCAGCAGTGTGCGTACGGCGGCGATACACAGAACTCGGGCGCCAACGGTTGTATGCAGCTCGATGTTACTGGCCGCTGTTCACCTGTGTCCACTAGGAACACTTCCTCCTTGTTTGTACCCTGTATTTAAATAAAAAAAAACTTTCATACACAACATAGCACTCACATCTTTTTAGGGTTCCGTACCCAAAGGGTAAAAACGGGACCCTATTACTAAGACTCCGCTGTCCGTCTGTCTGTCTGTCACCAGGCTGTATCTCATCTCATGAACCGTGATAGCTAGGCAGTTGAAATATTCACAGATGATTTTGTCCGATAAAGGGTTCATCCACATAATACGTCACAGCCACAGCAACAGGGAGAGGGATTAAAAGACCTATGTTTTTCCTATGATAAAAGTGTGCCAAGGGGGGAGGGGGATCTAAAAATCGAAATTTTGTGAATTTGTGTGATGAAATTAATAGACCCCTTAGGCCCACTTGCACCATTCCACTAACCCGGGGTTAACCGGTTAAGCCTGAAGTTACCATGGTTACCAGTACAATTTGACACTGGGTGTGTGATGAAATTAATAGACCCCTTAGGCCCACTTGCACCATTCCACTAACCCGGGGTTAACCGGTTAAGCCTGAAGTTACCATGGTTACCAGTACAATTTGACACTGGGTGTGTGATGAAATTAATAGACCCCTTAGGCCCACTTGCACCATTCCACTAACCCGGGGTTAACCGGTTAAGCCTGAAGTTACCATGGTTACCAGTACAATTTGACACTGGGTTAACGGTTTAACCGCTTAGCCCCAGGTTAGTGGGATGTGGCAAGTGGGTCTTATGTTCTAATCTTCTTATGTAGGTTATTTTTTTGAAAATTTCTCGTTATGGCGTTACCTCGACCCTGATGAACATGGCCCGGAAGTACCCCTGGGTGTCCTCCGCGTCGTGGTAGACGCAGCAGGTGAAGTTGGGCAGGTCATCCAGGTTCACAGATACCAGGTTCTTGTCTTCGGAGTAGTATGCTGTCATCTCTTGGAGTAAACTGGAAAATTATGTATTTATTAATACCAAAGAAAATTATAGAGGCGTATTGTCAAAGTAGATTTTGTAGTCACAATAAATTTACTGCCATTTTTCGACACATGATTAAAACTTTAAGAAAGTTCAATTTTATTTATTGACCGAAGCGAAGCGAAGGTCTACGTTTTGACTCGGGCATTTTGCTTTCGTATGTCCGGATGTTCTCCTCTACAGGTCGCAATTCTTAACCGATTCTCGTGAAATTTTGTGACCGAATTTTATGACTAAATAATTTTTTTTTGTCAATCCGGTTTTTGGAAATTTTTAAAAATGGCTGAGACGTGATACCTGGCGCCTAAACAAATAGTCGTATCGATATCATAAGAGTTTTTTCTTTTTGAGACATGTTTACAGAGTTAATAGCAAAAAATGCAGAAAAAAAATATCGCTGGTTTAGGCGGTATTTAGATATTTAGTTTTGTATTTCCGGATGTTCTCCTCTACAGGTCGCAATTCTTAACCGATTCTCATGAAATTTTGTGACCAGATTCTATGACTAAATAAATTTTTTTTGTCAATCCGGTTTTTGGAAATTTTTAAAAATGGCGGGGTCGTGATACCTGTCGCCTAAACAAATAGTCGTATCGATATCATAAGAGTTTTTTCTTTTTGATATATGTTTATAGATTAAATGGCCAAAAATTCAGAAAATTTGTATCGCTGGTTTCGGCGGTGTTTAGATATATCGTTTTTACTTGAGAATGAGTAGCTAAATTTCGTCAGCTCTAGTAAGAACTATCATGGCGCATTTAGCAAACGTTCGCTTTTTTGTTTGCATAGGGAGGTCCCTGGTTCCATCCCCAGTAATTGTATGCTGCTTCATAACTTTTTGTATTTTTTTATACTTACATTTCGTATCAATTGTTGTTTTTTATTTTGAAAAAATTAAAAAAATCGTATTTTTTATTTATCAAGCGCGGGCTAAGCGTATTCGTTTATTTTTTGCAAGAGATGATGGCTTTTTGCGCTTTAAAGAGAATTTGATTCTTGAATATACGGCGCCATACCTTTGGCCTATGCTCGTCTAGATGGCGACACCATTTTATATTTAACAATTTTTACTCATATCAGTAAAAGAACATGGGACAAAATCATATGGCGTTCTAAAAATAAAAAAAACCTTTTAGCCATACATATATACATTTATTGATATTTTTTTTTCATTTTCATTTTAATCCTGTATCGAAAGATGGAAGTAAATTTACTGTGACTACAAAATTTAGTATGACAATAACCCTCTACTACATATAGGGACCGTCCGCGTTGGAGGGTCTGCCATCTTGTGGCCTGAATCGGAAACATGTATATTGCCAAAACAAGTTCTACCATCTACCGTTCTTGTAGGTACGTTTCCTTATGCATAGTAGGTTCTGTCACAGAATAAATAATAGTACTAAGTACAGAAGACTCACTCTCTAACAAAACGCGTCTGTTACGATCAGCACAGATATGGCCGCTAGGTGGCGACAGCGCCACGCGCGGCTTATGGCAAACCCCAAAATTGGGGCCGAACGGGTGTACTTTTAGCTACCTGTAGCAAAGCGACGAAATCGCGGAGTGAGACACTCCTGGTTCTGTCATCTTGTGGGCTACATCGGAAGCATAAACGTCACATTTACGCCTCACGCCAAAAATCTGACGGCTCCTATGCTATAGCTCACGCACGCCCCTTATAGGGACCGTGCGCGTTGGAGGGCATGCCATCTTGTGGCCTGAATCGGAAACATATGTGCACATGTACATTGCCAAAGCAAGTGCTACCATCTACCGTTCTCGTAAGTACGTTTCCTTGTGCATAGTAGGTTCTGCCATCTCGTGGGCTACATCGGAATCATAAACTACACATCTACGCTTCGCGCCAAAGATCTGACGGCTCCTGTGCTGCCCCCTATAGTTCATGCACGTGCCCTATACACTCTATTCTCTTTAGATTAGATATTTAAATTCTTACTCGAGAATAAGTAACCAAATTTCGTCAGCTCATCTAAATGCTATCATAGCGCAGTTGGAAAGACGCTTACAAGCAAGGATATAGGATAGGTACCCGGTTCGATCCCCAGTAAATGCAACTTTTTTTATTTATTTTTTGCATTTAAACATCGTATTGCTGATTGATCAAGCGAGCGCGAAGCGCGAGCGCGAGGTAAACGAAGGGTTCCGTACCATAATGCAAAAAAAAAAAAACGAAAAAAAAGCAAAAAAAAAACGGTCACCCATCCAAGTACTGACCACTCCCGACGTTGCTTAACTTTGGTCAAAAATCACGTTTGTTGTATGGGAGCCCCATTTAAATCTTAGTTCATTTAATATTAGTTTGAGTTTTTGTTTGAACATTTTTTTAGCGGTTTAAGTTCAAGGGCATGGCTGTTCCAGGAGTCAATTTCCACTTACGTTCTAGCATGGGCGGTCACCATCCATAAATCGCAGGGGTTAACACTGCCTAGGGTAGTGGTCGACCTTGGGCTCAGGGAACTAGCTGTAGGTTGCTCGTACGTTGCGCTTTCCCGGGCTCAAAGTCTAACTAACATTATCCTAGAGCCTTTTAATTTGGATCGCCTCGCTAAAATGGCCCATAATTTCCGCAAATCATTTTTTCTTCGAGGCAATTACTCCGTTCTCATTTTTTCCCAGTGGAATTTCTTCGCTTTATTTTATTTTTCGTGGACATTTTGTCATAAACTAAATTTCCCTTTCTCAATTTATTCCCTTTTCTTTTTAATCCCAGTAGTTAAAATAACCAGTAGGTTTTTTTTTCACTAACTAAATATTCTCTATCTCCATATTTTCTCTTTTTTTAAATGCTAGTGGTAAAAATAACCAGGTTTTTTTCAAATAGGTAGGTTAGGGTTTTTTTTTTGATGACCCCAAAAACGAAACTGCTCCCAGAGATAGGTAGGTTAGGGTTATTTTTTTTATGACCCTAAAAACGAAACTGCTCCCGGAGATAGGTAGGTTAGGGTTATTTTTTTTGATGACCCTATAAACGAAACTGCTCCCAGAGATAGGTAGGTTAGGGTTATTTTTTTTTGATGACCCTAAAAACGAATCTGCTCCCAGAAGGTAGGTTAGAGTTATTGGCTGACAGCGTTTGGTTTTTTACTTGTATTTTTTTAGATTATGTTTTATTTTTAGTGTTTTTAATATTTGTTGTATGTGAAATACCTACAAGTAACAAATATAATTACTACACTATTAACATACAGTAACAAGAAAATATTATCCTAGATATTTAAAAGAACGAAAATTATAAGGAAAATATTAATTTAAAAATATTAAATATAGGCGATTGCGGAAAAAAACCATTGGGAAAATATGGGAACGAAGTAATTGCTACCGAGAATGAATGATTTCGGGAAATTATGGGCAACGCAAAATATGAGAAGTATGAGAACGGAGTAATTGCCTCGAAGAAAAAATGATTTCGGAAATTATAGGCCACACTCGCGCACGAAGCTACTTAGTTGCAGTTTACAGGCTAATTCAAAGGTAATGTTGGTTTCCTAACATAAGTAGAGTTAGACCAAGAAAAGTCTGCAGAGATTTTGACACTGGCACAAATAACGTTGGCACTGCGTGTGCTGTCAAAATCTCTGCAGACTTTTCTTGGTCTAACTCTATCCACTTTTCTATACAATTAGTATGGCGACGTGGATACTTAAGGGGCATCGACCGTACACTGACATCGGGATAATATTTTTATCATGTTATTTAGTAGTCATCGTGCGTCTCGCTTGCGCCAATACATGTACGGACAAGAACGAGTGAAATGCACGATAACTAAATGACATCAGTTAGATGTCTTTCTGATATCAGTGTAAGTTTGAATTGGCCTGTTAGCCAAAAACTGTTTCGTATGTTATGTTATGTTCTACTCTACAGGTCGCATATCTAAACCAATTCCCGAATTTTGTAAGCAATTGATAGTTAAGTTTTTATGGTCAAATTAGATTCTCTAAATTCTTCTAAACAACGGAACCATACATTTATTCAGTTTTAAGCTCTGCTCGCGAGGTCTACAGCTCACAGAGCCACTAGTTTATTTATGTGCTATCCCTGGGGCCCATTTCTCGAAAGGTATTAGACTAATATTATTCGAGAAACGGGCCCCTGGAGTTATAAGAGTAACTGCAGTCAGGTTACATGTTAGTTTGCCACCGAGGTGCAATAAAAAAAACCTGTAGAACGGCTTACTTATAGGCACCAGCCTGCTCCACAACTATCCAGAATGTGGAACCGTCGACGGAATATATGGATGCTTCGTACACCGTGTCCGTGTCGAGAATTGTCTGCTGTGGCAGGGTCACCAGGGCTTTAGGATCTGAAAACAATACAAACATATTATTTATTTTAGGTTTCACCTATAGTTCGTTTTTTTAGAATTTTAGAAATTCATTAGAAAGAACTTGAAGAAGCGATCTTGACATGTCTTATAATTGAAAAACGCTTTTTAAAAATCAGTAACTATTACTTATGAAAGCAGAAGAATATAAATGATCGTATTAGATTCATAATTGTTACATATTTGCCGTAACTTATTTTTAAAATGTGTTT
Organism: Cydia splendana; assembly: GCF_910591565.1. Taxonomy (NCBI): domain Eukaryota; kingdom Metazoa; phylum Arthropoda; class Insecta; order Lepidoptera; family Tortricidae; genus Cydia; species Cydia splendana. The sequence goes on along the minus strand of NC_085965.1, from coordinate 919,247 downwards.
TTCAATTAAAAGACACATCAAGATTGTTTACCTTATTTCTAATGCTAAAAAAACGAACTATACTTATAGACAATAACATTTCGTTGTTTAAGAGTGTAAACCTGCTAAATTCATTTTTGAAATTAATTTACTTTTAACTTTAATGTCTGTGGAAGTAGATACACAATTCACTATTTTCAATAATAGATTAAGCAGGTTCACACTTTTTTAAGGTTGTTTTAACGCTCTTGGGTAACTAAAAGATCGCAAGGCCCTCAAATAACACGATGGGAAGACGAAATTATACTCACAGTGGGACCACTCTGGACAAGGGTGGCAAGAGAGAGGAAATACTGGAAGGAGTTGGAGGAGGCCTTTGCCGACAGGCACACTGAACCAAGAGACTTCATATAAACATTCAAAACTAAAAATTACTACTAAAAACCAACAATCATGTTCGAAATAAAGGGCTATATAAAAAAAAGAACTAAAAGCTATGATGGCGTTCAACATGGCGAAAATATGAACTTTATGGACTTTCATCAACTATTAAATGGGAATCCATGGTACACAAGTCAATACAGATGTATTGCATAATGATTTTCGTATATCGTATTTTCACAGAAACGCACGAACGTGTCTTGCTATTTCAGTCAGTCTCGGTACAAAAAGTACTGAGGTTGACTGAAGTAGCATGACAGAACTTTTCCGAGATAATACGATGGAAAACAATTATGCACCACATCTGTACCTAAGGGCCAGTTGCACTGACCCTTACCCAGCGCACCCCGGCGCTCTATTATGAAACTTTCCATACATAAAAAATTTGCGAACTCTTTAACGATACGAACAGTTTGGTGCAACCGACCCTAAGACATGTTAATTTTGTAAAGAATCCTAGTAATTTCTCGTACCTGCGATGTTTAGATCCTGAATGTCTGCGGCTACACACTGGACCTCTTTCTCGAGTGTGTTGTTGCCCACACTCTCGTTGGAGCACGAAGTGCTGGAGAATGCTATGAGCAGCTGCTCTCGCCTCGGTCGCCGGCGGGTTGGCAGCTTTTCTGTAACATATTCATATAAAACTTTCAAAAGAAGAATTTAAAAATTTACTATTTATGGTTCAAAATTGAAAGAATATCATGCTACATTTATACTCTGTAGTATTGTGTGTAGGTATTTAAATAAAAGTAAACAAATAATTTGTACATTTTCGGGTAGTTATAATTATAACATTTATTGGTCAACCAACCAAATACAAAACCGCCGGGAGCTGTCACTGAACAACCTGTTTTAACCTACATTATTTTGATCGTGTAATGTTTTCATCCACCCTCAACTGGCTTAGTGCCACTTGCACCATTCCCCCGGGGTTAACCGGTTAAACCTGGAGTTATCAGTTCAATTTGACACTGGGTTAACGGTTTAACCACTTAATTTCGGGTTAGTGGTGCAAGTGGCCCTTAAGGAGTAATTTGAGGGTAGATTTTGTTTACTTTTATTTATATATCTAAAGATACAGAGTATACATGGTAAAGAATAAAAACTTCAATGTTGACTTGCGGAAAACGAGCAGAAGAGCTAATTGTCATACAGCTCGGCCCAAAAAGGAAGCACGGAAGCTTAAAGCCTGGCCATGACCCTTGGGTTTTAAAACCCTTGGTTATCTCAATATTAAACCAATCAATAACATAAACTTACCGGGGGTCCCTTTGTTTGACATAAAGTTTTAAGTCATAATGTACCTACGTTTGTCATATTATCATTAGTCCTAAAGCTGAAACCGTTAACTTTTCAGGATTTCGTAAGGTTATCCTATAAATACGCTAATAAACCTAACCTAGGTTTGTTTTGTTATATGGCACTCCTAAAAAGTTACGCGTTTCTGAACTAAACAAATTATGACTAACGAAGATGCGGACAAACAACACTTGTGGACTTAAAACTTTATGGGAAACAATAGAGACCCAAACTTACCCTTTTCAGCTGGACACATGTTAGCGCTGGCGGTGAACGTGGTGGGAGCAGCTTCGCTGAGCACATCCATCAGATTGGTCGGAATCATTACGGGATCATTCTTGTATGAGTTGTTATTGTAGTAATTTTATATTTGGGTATGTAAACTGACCTTTTTCAGCTGGACAGAAGTTAGCGCAGGCGGTGGACGTGGTGGGAGCAGCTTCGCTGAGCACATCCATGAGATTCGTCGGAGTCATCACTGGGTAGTTCTTGTAAGAGTTGTCCTGCACTGGCGCTATCTCAATGCTCTCATGCTTTTCTGCAATTAAAGTTTAGTTTATTAACAGTTATATCAAATATATGCAGGTGTGCTAAGCTAATGTATTTATTTATTTATTTTATTTATCATTTTAAATCAGGCAACAAGGCCTATATTACAAATACCTTACAGACTAACATATAATATGTATATGCATTTTTATAAACTTAAAAAAACTAAACACTATTTAGGCAACAAATGGTTAATGGTTGGTAATGGTTTTGCTGACTGTACAATTATCATCTTGGCTACGCCTCTAGTTCCTTCAGATATGATTGTTGCTCGGATTCCAAGTCATTTGATGAGAATAAAAATTTTAGAAAATCAAGGAAGGAAATATTTGTCTATGGACTTACCAATGTTATCAATAGACAGGTTGAACTCGGTGATGAGATAGATGTACTCGTCCAACTTGTTCATGCATGACAGGAACCGTTCCTTCAGCTCGGACGGCTCGCAGTTCAGGTGGTTCACAAGTGTACGACTCTGGGAAATATAACATAATTATGTTGAATTCAACATAAAATGTACTTAAATTAAAGGGATAGAATATAGCAATCTATCTTAACAATAGGATTGGTACTACAAACATCTCCTAGTTTTAATTTTGAATAACTTAGATGCAATTGGTCACATAGCGGCTGCATATTGAACAGGTCCTTACAAAATACAGGACTTATTGGCATCATAACAAATTGTTTACAAGCCAAAAATTGTTGGTTGTAGAATTCTACTCCATATTCTACGTTTAGGGACTTCACCTGGTATGCCATTTGGAATTTCTCTTCATATTAATGCTGTCCTATTCGCATGATAAAGTAGCCCAAGGTATATTTATCTAGAAAGCACATGGCTACAAAGGTATAGTCGGACAATAAAACTTAATACGAAGTTACCTACCTGCGCCTTTAACTTTCTTATGTTATTGATGGCTTGGTCGCATTTTCCAGCCAAGACGCTGATCCTGCCTTCCATCTCATGACGGCGGTGAAGCGTCAGAGTCGCCAAATCCACAAAACTCCTGAAATTATTCGTGAACATTTTTCACACGTGATAAAACTAAGTTTTTAAACTACCCTTTATGTTTTAGTATGAGGGTGAAATAATTACATCACGATGGCCGCGCAATAGTCTTGGTAAATATGAGATTTTATCCTTAAATACAGCAATTAATATTAATACATTAAATGGAAAAACTTGAGAAAACCCATAATACAAGACCGGCACCTATGCAAACAAACTTGAGAGAAGAAAAACACAACATCAACAAGAAGTTTGGTTCGTAAAAAAAAAAAGAAAAATAGGTGTTGCTAGGGTATATGTACAAGTTTCCCGTTTACGTTAAAGTGTTTAATATGGTTTAATATAATTTGGCATGAGTCGCTTGTCACTGGAGCATAGGCAGATGGAATCATACTAAATTTTTCTTATGTTAGTTATTTTTACCCAATAAAAAGAAGTGTACTTTTTTTTATCAACTGTTACTGACAAAATAGGTTTGCGATACTATAATTATTATATTATAATGTAATTAACTGATAAATAAATAAATAAATAAATAATAAATAAATATTATAGGACATTCTTACACAGATTGACCAAGTCCCCCAGTAAGCTCAAGAAGGCTTGTGTTGAGGGTACTCAGACAACGATATATATATATAATATATAAATATTTAAATACATAGAAAACAACCATGACTCAGGAACAAATATCTGTGTCATCACACAAATAAATGCCCTTACTGGGATTCGAACCCAGGACCATCGGCTTCACAGGCAGGGTCACTACCCACTAGGCCAGACCGGTCGTCAAAAAACTAAACATAAAACTAGCACACAATGTCTTCATAACTGCATAATGTATTGAAATATTAATTTTTAATTATATTTGCAGTAATAGCCCGTTGTTAGTTATTTCGTTAAAATTACTTAATTGCATTTTTTTATTAAATATTTACCATTTAGTCCGGGACATTTGTATCCTTTGGTAACACTGACTGCTCACGTTTCTTTACACGCACGCTGCGCTGATTTAAAATATATAATAAACCAACGTAAAACATGTATTATACGACCTTATTATATAAATAAACATGAAATAAACCATTTACAAGGTGCCATTTGTTATAATTATAAAGTTATATCAATAATAAATAAAATATACGATAGTGCCATCTATTGGGATTATTCTACTACATTTTCCTACCACTGCGTGACGATAGATGGCGCTAGTAACATAACGTGTCTATAAATTTCGACAACAGATGGCGGTCGCAGACAAAATCGTATTGCCATCGTATTTACTAAAACCACGCTAAAACTATTTTTATTTTATGGTATTTGTTCTATGTAACTATACAATTTAAGTACATAGTTCAAATTCAAAGATGCTTGAGTGGTGAAGAAATGCCAGGTACCTAGGTAGGTAAAACACATGTATGTAAACGCAGCGTGGAAAAGCCACCAACGGCACCAAAAAAGTAGATCGACATTGCAAGATCGCTTGTTGTGGAGATCCTTGGAGGACTGCGTCCAACAGTTCTTTCTGATTATATGATTACCTACTTAGTTGGTTTCATGTTAGGTACTTTTTACAATCTGTCTTGGTTTAAAGCTCACAAAAGTCTCAGACATTTGGGAGCTTGATGTCTTGGCGTTAGTTTTCTTAGTTATCATAATTTAATGGGGTTTTTACAGCTGACAAGCCAAGCACGATGAAATTATGACCGCATAACTTTCCGACAAAATTCGGCCATCAGGGAAACGGCCGCTTTAAGTAATATGAAGATGAGCAATGAATAATCATGAATTTCATTATACGGCCTCTGTGACCTCTGTGGCACCTTTCTGGATGGGAATTCGATCTTTAAAAATGTGAACTTGATTGGATATTAATCTGAATAAAATTATGAGATGGATTGTGCCAATAAAATTCCTGCTAATATCATAAATGCGAAACTGCCTCTCTGTCTGTCCGTTACCTCTTCATGCTTAAGTATGGAGCTTATATACATTCTTACTGCCAAGTTTGTGCAGAGTTAGCGTGGTCAGCCTTCAGTTGCTTGTTCTTGCCCCGAGCCAAATTAACTGTTTCTTTTACCCCATCATCATCTTCTTCCTCGCGTTATCCCGGCATTTTGCCACGGCTCATGGGAGCCTGGGGCCCGCTTGACAACTAATCCCAAGAATTGACATAGGCACTAATCTGAAAATCATAATTAGATTCCAAAAAAAGTAAGACAAAGTTGCCACTTTTTACTAGCGCGTCTTATTGTATTTATGTAAAAATAAGTACTTTTTTAAATCGTAGGAGTAAATTAATATTGTCAATATCTGTGTCGGACCGTTTTGCTTATTTTAATATTTTTGTTTTTTAAGGCGCTAGAGCCCTTCAAAAATGGCCAAAATGGCCTAATTGACTATGCCGCAATGAGAGGCGTGGCATTCAAAACTGATATCAATTAGCCAAAAAAGCAAAACGGTCCGACACAGATAATTTCATAATCATTTAGATTTCCAAATTTGGTTACGATTGGTTAAGTTTTGGAGGAGGAAACAGAGGAGTACGAAACCTCGATTTTTGAGATTTTTACGCAGGATTTTTCGCCTTGTTCTTATCGCACTACTTTTAGGTGCCGCTTCCGTTAGCGAGACGGGTATATTTACCTAAAATATTTAAAACTCAGCTCCTGTTTCGTCTTAAGAGCTAGGCTCTTGTTGGTGGAGTAAAGCCACTCTTCTCTTTGCTAAGCTGGGCCAGCATTCTCTCTCTTACCCCTCCTGACCTTAAATAATACTAGCGACCCGCCCCGGCTTCGCACGAGGTAACAAATTATACACCTAAACCTTCCTCAAGAATTAGTAGAATTACTCTATTGATATAATATATATAGGGTCAGTTGTTCTACATTGAAACAATCGGACACAGTGTAACTTTGCGATATCTCGGAAACTAGGTGTTACCAGCCAGTGCCGTCTGTCAAGCAAGGGCAGGCTCAGGGACCCCCAGCACCTCCCCAAAACACGAGCGCGCCTCGGAGAAGGAGCACGCTGCTACGAGAATTATTGTGAATTCGTGCAACAAAAGTAAATTTTTTCATTTAAGTTTCGCAATTTTTTACCAAGATATAGACTCGAGTTTGGCGTTTTTTTAAGTTTTTGTTATGTTCTATGTGTATTCAAGTTTATTTGGAGCTAAATATTTTTAAATTTCTTTCACTCTTTGGTGCAGTTTTTATTAATTGATTAAAAAAACACCCCCTAGTCTCACAATGAAACATTTTTATGTAAGTAGTATACAATGAAACATGATGTTCACTGACCACCAGTACCAGCACACATTGAAACAAACTCATAATTTTTTTAAATAATTAAAACCTATGTGCTAAATTTGTGAAACTAAAATACCATGAAAATTGGTAATAACTTGTCTATCATATGACAAAATATAAGATACTTAACTTTATAGGATGGCTTATATGTTGAATGTTTCATTGATGGCAAGGTTAAGGACACATTTCTTACATTGAAACAGTCGTGTATAAACACTATGTTGCAAGAAAGTGTATGAAATCAAGCATGGAGATGCTCAAAACCCTCCCGCGTCTACCTAGTTGGCAATCATGCTCCGTGGACATAAAAGGCGCCTTTTTCGCAGCATGCCGTACCTGCCGACCAGATTTTCGATTCACAATGAAACTCAGGTGTGTGTACAATGAAACAAGTCTTTCGCTTTTAGATATTTCAGCAATCTTATAATGATTCCATATGTCGGAAACCTTTTAAATAACTAATTTCAGCCTACCACTATTTTCTCCTTTCCTTTCTCATTAATTGAGTGAAAGCATATATGTATTAATGTCACTTATTTATTACACCGTTTCAATGTTTATTAACGATGTTTCATGGTAGACTATAATTATTACATTTGTTTCACTGTAAAAATCAGAGTGTTTCATTGAAAACATGCACAAGTACACAATGAAACAAAACTCATTTTTCAAAAAAAGGCTTATAACACAGGAACTGTTACAGATAAGTAGAAACCAAGAATGCCATATGATAGCTAACGAAATTGTTTATCTTCATACGAAATGTCACACTCATAACTTTAAAAACACCAGAGATAGAAAGGCTTGAACTTTTAGTGTTTCATTGATCAACAAGTTACCCTATAGGTGAAAACCGCATGAAAATCCGTTTCGTAGTTTTTGTGTTTATTGCGAACAAACATACAAACAGACAGACGCGGCGGGGGTTTGTTTTATAACTTTTATAAAGCCCCCTCCAGACTATGCGCGTGAATCGCAGGCGAAGCCGCGAACGCGAGTGTGGAGTCGATTTCGCTGTCTGCGAAAATCGACTCCACACTCGCGTTCGCGGCTTCGCCTGCGATTCACGCGCATAGTCTGGAGGGGGCTAAAGGTGTAGTGATGATTAAGAACTAATAAGGCTAGGAACCAATAGGCTAGATTAGACCATAGATTATTTTTAAAGACACATTAATTAATATTTAAATTATTGTCGCGCATAACCAATCGTAAATTCAAGCCCAGACGCAGCATTGACAACTTAAACACACGTAATAGATCCATGATAGATCATTCGTAGTTTGCAGCCAATTATTGACTGTATTCGTAGCGCCACTGGCAATCTATTAACATTAATATTGAATTAATGTAAATGTATTTAATCTTTATTGCACATAGGAAAAAACACATTGTACAAAAGGCGAACTTAATGCCATAAGGCATTCTCTACCAGTCAACCTTACACTTAAGTAACATACCTACACATAAGATCTGTGTGGTAGCATAAGTCGGTGGTGGTAGGTAGGTACTAGTTTTTGTTGCTAGAAATTGTAATACAAAAAATAGACATACCTAGTAAAAGTTTTAGGTACAGTCATCAGCAATAGTTGCTAAGTAGGCGAGGTGTTCAAAATGATCTAGACGCGACTTTATTGTTAAGAGAATAAGAGCGCGTCAAGTTAAGTTTGAACTAAATAAAAAAAAAAAAATAATAAATAAATCATTTATTCAGATGAAATAAACCCTATTATACAGATTTTTTTTTTCTTCTGCCAAACTGCAGGGCAGTTTGTTGGCAGAGGGAACTCCCTTAAAACATAGATGGGTAGACTTAGCTAATTGCCTAATTAATTGTTAACTTATATACATCTTATTGCTGGTAACTTTATCTTAATTTTGTTTAATAGAAACATTTTCATTTTAAATTTAAACATCCTAACTGATTTACATTCCCTTATATCATACGGTATTTCATTATACAATTTTGGGATCAAGTACTTCCTACTCCTTTTTCCATAATAATTTTTACCACCTGACGGAACTTCTAACATTTTTTTACTGATTGTTCTCGTGAATCTAGCGTGATTTATATAGATTTTAAAGTCATCTTTATTGAACTGCTCTAATGCCAGCAACATCCCTACCTCCTCATGAACTGGCAACATACGGCATTCTACAAATAATTCCTCATATTCACTTTTTTTACAGCGATTTTTAGTTTTTTTGTCCACTAATAGTTTCATAAATCTTATCTGTAATGATTTAATCCTGTCTAAATAAGTTTTAAATGTCCTACCATAGCATGCCATATTGCTGCTGACAGTACATACAAACATACAAAACTTCTACACGTTCTATTTTATTTCTATTGCAATTTTTAGCAAAATAAACGAATAACAGACATAGTCGAACGAGCGAGCGAAGCGAAGCGAAGTTCTTACATTCGACTTGGATCGGCGGCTGGCTAGCGGCACGTCCCGGCATTTCGATGTTTTTAAGCTGAACTGTCAGAAGATAGTTTGATACTCAAGAACTTAAGTAAATTTGTTCTAATTTAAATGAAATTGGGTAAACGTGTAGTTGAGGGCATTATATTTTAGTGATTAAATTATGAGCAGGCTCGATTAAGGGATTATTGAGGTAGAAGAGCTTAGAAGGCCAAAAAGCTGTTTGTGAGAGGCCTAGCTATTCTGGTCATTTTATTTGCAAAAAACATGGTCGAATTTAGTATCAAATGAAAGTGCTCGGTTTGCACTTTTATTATTATTATATCATTTATTTCAGAATTAATAAATTATTCCATATATGTACACTTAAATAAAACTTAAACTCTATATACATTTACAACTAAATACACTTAAAAACTAGGTGGACAACATGTGCATCTGGTTCCAATAGTAATGGAAGGGACTATCATCCCGTCCTGCCACTGTTTCCAGGAGACTGTTGGGGCTACCGGCGATACGTCTCAGCAGAGACGCGACACGTTTTCGCATTATCGCGTGAAAGCCATCCGTGCGCGCCTCCGCGAACATGCCTGACGCACTGCAATGCCGCGGGAGCCCCAACAGCATCCTGAAAGCGTTGTTATATTGGACGCGCAGGGCGCTGTAGGTTTTTTGAGTATAGTTGATCCATAGACAGCAGGTGTAAAATGACTGACAGTATGCCCTAAATAGGGTAATTTTAACGTTTTTGTTACACCTAGCAAATCTGCGGATCAACATGTTACTCCTCACCGCCAGCGCCCTGCGTTCCCTTTCAATGTCCTTGTTGTCTGTGAGGGATGAAGTAACCCAGTGCCCCAGGTATTTAAATTCTTCAACTATCTTGAGAGGAGTGTCGCCAAGTTTAACCTGAGGGGTACGCGAGTAGCTCTTAGTACCCGCTTTAAAAACTAACAACTCACTCTTCGAGGCATTGTACCTGAGGCCATGAGAATCCGCATACCGCTCACATATCGTCAACAGGTCTTGTATGCCACTGATTGATGGACTCAGCAACACCATATCGTCTGCGTAGCTTATGTTATTTATAAATTTACCGCCCACTGAGCATCCGACCATGGCATTGCTGAGCTCACCAATCAGGCGATCTACATACAAGCTGAAGAGCTTAGGTGACGTGAGCCCCCCCTGCCTCACCCCGCACTCCAACCTGTAAGCATCAGACAATGAATCTGCCCACTTGACAGCATTATATTGATGATCATACCAGTACTTGAACATTTCAATTAGCTGACCTGGCAATGTCGTGTCCTCATGCAGTTTTTGCCATAACTTTTCATAGGACACCAAATCGAAGGCCTTGCTTAGATCAAGAAAACACCCGTAAACGGGAGTTTTCCTGTCCGTGTAGTATCGGACAGTATGCTTGAGACAGAGAACTGCCGCCTCCGTGGACAGTCCGCTCCTGAAACCAAACTGTGCATCATTGAGGCTTATGTGCTTATCCAGTTGTTTGTCAAGCATACTGTCCAACACTTTTGCAACAATAGTGGCCAACGAAATGGGTCTGTAGTTCTTAATATCAGAGGCGTCTCCTGCACGATTCTTAATAATAGGGACTACTACTGTCCTTAACATTTCGTCCGGTAAATAGGTGTGGCTTACACAAAGAGAGTATAACATGGCGAGTACCCTAGGTAAATGAACACCAGCATATTGCAGATGTTCAATACTCAGGGAATTGTGCCCCGGAGACTTGCCCCGCGTCATGTCCCCTACCACTTTCGCTACTTCTTGAGCAGTGAAAACAATAGGTGACCCGACCGACGCCTTCCCTCTCTTAGGCACAACCCCTACACTCCCGAGTGTGGCCTCGACCTTGAAATGGTTTTTAAAAAGGTTCGCGATCTTGCCCGGCTCACTAATTCCCTCTACACTCGCCGGAAGACTCGACCTAGGCTTCAATTTACTAGTGGTTTTCCAGAAGCTAGAAAAGTCCTTACTTGCATGGTGTGTTGCTAATATATCCATTTTTATTTGCTCAGCGTTATCTTGACACCATTTAAGCTTTTGTTTGAAGATTTTTCTAGTTTCCGTCATTTCATTAAAGGAAGGTCCGTACTTGGGCTTTCCGCTTGAAACCCAGGATTGAAACGCAAGTCGAGCCCTCGTGTGAGCGTGTCGCACATGCTTATTCCACCCGACCACACACTTCTTTTTATTATTTTTACCTACATTACAGGTACTAGTTGCTGCACCTCTAAGAATGTTAACAATATTACTATACAACTTATCAATTATTATTCTATGTCCCATGTCATTACATAATTCATTGCTACATTTTATAAATTCATTTGGAAAGTCAATACATTTTAAGTGTTCATTACAATAATTTTCATACAATTTAATTTGGTGCATATTGCGTTTGCCCCATAAAACATCATTAGATTTTTTGTTAAAAATTAAACTCTGTGTACTAATCCGTTTAATATTACATAATACTTCTAGTGGATAATGGTCTGACCAAAACACGTTATAGTTCACTTTTACCTCTCGAACACACTTCAAGGCCGCTTCCGAAACTAAACAATGGTCTAGCCAACTTTTAGTGCCATTAATATCACTTAAGTAAGTGTAAGTTTCCGACGATCGGCCTAAAAATTCAATGTCTGCACATTTCCACTTTAGGTCACTACAAAAGTTTTCAAGTTCTATACCAAATCTCCTACCGGGGTGAGCGTTAAAATCGCCCAGCACGAACACATCATTAATTTGGCAATCCTCCGCTATTGCAGCTATCTCCCCTAAGCACTCTGCGAATTCTGATAGGCAGTCTGGCGAGTCCGTAGGCATATATACCGAGAACACTAAAAGAGAGCTGTCCGGTCTCTTAGCACTATTTTTATCGCGGCAATACGTACACTTTTACAACTTACTACCGACACTGACCTAAACACACTTTTTCGCCACAGCAGCGCGACACCTCCGTACGGCCTCCCACGCAATAAACCTGCACCGGTGTCCACCGCTGATTTACCCGTAAACTGGAAGTCTGAGTCTAAGCTGCCTAGGAAGTCTATGTCTTCCGGTATAAGCCAGGTCTCTTGAAGTGCCACTATATCCGCCGTACGACACAAACTTCGAACACAATCAACCGATCGAGTTACTGACCTACAATTGAAGCTTATGAGCTTGATGTTATTATTATTTAGATCTATAATATCGTTTTTAAATTTACCTTTTTGAAATAATTACTCCAATTTCACCACGGTGACAGGTGCGACAATTGTAAAACATCACTGTTGCTGACGTCACAGGCATCCATGGGCTACGGTTACCGCTTACCATCGGGCGGGCCGTATTCCTGTTTGCTACCATCATTGTTTTATTAAAAAAAACTTTATTATATCGAAAAAAAACAGATATTTCTCTTGCTAAGTTTATGACAATTGTCACAAGAAACACTACAATTGTCACGAAATTCCGACATATAACTCATTACCTGTCAAGAATTACCTACAATTCTTCTAAATCTTGACAATTGTCAGAAACTTCGCAAAAGAAATATCTGTTTTTTCCTATATAATAAAGTTTATTTTTAATAATACAATGATGGTGGCAAACAGGAATACGGCCCGCCCGATGGTAAGTGGTAACCGTAGCCCATGGATGCCTGTGACGTCAGCAACAGTGATTTTACAATTGTCGCACCTGTCACCGTGGTGAAATTGGGGCGGATAAAAATAAAATAATATAAACATAATATAGGTATTTGACATTTGACAGGAAATATTTCGGCTTAGCACAGGTACAGTTTATTTTAATCTCTATGATTTCTATGATGACTTAAATCCAGGGGAGGGACAGTCGTATATAAAGCACTTTATTCGAAAAAAATAGCGACATCTATATTACTTAACGCTAAACTTTTTTTTAATATGCTTCACTTAATTCGTCAGAACGTCTTAAAAGTCTTGTATCTAAGGCATGGATCAAACAAAAAAACATCTGTTAAACAGATTATTTATGGACATCGTTGCCATGGAGGCGATTGTCACAAAAAACAACTTTGGTCAAATAAAACTCAATATATTATAACACCCCATTAATTAAATATATTAATACGGGTCACTCACGGAAGTTTTGTTATTAAAACACCCCATTTATTGTCTGTACTACGACATAATTCAGATAAATAAAAATACTTTCAGTTTTACAATGTTAAAAGAAACAAAGTTTTCATACGCCATCACAGTTGCTGAGAACTTTATTACCAAAAAATTTAGAAAAATTATGGCGGGTAGATTCACAACCTGATGCGTGTAATTGTGTTTCGTGGTCAATTGTGTGTTATTCCAGCCGTGTATGCTAGGTAATTTATTTACATCAACAGTCAAGTTAAAAGTATCTAATCTGTTTTCGTGTATTAATAAATATCCTGAAGCCTTTCTTCAAAGTCAAAGTTTTTTACGTTCGCAACATACTTAGACGCTATTTATGCCTCTCCCCCCCCCTGATATTGACGTTGATATTTCTGGTTAAGAATTACAGATGGCACTTCAAAATGGATGCAAAGTTCCACGAGAGGGCTCTCTTTGTCCTATATATTATACATACTACTTTTTGCTTAAAGTCAAGGGTTCCACAGACCTAGCAATAAATCCACGCGATTTTTGATCCATTGCAGCCTATAGTGCGACATGAAATAGTAGCAATTGAATAAAATGGAACTCAAAAATGTCCATACTAAATTGTTGCCATGTGTAAGCATTTTACGTCAAAAATGTGACAGTTACGTAGAAAGCGGTGCTCTCATTTCATGAATCTAGTATTAAACTGGATTGGGCATGAGTGGTGGGGATAACTGACAGAACGGGATAGTCTTACGTATCTTTCAGCCGGAGTAGCAGAGAAAGCGCTATTATTGTTTGTCCTTATCACAGTCTCACATATTTTTTGTTCCCCACCATTTTTTTAGTATGGATAATGGTGGGCAACAAATAAATTCGACCAATCACAGTGTCGCATTTGCGTATGTTTTGTCCCTCACGGAGGCACGAGTATACCACTTCTATACGATCCTACCTTCTATGTCTCATTTATTTTCTACTATTTTAAATTATGTCGCACTATACGATACCTAAGTAGGTGCAACAAAGTCTATCGCTCTATAATAATTTTTGGTTAACTGCGAGTTCTCAGTTCGGGGCGAACTACTAGTTATGTTTCTTAAATGTTATTTTTAGGGTTCCGTACCTCAAAAGGAAAATACGGAACCCTTATAGAATCACTCGTGCGTCTGTCTGTCCCCTTTATCTCCGAAACTACTGGGTCTAAAATTTTGAAAAAAATATACAAAATAGTTCTTTACCTATAGATGACCGGAAAACCTATTAGAAATATGCAGTCAAGCGTGAGTCAGACTAATTACTTAGTTTTTGATACGACCCGGCAATTCACTCGCGTTTCACATATAAAAAATACATTGTTAAAAATTGGGTAATGTACGGAACCCTTAGAATGCGAGTCCGACTCGCACTTAGCCGGTTTTAATAAGAGCTTATCTTTGATTGTATGGGAGCGGCTGTTTGGCGAAGGGTTCGTGATACGCTTAATCCACATTAAAAGCAACGTCCTATACCTACCTATAGGAAACAAGTGTTTCAAGTACAGGTACTTACTTAACATTCTAGTTCCTCTATAAGTCAAGCGAGCTCACACCCCAGGTATATCAATAAACGCCATTAACGCCGATCGGCGTCGGCGCGGAATTAAGATAAACGGAGTGACAGGATAATGACGGCGCGCGAGGAGCGGGAGACTTATTCTGGATAAAATCGGTGTAAAACTGCAAGATGATGGAATCTAACATCGGTATCCATTCTCCAGGAGCTCAAGTTTACACAAAGACTTTCGGCAATCGTTCACTCTCGTTTCCTTAGCTACTACGGTCACGTTACGCGCAGGGGAGACGGCGCCATGGAGAGGCTTGTTGTTCAGGGCAGAGTGGATGGCACAAGACCCAGATTGCGGCCTTCAATGCAATGGACCGACCAAGTTAAAGCTCTCACAGGGTCACCTTTAAATCTGTGCGTGCGGAATGCAGTAACTAGAGAAGCATGGCGGGAAACAACAAAAAAGGCCGTAGAACGACCTCAATGACCACGACTGCTCTGACAAGAGTATCCGACTAAAAAGAAGAAGAGAGCTAGGTTACATTCTAATATACTTATATAGTCTTCCACATCGATTTCGATGACGGCGACCTCAGCAGTCAAGGGTTTTCAGGCTGGATGTGGTGGTACATTCTCTTAGAACATTTAATAACCGGAGTCGCCTTTAAGAGCTCACCCCTCTGCCGAAAACTTTGCACAATTGTGCATACTTGACGTGCCCCTCCCCCGCAAAAACCGGCAGACTGTTTTGTACAGAAAATGACAGACAAGGCGTCTCCAGTTACTAAATGCTCTAAGCCGAAGGGTGCATACCTTACAGTTGACATTTTCTGAGATGAGGTGAGGTGAGGTGATTTTTTCGGCTTAAAGTTAAACCTTAATTTGTTAAATTAAACAAAATACATTGTTTTTTTTTAATATGCAGCGCGGTTAGCTAGGTACCGAATCCGTCACGGGTGTGACGGTTGCTTGCTTGACTGCTGCCCATGCTTCTCAAAAGACGTCTTCAAAGAGATATTCAATTCAATTATGCTATAAAATGAAATACTTAGGTACTATAATTATCTTTAAGTATTTAAATAAAAGTAAACAAAATCTACCTAAAATAACAAACAAAACAAAATCTATCTATAGATGAAAACATTACACGATCAAATAATGTAGGTTAAAGTCTGGTCGTTTAGTGACTGATCCAGGTGGTTTTGTAATTGGTCGGTTAACCAATAAATGTTATATTTAACTACCCGAAAATTTACAAATTGTTTGTTTACTTATATTAAAAAAAAAAGAAAATGCATTTATTTCAGACAAACATGGTCCATATTTTGTTAGTACATCTTAACTGTTTAAAACTTATAGCTAAGGTTAACTTAAAAATAACTTAAATTACTACCTTAGGTACTAAAGACAAATGCAGAGAGGACGTGCCTTATCAGGCCACTGTCCCATCTGTCAGCAACAACGGCCAGGCCCCAATTTCACCACGGTGACAGGTGCGACAATTGTAAAATCACTGTTGCTGACGTCACAGGCATCCATGGGCTACGGTTACCACTTACCATCGGGCGGGCCGTATTCCTGTTTGCCACGATCATTGTTTTATTTAAAAAAACTTTATTATATCGGAAAAAAACAGATATTTCTTTTGCGAAGTTTCTGACAATTGTCAAGATTTAGAAGAATTGTAGGTAATTCTTGACAGGTAATGAGTTATATGTCGGAATTTCGTGACAATTGTAGTGTTTCTTGTGACAATTGTCATAAACTTAGCAAGAGAAATATCTGTTTTTTCCGATATAATAAAGTTTTTTTTAATAAAACAATGATGGTGGCAAACAGGAATACGGCCCGCCCGATGGTAAGCGGTAACCGTAGCCCATGGATGCCTGTGACGTCAGCAACAGTGATGTTTTACAATTGTCGCACCTGTCACCGTGGTGAAATTGGAGCCAGGCCCCTATTTCACCAAGCCGACATTTGTCAGTGACATATGTCGAGTGACAATTGTCAAGTGACAGGTGACAAGTGACAATTTCCTAAACTGTTTTTGTATAGAAGTGCTTATAAACTTGACAGGCATTTAGTTACAATTGTCAATCAATCAATCAATCAATCAATCAATCGTTTATTGATAACAAGCGTTACACGTCATTTAACATTTTCTGTTTGGCACACTTTACATTCCAATAAAGATTACAATTATAAATATAAATATGTCGTCATTCATTTAGAAATTAAATTACATTAAACTAAATTTAGATTATTAGGTATCATTAAATTATAAAATATAAAAATTAATAATGTCACAGGCATTTGGAATATTACGTTAGTCTATTCGATTTATAAATTCATCTACTGAGTAAAAAGCTTTCTCTATTAAGTACTCCTTGAGCTTGGTTATAATCTTTCATTTAATGACAATGATTTGGTGAAACATGTGTAGTTTTTATAAGTCGACATATTTGTCAATTTGTCGGTAATTTTTGACATGAAATCGGAGCTGTGTCAGGCTTAGGTGACAATTGTAGTGTTTTCGTTGTTAGCAAACCCCGTTATTGGCAAACATTGGCAAAACTTTGTACCCTAAATTCGCCTTTAGGGTACAAATAAAAATCGCTTTTAAATTCTTCTTAACAAGCATGAAATCATAATAACACTATAAATAGTAATTGTTGCCTACGAAGGCGTTTAGTACTTCAACATTTAGGATTTGGATTTGGAATAAGTCTCAGTATAGTTTTGATTAAGTTGGAGACCGGTAGCGAAATTAGGTATGTTTAGGTAGGTATTGTTTTTTTTTAATAATTTACTTGGGCGCGGTTGGGCACTAACGGTAAAGTCAGAGTTTTGGTTAGAAAATGAATCTCCGCGAAAGCAACAGAGGTGATATTCTTATACAACGGAATATATAAAGTAGGTACGAATAGATTTCTGCTTTGACGTCACTGCACTTTGTATTTGCGGAAAAAATAACTTAAAAGTAACAAAAAAATAATTCTTTCACGCCTTGTCAACAAATAATGTAGGTATACGCTGCATTAGATGGGGTTGGGATCTCAATCAATATCATGTTAGTGATGACAACACGGCACATTGAAAGCAATTAACGATCTCTTGTCAAGAATTGACAAATATATCGACTAGTAAAAATTACCCTTGTTTCACAAAATAATTGTCATTAAATTTAAGATGGACAATTGTACCAAAATACCTGTCATGTTTATATGAAATTCTATACAAAACAATTTACGAAATTGTCACCTGTCACTTGTCAATTGTCACTCGACATATGTCACTGACAAATGTCGGTGTGGTGAAACAGAGGTCTGTCAAATTTTTTGACAATTGTCGTACCTGTCGTACTTGGTGAAATAGGGGCCAGGAGACTGGCGGCTGTCGCGCACCGTGCGGAGCGTCGCGGCGCAGCGCTTGCGCAGTGTCGCGTGGAATCCGTCCACATGAGCATCAGCGAACATGCCGGACGCACCGCAGTACCGAGGCAGCCGCAACAGTACCCTGAACGCGTCATTATATTGTACGCGCATGGCGTTAAAAGCCCTTTGCGTGTATCCAGTCCACAGGCTGCAGGTGTACAGCGATGTACAGAACGCTCGAAATAATATTATTTTTACTTGCGCTGTACACCGGCTGAACCTGCGAGCTATCATATTGGCCCTCACGGCCAAGGCCCTCCGCTCTCTCTCGATATCTTCTCGAAATCGTCGGTTACCAAGTGCCAAGTTTAAATACCTAAAGATACAGATTACAGACTATAGTTGTAAACCAAGTTTGAACTCAGAATAAGGAGTTGTATACAGTTAGAGGGCGCGAATAAGCTGCAATAAACATACCGGCGGAGGCGAAGTCATACCCACACTGAAATGAGGCCTATTATGGTACACTTCAATATGTTGATACATTTCTTTACCTGCTGTGGTGTAGGTAGATGATGTTGTATTAAATAAGGTAGGTACACATCCCTACTATCGCTACTAATATTATAAATGCGATAGTATCTCTGTCTGTCTGTTTATCTGGGTGCCTAACCAACGTGCCAATCGTTTATGCTCCGTAGCGAAGGAAACGCGACTGTCACTGTCGCACTAATACGGAAGACCCAAGTAACACAAAAGTAGCTGAATATTTATTTTATTTGTTTGAATAATAGAGCATGCCGTACTCGAGTGATAGAGAGAGATGACTACGCTACGCTACGGAGCGTAAACAATTGACACGTTGGCTAGGCACCCTGTTAAGGATGACTCACGTTAGACCGGGCCGTGTCCGGGCCGGAGCTTGCGGCGCTTACTTTCCTATGACATGACAGGGGATCACGTGATGCTTTCCATAGAAAATGATGCGCCGGAAGCTCCGTCCCGGACACGGCCCGGTCTAACGTGAGTCATCCCTTATCCGGTGTCCGAATATCCGAAATCTATAAAAATATTTTATGCTGCTTTTAAAAGGCCTATGAGTATCCATCATTAATGCTCAAATCATATACCTATCCATCATTAATGCTCAAATCATATACCTATCCATCATTAATGCTCAATGCTCAATTCCTAATTCCTACAACCCAAATTACGAGTAATTATAACACCAAACGGCGAATCAGAACTCTCTCAGCCCCGTTCTAAAACGTCATAACTCCCTTGTATTTCGTAATGACTTGTGCCGTTTGTGACCGAAGTGGGCGCTAATTGAGAGCCTTTGGGTCAAATTACGTATCAGCAATTACGGGTACATAGGATGAAGGCGTCAATCCCGCCCACGTGCCTCGTTTGGTGGTAGCTACTGGCATACGAGCTACTTGCTTACTTTCACTTCACTTCAGAAGGTATAGAATCCGTCTAAGCTAACTTTGCACTGTCTTGAACAGAACAAAGTGTGGTAGTGTCATTATAAACGTCATTTTCATGGAAATTTGACATTAATGATGATATTGCCACACTTTGTGAGTGCAAATGCCATGGAGAGTTACCAAAAACACTTATTCGATACTAGCTTCATTCCGCGACTTTGTATGTCTAAAACTACCCTACGTCCTTTCGTGAGCCTCAAATACGAAAATACTTCTGAATCGGTTCAGTGGTTTAAGCGTTACTTTCGCATTTGTAATTTAATACGTAAAGTACTTTTTAGGTTAGATAATATATGTATTGCTTTATTTTTTAAAATATTAGGGGACATCTTACACAGATCAACCGATTTATTAGCTGTAAGTCCTAGCTGTAAGCTTGTACCTACCATGGGTGCTAGGCGACGATATAAACTGCCAATAGGTACATAGAAAACACCCATGACTCAGAAACAATTTATATTTATGTTCATCACACAAATAAATGCTCTTACTGAGATTCGAACCCAGGACCACCGGTTTCACAGGCAGTAGGTATATGGCGGTATACCCGTTTGTGTAATTACATATGTGTACAAAACGCGAGAGTTTAAAGTGTTATATTTCACAGGCAGTGTCACTACTAGGCCAGACCGGTCGTTATTGTTCTGCTATTACCACAAGTAATTAAATAGACCACTTGCTCAAGTCAACTGGCAAGCCTACTCGCCGCACTAAACGCAGCACGCCGCCGTATATAATTACTAACGCGCGGCATAATTAAAACATAGTTAGAGGCGACGGTGGATTGATGCCCTAATAGAAATGTAGCGAGTTATTGATGATGCCGTGAGATGAACTTGTTTATTTTCACGCCTTCCTGAGGCATTTTATCTACTTACCACGGTGGCAAATAAGCATACGACCCGCGGTCCGCCTGATGGTAAGCGGTCGGCTGCTGTGGCGCCTGCAACTCTGGAGGTCCCCGGAGGGTGTTACATGCGCGTTGCCGACCTTTAAAAAGCTTTAGGTGCCGTAAAATGGGGTTACTTTGATTTGTGAGGTAACATTGATCATCGATTTTAAAGGTACATGGAAGTATTTTCTGAACGCTTTCATTATCTATTTCTATTAAGAATGCCAACCAACTACCTATACTTCATAAATCGATGGTCAATCTTACCCCGCGAAACAAAGTAACCCCATTTTACGGTACACTTCTTTTTTGGAGAACCTCATACACTAGGCCCTTCCGTTTTTTGTCCAATTTACATGTATGTTGTATGCAATTATACAATCCGCCTTATATAATACTAGACTAGACTAGGTATGCGTTATCCATTCAGCCAAACAATATCGTGTTAATTAAACACACTTAGAATCCGCACTTAGCTTCATTTCCTAAATTGACCTCACCGGAAATGAACCCCGGGCCATTAGCACCGGAAGAGCTCCATCACCGTAATACAAATAATCTTTATAAATATAATAAGATGTCAAGTCATCCTCGGTGCTCTGTTTCGTACCTACTTAGGATAAGCGGAGGGTGCAAATGAGACAGTAAATATACCTCATCATCGTCATACCTACTGTCATGGCCACGGCGACTGTTGTAAGTACTGTAGGCTTGTGCCTGCTCGGTCACTACAGAGAGCGCACCGCTCTCGGTCAATCGGTCAAACGAACTAGTTCGGTCTTTTAGTTCCTTTAGTTCAGTTCGGTCTTTGAGAGCTGGGAATGTATTAATCGATTTTACAGTAGTTTTTTCCTAAATGTTTGGCAACTGTATTACGATTCAAGTTGTACGATATTATATGACGATTAAACATCAAAAAGCTAGACATTATAAAATAAAATAAAAAATACAGAAAAAATATTTGATTTTTCTTCATACTTTTCAGGTTTAGGACTGTTTGTCACTCTTTTATCTCGTTCGCACTCGTGCCAGCGTCATTGTGAACCATTTCGTTCAGTCTATTTTCTGTTTCACTTATGTCAAGCGCTCACTAATCACACTGAACTAAAGGACCTAAAGACCGATTAAGAGCGTACAAAAAGATTTAGTTCCTTTCGGTCCTTGATGGGATTTCATTCTTAACAGTTCTTAGTTCATGACCGACACAAGCCTATTGTACTGAATATGAGGCGACGTTAGTGAGCTCTCAGGTGGCCGACATAACCGATTCTAGCAGCATATATATGGCCACCTTTTAAAACAAGGTCCTCCACTCCGCCGCGGGTGTCTATCTGTGTGTTTGTTCGCGATAAACTCAAAAACTCCTGAACGGATTTTCATGCGGTTTTCACTTATCAATAGAGTGACTCTTGAGAAAGGTATAAGGAATAATTTGTTAACCCGTGCGAAGCCGGGCGGGTCGCTAGTATAACACAAAGGTAAACAAAACGAAAAAAAAATGTTAAATTTTTATTATAATAGTGCGTACATTGATAAAACGGCCTTTTTGACACACTGTAGTTTGCAGTATTGCTGAGCATAGCATTACTGCTGCAGTATTACCGCATTGCTATAGGAAATGTTAAAAACAAAATTAATGACTTGAATATTGACGTGTCTTGCAGCAATGCTGGACAGCAACGCTGAAGCAGTAACGCTGGTGCAGTCTGAATCCAAATGCATAACCTTTAGAAAGAACCTCGCTGAAGAAGATAATAGATTATTTTTTAACTAACACTGGCGGGACTTAATCGCGTTAAACTTAAGACGAAAGGGGACGACCGCCCCGAAACCGCCTTTCCAAACAAACATAGTTCCCATTTCCATCTCTGGGTATTGAAATTTTTTTTACACAATTTGATGTATTTTAATCATAGCTATGCCCGACTGTTTGATTTTTTTCGATTATTTAACATACCATGACGTCGTGATGGATGGATTTCGTGAGTATTGTGTGTAGGCAAAGTGACAACCCTAGCGTACACGTGAATAATCAAGATCAAGTGCGGGTAGTTCGCAAAACCCGCGCAGTTAAGTACAAGATGTTGATACAGTTCCTCGACAGTCTGCCTGTGACCACGAACGTAAACGTCACGTTCGAAACGTCAGGCCATAAATAAACGTAAGTTTTACGCGATTAAGTCCCGTGTTAGTGTTAAAATTATGAGTGGAAATCGTGTCATTTTAAATCAATATATTAATATAATTATTTTACCGTAGTGGTTCTTACATTCCATAGCTGAGGAAGCAGGATAAACGGTAATGATTTATTTATTTTAAACTTTATTGCTCAATATAACAAATAAAGTACAAATGGCGGATTTAATGCCTGAAGGCATTCTCTACCAGTCAACCATCAGGCTAAACGGATATAATGATAAAGACTAGTTAACAATACAACTTAATATTATACCTTTGTAAGTCAAACAGTTAATTACTAAGCCCAGTTCCTTGGGGCTCTCGGCATAGATGTGTTTATAATTATTACTTGACGCCTTACAACACTACCGTGTCATTATATGCGCCGGCGCACGGTATCGACATTGGAATAAACGTAGTTTTAGTTTAGACTACCTACACTATTTCTCGCATAGGACGGTGTAAAAATAGTTAGGGCACTGGGCCACTTGCACCATTCACTAACCCGAGGTTAACCGGTTAAACCTGGAGTTACCATGGTTACCAGTACAATTTGACCCTGGGTTAACGGTATAACCGGTTAACGCCGGGTTAGTGGGATGGTGCAAGTGGCGCTTATTGTTTCGAACTTTTTTTAAGTGGTTTCTTTCGTAGAATATCTGACTTATATAGAAAGTGGTCCTTCTAGAAGGATACAGTGTTTTTCGTTAAGACTAAAATTACTCCTTGCTGAGCTTCTATTTTTTGGTAACAGGTAAAAGTAACGGCTCAACAAATGGTGTCCATTACAAACGCGTTTCTTGGCATCTTAATAACTGGGTAGGTATTTTATTATTTGGTTTATTCTACGTATAATTCAAATTACATACATAACATAACCGTATGTGTATGTTACTTATAAAATATATATGTAACAATAAAAAAACGAAGATTATCAAATAACACGCAACCCAAATTAAAATATAACACAACGACATTTGCTAATCACTTCAAAACTAAGATGGCCGTCACTTTATCCAGCCATTGTCATCAGTTACAACTTAAGAAAGTCAAAACAACTCACACACAAAAACCAGAGACAATATTATTCACAACACTAGCTGTCAAATCAATTTCATTCACGCGAGTAGGTCATTAAAGTTGAATTAAAGCTATCTGTGGCTCGTGAGAACGTTCATTCGTTCGTTCAGTCATTCACTCGCTCACGATTTGTTAAATAGGGTTCATAAAAATTTGTCAGTGCCAAGACGGAGGAGAAATTCTCGTTATTTTCACGCATTTGTTGAGTTTACCGTTTACATTTAATGGCTTTAATGAATATGCTCTGATATATTCAGGTTTGGGATGATATTGTAGATTAGAATATGTTCTTAGAGAGAGGGTATAACAACACATGTAGGTACTAGGTACATATTGGTACTTAAAATCTATCTGTCGCATTGAGCATGTTTGACCATTTTACCGATGGTGACAATTTAAAATTTGAATATTAAAAAAACTATAAAAATTGTCTATGGCAATTCTTACATTGAGAACCTTTAAAAAACGGCAAATTTCAAGATTATGCTCTGTGTTTGTCTTGTCGTTTTTCCTGTCATATCAAATCAGACTTTGCCGTTAATAATATACCTATAGTCTGGCCAACCGATTGGTCCATAGAAAAGGTACGAAATTGAAAAGTGCTTAAGGAGATTGATGTTTCATCCCTGCACTTTCCAAATTTGCTCCTTTTTCTTCTAAGAATTAGTTTGGCCAGCCTATAATATTTATATCCTGTACAATAACCTCATGGTCACACTACCAATCGATGTTCCCATATCAATCCGCCGCTGACAGCTCTAATGGCGGCCATCATTCGCTGTCACCGTCGCTGAAAATGAGCTTTCATTCATGCCGCCATTTTGAATATGTCTCATTGAGGACCGTTCGTGGCTTGAGTGTCGAATACGGGTGCTAGGTTCGTCAGGCCGTTCCTCAATGGGATAAGTGCGTTTACTGCCGGGACCGCTTTTATCAACCGAAAATCGCGGTTACATTCACATTTTATGTTATACTTCGTCGGCTAAAATCGCAAACCTCGTAACTTCATTTCAAGGACATTATGATTTGAAACTTTACAACAATACCGCCAATACCTAAATCTTCTCTAAGATAAGTTTTATTTTTACCTAACTTTTGATTGGCGTGATTATACGCGCTTTTATACAAAATAAATGAAAATTCTAAAACGCCTGGGACTTGAGGTTTTTGACATTCTCTATGGCTGGTACTTACTTACCTTGGACTCGAGGGTATAAACTTAGTGTGCCAAATATTAAGTATAAAAATCTGTCAAGCCATTTAATCTATCAATATAATTATTATCGTTGACATTAAAGCTAATCCAAAGCTGATTTATCTTCAATAAAGCGCCGAACAGCGCTAATGCATTAGAGTAGGCAAGTACTTGACGCGTGTAAACAAACCATTTTATTATCGTGAATATCATGATCAAACGCGGCTTTCACGGGCCATTCAATGTAGGTACCTATTGTTATTATTAAAAAAATATGGATGTACTTATAACAATAAAAAAAAACACTTAACCCATAGGTAGACTTTAAAAATCCAGACTATAACCATCTAAAATATAATAACAAAAATCAAATGGTGGAAATATTCGCTGTTAACGGGTAAGTATCGGTAGCTTAGTTGCTAGAGCGGCAGGCTGGTATCCCAGTATCGAGAGCTCGCGTCTCGCCCAAGACAGTGAATTTCTCTACTTTTCCTTTTTTTCTTAGCATTTGAAGGTTTTTCAATTACCTACTTAAGTACCTAAACTGTGTGTTCAAAATTATGACGAAGAATTTTATTTCAGACATTTAGGCCCCGTTCGCACGGCAGCTTTTTCAACGCGCGTTAAAAAAGCGTTTGAATGACACAAATGGATAACCATGTATGTATTCACACGAAGGCGGTTTTTAAGCGCGGCGCTTTTTTATCGAGCACTGTTCGATTTTCGGCGTTGAGCGTTGGCGTCAAATTGAATAGACCATACGGAAATCCCTGTATCTGTTCT
Source organism: Cydia splendana (assembly GCF_910591565.1). NCBI lineage: Eukaryota > Metazoa > Arthropoda > Insecta > Lepidoptera > Tortricidae > Cydia > Cydia splendana. The sequence goes on along the minus strand of NC_085965.1, from coordinate 893,563 downwards.
CACAAGCGTTGAAAAAGCGCCGGCGCTGCTGTCAGTTGGCTGTCAAGTGTCAATTTTTGGTGTCAATCGTCAAGATTATTATTAGTTTCACCTTAAAAATGTCAACTTATGCTTACAAATTCCTGAAATATTCAAGCTATATTCAAATAATACGTCGTAATAGCAAAAAAGTATGGCTTTGCTGAGATGCGTACGTGGCAGTACGACTCACAAGTGATTTTTAAGCGTTCATATGAACACAAATATTGGAAACGGTAAAAAAGCGCCAACGTCGGGTTTTAACGCAACGCTTTTTAAGCTGTCGTGCGAATGGGGCCTTACGAGTAACTAGAACCATAGAGAAACGTATTAAAGATAATCCGTGGTGACAATTCAATTCAATTCAATTCAATTCTTTATTTCATGAACAATACAGTATTGTGTTTGAAAAGTTTTTACATGCTAACTTACATTAGGTAGTCATACAGTACAGTATAATATATTATATTAGGAACATACACTAAAAAAAAAAAAATACAAACGTCACTAAAATGTCAAAAAGCTATACACAAAAAAAAAAAATTACAGCCATCACTAAAAATGTCAAAAAAGTGAGATACAATGTCAAGAAATATAGAAATACTTATACAATTCAGAATCTTAAGAAATATATGAATTAGGAAAACAAAAAAAAAAAGATCAAAAATCATGGCATATACGATGTCAATTACATAATTATAATCCAAGGATAATTGCAAATCAAATAATAATAATAAAAAAGTATATAATATTACAGGTTTATGAACTATGTCCTTGAAATATCTCATTAATACTATAAAAACAGCCTTCTAACAGCAAACTTCTTAATTTAGTTTTAAATTCCGCGTGTGATGTAATCATTTTTAGGTGAATTGGAAGTTTGTTATATGCCTTAATAGCCTGATATTGCGTAGAGTGCTGGACTACTTTAAGATTAGGACTAATGGTTGTTTTAAGGTTCTTTTTCCTTGAACACAGACGGATTTCCCTTTCTTCTTTAGTTTCATACTTTGACAGATTTTTCACAAGATCCGAAAGCAAAACCAAAATGTAGAGGCTAGGTACGGTTAGAATACCCAATCGGATGAAGTGCTCTCTACATGATATCCATAGTGGTATCCTAACTATTGTCCTAATTGCTCTTTTTTGAATTTTGAAAGCCGTTTTGATATTGTAGTCATACGTATTGCCCCAAAATTTGATACTATATCGCAGCTTCGATTCAACAAGAGCAAAATAAACTTGCCTTAGCTGCTCAAGTGTTAAAACTTCTCTTAATGACATGACCATAAATAAAAAGTTTAACCGTGTATTTTAGACTCTTAGGCCCCATTCGCACGACAGCTTAAAAAGCGTTGCGTTAAAACCCGACGTTGGCTTTTTTTTACCGTTTCCAATATTTGTGTTCATATGAACGCTTAAAAATCACTTGTGAGTCGTAATGCCACGTACGCATCTCAGCAAAGCCATACTTTATTTGCTATTACGACGTATTATTTGAATATAGCTTGAATATTTCAGGAATTTGTAAGCATAAGTTGACATTTTTAAGGTGAAACTAATAATAATCTCATTATTTCAGTGAATAATCTTGACGATTGACACCAAAAATTGACACTTGACAGCCAACTGACAGCAGCGCCGGCGCTTTTTTAACGCTTGTGAGAACAGATACACGGAGTTCCGTATGCTCTATTCAATTTGACGCCAACGCTCAACGCCGAAAATCGAACAGTGCTCGATAAAAAAGCGCCGCGCTTAAAAACCGCCTTCGTGTGAATACATACATGGTTATCCATTGGTGTGATTCAAACGCTTTTTTAACGCGCGTTGAAAAAGCTGCCGTGCGAACGGGGCCTAAAAGTACCATATGAAGTAAAATAAGATATTATTCCGTGAAATACTTAAGTAAATAACGCTTTACAAATCCATCGTAAAATTTATGGCATTTCGTACCTATAATAGAAACGTTTTAAAATTAAAAAGATAAAAGGAAACCCACTGATTGATTTTAACGCCCAACGCTCCGAATTCGATTTTCGAACGCGACCACTTTCAAATTACCGCCATTACAGGTTACCGAGCTCATTGGGGCTACCGAGCATTAAATGAAACTAATTTTAAATTTTAATGTTCGCCCATTTAAATTTGTTAATTTAGCATTTATTATTGAAACACTAACGTGAATTTATAACTGGGTATGAGGTCTTTATCCAATTATCGCTGGTCACGTATAATTCATCTTGACGTTTAAAAATAAAACGATTAATGAAAGCAAATTAATAATTTATGAATAAAGCATACGAGACACGTTGCACAATAAATTAAATAAATCGCGTAAGTCCTACACACTAGATTTATCTTCTGGCGAATAATATCTCTCCGTTTTTCTTCCTCTGGCTGTGTGCTGGACTGTGGCGCTCGCCTCTGCGGCTATGGGATATTAACGAGATATTTTTTCGTTTTTTGTGTAAGTAATACCTAATGTTGTTTAAACTGTAATATATTTATAGTTTATTATGCGGCAAAGCGGTTAAAAGCGTCTTCAAACGCTTTTATTAACCATTCTTTTAGTCAACAGTAAACACCCGGCAAGCCATCGTAGCTATTTGATCAGCATTTACTTAACTACTAAAAGTAACTTTCATCAAAAAAAACCAGAAATGTTCCATTTCCCAATGAAAAAAATCCGTTGTTTCCTGTGAAATTTTCCTGTAGTTTCCTAGAAGTTTTCCATTGTCGTCCACCTCAAGTCTGTTTACTCCGCCGCACTATGCAAAATACGCGTTATAATAGGTACCTAATGTAACCAATTTATATTGGACATTACGATATAATCCGCTAAAATTGTTTTATCTATGTAAATAAGGGCCGGTTAAACAATAACTAAGTGCTAAATAGCTTTACCGCTAATTAATGCGAACAGATAATGCCGCGATAATAACTAGTTTGCATTTCATGCGTTATCGACTTATCGACCATCGATTTACGTCAAGTGCGATAATCGTGTCAAATACTTTTAATAAAATAACGTCCATGACTAACGTAGTACTTACACTAAAGGTGATATATATGTAGCTGTAGCTATTGTAGATGTCCCCTAATATTTATTTATTTTTTATTTTTATTTCACCTCTCGATAAATCTTTCAGAAGCTTACACATATAATGTAAAACAAAAAATACTTAAGTATTTAAGTACTCACAATGGTGTCAAGTGCTATAGACTCTAATAGTTTAATTTTATGCCAATTTCCACCATGTAGAACACTTTCCAAGAAACGAAACGATAGAAAAATTTTATGTAACTACTGAAACTGCTCACAAAATTTTACGAGAATCGGTCAAGAAATGTGACTTGTAAACGAGAATATCCGGACACACGAGAGCAGTTTGCACGAGTCAAAACGAAGACCTACGCTAACGATTCGGTTAATGATAGAAATAACACAAGACACTACTTTTATTACAAAATACATGATCAAGCGCTCCAAAGACCTAAAAATCCTACGGAATCCAATATAAAGCCCAGAAAACTAATCTTAGTTTAAAACGACAGTAAATTATGACACTGGCCGGCGGCTCATTCCGCGGCCACAAGCCTTAGAAAAAAAAAACCGTTCGAAATTTAATTTATTCAAAATTGAAACGTCACGGCGCACAATAGCCGCTCGTCTGTTAACACGAAAATTAAATGCTGATATCACAATTAATCAAGCCGGTATTAATAATTGGCTATTCAGGCCGTGAGGTGTCAAACTATATTGCTCAATTAACCTGGTGAATAGAATAATAAGAATGGGGCCGGGTTGTTTATAAATAAGGAATGTTTTGTGCGCTTGGAATGTTTTTTTGGTGGTACAATGGCGTTGGAGTTGTGATACAGTGTGTCTTCATAGATAATGGTATATTCGTATTTAATTATGACGTTGAAATAGCTGAGATAGATAGGATTTTAGTCTGACTTGAGGGTTCCATTCGGCATCCAGGATTTTGTATTAAATAGGCACGTGTTACTCAGCAGGTACTCAGTATCTCGATGATGTCTAAAATTACAACTGTTTCTCGACATCACACAGTCGTGGTACCATTTAGTGCCGCTACAGATGAGTAAGTCGATGAAAATTTGAAAAATAGCTCAGAAATTTTCATAGGAAATTTAATTATTAAAAAATATGAGCAGTTTCCGATATTTATCCATAAGTATGGAAATTTTGCAACTTTGTAAGCCTTCCGAGATTCAAGGAGCGTTTTTCGCCCCAAGTACGAGTGTCAGATTTTGACTCTCATTTTCATATCTGACTTTTGATAATTTAATAATATATATCCTTTAGCAGAGATAATTACTATTACTATTGTAATAGTTTTAGCTTTTCATACTTACTTTACAATCATGTTACATGATTTTCCAAACGTATTTCAAATAACTACACAAGCATCGTTACAACAACCTCCACCAAATTATATCTCCACAGATTACAAAACTGTGAAATCGGGAAACATTCTCCTATCTCCCAAAAACATCTTAAACCCATAGAAAAAACGACAGACTTATGATGTTTTAGAAAATAACAGAAAAAAACTGGTAACATAAAACCGTTTAACGCCCGAGCGGGGAACTATAAAATAAACGTTTAATAACTGCTAATACATTATTAACCCATATATATTTTAATCTACACAAATGTCTCACTGGGCCTGGTGGTTTCAAATTGGTTTGTAGTGATGGGAGTATGTTATCGATAAAAGGAAGAAGCTTAAATAATAATATTACCTACAACTAATATAAGGGCAATAATATGCAGTGGCGGATTTGCAGTCTTTGCCGCCCTAGGCCCCAGGCCCTGTAGCCGCCCCCCTTTCTCAGCATCAGCACCCATCATATAGACTACATTTAGGTCAGGCAACAAAAAGGTATAGAGGGAAATCCTTGGGACACATCTTTAACTTAGTAACTTGTTTGGACTCGTAGGCCCTTGAGCGGGCGGGGGTAGGGGGTTTGAAGGTCCCATTTTTTGGTTTTTCGCTTTTATAATACCTATCTCAGAAACTATGCGTCCTTGTGACATTATCATTATACAAAATGAAAGCTGATTAAATTTGCTACAAGTTTGATACAGTTGAGTTTTTCGACCGGTAAGTAGCTTGTTTAGTTTTCGAGATATCCGCTCTTGAACGTCTGTAATTTTGCATTACATTTCCTACAATAATATTCACAGTGCTCACGAGGAAAGGAACCCGAAAGATTTTAACAGTTTATTGGGTAGTTTTATTTATTACTAATCATATTTAAAGACTAAAATGTCCTTTCAACTTTGACGCATGGTATAATAATATACTCCGCCTGGTACTCCATTCCGAGATTCGCGTATGACCTAACTGACACGCGCCTACGTCATCATGCTGTTTACAGGTTCTCAAACTTTGAAATGTGGGAGAATTTTAACCAACGGTGAAAATTATTTTAACGGCATTAATTTTAAGTTATTCATGTAGAAACATAGTAAAATAAAACAAATCTAATGTATTAAATTAAACTTTATTTATCTATACAAGACAAACGTTTAAAAAACTAATTCACAGTTACACATTAATTACCAAGCTTACGACGTGAAAAGTTTGGAAAACACTGCGACTGCTGACACTGAGCGAGAAGGAAATAACAATTAACACGCGTTCGACAAGGATGACGGTCAGGGCATGAAGTTATCTAGATCCGAATTGTCAAATGTCCACAGCGCTATCCTGTGTTGCCAGTAGTATAAACAGAATTACCCGAAAGTCTGAAATTTCTTTCGTGAATCGGAAGATATTGCTAACGAGTAATTATAAATGACGTGTTATTGTAAAATTTAAGCTAAAATACATATAAATGAAAATTATAAAGAAATATTTTAACTTATTAACCATAGGTATAATGTACCCATGTAACATGTTATGTTGAAATAAAGTGGCAATGTTATTGTGACGTAATCGCGTGTCACTCTGGGAATGGAAGACCATGTTTTATTAGACCATGCTTTGACGTATGTCTCCACACTCGCAAACTTCACGGTGATTTCGCAGTTTAGTTCGCGCCAAGATGGCTGAAAAGCATCAGCTGATCGAGTTTAACTGTCATTTATCTACAGGGCCCTCGACACTCGTGCGCGAATCTCCGGGTAACGGGGACAATGCCGCCCTCGAAACGTCGGAGTAATTATAAAGCTTAAATTATACGCGACTTAAATATTAAAATAAAATATAACTTGTGATAATCGAGAAACTTTAAATCAGTGTTATATCGATACGCTTAATGGTATCGATAAAAACCACAACACTATAATAGGGTTTGGACAGCCATACGAGCGATTATTTACGGTCGATATATTTCTGGGATTATCGACCAAATTATTTCATCTCAGCCCATAAGCCGGGCCGGCAGGACGCATTATTAATTTTTTTAAATTCTTCGGCTACTGTGGGACTTGGCCATTAGAGATGCAAATCGATTGAATGATGATATCGATGGTAATTACCAGGGATTTACAATGACAGTTTGTGTTAATGACCGCGACTAAATTATTGCATTTAAGAGTCACACTTACCTAGCCGCCGCCATACAATCGAAGTTACGCTCCCATTTTAATACGACATTCTGAGATAACATGAAATTTGACACGAACATTCAAATAACATGTTATGTATATATCTGGTACTGGTTTTCGTTGCTAGAAATTGCATTACCTACAACCGTCAAATAAATTCTCTGTATTTTCTTTGTATTAATTAACCCTTTTAAACTTTATGTAAGTTCTAGCTTTTACCAGGGGGGTGAAATTGAACCTTTCGGGCATTCTCGGCTCCGTTCAGCTCAGCATTGCTCCGAGCCATCTTGACGTCCCTTTGCGTGCACGACCACAGATAAAATAATGACTTGAATTTTGACAACCCTAAATAGCCGAAAGGGATAGTAGGTATCATTCTTAAGAAAGGGACAGCATGATTCGTCCCTAAATCGCTGTCAAACTTCGGTTTTGTAGGAAGTTTCTTTTGTGTACGGTGTACCACTACTTATCTGTGCTTTTACTACATGTTTCTCACAATTTCCTAGCATCCACTTACCCTTTTCGGCCACTTATAATCGGAAGTCCCTAGATTTACTGTTTGAAAGATTCCAGTTCAGTTTATGACTATTTTGCGTGTCTAATTATCATTAAGTACGTTTTAACGCATTCTTCATTCCGGGCGCGGTTAGGGTGGGGTTTCTTTTGGACGATTTCCGATTGCGATTTTTAATATGTTATATTTCACTCATATTTCACTGTATGGTAGGGGGTGTCTATTGTTTGCCAAAAAGCCTTAAGTCATAATGTATTGTTCAGAAACGCGTTACTATTCTGGATTTCCATAAAACAAACCTAACCTAACCTATTTATAGGATAATCTTACGAAAATCCTGAAAAGTTAACGGCTTCAGTTTTAGGACTAATGAGAATATGACAAACAATACATTATGAATTACTTAAAACTTCATATTAAACAAAGGGACGCCGTATGGTGAGCCATAAGCCCAGAAATAGGTTTTTAACGAAACCGAAACCGAAGGTTCGGTTTTGCTCAAGTTTTGACCGAAACCGAACATTCAGCCGAAACATGATATTCAAGTCAAAACCTGCGGAAACAGAATCTTTGCCCAGGAATGAAACTTTCGGCAGTTTTTGAGCTGAAACCGAACTTTCGACCGAAACATGATTTTAATGCCGGAACCTACCGTAACAAACCGAAAATTCGGTCGAACAGTACTTATTTTATGTTTATATATTTAATTACACAAACGGTAAAAACAATGAAATTATATCGCGGTAGACCCGTTTGTGTAATTAAATATGTGTACAAAACGCGAGAGTTTAAAGTGTTTTATTTTATGTTTATCCGGTTTAATGAGACCGCACCTTAATGCAGTCCAGTTAATAGAAGGTGGCCATTTGATATTTTCAATTAAGACATTAAATATTCTGTGGTTCTGTAACACGGTACTTTTAATTAGCTTCTCTCTACGATTTATGTTATTGGTTGCGTCGATATTTTCTTGATATTAAGTAGGTAGCCGGTACCTATAGCCGGTCAAAAAAGTTTGTCAGTAGCAAAAGGCGCGAAATCCAAATTTTCAATGGGACATTAACCCTTCGCGCCTACATTTTTTTAAATTTGCCGCGTTTTTCTACTGACGAAAATGGCTTGACAGACTATACTTTGTATTTTGCTATACTATCGATTAAAATCGATTTATAGCCCATTTCGAACGTGCACATTAACATCAAAACGATGACTAAATTATGTCAGTTAGTTATCAATGTTATCATTCGCGCGTTCATTTCACTCGGACTTGCCCGTACATCGAGCCGAGCAAGACGCACCGGCGAACGAGAATAAAATGACATTGTTTAGATACCTACATACAAATATGATTTATATATTTCAAATTACGTAAAAATATTTGCTATAATATCAATATCCAGGGAGGAGAATGAGGACTACGTTTGTATAGAGATGCGATCTTCACTATCCTCTTAAGTAAGCTGTGTGAGTCGCTTTATTGTCAACCACAGAGCCAATGTGTAGCCATTCTAACGGCTTGTCTGGAGAAACCTTCATAGTTCCATTATTTTTAATGACGCAATGTTTGTGTCATAAATCATTGTTTAACAGCCAATGAGAGATTTCTACCGATTCTATGTGGTTATAAAATGTATGGTTGCTTCAAATGGTGTGAAATGCTGCGAGCTCTTTGTGGCGATGAGATAAGCTATAAGTAGATACGTAAATAAAAATGATCACAAGCAGGATTTTTACTCATATTTTTGGGTATGTTTTCAGTAATTACTGTTGTTAGTAGTATAAAGCTGGTACATTTCTTGAAAACGTCACAATTTTAGGTAACCGAAAATAAGTATATGTACCTGCTCGTTTATAAAAAAGGGGTTTTCAAGTTGTGTAGTGTTCTAATGAAGCGATGATTAAAAAATATTAAAATAAATTTGGGTAAGTAGGTACTATCGATTAGAAAAGTTTAATCATTAATTTGAAAAATTCCTAAGCCCCATAACGTATTGTTTGTATGATTTTATTGTCCTATCACCATTTTTAATTTAAGTAACATTTCTGTATGGGGATCGTAATTTTCCGTTTTATTACTTTTATCTTTAAAACTTCCTTCATTTCTTTTTTTTATAAGTTTCCGAGAACTTTTTGGAAAATTTACGCAAATTTTGTTGCAACTTACCTATAGGGGAGACCGGGGACAATAGAAACAATTCTCCTTTAACCGCCTGTAACCGTTATATTTTTATGAGTAGAAAGATGTACGCCCAAAATATTTCGAGGTTAGTTATCTGGTTCCTAAATGAAATCTATTTGGATGGTCTATATAGTTTCATACAAAAGTGCTTGTTTCAACTATAACAATGTTTCAATCACAACCATTCCGTGTACCTACCCTCTGACAACGAGTGTTGCAAACGTCGGGATGTAAAATGAAATAATAGACGCAATAAAATAATCAGTTTAAATTGTTTTATTAAAAACGAAAACATGGCGATATGCCAAATAAAAAAAATCCTAAACTCTATAAAACAAATAACTATTATAGGTGAACCAGGATCTATTGAGGGTGCGCCATGTTACGGAAATTTGTTGGTACTAATTTCTAGCAATGGCAACAATTTTAATAATAGACAACATCTACCCTCTATGATAGTTGTCAATATTGACAATGTAAACATTGCTTTGTCTAGTTTCGTGTGAATTATTATTAGACTGCAATAATCATGGCGAAAGTTTTAGATTTTACAAAGAAAAAAGTTGTAAATAGTGTATATAGTTATTCATTGGGAAAAAAACGTGCGGGAGAGAAATTTCTTCCATTAGAAAACATAACGAAATTAGCACCTGAATTGACGGGTAAGTTTCAAACTTATGGACAAATGTCACTATAGTCAGGTCGACACGATTTGGTTGATGTCTTGTAATAATTTGATTTGTGTATTAGGTGTATCGCATGCATCGGTATCACGGATTGCTAGCGAAGGGCGTAAGGGCGGAATTAAACGACCAAACCTAAAAAAAAGAAAACAAAAAAAGAAAATAGATTTGGATGATTTTGATTTATGTGTCATACGTCGTAAAATTCACGAATTTTATAGCGTAAAAACCGAAGAAATATCCAAACATCAAACTTCGCACTTATTAAAGTTGTCGGAATAAAACAAAAATCATCTGCCAATTTCCATTGTCCCCACTATACAAATTGTTGCTATATAAAATTCAAAACGAGCGCCCTCTTGACAATACTCCCAAAGTTCTGGTTTACCTATACGTAAGGTTTTGTCACCGACTTTAAAACGTGATTAAAATGTAATCTGTACCTACATGAACGGATTATTTTTGGTTTTTCAGTTTTATTTAAGGCCGTTATTTTTTAAATTTGATTTTATCTGTTTCATTATTTTTTTATTTAAAATATTATTTTTTTGCTTTCATCATCAGCTTATCGTCACAATCACCAAATGATTCTTTTCGAGAGCATCTGTATGAGTAACCATTTGTTATATTGTATAGTTACCTACAAACATACGGGTTAAACAGAGATCCTCCTTTTATTTAAATCTGTTATTAACCATTTGTTATATACACAAAAACCTTCTCCAGAATGTAACAAAATACTTTTCTGAAAACCGCATCAAAATCGGTTTAGCCGAACGCGAGATATCGCGAACAAACAAACATACATAGAAACATACGGGTCAAACTGAGAACATCCTTTTTTATTAAGTCCGTTAAAAACAAAAGTTCACATAAAAAACTGCAGATTTCTAAAAAAACTTCGTAGATCCACAATTTATCAACTAGGTCAAAAACTAGGTACATAAATAATAGTGAACATCAATAGAACAAACATGTGCATCGAATACAGAACCTCCTTATATTTTGAAGTCGGCTACTTTTGGGGACGATTAAAACGCGAGGACGAGTGAAACGTTTCAATCGTCCACAAGTAAGTTGTTTCTATCGTCCCCACACCTCGTTTTTCACTTCAAGGTCAAATATTATATATAAAAAAGACTCGAACGCTGATCAATGGCCATTAAAAACATTCGTTTATTCCTAACTCGAACACCAAAATAATTAGATTAGTCAAAATACAAGAGTAAACGAAGTTATAAGAAAATATACGAGAGCGCAGGGTCTTACTTTTTACCGCGAAAACTTGTTTAGCTCGTGGACACCCCTGTCTCGCACCGTCGCTCGAGCTCTACTGGTCAATGTTTCAAACATGGCCGACTGCGTGTACCCATGGTATAATAATATACTCCGCCTGGTACTCTATTCCCGTGTTTTCTAGGCCACCTAACTGACACAAGCCTACGTCATCATGCGACAGCGCTATATGATAATATGCGATAGGCCTGTGTCACTCTGGGAATAGAAGACCATATTTTATTAGACCATGCGTGTACCGAGTGTTGCGTCAGACGCGTAGGTATTATAGTTTTCGAGAAAATTGACTTGTTTCAATCATGACGTGTTTCTATTGTCCCCGGTCTACCCTACATAAGACAAGACAACCTACCTATAAGGCCTTCGAATGATCATTTAATTTTGTGGATGTGGACATGTGAACACACCTTTACTTTGTAATATTTCATGTCTCCAATAATTCTCATTGTGTGTCGGACCCACTTAACGCGTCGCGGCGATATAAATAATGTCCGTGATAAATGATAATTGAAAAGGCAGTAAGCGACGTTGGGTTTGTTAGTGTTTCTGTCGTTATTAATTAACTAGCATACGGAATATTTAAATGTGAAGGTAAATAATAGCTTAGTTAAGGTCACTCTGGAATCAATTTAAAAGACCTATAGGTACCTATTATAAAAAATGTATGTAATCTTTCAACCTGGTTGAATGCAGTACACTTTTATAGGTGAACCAGGATCTATTGAGGGTGCGCCATGTTACGGAAATTTGTTGGTACTAATTTCTAGCAATGGCAACAATTTTAATAATAGACAACATCTACCCTCTATGATAGTTGTCAATATTGACAATGTAAACATTGCTTTGTCTAGTTTCGTGTGAATTATTATTAGACTGCAATAATCATGCCGAAAGTTTTAGATTTTACAGAGAAAAAAGTTGTAAATAGTGTATATAGTTATTTATTGGTAAAAAAACGTGCGGGAGAGAAATTTCTTCCATTAGAAAACATAACGAAATTAGCACCTGAATTGACGGGTAAGTTTCAAACTTATGGACAAATGTCACTATAGTCAGGTCGTCACGATTTGGTTGACGTTTTGTAATAATTTGATTTGTGTATTAGGTGTATCGCATGCATCGGCATCACGGATTGCTAGCGAAGGGCGTAAGGGCGGAATTAAACGACCAAACCTAAAAAAAAGAAAACAAAAAAAGAAAATAGATTTGGATGATTTTGATTTATGTGTCATACGTCGTAAAATTCACGAATTTTATAGCGTAAAAACCGAAGAAATATCCAAACATCAAACTTCGCACTTATTAAAGTTGTCGGAATAAAACAAAAATCATCTGCCAATTTCCATTGTCCCCACTATACAAATTGTTGCTATATAAAATTCAAAACGAGCGCCCTCTTGACAATACTCCCAAAGTTCTGGTTTACCTATACCTAAAAAAGTTTAATAAAATATCGAGTTTTATTTGTTGTCAAAAAACTGACACGTTCGACTTATAATAAAATGTATTTGTCTTATTTATTTAATATATCATTTCTGAATATCTACATATATGCATTTAAAAAATTGTAACGTAATTGTTTTTCGCTCTTTTAATCAAACGACCGCTTCGTTTAGCTATTGTTAATATACCTACATCAAATGAGTAGCTAGATCAGTGCCCCAAACGCGTTAGTTCCGCGTAGCATTATTCCCGATCGCATTTTTCCCCACTCGCGTTAGTTCCGCGTAGCATTATTTCCGGTCGCATTTTTCCCCACTAGCGTTAGTTCCGCGTAGCATTATTTCCGGTCGCATTTTTAGACTCGCGGGGCTCCTATTTCTGGGCGGTTTGCCTTTCGGGAACCTAACCTACCTACACTTTTTTCCTCAAAGTGTAATGTTTTCATGGACGTCACACTAAATTAATAGGTTAGGTTCGTTAGGTAGCTTCAGATGCCCGAAGGGCAAACCGCCCAGAAATAGGAGCCCCGCGAAGCGGGGCTCCGTCTAGCTAAGTTGTGAGCAAAATGTTTTTTGAAAAACAAACTCTAGTGGGGAAAAATGCGACCGGAAATAATACTACGCGGAACTAACGCGAGTGGGGAAAAATGCGATCGGGAATAATGCTATGCGGAACTAACGCGTTTGGGGCACTGATCTAGCTACTCCATCAAATTATGTAAAAACATTTTCTCATAATTTCAATATCCATACAGGAAAATGGGAACTACGTTTGTATGGAAAAGCGACCGTCCACTTTCCTCTTAAGTAGGGTTTGCACGACGGATCCGAAATGTATGGGAATATCCGCGGATCCGGATCCAGATCCGGATAATTTCATACATTTTGGATCCGGATTGCAAACCCTACTCTTAAGGTATACCTAGTGATAAGAGATAATGATAGTTAAACTAAAGAATTGTATATGGCGGCAAGACTTAAAAGAAGTTGTTAACCCTATAGATATTTATTTATACATTGTATTGTGCATCCATCATACATTAATTTACATTGTGACTATATAACTTAAAAAAAAAATATGTGGCTTTCCATATAAAAGGGTCCTTATGCTTCAAAAGCAATAAGGACCATTCTATCAGAGTCTTTGTCGCAATATCGATTATAAGGTCTTTTTTTCACTTGAATCATAAGGGCCCTCCTGTGATGGAAAGCCACATATGTTCTTATAACATAAACTTTCTCGATATTGTAGGTCACCATGGTTCCCAGGGTTGAATTGTATTATTTTCAGAAGTAAAGTATAAAGCTGTCAATTCGGAGGCGGCAGATGGTGCGTAACTAGGGTTTGCACGACGGATCCGAAATGTATGGGAATATCCGCGGATCCGGATCCAGATCCGGATAATTTCATACATTTCGGATCCGGATTGCAAACCCTATGCGTAACTTTTTAAATATATGGTCAAGCGCGAACTGTGCCCTGTTTATCAAAAGCTTGTAACTTGTAATACAAGTGGAAGTCCCTTTTTGACAGCTTTTGTTAGAAAGGGACTTCCACTTGTATTACAAGTTACAAGCTTTTGACAAACAGGGCACGGACGCGTTTTTGGATTCTTTGTTAAGTACAAATTCACAAGAGCATGTTCCATCGTTCGTATTCCAAGGAACAACTGGAAGTTATATTTTTTAGGTATACAGATAAATAAATACATACCTATCTTATATTCTACTTGGGTTTCTTAAAAGAGAAAACAATATCGTAAGTAGGTATTTATATTCGGACGTTTAGAATGATTCTTATTTGAACAAACTTGAAGCTCAATATTTATATTCGTAAACACCTAGGGACCCCTAAATCGGGCCGGCGGCGCGAGAAAGGCCGCATTAAAATAAATTATTATGATTTATATGTTTTAGAGCAACGAGCCCCCTCATTACAAAATGCCTTAACGAACTGGCTTGATTTAATTTCAAAATCGACCGGTAGATGTCGTTACTTATGTGGTTTATTAATCCTACGCACATGGCCTTTACAAATAAGTAAAATAGTACGCATACTCTTTATTGCACACCTCAATAGAAGAAAACAGCAACACAAGCAGATATAAGCAACAGGCGGTCTTATCTCTAAAAAGCGACCTCTTCCTGACAACCTTTAGGTGACTTTCTACGCATATTAGTTGGGTTCCTTAACTACTGCACTACTATTTATTTGTATTGAAAGTATTGAAACACTTCACTCTTCACTTGACAACTTAATACTCATTTATTAGTTTTTTAGGGTTCCGTACACAAAGGGTAAAACGGGACCCTATTACTAAGACTCCGCTGTCCGTCCGTCCGTCCGTCCGTCCGTCTGTCACCAGTGGCCTATCCCACAAAACTTACAATTACAATTTTACAAGTGTCAAGTTACAAGTTTGTAATAATACAAATGTGCGTACCACAAAATATACAAGTAACAAATTTGTAGTGGAAAATTCTGACAAATATGTAAATTGTATCAACAAGTCTACAATTTATTGTATCACAAAACTTTACATATGCTACATATATTCTCCGGAAAATGTACAAATTTGTAGCTGACAATTGTTTTGTGCTACATTAAATTGTAGTAATAATTATACATACTTATATGTAGAATTGTACCTACAAGTTAACAATTCTCTAAACGTGTGTCGCACCCTCTTGCTACAGTTGCTACTATACGAATAATAGAATAATTCGACATTAAGAGACCATATACATCTCTAAGTAATTGTATTAACGTTAGTTTGAATTGGTAGTTGCATTGCAGTTAGTTGTATTTTATAAAGTTGTTGATGTATTGTTATTATTTTTGGTTGTATGCAAATTCAATGTGGACGTGTAAAAGTGCCCTTGTTGCTAAATAAATGTTGAATTTTTGAATTTTGAATTAATTGTAAGACGTCCTAGGCCTTATAGAGAACGTATAAATTTATCTTTGACCATAACTGATTTTACATTTAATCAGCGGTTCAGAGTGAGTAAATCTATCGTCGAATATTTACTACAGACTGTTGGTGGAAACCTTAGACATTCGACACGAAGAAATCATGCTCTTGATTCTAAACCACAGTTACTGACTGTTTTAAGATGGTTGGGGTCAGGATCCCAATATCACGTTACTGGCGATGCTCATGGTGTTTCAAGTGGTTTAAAATGGTCAGTTTAGCTTGCAAATCCATTGTAATGTCAGTTGGTATGTAAATGCTCGTAGATAGATCAGTAAAGTGAAACTACCTTCAACATTAAAGAAGCAAAATAAATTGTTACATATTTGTAGTTGTAACATTAGAATTGTATATTTACAAATCAACAATTCTACAATTATGTAGCTGTCGTGACATACCTTTATTCTTTGTGATACGCTTTCACAAAAATGACATATGTATTTGTATACTGCAGACTTGTAACGAATACATATTTGTAATTATTGTGGTACATTTTACTGTTTACAATTTAACAATTTTGTCGAATTGTACACTTGTAAAGTTTTGTGGGATAGGGCACAGGCTGTATCTCACGAACCGTGATAGCTAGACAGTTGAAATTTTCACAGATGATGTATTTCTGTTGCCGCTATAACAACAAATACTAAAAACAAAATAAAATAAAGGTTTAAGTGGGGCTCCCATACAACAAACGTGATTTTTGACCGAAGTTAAGCAACGTCGGGCGGGGTCAGTACTTGGATGGCTGAACGTATTTTTTTTACCGTTTTTTGCATTATGGTACGGAACCTTTCGTGCGCGAGTCCGACTCGCACTTGCCCGGTTTTTTTTAAACATATAAAACAGAGTCCTACCTCCTCTTATTACCTTCTTCTTCTTCGTCTTCTCCTAGTCTTACCTACTCCTTACCCTAGTAGGCTCATTTATTCGGAAACCAAATCTACCGTATAAGGGGCTGTAGAATAATCTTAATAGCGCAATGTATTCGATAGTACAGCGACATCTAGTGTGATATTAGGCAACTATAAAAACTAAACATTATATAGTGGGTTTTGCACCATTATGATATACGAAAAAGGCAAAAAAATTTTTTTCAAACTAACAGAAATCTTCGAGCCCTCGTAAAAAGCAAGAAATAAACACATCGGGCGCTCAATACATTGTAAAGCAAATTGTTTACCCGACGACAAGTCTAAACACCGCCATGATTGAGCCATCTCCCACCTGACATTACTCACAACTCTATTGCACTATAAATAAGTTCTAGAATCAATTATCCGAGAGACAAAGGCTTGCTGTAATGCGTGCTGTAAAGTAAGCGAGCATAACTCAAAAGTGCACTGAAATTTGTTGCGGTTACTGCACATAAGTGCACAATGTGGCAGGTAAATCTTGTTTGGCTCCTATTGGGATGGGATTGGTTTGTGGTGGTTTCTGGGGACATGCAGGCAATGTGTTGAAATGGGTAACTTAGTGTTAAGGTGCAGTGAGTTTAGGTACTTCTCCGAACATAGCTCGCTGAGCACTGAACGGAACTATTAAAATGTTATTTTTAACAATAAAAAGAGGGATTGATGAGTTCGTTAAAAAATAACATCACGCATTTTTAGAAGCAAATATAATGTTAATAGCTTTTGTACAAAATAATTACAAAATTTAAATGACGCGTTTTAGACCTTCGTTATGTTTTATTTCTAACAAGCGAAAGTTGCTTATTCCGTTTCTAATTCCTAATGAAGTTACTAGAAAAAGGCCTCAAGTTTGCTATTCATATTTTTGGCTTCGCTATATATGCGAATATATACCTATATATACCGGTTTGTTGTTATGTATATGCGAAGTCGTACTAACCGGACTCCACTGTACTTGAAAATTCGTTAGTCCTACCAAGTCCTACGATATCTTCTATGAATATATTACTCAAACTCATATACTAAATTGCCAATGGTTACAATTTCTAATGTTTTTTTTTCACTGCTTTATTCTGTATCCCGATTCAGAAAATCATCTCCTTTTTCCATCTCTACTTCAACAATCATTCATTGACATAATTTTGCTCGTTATTCTGGGTCCAATTTTATGAAGCTACCTTTTTGTTTTTGGAAAACTGGCTTAAATTTCGATCTCCCAACCAATTGACTGCTGATTCCACCACGTTTGACGTATTGTCTCTCTGTCACATTACATACGAACTTACAAGTGCGACAGAGAGGCATAACGTCGAACGTGCTTCGCGGTAGGCCCTCTGCTCTCACAGGCTTTTAAGCTGCAAACGTTGTTTGTGTTGTGTTGAACGAGTGTTTATGTGAAAAAATGGAATCCAGCGTTGTTAATTTCATTCGCGCGTCAGCAATACGGGCAGACTCGCAGAGCAGCCTAAATGCCTAGTGCTACTAGGGAAACCATATGAAAAATGGAATAACCTGACAAAAGTCCGGACATCACCCTAAAATTCTGACATTTCCTGAACGATCATTACTCCACCTCCACCCTGAAGTTTCTTTGAAGTTTTTTAAATTATTTTAACTTTATTAAGGACTCGTTTCTGCCAAGAATATTTTGCCATCAACCATCGCTATTATGCTGTAGCTTGAGCACAAGAGCACAACTTTCCCTTTTCTTTGCTCAACTCCAAGCGTTTAGCTAGCTTCTAGTATTTAGATTGTTGAGGTTCCTAAAAACCCTGACACTCGCCAAGTCCCCCCGCAATCCTGACATGTCAGGGAAAATCCTGACGTAAGTATGGCGTAAGACGTAAGTTCTTACGCTACCGATTTTTTCCGATTGTTCAAGTTACTCCTCTTGATGTTCCTTCATCAAAAATCACACCCTTTCTTAAACTGCTCGAAGTACATATATAATTCATCGACTCGTATTGTTTATCTAATTAACTTAACACCTTTATTTATTAGAGAGTCGATTATAAATCGATTCTCCACGCACCGCATAAAGCTATCATCCGATCACAAATCGATTGTGACAACTCCAATGAAGACATCAAATTGAAAATCACCATCGCCGGGCCGTAATAACCTCTTTTATTGCCTTGATATATTGCCCGTACTTCGTGATTACGTAGTGAAAATGACGTTTCAACAAAACATTGTATTAAAAAAATGAATAATGACTTCTTTACCGACAACGTCATTACGAAGCGCGGTCACCGCTCGGCGCGAGATTCTATCTAACATCATTCTACTTACATTCTTTCAATTAGACTCTATTTCAGTGTGAAAAGGTTTATTATTCTTTGCAGGGAAAAGTTTTGAGGTTATATTGTAAAATGAGGTTTAACATACAGTTTTAAAGTTAGTTTTTGATTGTACAACTTTTGGTTGTATTGAGAAGTTTCCTGTGATGGCGTGGAGAATCGGATTGACAGATAAGAAGGTTATTATTATCACATTTTACTTAGAGTACATGCATTTACATAAGATAATGCGGTGTAATTTGTATGAACGACAGTGGAAATAAACTATTGTAGGCGCGTTGATGGATATATGGTAATGAGTTTTTTCTATTTATTTCGGATTGTTTATGCGTAGTTAGATTCAGTGTCATTTTAAACATAACGCATGTGTCAAAGTATAAATACATACCAATATGTATATAGTAGGTTTAACATATTACATACCTTTATATGTTCCTTCTTCAGTCACCAGTTTATTCTACAGATCAGTACCTACGTATCTAAATAAAAGATCCTATTCTAGTCGATTTTCAGTATTTTTAAGCGATTTATTATCGATCGAGCTAACTAAAGGTTATCGCGTCAGTTTAAAAAAAAAAGACTTTTCGGAACAAAACAATGTATTATTCAGTCCAGGAAAAGTCATAATTTTCAGCCTGATGGCTGGACTTTGACTTAGATGGATTTTTTTTGAAGCGCTGTAAAATTCATGGCGCTTACGCGTTTAGGTGGCGAGATTCACGCTGGGTATGGTTTTTTGTCAAAACAACAACTCATGGCGCAAAATACTGGTTCTCGTGCCGATTCTATACGTATTACTAATAGTTTAATGGTGATAAAGATAGAAATAGTCGGGTCAATGTACGAAGTTGTTAGTGCTTGGCGTCCCTACCTTATCGTTGTGATATAGGTACAAAAGAAAGCAGCTGGACCCAGAGACGTCCTTCACGCGTCATGTCTGTCACAGTTAATTTACAATGACATACAACGCTTGCGCTTTGCTTTGAACCATAATCGGGTTTTTAATGTTTGTGATAATTTATTAAATGCCGTGCTTAAATCACGCGAAGACTATAGTCTTTCTCCGTGCCCTTTCCCATTTCATTTGGGGTCAGCCATATTAGGTAGGTAGGTACCTACCTAAACTTTTAAATTCGTATGTTCAGAAATACTACTGACATTTCTATTTTTTTGGAAACTTCCTAAACACAGTAACACACACATGTAGACAAGTCAATTTGCTCCAGTTGACTGGACTTTTAGGCCTTTATAAGGAAGAGGGAATATATTTCCCACCTGATTTTGAGCTTTATTTTAAAGTACTTAGGGTTCAATTTTGTATAATTCCTCACACCCTTGTGCCTTTTTAACTTAACTTTTTTAACCTCCTCTGCTATTTCGTACCTAATTGTCTATAGTATACCTATAAAGTGATCACTGATCACTCTAAGCTTACTTTATTTCTTTAGAACCGGCTGCAACACAACGGTTGCCACAACTATAGTCACGACACCGTGTTCTGGAATATTTCTGAAATACAGTTCGAAGCAGCCGCGAACAATCGAAAATTTGCTATCAGTAAATTGGCAATGTCACAACATTCACAACTTTGTGCTATGCTGAAAGCCTTTATTTAACAGCGGAGATTATTCAACGTGCCCTGTTAGATGTATTTTGTTAGTGTGGGGCTAAAGGGGTGGAGGGTAGGGTGGTCCAACTAGCCCAATTCCTCATGGAATTCTATTAAACCTCTGATGTTGAGTAGGACCTCGGAGATATCTCACAGAGGACCCGATGTTTTGCCCTCTATGGAGCCATTAAAAGCCATTGAATGATGATATATGTATATTACATATTATTACAGATGTAGTGCATAATACCTTTGTCTTTGTAACGTTCGTATTTGTCATGCTAATTCAGTCAACTCCAGTACTTTTTGTACCGAGACTGACTGAAATAGCAAGAGTAGCAAGACACGTTCGTACGTTTCTGCGAAAATACGAAGGAAAATAATTATGCACTACATCTGTACTACGTAGTTATAGAACCGGCATAGAGAACCAGTATATTGCGGCATGTGTTGCTGTCGTTTTGACAACGAACCATAGAAGCTGAATGTGAAACTCGCGCTAAACGCGTAAGCGCCATGAATTTTGTGGCGCTTACAAAGTTTTCGTCGCTTGGTACAGGTTGCGATTGCGACAATTTCATTGTCTGGTAGGGCTTCTATAGTAATAATAGATTAGATTAGATTAGATTAATTTATTTCTTATTGAAAATTACATGATATTTAACAATGTCATAAATGTCATAATGTTTCCAAATAACATGAATTCACAAAAAGATCGTCAGATTGTAAACAATAATAATAATACATTAAAATAATTAAAAAATAAGTAAAAAAAAATATAAAACAATCAAATAATCATAATAAAAATTAAAAGTACCTATATTAATATTAAATGTCAAAAAGTTACCTATGTATGTCAAAATAAAGCGGTCAAAATGTATATAATGCTAGGGCACCCTAGTTAATATAATGTCATAATAACTAATAATATTGCAAAGTCAAATTAAATAAAATTCCAAACAAACAGCTAAAACCAATAAGAAATAAAAACAATAAAATATAACAATGTCAGATTAAATTATAATAGAAAAATATTTACATTTTAATCGCGTTTCATGTCAGTGTATTCTTTAACAGACTACTCTAAATAACTCAATGTTTAAAGCGCGATCTACACCGAACCTGCGTACGCGCATTTGCTAGATCTTGACCACTCTGAACGCTTCACAAAATCACAAACATGAAGTAAATGTTCGTGTGAACCATAGAGAAATATAAATAAGGAAAGAGTGCTAACTCCATAGTCCATACACCAGTCTTCTAACCAAAACGAGAATTATTTTTGTAGTCAACATCTAGTGAATTTATCAATACTGCTTGTAGACAATCGATGTCACGACGAACGAAAAGTCTAATGCTTAACAATTTTCAGCTTATATTTTAACCAGATTAACCGCAACTCTATTTTCAACTCCTCCTGCTTGTAATATTAGTTGTAAATTGTTTTAGCAATACACCTGGTGCTAAGTAGCGGTACTGATGACGCCACTACTAGACGCTTGATGCGACTACGAAATAACTCGCGGTTTGGTAAGAAAACTGGTGTATGGAGTTAAGCACTCTTTCCTTGTGTTTCTCTATGGTGTGAACCTAGCTCAACCCAACATCTACATTAACTGTCGGCCCGTTTGAGCCGCGAGGTGCTAATAACGAGGCGCCCCGCGGCGCGCCCCGCTGCGCACGCACCTGTGAACCTCATTATGCCCGGCGGGTGAAAAAAGGGACAAATGTGTCGCGGCTATAAATTTTGATTCGGTTTGGTGACAGCCGAAAGTTGACCTGAGGTCATGCAAGTATGCGTGTTTTTTTATGGAATAGGAGGCAAACGAGCAGATGCCTGATGGTAAGCGGTCGTCGGCCATGGACGGACACCTGCAACACCAGAGGGGTTGCAGTGTGTTGCCGGCGTTTAAGATGGGAGTATAGTTACGCTCTTCAATGGCTATCGGAGCAGCCAAGGTGCTCACAAATATCTGTACACGTCTGTATTCTCAAGGCGTTAGGGTGCGTGTTCAGATATTTTTGAAAATCTCGGCTGCTCCGATATGTGTAGGTATGTGATATATTTTTCTCTCTATATTAACATTATAGAAAGTATGTTTAAACACAATTGGCCTGATGACAGTAACAAAGAATCATGGAAATAATAGTTTCAAAGAAACATATATGTTAATATGGTTCTAAAAAATGGCCCAATCTCAGTATAAACATTAGGATTATTAATATACTATTCAATAAAATAAAAGTGCAAAATTCTCCAATCAGCCATTTTGACTGAAACGCCAATCAGAAGCGACCTAAGGAGTGACGTCATCAATCCATGACGTATTTCTTAGAGCAGCATAGACAACCTCATTGACCGTAATCCATACATCCTCACCAAAGAGTTTGGAGGTTCAAAAAAAATTTTATTTCGCCACTAAACATTTATTACGTCCAGAAAATATTATTACACGATGTAAAGTAAATATTTATTTGTTATTAAATAAATAAAATGCTAAATAATATGATATTTCACCAAAAAAACTTTTTTAATTATTTGGCTGAATGGAACTATCTTTGCCATGGTGGCTGTCGTAACCAGAAAAAATGAAAAATTTAAAAGTAAAACCGGCGCTCGGTGATTTTCACTCAGAATTTGCTTGTATCTAAATAATTCATATAAATTTAAAATTGCAACCTTGTGAGAGTTTTTGTATAAAATGAGTTATTGTGATTAATGTTTGTACTTAATGTATTTATCATCCCTAATCATAATATATTTACAATATCATTCGGATTCAAGGGAAAATTCGTAACTGTAAGTATGTAAACAATGTCTATCACCCTTCCACCAACTAATTAATGACGTCACAAATGGCTTGCGAGGCGTTTTCGCGCGAGGTTTAAACTAGATATAAAAAAAATGCAATTATTTATGTTAAATCTTATGAGTATATCTGAAATATTGTGTTTTTCGGAACCAGTACAAGTGTACCGACAATAATAAAAGGGATTTCAAAATTTGTCATCAGGCCAATTTGATGTATACTGATCACAGCTATGCCCCTTCGTTTACGTTTTTTCGATTTTTTTGATTACCAAGAGTTAAGAGCGAAAAACAAATTCCATTCAAAATTTTAAATGCTTCTAATAAGTTATAATTTACTAGGCGGGCCCGCGGCTCCGCTCTCGTAAATGAAATAAAGAGTTTGTCTAATGTTTCGTTAATTACCGACATTATTATGTACCTATTCAACCCTGCCAGTGTTCATAACTCTGTGATAGGGACTTCTTATTTGTAACCGTTATTTGGATAAATTAATTCGCAAATTTCTCAATAAATGATGTCATTTGATAAGATAAAATGATGGCAAGATTGTATTTTTTAAAATTATTATTTATTTTTATAAATTAATTTCCGCCTTAAGACGAATTCGGACGACCACCGCCCATATATCGCCTTTTCATACAAACGTAGGTAGTCCCCATTTTCCTTTCTGGACATAACAATACTTACTACGGTGACGCAACGATCCAAAAAGAGTCCTGGGCTCCGATACCAGATCACGCCATGTTTCTCGGTCTTGCGATAGCTCTCGCCAGTCGCTATGGCCGAGGTTGAGCAGGTCTTGAGCAACGACGTCGTTTCTGCGGTACCTAGGACGTCCAATCGGGTGTCTCCCATTTCGTTGTCCCAAGTACGCTCTCTTCACGGCAAGATCCTCTCCCATTCTCTCTGTGTCCGAGCCACTGAAGCTAAGCCGCTTTGGTCTCTCCAATACCCAAATATATCGGAACACATCCTTATTTCTATGGCAACAAAGTTATATTACGATATATTTGGCTACTTTAGCCTGATCTATTTCATACTGACTGTACATTGGCTTCATGAATGTGTAGTTGCCATTAGATATATATCGTAGCCACCAAGGTCGCTCAAAAATATCTGAACATGCACTTTAAAGTTACATTATAATTTACATTGTTCAGACTTCAGATATTTGTGAATACCTCATCCACTCCGATATATCTGATGGTGACTTTCAGCAAGAAGAAAAATCTTACCTGGTCGAGTCGTATCGTATTACGCGAGAAAACAGTTTCCAAATTGATTAAGTATACCTATCTCTAAAGTCATCCCTTGAACTGATGGACTTCATATTAACGTATCCACTTTGTATTTCTGGCCTATCTCGGCAGCCCGTTCCCCGGACGAATGGCAATGTTTGCCGAAGTCGAATTTCTTTTTGACTTGATTGAATGTGAATTCAAATTGACTCCGAATAATATAACTCAAAATAAATTGAAAACAACAAAATACAAATTATTAATAATATCTGATAATATGATAATATTAATTTGATTGATGTCATATTTGGCATAAGTCACTCGTATGGGCGTACACTATAAAGGTTGAGGTTGACATCACTTTTTATATTACTTCGTATAAAAACACGTAGGAATAACTGTATACCAACATGACAAACATAATTTAGATTACTTTACACCGAAACGAAACGAACCGAGAGTTGCCGAGAAATAGCCGATGTTCATACAATAAAGATTGTTATGAAAATTTCTTTTTCTTTTTGTAAATTAAATACGCGTCGAAAGCGGTAGTTTTTACGTTCTAGTTCTATTCCCATATTTAGATAATTGATTTGAACAGTTTTTTCTTATCATACATGCGTCGTATTCGAGAAACGTGTCAAAAACTTTTTTTAGAAATTTGTAAGGCGCCATCTCGCTTCTTCCCTCGTTTTTTATCCCGTTCTGGTTTTTCAATTTTATATATATGATAATATGACATTCAAAAAAAGTCAATCGAAGGGGCAAAGCTGTAGTTGACAACTTCATATACTTACCTACATCAAATTGCGTCAAAATGCTTAGGAGAGTACGTTTGTATGAAACTGCGGTGTCGGGGCGGTCGTCCACTTTTGTCTTCACCATACAATAAAATTTGTATGACCCATTCCCGCTATTCGCTTCCGCTTGTGTCCCGGCCACACCCTAAGCTCGCATTCCAAACAAGGCGGGATCATCATCATCACAAAGGATGTTTTTGTCATTCGAAATTTAAAAACATAATGACTAACCGACAGATAGAGACACGCTAATCTGAGCCTTATTCACTTGTGATACAACTGAAAATCGTTTGGAAATCTGATGCTATTTGCGACTTTTGAATTACAGAGTAAGAGTTTTTTTGCTTGACGTCATTGTATAACTGTATGACGTCTAGAATTATGTTACTATTAATTTAAAATAATTTAAAAACTTTTTTTGTTTTATAGTTTCAACACAGCCTAGGAGATAGGAACTAAGATTATTCATAAAGATGAAAATAATCTCTCGATCCCGGGTACTTACTACATCCCGGGTACTTTACACAGTTAGCAAGTTCTATATATAGAATGACACTTTACATGTTATAGCTTAGATTTCTGAAATCCCCTCGTGTACGTTGCAGGTGTCCATGGGTGACGATAATCGCTTACCGTCAAGAGATTCGTCTGCTCGTTTGCTTTCTATGTAAAAAAATATCGAAATCTAATTGGTGTAAAATTTTACGTTTCTACAAAACTACTACGATATTTTTATTTAGTTCAGTGGTTTTCACTTTTTTTGATGATTTCATATGAGATGAGAGATGAGTAACTAGAACAAAACTATATTTAGATATAAGCTGATATAAGTAATGTGACGTTTAGCGTCGCATGAAGTAGGTAGATTGCAAAATGAGACGAAAGAAAACTAACCAGAGTAAATTTTACGAAATATAATTTAAAAAAACTAAAGGAAAGACAAGGTCGTGGATCTTTTCTGAGCTGGCAATTAACAGTGGTGAAACGAGTCCTTGATAGGGGTCACTTCCCTGCACTACGTCGCAGAACGTCGAACTTGGAGGTGGCCGTCTTAAAAAAAAAGGGTTCCGGATCCAGCACGGGAACCTTCCGGAACGAAGCGGAGCATGCGAATTCAGGTTGGTAGGTTCCGACTCCAACCCCAGACTTGGTCCCTGGAATTCCGGTAAAAATGGCCATTTCAAGAAAAGTCCAATTTTGTACAAGTGACTGCGACATCCGGATCTTAGGCCAAATTAATGCGCTAATGAGAAAGTAGGCTGGTGTAGTGAACCCCAAAGAATTAAAAGGTGATCAATGATGTGGCAGTCACAAGTAGAATCATCATTTTAAATTTAAAACAAAGAAGAAAGTGAAGTTAAATTTACTAAATGTACTTCTACAACTAAAAGCTTTATTAATGCATGTCAACTACAATTTGGCATGTAATTTTATACATTTAAATTAGAATTAAGCCTAACTTTGATTATAATCTACAAGATTTTTATAAAGTGGGTAGACTCATATTTCCAGAAGGTTCGAGAAGCTTGTTATTTCCAGCGTTATTTTTATAGGAAAATTACAGTTAATAAGCAGATAGTGATAGCCAAATGTACCCAGAAAGAACTAAATGAAAATGTGATGGCAAGAAGAAAATGATTCCTTAATTTACTACTATGAAAGTTACCTTTCTCTTAAAACTACAAAATATTCAAAACACTCACCCTATTTGGGGAAATACTGGAACTTAACACATTTAATATTAGAATAAATTTTACACCATATTAAAAATTTGTCACATCATGACTGTAAAATTGTATCTTTGAATTTAGTCGATTTGACCTCTCGCTGTCAAAGCCGTGGTAGCAATGTCTCGGACGCGTATGTGTCTCATTAGCTGGCCGGTTCACATCGCTTATCGCGAGCCGGGTGACGTAGTCCTTTGTATTCGCATCTAGTTTTACCTAATAGCAAATGCAGTCGTCAATTCTGTTTGTTCGTAGATTTATTTTGTATATATTAGTTTTCAAGGTTTTTGTGTATATTTTTTTTAGATAATAAGTATGAAATGTGTATTATAGTAGTTTATAGTTATATTTAGGTTTAAGTTTATTTCTTATTTTGTAGAATTTTAATTGGAAATAACGGTAAACCGTTACATACCCCTCTTTTTAGGTTAGGGTTTTTGCTAGGAAAACCCGCTATTTCTGTTGTCTACTCAATAGATACACTAGTCATCATTCAGGCTTCAATCTCAACATACACCTCCTCTTCATACATGCATCACACAGCCAAATAAGCAATAAACATTTCTATATATGTTTTTGCGTCCTAGCAGATTGAGTATTATACTTACGATTGTATAAATACTCTCATGTATTTATTAATGGTTCTTAAATATATTAATCACTAACCTCAGTGGTCTAGATCATACTACAGGCTGTTTAGAAGACCTGATAGCCTACTGATAGGCCTGAAATTCACAAACCGGTAGAGGTTTACAAAGTATAAATAATCTAATCTAACAGTTAGTGTATTTAGAGTATGTGCCAGCGCTTATACGTCAGTTTCATGAGGCTAGTGAATAAATTTAGACAGTTAATGTAGAAATCGTACATAGGGGACTACTTAATCATATTAAACTTTGTAGTTGGTGATCTTAAAATCTTTAACATGCCAGTTACCTATATTCCTCCCTTGCATGTCTTCTAGTTCGTATACTAAATTAGACTTTTTAGCAACGATCTTACATTGACAATACTTCGGTGCAAGTTTCTTCGCAAACATGTTGTTTTTGTCGCTAAGGTAGAACGTTTTTTTCCAAATAGTATCGCCAACTTTAAAATCATGATCTTTACGGCGTAGGTTATAGTGTTCGCTATTCCTAGTATGGGCTTGCACTAGAGAAGATTGAACCTTATCAAAAAATTTCCGCAAATGACCTAGATTCTCTGCATATTCATCTCTAGGAGTAAATATTATGTCGTCATCTAGTTCTGGGTCAATATAGTGTAAACCGCTAGTGACCAATTCCCGTCCATGAACGAGAAACGCGGGGGTGTATTTCGTTACCTCATTACTGGATGTGTTCATAGCGAATTGAATTTTAGGTAGATTGCAGTCCCAGAACCTATGGTCGTTTTCAATGTAGGATGATACTGCTGTAATAATCACTTTGTTGTATCGTTCTACTGTGTTCACTTGCGGAGTATATTTAGGCGTAAATCTTACGTTAGGGACATTGTAGTCATTAAACAATTTCTTTAACACGTTACTTGTGAACTGCTTTCCATTGTCCATAAGAACAGTACTAGGCACGCTGTGAACTAGGAAAACTTTTTCCTCGATTAACTTAGCTATTATCTCGGAGGTTGCGCGACGAATGGGAAATAATAAACAGTACTTCGAGAAACAGCATGTCACAACAAATATAAAAGTGTTCTGTTTTCTCGATGGGGGTAGGGGACCTATGAGATCCATGCTTAACATTTGAAAAGGGCGTGAGCAGTCTTTAGGACGGCCCATAATGCCTAGAGTAGCATGAGTAGCATGCTTGTGAGCACAGCAAATATCACAATTAGAAACAAATTTAACTACATCGCGATGCATGTCCTGCCAGAAGTAGTTTAAAGAAAGCCGTTTATGTGTTTTATATATGCCAAAGTGGCCAGCGGTAGGTTCTGAATGATTTTTACTAATAATGTCGAGTCTAAATTCGAGGGGAATGACTTCTTTCCACTCGAACTCTCGAGTTAAAGGATTTAGACTTTTTTTAAACCTAAATAGTCTGCCGTTAGTTACTTTGTAATTTAAAAATGAAGTAGGAGTGTTTTGGCAACCATTGTAAATATTTAGATACCACGAGTCGCTTGTAGAATAAAACATGTCAGGACTAGTTGGGATCTCATCAATCTCGGCAATAGCAACAGAACGGGAGAGACTGTCTGGTACTACATTTTCTGAGCCACGACGATGCTTGATCTCAAAGTTGAATGAGGACATACGAACTCCCCAACGGGCTAAACGACCCGTGGGATTATTTAGATTTAGAAACCACTTAAGTGACGAGTGATCGGTATACACGACGAACTTTTTGCCGTTCTCCAAGTAGCACCTCCAGTGTTCAATCGCTGTAAGTACTGCAAGTGCCTCTCGTTCTGTTGCGCTGTAGTTACGCTCTTGGTTAGAGAGAGACTTACTCATGTACGCTATAACCTTCTCTTGATTGTCTATGACCTGTGTCAGGACCGCACCCACGCCGTAATCGCTCGCATCTGTATGCACTTGGAACGGCTGCGTATAATCCGGGCACGACAATATAGGAGAAGATACTAAGGCTTCCTTTAGCGTACGGAAGGCGACTTCAGCATCGGTAGACCAGTTAAAAGGGGGTGAGTTTTTAGCTTGTGAAGTAAGTTTATTTAGAGGTGCAGCTATAGAACTGAAATTTGGAATAAAACGGCGATACCATGATGCCGTTCCAATAAACCGACGAACTTCCTTGCGATTAGTAGGAGTTGGATAGTTAATGATTGCCTCAATCTTTTCTGGGTTCGGTTGTAGTCCATTTCCATCTACTACATATCCTAAATAACTCAGTCTATTTCTGAAGAATTGACACTTTTGGTAACCAATGGTTAAGTTTGCCATTTTAAGTTTCTCTAGAACTCTAACTAATAGGGAGATATGTTCTTCAAAGGTCGATGAGACAATGATAATGTCGTCGATGTAGACAAAGACTTTATGCTCAAAATCAGGCCCATAGAACAACATATCAACCAGTCGTTGTTGCGTCGCTGGAGCATTGGTTAAGCCAAAGGGCATAGAAACAAACTGAAAGGTACCACGCGAAGGAATATAAAACGCCGTTTTACACCGGTCTTCTTCCTTAATAGGAATTTGCCAAAAACTCTTTGACAAGTCTAAACTAGAGAGATATTTAGCGTCACGCAGATTGTCGAGTATCTCAGAAATGTATGGAATACTGTAAGCATCCTTGATGGTAACTGCATTCAATTTACGGCTATCTAAGCAGAATCTCATTTCGCCATTTTTTTTAGGTGTCAACAGAACAGGGGACGACCAAGGGCTCTCGCAAGGTTCTACCACGTTTTCACGCAACATTTCATCAAGCTGAGTGTTTAGTATTCTTTGTTTTTCAGGAGACATTCTGTAGTATCTTTGTCGAACAGGAACAGCATTACCGGTATCTATATTGTGAGCAATTAGAGAAGTGCGGCCTAGACCACGTTCTTCATATGAAATGTTACGAAACTGCGCAGTGATATGATCAGCCGTAACTTTTTGCTCAGGCGAAAGATGATCATAGTCACATAAGTGTGTAGGTTGAGGGTCTAGTGATAGAGAGGCTAATTTATCAACATCCCTATGTAAAATTACGGAATCTAGTTTTTTAGGAAACAATTCGAAAATTCTCCAGAAGTCCATGCCTAATATCAAGGAGTTTTCGACTTCTGGTACGACGTAGGCCTTCAAGATGTGGGTTTGATCTAAGAACGAGACAGGCAGATTGATCATACCAATATTGTTTAGTCTATGCCTGCCAGCTGCGAATAAATTTATCGTATCCGTACTGTTGAGCTTGAAACCCGCATCCAAGAAAACTTTATGATAGTTATTACCTAGAATTGTATAACCACTACCCGTATCTAACAAACCATGGATAGTTTTACCATTAATCTGAACTGAGACATACGGTCTGTTATGTATATTATCTGAATCGTGGATTGCAGTGACTGAATAGCAAGTGAAAAATTTAGATATGAAGTTGAGCCAAGATTTCCACTCTGAATCACTAAAGTTTTCACTAGATTTTTTAGAAAGATTATGTACACTACAATCCACTGAATTTAGTTTTTTGCATCTTTAGGATTACAGGATTTACAATCAGGATAGCGTACACCTTTATTACCACATTTAAAACAGATAGGGAAGTGTGGCTGTTTGCATTCTTTCAAAGAGTGTGTATCAGTGCGACACCTAGGACAGTACTTACGCGAGTTACTAGCAGTGTTGACATTTTTTGTACTGTTTGCTGTCGCTTGTACAGCATTAGTAGTAGTAGGCTTTTCCTCTGTAGTTTTAGATTTGTTGTAGTTGTAAGAGCTCGAGTAGTTAGGATATTTGTTTTGATTATAGTAGTTTTTCTGTTTTTCATTTGAATTTGTATTTTGGTAGTTTTTATTTGTGTAGTAGATATTATTTTTATGATATTTAGTGTAGGCAAATTCTGGGGCTAGAGTCTCAGAAGTCACCCTAGGCGGTTCATGAAACAAGGATAAGCGTGACTGAATGTCCTCATAGTTTGTGCAAAGGGTTTTTAATGTCTTTAGGTCCTTGATCTCAGGTGAAGCGGCTAAGGTGCTGGCATAACATGGCCGGATGTTATGTAAGATAATTTCGAGTTTTTCTTCCTCAGACAACGGTTTAACCAATCGCGAAAACATGCCATGCATAATAGACAAGTAAATAGAAATGTTTTCTTGTTCCCCTTGCGTACGATATTTTATTTCATTAGTCAGGCGATAGTCGTAATTCTTTGGACTAAAGTCTTTTTTTAATAGGACGACGACATCGTCCCAGCTTTGAAAACTTTCTTTATTGCAACGGAACCAATGTAATGCGTCATCAGTGAAAATCTCGTAGGCAAACTTCAATACACGATCCTTTGATATATTCCTAACCTCTACGAATTCTTCAACTCTTTGAATGAAAGAAAAAACGCAGGCTTTTCCAGAGTACTTTAGTTTTGCCAAGTCAGAAGTCAGGTTACGATCACAGTGGAGTACCGCCGTAGCTTCAGGTTCCAAAACTGAGACTGCATTTGCATTTGAGGTTGATGCCGGCCTCAACGTCGTAATTTCTTTGTATTGATTGTTAAAGGTAGTGCAATAATTTTTGTGCTGGTCAACTAACGTGGCACTAACGTTTGAGATACGCCTTAATCTGTGATATATGTGGTGTAGTAGATTTTCGGTACGCAAGAACAGGGTCTTATCAAATTTAGATTTGAGGGATGCTAGCATCGTTTGGGATTTTGTTAGACTGTCTTTAACAGCATCAAGGTCAACCGCAGGCTCTAAATGTGATTCCAAAATGTCCTCAGGAGGTATGGCCAATTTTACTATCTGGCTTCGGAGGTCCTGCACCGAACCAGTTGAACCACCTCTAAGGATCACCTCATATTCAAGCTCAGCTTTTTGTAGTGACAAATATTTAATTGGGTACGACATGTTTAAATCTTAACGTAAAAAGTGTGTGTTTTGATTACAATTGATTAAAAAGCAGTTAGGTTTAGTTGCTAAGTAAGTGGAATGTGAGATACGATAGAATTTTAAAATTATTTTAAATCGGAATAAGTGAAGTGTAGTGTTTTTTTTTTTTTTTTTTTTTTTAAACAAGAATTTTGCTATAACTATATGAAGTGAGAAACTGACAACCACGTACCAAACAACTGCTCAAATCAGACTTAAAAACTAGATGAATTACAAGTGCTAATATTAGAAAGCCACCAACACCAATGAAAACCAAGAGGAGAAAAAGGCCAAGGACTTGCTTCAATAATGCACAGCTCAGAAATAACCAGTATGGGCGCCAATGTGACGTTTAGCGTCGCATGAAGTAGGTAGATTGAAAAATGAGACGAAAGAAAACTAACCAGAGTAAATTTTACGAAATATAATTTTAAAAAAATAAAAAAAACTAAAGGAAAGACAAGGTCGTGGATCTTTTCTGAGCTGGCAATTAACAGTGGTGAAACGAGTCCTTGATAGGGGTCACTTCCCTGCACTACGTCGCAGAACGTCGAACTTGGAGGTGGCCGTCTTAAAAAAAAAGGGTTCCGGATCCAGCACGGGAACCTTCCGGAACGAAGCGGAGCATGCGAATTCAGGTTGGTAGGTTCCGACTCCAACCCCAGACTTGGTCCCTGGAATTCCGGTAAAAATGGCCATTTCAAGAAAAGTCCAATTTTGTACAAGTGACTGCGACATCCGGATCTTAGGCCAAATTAATGCGCTAATGAGAAAGTAGGCTGGTGTAGTGAACCCCAAAGAATTAAAAGGTGATCAATGATGTGGCAGTCACAAGTAGAATCATCATTTTAAATTTAAAACAAAGAAGAAAGTGAAGTTAAATTTACTAAATGTACTTCTACAACTAAAAGCTTTATTAATGCATGTCAACTACAATTTGGCATGAAATTTTATACATTTAAATTAGAATTAAGCCTAACTTTGATTATAATCTACAAGATTTTTATAAAGTGGGTAGACTCATATTTCCAGAAGGTTCGAGAAGCTTGTTATTTCCAGCGTTATTTTTATAGGAAAATTACAGTTAATAAGCAGATAGTGATAGCCAAATGTACCCAGAAAGAACTAAATGAAAATGTGATGGCAAGAAGAAAATGATTCCTTAATTTACTACTATGAAAGTTACCTTTCTCTTAAAACTACAAAATATTCAAAACACTCACCCTATTTGGGGAAATACTGGAACTTAACACATTTAATATTAGAATAAATTTTACACCATATTAAAAATTTGTCACATCATGACTGTAAAATTGTATCTTTGAATATAGTCGATTTGACCTCTCGCTGTCAAAGCCGTGGTAGCAATGTCTCGGACGCGTATGTGTCTCATTAGCTGGCCGGTTCACATCGCTTATCGCGAGCCGGGTGACGTAGTCCTTTGTATTCGCATCTAGTTTTACCTAATAGCAAATGCAGTCGTCAATTCTGTTTGTTCGTAGATTTATTTTGTATATATTAGTTTTCAAGGTTTTTGTGTATATTTTTTTAGATAATAAGTATGAAATGTGTATTATAGTAGTTTATAGTTATATTTAGGTTTAAGTTTATTTCTTATTTTGTAGAATTTTAATTGGAAATAACGGTAAACCGTTACAGTAAGTATACAAATTTTAGAGGAACGCAAAAAAAGCTTTAGGTACTCAGTACCTACTGGCAGGGGCGTATTTATCCTAGGGCCATCCGGGCCATGGCCCGGGGCGCCAACCCCCGGGGGCGGCATGGGGCTGCATATGCCGCCCTTGGCGGATTGCTATTTGTTTTTCTTCCTTGACTTCTGCGGCGGCGCAACGTATTGGCCCGGGGCGCCAAATTTCAAAATACGCCCCTGCCTACTGGATTACAGCATCTAAAGTACAAAGTAAAGTGCCTACAATTAAACCTTTTTTTTGCGTTTAAATGTGTCCATTAATTGATTATATTAAAACTGTGGTCAATTTAAACAAAGTTACTTGTTCCTTTAAATACTTGTTTGCTTTCTTTAACCATTAAGGCAAGACTATATATTAAAATAATTTATATATACTTCTAAATTTTAGATCCCAAGTTTAGTTAAGATAAGTTTTGCTCGATCGTAAAATGATTTTCATTTAAAGTATTGTTACTCCATTAAGTCCGAAATTAAAAAAAAGAAAAAGACGCGAAACACGAAAGCAGTGATATAAAATCCAACCCAGCACTCAAACTAACAACCATAATAACAACAATGACAGACAAATAACATCTCAATCTACAACCATAATCCAGTTATTACCAACGGTTAAATCTAAACCATTTTAATTACACAGATAACCGTCGCCCGCGCAGCCACGCCATTGGTGGAGCGCGCGGTGGGCGTGCCCGAA
The DNA here is from genome assembly GCF_910591565.1 of Cydia splendana. Classification (NCBI taxonomy): domain Eukaryota; kingdom Metazoa; phylum Arthropoda; class Insecta; order Lepidoptera; family Tortricidae; genus Cydia; species Cydia splendana. The sequence continues at coordinate 858,542 of NC_085965.1, read as the reverse complement.
AACAAAACATGACAGTGCGCATCGTTAATTGTAAGAAAGGGGAGGGGGAGAGGGGGTGCTAATGATGTGCTGATGACTATTGTGCGATTTAATCAAGTATCATCAGCGGTCGTTTGTCATGCGGACGGCTAGATTGCGTTCTGATGATGTGAAATGATTTCAATCTATCGTTTACGTAGGTAAATGTTGCCATTCTTAGTTATTACTTTCCATTATTTCCATAGGCTACTACGTTTCCACCAGAGATGTGCGAGGATGTGTAGCGAGTAGCGAGGGATGTGTTTAGATGTGGGTTTAGAACCAATAGAATATAATCTCTTCACGCTGCACGAGGACAGAAAATAAATAAATATATATGTATATATTAAAAAAACGCAATAAAACGTATGAGCCGATTTTGATACAATATATATGTCTAAGAACCTGTTTAAGACCTGAGGTACCACAGACAGACATTCACACATAGCGGTCAATCTATTTACCACCCCTGTTTTTGGCGTCGGGATTAATGAAGATCACACAACGAAATCAACTTCTAACGAAACCTTCTTAGAATTTGTATCATAATCCGCATATTATGTTAGTTTCCAGCACAAAACCTAGTTTACGAGTAAACTCTCCCAACCTCACATTACTAAAGCCAGGAATGTCTAGCGTTCCCGCAAAAAGACATGAAACCTCCATCCTTCACTCTTTCCCCATGTGCGAGCGAGAAACAAACACGCATAAACGAGCCCATAAATGTCTGAGCACCTCTCTTAATAATGGAGTCATCATATCTGCCATGACAGCTTCACACCTTGAGACCGAATTGGCTTTCCTCTCAATCATATCTCCTTAAAACAACATATATCACTTTTACACTCACTTCTAAATTCAACTGTAAACTGTAAAAGATAAGGTTCATTTTTGAATGGCATGGAAAGTGAAGATACGACGTTGTAAAGTGTTATTCCCTTTGTAAGTGCGCGAGCGCCGCTCAACGGAGATGTACGAAGATAACGCACGAAGTTAATAAATTTAATTCTACACTGGTTTATGTTTGTGCCCGGGGCCCGGTTGCTTTTGGGTAACTGTTTTCTTTAATTTATGTTTCGTATACAAATTCGTACTTTTACGGCAATTCGCCAATTAGTTTTGGATGAATGAAATACGGACTTGACGGCCTCGGATTGAAATGTGCAAATTTCTGGGCGTATCAATCATACATGTATCTTGATTTCAGATCAGGCGTTATTGGAAAATAATTGCACCTGAGATTTTCTTCTCTTTAGTAAAATATGATGATGTGAATACGCAACGTTTCGTAGATTCAGCCCAAAGGAGCTTGGGATCTGTTTTTGGCAATCTAATACTAAAAAAATCGGCGAAAGCACTGTTTTTAACCAAAACAACGGTCACCTGACTCTGACAACAAACCTCAGGGAACGTAAAGGTCTTAATGGGCTAAGGCTGGTTTCCAAAAGAGAGAGAGAGAGAGAGAGAGAGAGAGAGAGAGAGAGAGAGAGAGAGAAGAGCTGGTGGCGAGCCAAAGTTTGAACACATGAAAGTTTAAAGCATGCCTTACAACTAGACCATATCAGGAATTTATTACAGGATTGAAGTATACTGTAGAAAGTTTCTAAAACATTGGTAAAGCTCCCGGAAACTTTAGAAAAAAAACAGGAATTAGAGGAATCCTGTTTATTGGAGAGCTTCTCACAGGAAATGTTACGAAATTTCAAAGATCTTTTTATTTTAGGAGATATTTTGTAGTCTTTTCAGCGCATTAAAAATGACAATGAAATCTCCAACATCCTGTTTTTACCACCTCGCCTCCGCTTCGTCTGGCATGCCTCCTCCACCTAATCGGAGTATTGTCCGATTCAATAACTGTGGGCCCTGGCTCAATCATTACAGCCTATTGTGCGCTGTCAATATTTTATTACTACACTGGAACCGGCGATCTCTCCATTATAACCAGTCTGTTAACTTTTGTTTGGAAGTCTGTTGTAATTTGTTGAAACAAGATACAGTGCGAGTGTTTTGTTTAGTTTTTATTGACTAACGATGATCGGAGAGTAAGATCTTTCGTTTTTTAGTATGCATTTGCGGTTTGTAACCCAAACGACGAAAATTTTAATGTCTGGGTGTAGAATAGCTAATTAGATTCGTCTATAATGGATGAGTGGAAATTGGAAGCACCAGAACCACTTCTGGTTTAAGAATTTATAATTAGATAAAAAAATTTCGACTTCTTAAGTCTTAAACATTGTCGAGTGACCACTGCGGTAAAACAACGAATGCCTATTTTATTTGTTTTGCCTCATCAGCTCTGAAAAACTCGTTTCTTTGAAAACATGGGACAGAGGTCCATTTTATACTCTAGATCGTATAATAAATAAAAATAAATTTTAACTGGGAATCTTAAATACCTTTGAGTTTCTTCGTATTTGTATGCAGGTTTCCTCAAGTTATTATAATTATTCCTTTGTCGAAAAGCAACTGTTAAAAATGTTAAACGATATTTCTTTTATAATTACTACAAAGCAAAAAAAAATGGTACACACCAGGTTATGAACACACTATCTTCGATTTGAAAACCGTATAACAGCTAACCAGCGTATAAAAGAAAGAAAGAACTAGACATTGAAATAACATTAACAAATAAAAGCTTTCTTAAAATACCTGTTAACTACCCGACTACATCAAGAATTACAATCAAAGGTCACTAATCTATTTTTAATTCCCACCTTTTTCCAAATGTAATCAAGTAATTTACAATAAATTAACAATTCAATTACAGCCTGCAGTTAATTAAGTCGTCGGAGCAACTTAACGTAATTTAATTACATATTGCCAACTTGTAAGATCAAACGTAAGTGTTTTAGTTAAGGCGCAGTGAGCTTAGGGGGCCTCTACAAACGTCAAACGAATAGAAAAAATTTAGGTACATATATACCTACTAACCGAGATGACAGATGCTACGAAAAGTCACGTGAATATTTCTATACATTATTTATGTTTCTATTGGCATTTTTTATCAACGATCATGTTGGCTATGATCCTGCTCCGAACGCACTGAGCCGAATGAATTGTTTATTTAATTATTAAAAAAAAATCCAAGAGTTCGATCAAAAATAACATTCAGTAGGTATTTTTAGAAGCAATTTTCATGTACAGATGTACTCGTAATGCATAATTGTTTTCCATCGCACTTTCTCGGAAACGTTCTTATTTGTCACGCTAGTTTCAGTCAACCTCCTCGGTACTTTTTGTACCGAGACTGACTGAAATAGCAAGAGCAAGACACGTTCGTACGTTTCCGTGAAAATACGATGGAAAATAATTACGCATTAATAATAATAATAATAAAATGACGCTGTCAACGTCAGTCGTGTTTTTGTAAAATCTCTTAAATTATTTTCTAGATTTTGTATTTGCATGTTGCTTTCTACATTAATTTTACGAAAAATATAATCCAAGACTACTACATACTATTACGTATATATGTACGGGTTATCATAATCGACCATGGAAAATAATGTTCAACATGTACGACAAAACTCCCTAAGTGAACGAAAATGCAAACGAGAAGCAAAACACGAGCTCAACTAGCGTCTCCACGAAACGCACGCCCACCACCCCCGTCCGCATCATCCGTCTCCTTGCAATCGTCGTCGGGCGATGAATTCGCCACCGCGCCCGACACCAGCGAGTCGAGCGACGAGTGCGGCCCGCCGCCGCCGCCGCCACGACCACCAGCGCGGCGCGGGCGGCCACCGCTGTCGGCACGCTTGGGGCCTGCGGGACATCCTGCCCCGCCCACGGCTCCCGCTGCCGGTGGTGTAGTGCGTCGCATGCGATGGTCTCAAACCATGAATGAGAACGTCATGCGCGCCTACTATGGGGCTACAGAGGGGGGAACCAACTTATGCGCGTACCGTGTCCGAATGCTTCCACTGTTTCAGGCCCTCGAACCGACCATCGACGTGACTGCGCAACGACTATCGGATCAGGTGCGAGTCATCCAGCGGCAAAAGCGGTTGGATGACTCGACACTTGATCGGCTTCGCATGGAGGCTCTCTCTGCTCGCGCAGCTTCTGCCTCGGCGCGGGACCCGCCCGCCACGTCGCCGGATCCGGTGCTGGCACCCGACCAGGCACCGGGGGCACCGCGGGTAGATCTCAGTGCCGACGAGGAGGAGTTCGCGCAGAGTGTGAGTAGTACAGCCAATGAGCAACTGAGGAGGACTCTGGACGAGGCGATTACGCAGTACCGCTCCACACCCAATACTAGGCCACGATTACCACGTTTGCCTATGAATAGACACAATCTAGCGCTAATGGGAGCCCTAAACGCTTTACTAGAGCCATATTTGCGGACTAGTAAAGATTTAGATGATACGCACGCGATCATGTATTGCGGAGCCATCGCGGCGTGCCGTGTTGCACGAGTCAAGTTACCGGACTCTGAACGTGCACCTAGGACCGCCGGAGGTGCCCCCGCATGGCAAGTACGGATCGAGCGACGTATCAGCTCTTTTAGGACTCTTATCGCTAAGCTGATCTGCTTCAGAGGGGGCAACAATCGCCCCCGAGTAATGCGCTTCGTAAACCAGGCATTCGCGGGGACGGATACCAGGCCCCGCGACTACATGGCTAACGTTACGGAGCGCATCGACTTTCTAAAGCAGAAAGTCTATGCATGGGCAAACCGTATTCGCCGCTACAGAGAGCGTGTGGACCGATTCCAGCAGAATCGTCTTTTCCAGAGTGACCAAAGGAAGATGTACCGAAAGTGGGAGGAAACCAACCTTCGTGCGTCCGACTCGCAGCCACCGGATGCTACTGTCATGAATGACTTCTGGCGTAGCATCTGGTCGGTGCCTGTCGGGCACACCGAGGGGAGTTGGATGAGTGTTGTGGAGCGTGAGTGCGAGTCCATTGAACCTATGGGAGCAGTCACCATCAGCCCCGATGACGTAAGTTGTGCCATCCGCACGGCCCAGAACTGGAAAAGTCCTGGGCCGGATGGATTGCACAACTTCTGGCTAAAATGGTTCCGATGCTCACACTCCTGCTTGGCAGCACAATTTCAACAAGCCCTCGAGCTTGGTTCTCTCCCACCTTCCTTAACAACTGGTGTCACCTTCCTGCTCTATAAGTCCGGTAGTACCACGGAAGCGAAGAACTACAGACCCATCACATGCTTGCCTACACTCTACAAGCTCCTTACATCCATTTTAAGAGCAAAAATCAACGCGCACATTGTCGCAAACAATATTTTGGCCTCTGCTCAAAATGGATGTAGGGTTGGGTCCCGTGGTACTAAAGAGCTCCTCCTCATAGACATGACCATCTGCCAACAAATCCGGCGGACCAAGGGGGCCCTCTCAGCCGCTTGGATTGACTACAAGAAGGCCTATGATTCGGTGCCTCATTCATGGCTGGGGAGGGTCTTAGAGCTGTACAAAGTTGATGCAGCTTTGAGAGCCTTCCTAAGCGCGTGTATGGGGCAGTGGACCACAGTCCTTCGTCAACCAGGAGGCGGGGATGACCGACCTGGCCCACAGGATTTTATAAGGATTGAGCGAGGAATCTTTCAGGGCGACAGTCTGAGTCCGCTATGGTTCTGCCTAGCTCTGAATCCCCTCAGCACCCTGCTGAAGGATTTGGGACTAGGTTGCCGGCTTCGGAGAGAGGGTGAAGTTATTTCTCACCTTCTGTACATGGATGACCTCAAATTATTTGCACCAAATACCCAAGGCTTGTTGGAGCTACTGAAAACCACCGAAGACTTCAGTAGTGCCATCAACATGGAGTTTGGTATCGATAAATGTGCGGTTATGCATGTACAGCGGGGGAGGGTTGTAAATTCAACAAATTTACAACTTTCTGAGACAATGTCTTTCAGATCTATCTCTGAATCAGAAACCTATAAATACCTTGGTATGTCACAGTCGTTGGGTATTGAGGACGAGGGTATTAGACGGTCAGTGAAGGAGCGCTTTTTCAGTCGGCTCACAAAAGTCCTTAACAGTCTTTTGTCAGGAGGCAACAAAGTGCGCGCCTTCAACGCCTGGGTAATGCCCCTCCTCACATACTCCTTTGGCATACTAAGGTGGACTCAGACCGAGCTGGACGCCCTGGATCGGAGGGTCCGATCACTGCTCACCACACATCGCATGCTACACCCACGCTCGTCAGTTATGAGATTGTACATCCCACGGAAGTGTGGAGGTCGAGGCTTTCTAAACGCCAAGGATTTCCACAACCGCGAGGTGTACAATCTCAGGAATTATTTCCTTAACAACGAGTGTGGGATGCATCGTGATGTGGTGGCAGTAGACAGGAACCTCACGCCGCTCTCCTTGGCAAACGAGAACTGGCGCAAACCTGTGGTACTAAGTACTGCGGATCGCAAGGCGGCATGGGAGAGCAAGGTGCTACACGGGCGGTTCTACAAGGCCCTCACGGGACCCGATGTGGACCTGCTCGCATCGGTGAACTGGTTACGATTCGGGGACCTCTTCGGAGAAACCGAGGGTTTTGCCTGTGCAATTGCGGACGAAGTGATGATGACGAACAACTATCGGAAATATATCCTGAAGGACGGTACGGTCGACATCTGTCGGGCATGCCGCCGTCCCGGAGAGTCACTCAGGCATATCATTTCCGGTTGCTCTCATCTTGCTAACGGCGAGTACTTGCACAGACATAATCTCGTAGCCAGGATTATTCACCAGCAACTTGCTCTTCTATATGACCTTGTGGACCGCGAAGTACCGTACTACAAGTACTTACCTGCGCCTGTTCTCGAGAATGGTCGTGCCACGCTCTATTGGGATCGATCTATCATCACTGACAGGACTATTGTCGCCAATAAGCCTGACATCGTGCTGATAGACCGATCGCAGCGCCGGGCCGTGCTCGCCGACGTCACCATCCCCCATGATGAGAATCTCGTGAAGGCCGAGAAGGACAAGTCCAGCAAGTACCTAGACTTAGCTCACGAGATTACCGCCATGTGGGATGTTGACTCGACGATCATTGTTCCGATAGTTGTGTCAGCGAACGGTCTCATAGCGAAGAGTCTCGACCAACACCTAGAGAGACTCTCGCTGGGTGGTTGGATCAAGGGTCAGATGCAGAAGGCGGTAATTTTGGACACGGCGCGTATAGTACGTCGGTTCCTCACTCTGCGGCCCTGACCACCGGCAGCTTGGGCCAAGCCCCGCTGCCGGCGGCACCCTAGGTTAGGTTTTTTATAATGTGTTTATATATTTTTGTTATGTTTTGTAAGTGTTTTTATATTTTACTTTTATACTCACATTGTAAAATCCTAACCTAAGACTCTAATTGAATAAATAATAATAATAAAATCATTTATTTCAGGCAAAGCCCATAAAAATGTTAGTATCTGTACAAAGCAAAACTTAAGACTATTGTTAATAAAATACAGAGTCACAAAACACAGACACAACCGGATGAGCATAAATTCATTAAAACAGTCAATAAAATAAATGTAAAAATAAAATTAAATAATTGAATTGTGAATTACAGAAATAAATTAAATTAAAAACATTAAAATAATAACAATAAATGTAAAAAATCGATCGACAATAATAAAATAAAAAAATATTAAATAGCAATTATAATAAAAACATGTCATCAATTAAAACAAGTATAAATTGCTTTTGTGCTAAATTATTTATATATTTTTAATAGTGCGTTTTAGACATATGTTCGTTATTTTTATCTATCGATCGACAGTTGTTTAATCAATTAATCAGGTTTCGAATTGTTGAAGTTACTAGAGAAAGGTCTCAAGATTGCTACTATTTATATGTTTTGGCAATCGTATTATTATATAAAAAAAGCGCTACGATTTTTCAAAAAGTACTCGCTGAACCCGCTGCCCCTTAAAATATTAACTGAGGTCCTTTTCGAAATAAGAAGGCGGCTGTCTGAGTTATTTTTTCTTTTGCGGTCAGTTCGAGTCCAGTTTATGTTTTCGTGGAATCTCTCATTTCGATGTTACGATTTTGTTCGCAAAGGATTCAATTTTGTAGTTATTTTAGTTGAAGGTTTAACTTTGATGCGGTCGATCGTGTAGTTCGGCAAACTTTGTAAACGACTAGCGACCCGCCCCGGCTTCGCACGGGCTACACAAAACGTGACAAAACCTTTAAATTATACCTATACCTAAACCTTTCCCCATAATCACTCTATTGACAGGTGAAAACTGCATGAAAATCGCGGGAATTCTGGTCGAAGGGTGTGAAGGGTGGATCTTCGTCGATTCCGTGATTTCCGTGGGAATTTGCCGAAACCTATAAGTACCAGAATAGATGACGCAGCAAAAAACTGTTGTGTCACCAAAATGATTCTTTATAGTTTTTAAGATTATTATTATAGCGTTAATGTTAGTCCGTGGCAATCAGTAACTGGCCGAAAAAAGCACAACAACTGGCCTAACAGTGGGACACTAGATATAACGGGCTAAGAAAAAAAAATAGTCTGTAAGGTCTTAGTTGCCTGATATAAATGTTTTTTTATTTGATTTGGTATTGAAAGCTAATAAAAAAAAATAGTTACAAGTTAAAGATTAACTGTCTGTCCAAGCGTATATATAAAATAAATAAATAAATATTATAGAGACATTCTTACACAAATTGACTAAGCCCCACTACGGTAAGCTCAAGAAGGCTTGTGTTGTGGGTACTCAGACAACGATATATATAATATATAAATACTTAAATACATAGAGAAAACAACCATGACTCAGGAACAAATATCTGTATCATCATACAAATAAATGCCCTTACCAGGATTCGAACCCGGGACCATCGGCTTCATAGGCAGGGTCACTACCCACTAGGCCAGACCGGTCGTCATATGTAGGTACAATCTAACTGAAAGTTAACAAAATAACAGGACTAAAATATAATAACTGTTTATTTATTTTAAAATACCGTAATAACCTACCCGCAGTTTTCTCTCCCAAACTGAACTTAAATAAATGATTAAAACAAAATTAGCAAAATAAAATGCCTTAGCACCGGTAAACCTTAATTAATAAGAAAAGAACTAATTATTACAAAGGCAAAGCATTGTGCTGTCGTCGTTAAGAAGGGCGTAAGTGTCATGTAAATTATATGTAAATACGTCGTTACTGGGGATAAGAGAGGCGCGGGCGCAGGCACGTTCGATGCTAATCGTAAAAACAGCGCGCCCCGCCTACGCTACACATTGGTGTGGGTAACCCTTCTGTCTGGGCACAGGTTAAGGGATAAATAATAGAATAGAACATAATAAGAAGAATATACAACTGCGTACGCACAAACACAGGAGAGCAAATTTTACAAAACAGAAAACATAGGAAGAAAAATGTGCAACGAAATTGTATCTGGCGACTACCTTACTGGGGACTTCCAGCGCTGATCTTCAAATGAGATTATCAGGTGAAATAATTACGTAAAAGTTGGATAAGTACCTATTCATAGCGTGCATAGGCCGCGGTGTCTGCCTACCGAGAGAGCAGCCTTACGCTTGTTTTCCACCGTCTTCTTTTAATCGAATCATTAAATCAGTACAGATATGATGGTCGTTCATGTCTACGTGACAGCGTGATAAAACGGTGTCTGACACTTTCTATCCCACGGTGTCAAAAGTGACAGTTATTTTATCACGTGGATAAAGCCATCCATAATACGCCGGCAGGGCACAGATTTTATTTAAATTGTGATATGATGTTACGCATGTACCTAACCATTTTCGGCGCAGGATATTCAAAGTACCTAATAACTTTAGAGCCTAACTAAGGAAATTCGGTTAAAACTGATTTAACCTTCGACCAATGTGTGGCCCACCGTGCGCCATCAGCCAATTACACAAAAGCGTTTCATTTGCCGCTGCGAAGTGTTATTGTGACCCGCGACCGGCCCGCGCCGCTTGGGGCTTTATAATGAATACTTGGCCAAATGTTGAATTAGATCAAATGTGAATTTATTTCATTAAAACACATCTTATACAAAAAATTTTATATTTTAAGTTAGTTGTAACATTTTTGGGGAGTTATCTGTTCGTCGTATATCGTACTCAATGCGTTTTGTTTTAGGGCGCTAGCTGGCGCAGATTAGATTGTAGGTAAACTTAATATAATATCCGTCGCCCGCGTCCGCGCCATTGCCAGTTAGCGTTGCTCATAACTATTTGGCCGCTCCGTGCATTATTGCTATATTTGCTATCTAATATTTAAAACCTTCGCATTTTATAAATCATAAATCATAAATCATCTCATTTATTCGTGATAAACTATAACATACACAAGTAAAGAAATAACAAAGAAAGTTGAACATAAAAATAAATAAATAGTTTACCACGAAATGGTTCCGCCTCAGCATAAATGCAGACTGCGGCGGATAGGAGAGTGGACGGGCGGACGGGCAATCAGCGCCATCTGCCGGTGAGATGTCAAGATGACATAAGGCCATGTCGAACAACACGTGCTGATAAATAACAAGTCCATTAATTTTATTATTGTCTTCTAAAACACTAGTATCAGTGCATAACACAAAAGAAAGTAAACGTGATTACATGATGAATTAAAAAAGAAAAAAAATACAATCTTACAACATAAAACAAAGAATACTACCTAGGTGATACAAATACTAAAAAACGACTGACAATGAAATAACATAAAGCTTGACTTTTCGTTTTTACGAGTTTTTTACACGAAGAAGATGAATTACTTAAATATAAATATAAGGTATACTCGGGTAATTCCGAATGTCGAAAACTGTCGGATAATTCCGAAAAGAGACTCTTATTATGATGGAATTTAGGGTGATTTTCATCTGAATTTCGGAATTATCCGACTTTCGGTATTACCCGAATACACCTTAAATATAACGCACAAAGGTGATGTAAGAAGAAATGACAAAGAACAACAGTTTTCAGACGCATTGAGTGATACGTGACTATAGGACAGAAAAGACAGGTAACCTATATTACAATATTATTGATTTGCCCACAAGTATAAAAAAAGAAAAAAAAAAGTAAAAGTAAAAACAAGTAACAACCACATAATTATAGGAGTAAGAAATTACACTAAAAGAAGCTAGAATCATGTCTTAAAGTCTCCTGTTGCCGCTGGTGTTGTAGTGTACATAGTTTAAGCTTGGCTTTAAAACTTATTATGCTTTGTAGGTTCCTGAGGGGTGGAGGAATGTTGTTCCAGCAGCGGCTTGCCATGTACCTAAAGCTCCCACGAAAAGCTGCCGAAGCATGTTGAGGTGTCACCAACTGTACACTGCAATTACGCGCCCCAAGTGACCTACGGGTGGACATCCATGATAACTTCTCGAAGAGATACGATGGGGATTTGTGTTTTACTACGCCAAATAAAAGAAAAGCCAGATGAAGCTTGCGACGGTGTAGCATTTTGAGAATACTGTGCTTATTTAGAAAAGGAGTCACGTGGGCTCTTGGTGGAATGTTGAAGCAAAAACGAGCACAAGCATTTTGTACCCGCTGAATAAGTCGCTTTGTTTTTACCAGAAGACGTGGACCATAGACCAAATCCATATAGTTTAATTTTGACAGAACAAGTGTTTCAATCAACTGAGTGCGCAAGGTTTCATTTATGAACGGTCGTATGTTATATAAAAGTTTAAGCCTGAAGAAACAGTTTCTCACAGTTTCCGCAACATGCTTTTCAAATCTGAGTTCACTATCCATAATTAAGCCTAAATTTCTAGCCTCATACACTCTTTCAATGGGTTCACCCGATAACATTACATCTCTAGCAGGTCCCATTTTGAAAACATATTACTTAACTCACATTTATAGACTGTTGCAGGTGATATTATACATATAAAATAGAATAGAATAGAGAGCGTTTATTCGAGGCAAAAGTAAAAGAAGAAAACAACACCTCCACCGACCTTAACGCCGAATCGGCGGAGTCATGCGAGCTTGCAGTGCTATTTAGCCTCAACATCACCTCCCCCAATCTCCTCTTTCCTATCTTTGCAGCAGGAAATCCTAGAGCTACCCCTTGAACTAAACTGAACTGTTTTTTTCCAAGATTTGGTTGAAAGCGGAGCGCAGCACCCAATCCTGCGCCGGCAAAAACCACGCAGGCTATTTAATTGTTAATGAGCATCATTATTTCTCGCCCCCACCCTCATATTACACAACCTCCTATCTCATCAACATCATACACAAAACCCAGCCTTATTCCAACACGCATAAATATCACGCTCCCGTCAAGCGTATTCCTCATAAGTTATTGCTAAAATATCTTCGATTCCTGAAGCTACGCTTGAAAAAAAAGGACATAAGCGCCTTTAAGCATCATAGCTTCATATTACATTTATTCATTATGAAACAAGTTGACACGCTTGGTAGTAAAACGACGTAAGTGCGTATAGGGTTGGTAGTAACTTGTGTTGTTTTAGTTGTGGTATAGTTGAGTTTACCGCTCTGGCCAGTGATAGCAATCGGAGGTCACGGCTTCGATAGAAATACTTACGCTTTGGTTTATTGGCGGTCATCAATATTATTAAAAGGATAATATTATGCTGCAAACATATACGAAGAATTAATCTAAAGTAAGAATTACTTCCCGCTTAAAGGGTTTGTAATATTATTTTTCTGTCAATCATCTTCATGTGGGTTCAAAGTAGGTAGATATAATCCTTAATTTTTGACTTTCGACCGAAAATTCTATCTACACCATCCAACACATATCAATGTGAATGTGAAGAAGACCCGCGGCCGTCTCCATACATAATAATACTGCTAAATATATAGATGAGTAGAATTTTGTATGGAGACGGCCGCTATATGACGGCATCGCTATCCTAGGAAACCAGAGCTTTATAAAGTTTCAAAAGGGGGTAAACTCGAGCCCTAATCCTAATATGAAGACTCAAAAAAACTCGGATTCGAAAGTTGAATTTTTTGATACCGATGGTACAGTCACCTGCAAGAATATGTTACACAACGCAACGATGGCCGCAAAAATATCTGACACGATCTTATTTGTAGAGTCCTAAGAGCGCGTCACATAATAATATTTTTGCGGCCTTCGAAAAGTAACATATTATTATTATTGCAGGTGACTGTACCTAGAATTGAAAAATAAAAACGGACTTCCAAATGTGCTCTCTCTGGGTATAAAAATCTATTGTAGTCTATAAAGTTAAAAATAAAGACCCACTCCCAACTGAAAAGCAAAAGAAAGGGCAATCGGCGTTTGAATCAAAATAATAAGGCATTAGTGGAAGGTTAATAGTTTGTTAAGCGCCGTAACGCGCATAATGGTCATAGCCATAACAGTTACCGTCAAAAATAATGGGATGGTGGATACTGGTTAAGGGGGGGTTGTGCTGAGAATGCCGGTAGGTAGAGAGAAATTAAAAACCGCCCAAGTGAAGTGCGTGTCGAGCTACGCATAGTCGAGGGTTCTGTACCTACATACGATATAAAAAGCCATACTAGCAAAAGGTTGTATCTTCCTGACTATATTACTACACATTGTACATTCCTGATTATATTAAGAAGATAACTTTTTTTGGAAAAAACCCATTATGTATTTTTTATTTCTTTTATTACATACATGGAAAACCAACAGCTATAAGTAAACATTTCTAAAAGCTATACAATAGATTTACAGAGCCAATTACAGGTTCTCCCTTATAAAGTCTGTCAACCGATCATGTTCTAAATAATTTTCGTGGAATGTATTTATTAATTTTTAATTATCCGGCATATCCTGCATCGGGAGTTACCGGTTGTATTCAAATTGCTTGCGAAGCCTGACCGTACTCTGGTTCTTTTTCAATTTATGAAAAATTACCAAGTAATTAGTAAGTAAAAGTTTCAATTTAAGTAAAAGGAGGTTGTCTTTTATTGGTAATTGAATTTTCAATTAGAATAGGTTTAAACCTGTAACTTTAGTCGCCTTAACTGTAACAAGTTGTACGTCTAGGATATGAAATATGGAAAGCTTACATTTCTCGCTGATTAATAGTTTGATTATATTACCGTCTACAATTTAGAATTGCACAATATTATTGGGCAAGTTTTGTAAGGTTTCTTATCTTTTACTGACACATCTGTAATAATATTTTATACAAGAAAGCGCGCAAAAATATCCGACACCCTATCCGATGTCCGTGGGTAGAGTCAAATAGAAATAAATAAAAGAAATAATTAATAACATATTACACACACAATTTTACACAGATCGACCTAGTCCCACAGTAAGCTCAATAAGGCTTGTGTTGTGGGTACTAGAGGACGATATGTATAATATACACATATATATAAATACTTATATTCATAAAAAAAATCCATAACTCAGAAACAAATATTTGTGATGAACACACAAATAAATGCCCTTACCAGGATTCGAACCCGGGAATATTTTTGGGATAATCAAGGCATCCACGACTCCTGGAGTCGTATAAAGGATTACTCACGCTAGTTAGTGTTAAGGAAAAGCTATTTAATTTGCGAAGAAATTGACAACAGACAAAACAACGATGCAATTTGACTAGGTACCTACTTGTTTGTACCTAGAGATTAGAAATTATCAGTAATTTAACCCTCATACACTGCTTTAATGTGGAAGTCGAGATTGTAAGGTTCTTAAGGTGGCCACTGGCGAGCCTTCCAACAGTCCAAATAGCGTGGCTGCAATCCAAAATCGGTCCGTGAATGTCAAAAACGTACAATGTTTAATATTAGGATGCCGTCCATTTGGATGAATCCATTGTAACGGCATCCATTTGGAAGGCTCGTCAGTGGCCTGCTTTAACCCCAAACTGCCCCAATAGTGGCGTGAAAGCGTTCACGTTATCATTTAATAAGGAACAGCTATTTAATTTGCGGACGGTGAGGTGTGTGTTTGAGAAATTACCTCCCGATACTGCACATTGTTGTGGTCTGTTATAAATTACTTGATCGGGCGGAGGGGCTAAATACCCCATTGATTTTTGATTAATTATGACGTGAAAAAATATGTTACCTGACATTTTCTTTCAAACGTAGGGGAAGTTAATAATAATGCAATTATGTTTTCGGTAAAACTAATTTTTGAGTCGGATCACGTTAAGTTTTCATATGCCAAGTGCTACGTCAAGTATGGAGCTTATATGTATAGGGATATGCATGAATGCAATCTTACTGCCAAGTTTGTGCATTAAATAATAATAAATAAATAAATATTATAGGACATTCTTACACAGATTGACTAATAAGTCCCACAGTAAGCTCAACAAGGCTTGTGTTCTGGCCGTTGTGGGTACTCAGAAAACGATATATATGATATATAAATACTTAAATACATAGAAAACAACCATGACTCGGGAACAAATATCTGTGTTTTCACACAAATAAATGCCCTTACTGGGATTCGAACCCAGGACCATCGGCTTCACAGGCAGGGTCACTACCCACTAGGCCAGACCGGTCGTCAATTATTAGTTGGAGTGTAACCATATTGATCCATAGTTGGTCTTAAATAAATGAAATTTAATTAAATTGGTCAAGCTCTATCTCACCAAACCTCAATACATATAATATGTCTTATTAATACATATTTCATTTTCTTTTTTTTGCGATTAAGCAATCTTTCTAACTTACTGACGAGTTGAAGACTTCAATAAGTTTTGACTAAGTATTTTCAATTTTGACTAGCCTTTGAATACCCAGTCGTAACTATTGTACTAAAGGGGCCCACTGATTAACAGTCCGCCAGACGGTATCGGCCTGTCAGTTGTTCGGAACTGTCAAAATTTTGTTCTAACTGATAGGGCGATACCGTCCGGCGGACTGTTAATCACAGTGGGCCCCTTAAGACAAAAACCGGTGTACGACGCGACGGTGGTGTGAACAGCGCCGCGGCCGCTATCTGCCATCGCCGCGTCTGCGCAGCTCACGCCCCTCCATCAATACTGAACCCCCCATTTTTACTAACGTAACGATGTAAGAACCTTAACATCCACACAGTGGGGTGATGGTGACAGTAGGTGTAATATTAGCAAAACAATTCTTTTTTCAAGCATATCAGGCCTAAGAAGCGCTGGCTGGACGTCGTGACAGCGGACATGGAAGAGAACAATCTCACACCTATGCCGAAGATCGGGCAAAGTGGAGAAGATTGGGCAGGAAAGCGGACCCTGACGCTAGGCTGGGAAAACGCTAGTTTGAAGAAGAAGCAGATACGTCTGCAGGCGATATTTCGAATTGTAAAATGAATGAACTTGCGATCGTTTCGTATACCGGTCCACGCTAGACTGGGCCGGGCCGGGCCGAGGCGTCCGACAAGTCAATTTCTATGACGGCTGATCTGTGATCACGTGGTGCTTTGCATAGAAAACGAAGCGCCGGAATCCGGCTCGTCGCGGCCCGGTCTAGCGTGAGTCATCGTCTAAAAAACCAACTGAGCCATGCAGGCGTGGCTCACTCCGCGATTACGTTGCTTTGCAACAGGTAGCTAAAAGTACATCCGTTCTACACCAATTTTGGTGGCTAGCCATAAGCCGCGCGTGGCGCTGTCGCCACCTAGCGGCCATATCTGTCCTGATCGTAACAGACGCTTTTTGTTAGAGAGTGAGTCTTCTGTACCTAGTACTATTATTTATTCTGTGACTGAGCAGAGTGTACAAAATCGGACCCCAGACCCCATCATTTTTTTTTTTTGCGATTTCGGGGTTGGTTCCATAGTAAAAGTTGTTCAATATGACCTACATATATATTCCACCTGTAAATTATTGCAGGTGACTAAACTATTTGCCCCCGGCCCGCGACTCTATATACTGTTGTTTTTGTTTGAAGATGGACTACTTTAATAATATATAACTCTGAAACTCCAGTCACTTAAGACTTCCTTGTTTTGAGGTTAGGCAGAAGATGTTTAACACTAGGGTTATACTTATTTTAATACATTACTCTTCAAAGTAAGGAGGTAAACACGTATTAAGTTAAACTGCAATGATCAAGGAAGTAGACAGAAAGCGGTGTGATGCACTTGGGTGCAACAACATTAGGTAAATTCAAAGTCAAGTTAAGGTTAAGGTTAAAAAGTAAGTACTTGCCTATCTTTTAGGTTACTTTTTAAGAGTACTTTTAATACAAAGCTAGGAAACCATTATTAGATATTTTCAAATATCAATTATTGGATTCCTAGCTTTGGTACAAGACTTACAAGAAGAGCGTTATCGTTATTTTTTTAATGAAAATAATCTAGATACTATTTCGTTTCAGCCAAAAAAGAAAAGAAAATTACATTTCCAATCATTACTAATCTAAAATATTGAAGGGTTAGCTTTAATATAAAATTGATATTGCACGTTTTTCATGCCACTAACATAGAATTCATAGGATCACTTTCAGGCTTTCGATTTTTTTAGACTTAATACGTAAATTTCCTACCTAATTAGTTTGACAATTTACGAAATTGGTAAAAAAAACTTTGTCCTTTATTGTGATTATGGAAGAAAGGTTATGAATGTTATGAGTAAGAAAAGAGAAATATTCAGTATAAGTAGAAGCATAAATGTTTATATTAAGAAACATTAATCGCATCAGATATGCTCCATTAAGGGGATGGCGTAAAAACGAATAACACATTTATCCGTTGTATTGTATCATCCCCCGATCCCGTTACACATCAGTCCCTAAACATTTTAATCAACCAAAACACCTTTAAAACAACTCCAACGCATTAAGATCTTAATTAAATTATAACAAAAACCAATTTGTACGTCTGAGAACATTTTAATTGGCGCACTGAAAACAAATGCCGAGGTATTAAAAAAAAGGATCCTCGTACCTGCGTCAGGCAAATTGAAAAGGACGCGCTTCGAGAGAGGGTAATAATAAATTCCCAAATAATAATAATTCATAAATAATAATCGTGGAGGAACGAAAATAAGAATATACACGTCGAAATAATAAAGGATGCGCGCGCACACACGGGGCGGTTTTGGTAACCAGCGGGCTCAGCACGGTTCCATTTTTATCGACTATCACTATGCGCGTCCCTTTCGCACTTACATACTTGTTAGAACGTGACAGGCATGGTGACAAGGGATAAAAACGCGACCGTGCTAAGCCGCCAGCTTGAGGTCCTTGCTTCTTAGAGGTTTTGGAACAAGGACCTTGTATTTTAAAAACCTTAAGGTTTTACGGGTTTTCATACTTTTCATTTAAATAATTAATCAAAAAATTAATACTTAAAAAATATTAAACTTAAACATATACCCTTGTCGAATTTGAATCTGTTGAGACCTGAAGGAGGGACTAAAGAAAATAGCTCAAATAAAGAGACAATTTTATTAATATGTACTAAGTTAGGTAGGTATGTATTATAGGCACAATTCTTTTTTTTAAGACTACGGGGTTGTGGCATTATTTAAACCGAGCTAATTTTGATATTGAAGGCCAAGTCAGCGAAGGATTCCCAGTTTTCGAAACTCCTGGGCGTTGCGATGATTAAAGTCACGAGACGCAAAATAACTTCAGTGCGTAAACATTCTAAAAATATAACCTATCCTTTCTCAGTCGGCTAACAAAGGCTCGATCGACTATTATTATGTAGATCAGCCGGAGCGGCCCGTGTGCGCGGCGCCGCACATAAAATTGTTTTTTCCAACGAGGGCTATAATTATCCGATGCGTTTTTGTTTGGCCCACATTTCCCGATCCTCTAATTTTTACGTTTTTTGCCGCTCCTTTTGTAGTCGTTAATATGATTACACGTTGAGATGATGGCTTCATACGTGTTTTAGGTTATAACTTAATTTGCTCGGGTCTTATTTGTTTTTTTATTGTCCGACTTCCTGAGAGTCTGTCGTGTGTTTTTTGCTGCCGGTCGTTAGTAGCTAGTGATTGAATGTGATGGTGGGCAAATTGTCGGTTGCGTTTCGTTTCTATACGAGGTTTTATAGCGTCACGTAGCTGATTCTATGTGTTTTGATGTTTAAATTGGAATGTAATCTGTTAGTTAACTGTTTTTGTGTGTGTTCGCGTGGCGACTGTGATTGTTTCCACACTTGCGGACATTATTTAATAAAAAATAAGTAATCTTTGACTGAACAACACCACATAATACTTACATGCCATTTGGCACATGTCAAACTATTCCGAACTAATACACGTAAAAAGATAATGAAAGTCTTTCTCTCGTATCACAGAGTATACTGCTAAAATAACTTCGGTAGCCGGGTAAAAACTTATTCATTATTTCGTATGGCATTTTTATAGAGTCGGATAAAAATGAACTAAATATACTTTTTCACCATTCACCATAAAAACAGACTACTTATACTAACTAACTAACTAACTGTAATAAACGAATTCGTTGAACACAAAGTAGTCCAATCGTGAGTGTAAGTGTGAACTGTAGGTACTCTTCCTCGCACGGCGCTGTAATTGAGACGGGTGACGAGTAAATTAGCGCGCGGATAAAGTTGTTGCACGAACTTGGCGGCGGCGCTACCGAGCGCGTCACGGACGGGTTTCACTGGTTCGAGTGGCATTTGGCGCCTTTAATGATGGAAAATAAAGTTTGGCATTGTATTTGCTCCATAGTTGTAATTGCTGACCTTACAAAGTTTAATTGTATTGACAGGCTAAGGTAACACTTTAAACTCGCGTTTTGTACACACCACAAAACTAATCCGGTCCGGGTCCAGTTGGTGTGGTCTTTCCGCGACCACAGCTGGTGCAACTCAGCTGAAACGTCGGAATTTAAGGTAAAAACAATGAAATTATATCGTGGTAGACCCGTTTGTGTAATTAAATAGGGTGGTAACGTACAAATTTGTGTAGGTTTATGTAGGTGAGAACTGAGAACCTAACAAAAGAAAATATGCAAAAGTGTGTTGTGATACTTGTGATTGTACCTATCTGATAATTTTGGACGTGAACTGTAGAACTATGTATCGGCCCGATTCGAACTTTAAGATACGTCAAATATTAGGTCTAGATATGTCAGATGTATGTTTTTGTTTGAAGAAACATCACTTTTGACACTGACATTATATGAGTCGCTTAAGACGAAACAGGAGCTGAGTTTTAAATATTTTAGGTAAATATACCCGTCTCGCTAACGGAAGCGGCACCTAAAAGTAGTGCGATAAGGACAAGGCGAAAAATCCTGCGTAAAAATCTCAAAAATCGAGGTTTCGTACTCCTCTGTTTCCTCCTCCAAAACTTAACCGATCGTAACCAAATTTGGAAATCTAAATGATTATGAAATTATCTGTGTCGGACCGTTTTGCTTTTTTGGCTAATTGATATCAGTTTTGAATGCCACGCCTCTCATTGCGGCATAGTCAATTAGGCCTTTTTTGAAGGGCTCTAGCGCCTTAAAAAAACAAAAATATCAAAAAAAAAAACGGTCCGACACAGATATTGACAATATTAATCTGTGTTGAAAAAATCATTGCTCTAGCTTCAAAAACCACGGAGGAAAACGAGGAGTACATTTGTATGGAGAAATGACCACTCCCGTTGGCTCTTAACTTCAAACTCGGGTAAATCCATCTGTCAAATTATGCGATTTTGGTACTAAGAAAAGGCAATAGGGTAGATATTTGCTGAGAGGGTCGAATGGATTTACCCGAGTTTGAAGTTAAGCGACACATATCTAATGCATATCGTATGTAGACCTAATATTTGACGTACCCATCTTAAAGTTTGAATCGGGCGGATATCTCTAACTTACTATTTGATTTGATTATATGTACTTTTGGTGCGCTATTTTATCCGCCACTATTGATAGGTAACTGGCTAAAGTGGCTAAGTATAATTTGATGGCTATAGTAATTTGATTTATGAATTGACCTTGGCATTAATTCATAGCCAAACTATATTTATCTCGTGTGATTCAAGTTATGAAGGCCAATTGATATACAAAGTAATTAAATCATCTCTAATTACATCCTAGGTTCCATGTAAGGTGCCGGCCGCCATTACATACCTACCAATTTGCTCTGTACGTGTTCTCTCGATGGCTGCAGGAATCTAAATCAATTTTATTGGTCCACGGTTAGCACTGCATACTTGTTAAGTAATTATTAACCGACCAGATAAAAATGACCTTTCACCGTCCCTCAAGGCCCTCAAGGGGTAGGTATAATATAGAACTGAGGGCAGCGAAAATCGAAATTTCGTTGTCTGTTGCTCTGTCTTGCATATTCGAGGGATAGAGAGGCAAATAGACGAAAAAACAGGAGAAAAGATTCGAAAATAGCATCAGACATAGAGATACAGAGTTTGGCTTGGGATCTTTTTATATTGGTTCCTTCGACCGGTTTGTATGATAATTTTTAAATCGCTCGATGAAAAATTGATTTCGGTTGATACGGTTTTGATTATATGGTAAGGTATCGTTAGATACAATTATTTGGCTACAGAATTTAGAAAAGTGGCTGCATTTAGGTTTAGAACCGATGGAATTTGAACCGTCCGCCAATTGTCTTAAATTTAATAACTAATTGTAGGTATTTTGAGTTAGATCAGTTTTGTTTTTAAAGCTTAGTTGAGGATTGTGGCCTTGTTAGTATAAATAGACTTTTGTGTTATTGAAATTTCGAGGAACTTAAGCTTTTTTAGAATAAGTATGGTATTGTTTCAATGTTTTTGACTTGTGGTGATTTATAGGGCATTTATCTATGGGCTCTGTTAACATAATTTGGAGTGAGTTTAAAATGAATTATTTTAATTAACAAGCGAAGTTGGAATTAATTCAAGTTCGTTTGTGTGCCATATACAATACATGTGGGTATGATTCCTAAATTGGTCGTTTTATCAAGTGTAGGTTTACACTATTTTAAATACAGGCTCACATAACCATTATTTATAAAATTAATATTACCATCTCTTTTTATTCTTAGTCATTGTTTTTAATAAATCATTATCATGATCGATTGTCGTCAACAATTTGACCAAACCAAAAGGTGTCGAAAGTAAAAAATCACGTAAAAAAAATACGTACCGTGAGCTGCAAAAGTACATATCCACTTTATGAATGGAATTAATTGGGTCATAAATTGCATGGGTACTTAATGCACTATTGCAGCTAAGTGTACGGTGTACCGTAAAATTAGGTTTATAAAACAAACTGTACAGACATAATATTCTAACTGCTTTTAATCTGTTAAGTAGGTATCTAAATGGTAAATTCAATTAATATCCATATTTTATCTAAATCGCTGCTAAGAATATTTAATAGCAAGATTAGCAAGTTGCCAACAATATTGCAACTTATGAATTGCCATTACTTAACTACCTATCCGTCTCATGATATAGTAGCCACTTCGATTCCTCAATTGGCCCAATAAGCAACTGTTAAACATAATAAACAACAATAAATATTATGCATGGGTTTATAAAGTAATGGCCGATAATAGCCAGTCGGTAAATCATGTCGATTCACGGTTTATTGGGGCTATTGCTATGCTTCCGCGGTTTATTTATTGTTTTATTATCTGTGGTTGTGTTTTTACAATGTGGGTATTAACACCGAAAAAGGTGTAAAAAATATAGCCGGTCAAACAAGTTTGTCAGTAGACAAAGGCGCAAAATTCAATTTTCTTCGCGTCTACATTTTTAGGGTTCCGTACCCAAAGGGTAAAAACGGGACGCTATATTACTAAGACTGCAGTCTGTCTGTCACCAGGCTGTATCTCATGAACCGTGATAGTTGCTAGAAAGTTGAAATTTTCACAGATGATGTAATGCCTGTTGCCGCAATAACATCAAATACTAAAAATAAAAACAGAATAAAATAAATATTTAAGTGTGGATCCCATACAACAAACGTGATTTTTTGCCGTTTGCTTGATATTACAGAATGGTACGGAACCCTTCGTGTGCGAGTCCCACTTGTTTTCTAAATATGCCGCTTTTTTCTACTGACGGAAATTGCTTGACAGGTTTTATTATGAATTGAGGGGTAAAACAATCTGACGATTTTCAATGCATTGTTAGATAGATAGCTTGATAAAGTAAGGATGGTAATAGGCTCGAAGAATTGTTCTTATAGCATATAGCATATATATAGGTATATAGCATGTGCAGATGTGTTTATTTTCAGTTTCAGGTAGATACCGTTAGGGAATGCAAATCGGTTATTTTCGGTTATTTTTTGTATGGAAATTATCGGTTATTAACCGAAACCGCGGTTATTTCCATACAAAAAATAACCGATTTGCATTCCCTAGATACCGTAAAACGGGGTGAGTAAGTTTCGCGGGGAGAGGTGGATTATGAATGGGGAGAGAAGGTTTGAGAGGGGGGAGGGGGGAGAAGGGATTTTAAGGCTACTGCTACAAAAATAATGTATTCCAATTTAAAATGGAGCTATAGTAATACGCATAATAAAAAAAAATCGATCCAACAATCTTCCAAAATCACCTTTGTATGAAAACCCCTCTCACCCCAAATACGAGGCACTACGGGGTGAGGTGGGTTTTCCTCTTTATCGTCAAAGTTATGAAATGGAACTATTACCTAAATTAAAATAATAACTAAAATACAAACGTCCGGAACACTTATTACATACACCATTCAGTTTTCATTATGTAAAAATAAAATGTTATCGAGGTTTGAATTTCAGTTTTGACCCTACTCACCCCATTTTACGGTACACTAAAAAGAAAAATTAACTAACTTATCTATAAAATAAAACTAAATATTAACATGCAGATTATATCGATTATTCCTTGCAGTGTGACAAAAGTTAATTAAAAAAAAAACAACGGGTTGCACTCCGGGAGTGCCGGCAGAAGTGAAAACTCAATGAATGTCTGCAGCACTATGTATAATTGAGGTTAACGCCATCTAGCGTTATTTCGTCGCATTACTTGAAACCCCTAAGCACATCACTGCTAGTACTCGCGTTATATTAGTACCAGTAGAGGGAAACTCACTGGCATTTAAATCAATAAAGAAAAACTCATTGTAACAGTTTTTCGATCAGGCCACGTGTCCGTCTTACGTCTTACGGTCACGTGACACCTGTTACGAGTTTAACATTTTTTCCCCATCACGAAAAGTGCACAGTAGGGCTTCCAATACCGGGATCCCGGGATCCCGAAATACCGGGATCCCGGCTGTTTAAACGCATTTTTCAATACCGGTATTTTTTAATGCAATACCGGGATGCCGGTATTTTCAAAAACAAGGTAAATGTGCCGATTTTACCGTTTAAAATCCAATAAAATGATTAAATTCGGCTGTATCAAGAAGATTGTAATTGTAATTGTAATTAGCCTTTATTATTGAAGTTAGTTGGTACATAGTATATATTCATTCGGTTTCATAACTTTTATTTCAACTCGTCCTTTGACGTAGGCCTCCTCCATAGCTTTCCATTTGTTTCTTTCTTTTGCTGTTTGCATCCATTTACCTCCTCCTATTCTTTTTAGATCATTCGACCATCTAAACGTTTGTGGACCACTCTTTCTTTTATTATATCTTGGGCACCACTCTACAAGATCCTTTGTCCACTTATCTAGGGTTTCTCTCATCATATGGCCTGTCCAGCGCCATTTTTGTTCTTTTATTATTTTTGTTTTTGATTTTGCATTGATTATGGACAATTTGACTCTGTCTCTAGGTTTTATATTAAGTATGCTTCTTTCCAGATAGTTTTGACACACATTAAGTTTTTAGTGCTGCTTTTTTGTAAGTCCCCAATTTTGGCAACCGTAAGTTAATACTGGTATTATAAAACTATTGAAAACTTTAGTTTTCTGCCTTGTTGGTAGATTATCAAGAAGATTATACTTGCCCATTTAATTAAAGAAGATAATTTAATTGAAACAGATCTGTGCATATGCGTTAGATAAATATTTGGTGATGAATTCTGATGTTCAGGATATGATATTAATATAACTAGTTCTTAGAATTATATCGAAAAGTAGAAAGAAATGAGCAAGGAATTGTAGTATGGCAAACTAATTGTTGGTGGCAAATTTGAATATAGTTGGCTGGTTTATTAGGTTGAACTAAAAATGTGACTGGTGAAGTCAACAAGATGGATAAAATGATTGCCAAGCTGGAGGGTGGAATGATAATTATTGCAGATGGCGATTATTGTTTAATATCCTAAGCTAGGGACATACATATCTTTATCTGGTGTTACAGAGAGCCTTTTTTAATAAAACTCAAAAAATTCAAACGATTCGTAGTCAATACCGGGATCCCGGGATCCCGGTATTGATGAAGACAGTTTCGGTATTAATACCGGTATTGAAAGAAGTCCGGTATTTGGAAGCCCTAGTGCACAGCGCCGCTAAAGAAGTTTTCACTTAAAAAATCATATATCTATAAAAATGTGCGAAAACCTCTAATTAGTATGATTTTCATTATAATATCAGTTAATTGTGGAAATTTCCGGCCATGAAAACGGAGTGAGGCTATAATTGAAAAATCGTGCGGCCGGCGAGGTGCCGTAATAACTTCATTACTACCCGGAAGCCACCCCAGCCTGCTGTAGGGTGCCCTACGTTTAGCAAATACTCTTTTGCACTAGTACCTATATAAATTACATCAAAATCGTTTAAAACGGTGAATTTTTAAGACCTTGTCAAGACAGGACCTCAAAAATTAGCACAATAAGGTGGTAGTACTGGTGCTCGACGCGGTCCCAGTACATGTCATCTTGAAACTTAAGTCATTGCCCATAGAGGTGACAGCAGGGTGTCATCTATTGGGCATTAGCATCTCGAGCACTAGTACCATCACCTTATGAGTATTATTATGATTTAAAACAATGTGGGGAATTGGGGATACTGCCATATAATATTTATTGCAGGAAAGACCGTCATTGGACAAGAACTCTCGTATTTGTATATGTACTTATATCTCTTACACATAGTGAAAAAGGAAGAACTTCGCTCATTCTACTATATCCAGAGAGTTAGACGGCCCGATTCGAACTTTAAAAAAGATACCTTGTCAGTGTCAAAAATGACGTTTTTGTTTGATGAAACGTCAGTTTTGACACTGACATATCTAATCCACATCGTATCTAGTCGTATTATTTGACGTATCTTAAAGTTCGAATCGGGCCGAGAAGCTACGAAAAAGCTCGTCGACGATCTTACCTGATAGAGTCTTCTCCGTTGACCTTAGTAGTAGAAAAAATAGAGTTTCTTACCGACCAAGCGCTTTCCAAAGTTGCTCAAAGCCTTGTCACCCCTATTTCCGCGTACTAGAAAAGAGTAGGAAATGTAAAAAATTACTCCTTGTTAAGTTCGCGATGGTACGATACGGGGTTCGCGACGTCCATTCCGCTCCAAAGTCTTATAAACATATGTATAGATCCGTAGGAAAAGGATATAAAAAGCTATTGGCGCTTTTGCTGTTATAAACGGGGATCCAATACATTTGTAACGCTTATCAACGTAAGTGCCTATTCTCCTAAGGTTCTTTTTGCAAAGAAGGTCACAAACTATTGAATACACTTGTGTTATTTTAACACAGGTTTTCAGGCCTCTGTACTGCCAATTTGGGAGCGTTTCTCGTGAAAACGATAAGAATATTAAATGTTAAATTTCTTAATATCGTGGTTTTATCAGATCTGGTAGTACGCTGAAATTGTTTAGCGATACGGTCTGTACGTTATGGTTTAATGTCGTGTTATTATTTGGGCATTTTCTCGATACTTTTATACTTCCTGTATTGTGAAAATACTCAATCAATCCATGAAACACTTTCGTTTTGATTGTAAAAAATCTGTAATAGGAGTAATGTAACTTCTAACGTTTAATTAAACTGACATGGTAACGATATACAACTGACAATAAATGAAAAGTAGACGTCTTTACTGGAAGAAATCCCTTAAAGAGATAAGTTCGCCTTTGTATGTACCTCTGTTTCTGTAAATTTTATGTAAACCTGTGTTGTGTACAATAAAGTTAGTGTTGTGTACAACTAAGTAGACGCGTAGTAGTAATGGTATTAACTACTACGTGTCTTTGTGTTTTTTTTATCGAGCCAACTTTAACTTTTTCAGTAGGGTAGTTGGAGTCTGCCCTTGCAAATATTCTAGTTTCCATATGATTTTTTTCATGGTATTTTCCTTTGATTAAAGCATGTAATAATTTAATATAAAATTACAATGAAGCCTCCTTTTAAACGATAATTGTTTGTTTCGAACCCGTGATCCAACGCGTATGTACTTGGCCGTTTTTTGCCACTATCTTTCATTTACACTAACGAACCTATAATAAAAACCTAAATTTGATTCTTGACTAACCATTCATAGTTTCTTATTGAAATTATCCGGTATATATCATGACTAGAAGCCATTTCTTTCCACCGTGTACGGCACGCAACTGGCTTAAATTGTTTTCGCAGTTCATTTATTATGGCGTAGAATAAATAAACACAGAAAGGAATAACAATGTCTTAGTTTGCAACAGTAACTGTGTTTCGATATTGACGTAATGTTAGCTTGAACTTTTATTGTATTTAACTTTTGCAGAATGTTGTATTGTAAGTAAAAACTGAGTTTGTTTTTTGAGAGTTACTCTAACCTACCCACCGCCATACAATCGTATAAAAAACCGGACAAGTGCGAGTCGGAATCGCCCACCGAGAGTTCCGTGCTTTTTAGTATTTGTTATAGCGGCAACAGAAATGCATCATCTGTGAAAATTTCAACTGTCTAGCTATCACGGTTATCACGAATCGCTACCATGAGACATCAGAGGGGTTGTAAGTGCATTGCCGACCTTTAAGATGGGAGTACGCTCTTTTCTTGAAGGTTTGTAGTTTCTAACGTTTGGTGTTTGTGTACTGGCGTACACACTAAATAAAAGCTTGTAAAATGGGGCCCGGGGTCCGGGTAGCCATCCGGAGTAATGTGGGCCGAACAGTGATACAAATCGGGCCGACACGCGTTCGGGCGTAATCACTTAATTATTGGGCGACACCTTGGCACGGTAGGGGTGCCGCTAAGATTTTAGAAAACTAGAAAATTTAAATAGCAAGTATTAAAATCGTATAAGTAAGAAAGTTTAGATCTAGATGGGTCGTATACCAGCGCCACGGATTGCCGCGGCATTGTGCTGAGTGGGGGTCCTATTTTAGCGTCCAATGTTTTTTTATGACTGTATGTCTACTTTTCTATATGTAATATGTTGTGGCGTTAAATATAAATGTACTTTCTTTCTTTCTTATAGGTACTAATTTATTTATTACCCACGTAATCCGGAACCGTTTCAATTGTAGGTATCGACCAAAAGGTTGTCCAGGAGAGCCTGTAGAGCGAACGGGTTTTGTAGTACTAAGACCAAATTTTATTAATCTTTGACTTAGTTTGTTAATTCTATCATCCTTTATCATTTTAAGTATGTGAAATTGAGAACTGTAATATAATATATAGGTAGTAAAATGTATCCAAATCGGCCAATTTCGTTAAAAAATGTGTTTTACCTTGTCTCCAAAATTACAAAAACAGTTTTCCCTATTTCTCAATCGGCAACCCTACCACCACCCCGCTGACCGAGCCTATTTTTATTATATCAATTTGTGGCCATTGAAGGCTTGTATTTACGCTAATACGCTTATAATTGCGTCTCATGTGGACCCACCCTTATCTGATCCAGCTTAGCCTCGGTTAGGAAATATATTTTTAATGTCTTTCTTAATGGTAGCTTATGAAGCCATTTTCATAATGGATTTCTATGATTATTGGAGTCTAATGAAGTTTTTAGATGACGAGATAAGTTATGATTAATTATGAGTGTGACGGTTTGTGGCGTCGCTTTTATTTATTGTAATCTACATATTACTGGTTAGGTAAAGAAAAATAATCTAGGACGATTATTTTATGTTAATTCCACTGATTTCTTAAAAGTAGAGCTTAATATCCGAAACATACATATGTTCCTGAAATATTAGTTCTAGATGTAGTGCATAAATTAATTATTTTCCATTGTATTTTCATGGAAACGTACGAACGTGTCTTGATATTTCAGTCAGTCTCGGTATTGGTCTCGGTACAAAAAGTACTGACTG
This sequence comes from Cydia splendana, assembly GCF_910591565.1. Taxonomy (NCBI): domain Eukaryota; kingdom Metazoa; phylum Arthropoda; class Insecta; order Lepidoptera; family Tortricidae; genus Cydia; species Cydia splendana. The sequence goes on along the minus strand of NC_085965.1, from coordinate 829,506 downwards.
AACAGAGCTTGACTGAAGAAGCCTGACAAATACGAACGTTTCCGAGAAAATACGATGGAAAACAAGTATGCACTACATCTGTATATTCCTGAAATGTTAGGTTAGTTGGTTAGAGCGATCGGACCGGTATTCTGAAAGATCGCAGGTTCGAGTCTTGCCTTACCTGAAGCGGTGGATTATTCCCTTTTTTCCTATAACATAACAATTTGTTCAAGTTCGACAACGGGTTTTTTCAGACAAAATCTGGCGTAGTGTTAATTACACATTAGGTTAGGTATGTACGTACTAACTAACGTACTTAATCTCTTTGTAAAGCATAGAATTAAAACACCACTACGCCTAGCATACCCACACCCACATTAACCAAAAATAACGACCAACTAAAAAGATGGCCGCGATAACCGGCAAATGAAAACCCGAACCGAATTGAATCATTCCGACGCCTCCGAATCATTAATGCCTTCATTTCCATATGTCGTAATTAGTTTGTAATTCATGCCTTCCCAGTTGTATATTACAGTCTTGTTTATTTTACGGTTTTGTGAACATGGTCATGAATAAATGGAAATTGAAACTAAATAGTTGAAATAAATAGGTGTTCGGACAAGTTTTGGTGCATATTATTTCATAGCTGTTCTTGAATTGCTGTATAATAAATGCAGGTAACATTATAAGTATTATATTAGAAAACATTCTATTTGTAGGGGGCTGACGCAAAATTGTGTTTATATTTAATTTTTACACATTTTATTAGAAAGTTAATGCCATGAAAAATCACTGAAACTTTTCCAAGTTTACTAAGTTTTTAGTCCGGGTAGACTTGAACCAAAACCGTATAAGGGTAGCTGCCTTCATAGAAAAAAAAACACGAAAAAATTTTAAACAGATTTTTCAGATTTTTGAGAAAAAGGTAAAGACGGCTATCTGCCCGATTCAATCTTTAGGATACGTCAATTAATAGATCTAGAAACGATATGTGTCAGTGTCAAAAGTGACGTTTTTGTTTGAAGAAACGTCACATTTGACACTGACATATCTAATCCATATCGTTTCTAGATCTATTAATTGACGTATCTTAAAGATCGAATCGGGCCGTATCTTCCATCACTAGTTTCGCGCGGTGCGTTATATCTTTTATTTCCGTATTTCTTTCCTGGCTTAAGGCTTCAGTTAAGGAATCATACTGTACCTATAATTTTACTATGTTAGTAATTAGTATGTATGATTCACATCATACAGCTAATATGAATTATTAAATCACAAATAATCAAGATCTTCAAAAGTATTCTTCATTTGTAAAGTATGTTAAGAATCTTTCCAACACACAATAAAGTTCAACTAATAATCGTAACATACAATTAAAAATGTTAATTCGAAAATTAGACGCGCGCCATCTTCGTCATTAGCTAATTTAAACGTCAGTCTGATGTTAATTTAGTTTTTAAGTGTTATAGCTAGTTTAATAGCCGTATTAGTTGTATAACTATAATATGGTGCTTATAGGCACCTGGTGTACCATCGTCCTCTGTCAGGGGAGAGTCGGTTATATCGTACCTACCAGCTTTTACTTAATAATCGATATTTTGTTTATGAAGGCACTTAAAAATGGGTTTGAATATCTGGTCTTAGCCATCGGCAAATGCTGCGTGGCATCCATTTTGGTGTTAGAATGTATTAGAATAAGATGTATTTGTAGGTTGTTTTATTGTGACACCAAATAAACTTTTTCTATTCTTCTCTATTCTAATATGCATTTGGCTACATTAAGTATGAAGATGATATGATAAACTAAATGCCTAAGTACATTGAAAAACAAAATACAGAGACAATAAATAGTTTGGATCTGTTGAATGTTAAACCATGTAATAATATCACTGGATTATTGTTTGCTGCCTCACGTGGAAATAAAATACGTCGTTTTATGGGAAATCTAGACGTGGTACGATTTACCCTCGCAATACCCGCGTTCTTGTACATGTACAAGTACAAATCAAATTCGACGTTTAAACTCTTTTAGAAATAAATTAAAGTTCCAAATTGAAAAGCACAAAATTGGCTTGGGTATTTCCAGTTTAACCGGTGGTACAATATAGCCGACTCTCCCCTAACTGAAAAATCGTAAAGCTTATAGGAAAAACATAAGATCCAAGTTAAAAGTGCTGCTATTGGAAGGCCAACTGACAAGAATTACAATATTGATAGTTGAGTAGCCAATCACATGCCTTATTGCAAAGATGTAAGAACTATTATTGATCAGTTGAAAAAAAGTTCGTGTATCCGGTCTATCGAAGCTTTAATAACGGTTCAGTTTATAATTAACAGGATATTATATTATTTTTATAGTTATTAGAATATTTAGAATACAAAAAAATAAGGTGTTTGTTTGACACGAGCTAAGATATAGTTATTAGATTCCCCTTTAATACGTTATTGATCGACATAGATAATTATGTACTATTTCAACGTAGGACTTCCGTGTTCGGTGTTTTGTTTTGCCACTTTATGCGCAGAATTGAGCGATGGAATGACTCCAGCCTTTTAATATCTGCTTTGTAAAAGCACCAGGTTTCTGCGGCATAAAGAAGAGTTGGTATGACTATGGCCTTATAGACCATAGATTCGCAAGTCATATTAGAGCGTTCCATGTTCCTAATTAAAAACATTTGGAGGAGTCGCCATCGTCGGACACGGCGAGGAGAACTATTTATATATATTTCACAATAAAGTAAAATTCATTACCAAAGGTTGAAATAATTTTAATCTACTAATACTTCTTGTCTTAATAATTTTCTAGTACCTATTGTACACTCAGCATTGAAAGTAACGGATCAGACTACGCGTCTACACAATTACTTACCTCCTTATTCATAAACGCGCTACAAACCCCAATTAGCTAATTATCGATTATCCTTATCTGTCATTTTGACTTATGTATTTGTAAGAAAGGGATAAAACATAATTTAATTTAATCAGGCCCGTAAAGTGTTATGAATAGGGGGTTAGACAGTGACACTTATACTTTAGAACGCGAATTGTAGAGATATATCTCGTTTGGTAAATAATTCCCGGATGGGTAGATACTTTTGGAGTGTTGTTTCATCCGATACTATTGAAACTGAGTGTACCTTACAATACCTATATGGTAAGGTACATAAGTGCAAGCATATTGGTAATAAACATGAGTATCACGCCTGCGAGAAACGTATTATATAATTTTACGACATAAGTGCTAGTTCTTTGAGATCGAGTGCTAGCCAATGATGGCGGTAACTTAGCGAGATGGATGCGATGTGGTTAGCATTATCACCTGGTTTGTAAGGTATTATAAGATAAAGGTGTAAAAGGAATTGACGTGAGTTCATCCGTTATTATGTCGTTTATCAGTTATCACATGGGGTAGAGTCGAGCTCACCTAACTCAGTATGGCATTTTGCAATGACAAAAAGATAAAATAAAAAACCGGCCAAGTGCGAGTCGGACTCGTACACGAAGGGTTCCGTCTCCGTACCATTATCTATAAAAACGGTCACCCATCCAAGTACTGACCCCGCCCGACGTTGCAGCTTAACTTCGGTCAAAAATCACGTTTGTTGTGTGGGAGCCCCACTTAAGACGAAACGGGAGCTGAGCTAAAAGTCAATTTTGAGATTTCAAGCTGAATATACCCGTCGCTCTGACGGGGCGTGAGAGACTGTATTTGTGTGTGTAATGCACGCACACAGATGCGTACGCTTGCACCCGCGCGCGCCTCATTGCCGACAATTTGCAATGTTATTTTTCGTGCGTTACTGCCACGAGGCGTTCACTTATTACTTACTGTGTTGCGATTGAATTTTTTGACCCGGCTTACGTTTACGGAACTCGATAATCTTTCTACTACTGTGACTTGGCTTTGTTTACTTGACTTTGCTGATTAGCTTATTGTTTTGGACTCCGTGAGTTGTGGTTACCTATTGGACCGCACGCAATTCATCTACCTTTATTCAAGTAATTAAGCGTAATTAGCCGAAACCTTTATAAGAGTGTAATTCATAAGAAGTACATAAGATATAATTTATGTACTGGTTTGCTGTTAGCTTTTAATTGTATCACTTTACATATATGTTACTCAAATAACTAACACGGTTACACTGTTGTAAGAACATTATTTTTCAGGTAGGCCTTATTATACCTACTATAGGCCTTATTACCTCCTAGTACCTTAGTAGTACTAGTACTACTACGGAAATTGATTCAAAGACTCAAGACTGACTTAAGTGGCAGTAGGGTGTAGGGTTTTTTCTATGTTTGTGGTGTAATAAAGAATATTTTAGAGTCAGACCAAGAAAAGTCTACAGCAATTTTGATAGCACACGCAGTGCAAGTGTTATTTATATGTCATAATTTCATAGAAGCGACGTTTGAAATAATACTTGCACTGCGTGTTCTATCAAAATCGCTATAGATTTTTCTTGGCCTAACTCTACTTTAAATTACAAAGTAAGGCCTAAATTATAAAATAAGGCCCATCAATTTTTTTTTTTGTGTTTATTAAACTTGATATTTTGTCTATAGTATTAGCGGACATGGCCTCAAAATTCAAACCCGCTTAAGAATCGGGCCTTATTTCGTGCATTATATACAATACTACCCATTTTTGTGTAAGTAGTCATTATTTATACTATAGAAGCATTGTTTGAGTAGCCAATTATTTAAACAGTATTTTTTTAAAGGGCAACGGTGGCAATATTTTAAGGTCTGGATAATAAGATACAGATCTTAATAAGGATATCAATGTAAGTGAATGTTACCATGACTACCAAACAAACAAATGTGATAGAATTTGCCAGCTGGCATTGTAACATTCAGACAGTTACCTATGTACCTAATCTGAAATATGAATAAATTAGTAATATTTTAAACAGGAAAGTAAACCGAATTTTGGCCTTTTGCTGGACACAATCACAATAGTAATTTGTTTTACAAGAGGGCAAAGTTTATCGCCACCGGTTGATGCATTTGCAGCAACAATGGTAGAAAATGCAAGCTCATCATCAACTGCATAATCGACGTTTGATATGACTATTGAATCCGAGCTAGTACTAGTACTACTACGGAAATTGATTCAAAGACTCAAGACTGACTTAAGTGGCAGTAGGGTGTAGGGTTTTTTCTAGGCTTAATGAGTTCGCTGAAGCTTATTTTTTATACTTAGCGCACAGAACCACTAGTTTAACAGTATCAGCTCTAACCACATGTCACCATTTTGTCCTTTACGTAACAAACTCAGGGGCCCAGAATATCCGATGTACCTATCAAATCAAGGTTCTGTACCAAATAAGGCCCGGTTATTATAGTTCGTTATTTTTTAGCATTAGAAAGAAGGTAAACAATCATGACGTGTCTTTTTATTAATAATTATTGAAAAACGCTTTCAAAAATTAGTTTATATTACTTATGAAAGCAAAAGAATATAAAAAAGTATATGATTAATACATACATACATACAATCACGCCTATTTCCCGGAGGGGTAGGCAGAGACCACGGATTTCCACTTGCTACGATCCTGACATACCACTTTCGCTTCCTTCACATTCATAACATTCCTCATACACGCTCGCCGGTTTAGGGTGCTCTTGCTCATTAATATGATTAATATGATTTATAATTCTAACATATTTGCTATGACTTATTTTTCAATGGTAATTTTTAATAAGACATGTCAAAATCTGTTACCTTAATGCAAAAACTAGGGTTCCGTACATAAGTCCGACTCACGCTTGACTGCACATTTCTAATAGGTTTTCCTGTCATCTATAGGTAAAGAACTATTTTGTGTATTTTTCAATATTTTAGACCCAGTAGTTTCGGAGATAAAAGGGGGTGAATGGTCATTTTTTGGCTGTTTTCTTAAATAACTTCGAACCTATGTATTTTAAAATTATAAAAAAAACATTTCCATCTTTAGGTCACTAATTTACATATGTGTACCAAATTTCAACTTAATTGGTCCAGTAGTTTCCGAGAAAATAGGCTGTGACAGACGGACAGACAGACAGACGCACGAGTGATCCTATAAGGGTTCCGTTTTTTCCTTTTGAGGTACGGAACCCTAAAAACGAACTTTAAGCGTGCTAACTTTCAAAATTTCATTTTTTATAAGATAGTATAAGTAGATGGGCAAAAATTTTGCATCCATGTCCACCAGTGAGTAAGTGATTGAGATACCTAAACATTTAACTTTATAATGTAAAATGATATAATTTACTAACCTACTCGTTTAATTTCAGGTAGGTTGAATAAGGAACCAAGTAACCATGGGGAGGAGCAGTATTTACTAACATTTTCTTTTTGGGTCTTCAGAGTGTATCGTTTCCTTTTTTTTGCACATATTACACTTAAATATATATTCTCTGTGTAAACCCTTACGTCTTTCAATGACAAAGGCAAGATCAGCAAATGTACAATTTGTATGATCGTGCCTGATATTTGAGATCACAGAAAATAAATATTTTAAATCCACTATTCTGCGACCTTCTAAAATTTTGTTTTATCATGATTTATGATCAAAAAGCTCGGATTCAATAGTCATATCAAACGTCGATTATGCAGTTGATGATGAGCTTGCATTTTCTACCATTGGTGCTGCAAATGCATCAACCGGTGGCGATAAACTTTGCCCTCTTGTAAAACAAATTACTATTGTGATTGTGTCCAGCAAAAGGCCAAAATTCGGTTTACTTTCCTGTTTAAAATATTACTAATTTATTCATATTTCAGATTAGGTACATAGGTAACTGTCTGAATGTTACAATGCCAGCTGGCAAATTCTATCACATTTGTTTGTTTGGTAGTCATGGTAACATTCACTTACATTGATATCCTTATTAAGATCTGTATCTTATTATCCAGACCTTAAAATATTGCCACCGTTGCCCTTTAAAAAAATACTGTTTAAATAATTGGCTACTCAAACAATGCTTCTATAGTATAAATAATGACTACACAAAAATGGGTAGTATTGTATATAATGCACGAAATAAGGCCCGATTCTTAAGCGGGTTTAAATTTTGAGGCCATGTCCGCTAATACTATAGACAAAATATCAAGTCTAATAAACACAAAAAAAAAACATTGATGGGCCTTATTTTATAATTTAGGCCTTACTTTGTAATTTAAAGTAGAGTTAGGCCAAGAAAAATCTATAGCGATTTTGATAGAACACGCAGTGCAAGTATTATTTCAAACGTCGCTTCTATGAAATTATGACATATAAATAACACTTGCACTGCGTGTGCTATCAAAATTGCTGTAGACTTTTCTTGGTCTGACTCTAAAATATTCTTTATTACACCACAAACATAAAAACAAATTTAAAAAAAACCGGCGAAGTGCAAGTCGGACTCGCACACGAAGGGTTCCGTACCATTATTTATAAAAACGGTCACCCATCCAAGTACTGACCCCGCCCGACGTTGCTTAACTTCGGTCAAAAATCACGTTTGTTGTATGGGAGGCCCCACTAAATTTTTTATTTTATCCTGTTTTTAGTATTTGTTGTTATAGCGGCAACAGAAATAAATCATCTGTGAAAATTTCAACTGTCTAGCTATCACGGTTCGTGAGATACAGCCTGGTGACAGACGGACGGACGGACAGCGGAATCTTAGTAATAGGGTCCCGTGTTACCCTTTGGGTACGGAACCCTAAAACCGATTTACAATGTAGATAAAGGTAGCAACAGGCGGTCTTATCGCTGTTAGTTCTTATTCTTCGTTTGTTTAGCATTAGAGTGAAGGTGACGTGTCTTTTTTAAGCATGCAATCGTATAATTATTTAGCTTTTTTTGTAATAGTTATGTACTTAGTGGTTAATATTAGTATTTACTATTTTTTTTTTCAATAATGCTTAAAAACGAAGTATAGACATGACAACCAAATATTAACGCCATTGTAGGGCAGGATATACAGAACATGAATCATTAGTACTGTCACGCTCCGTGATTGTTGAGCCATTTAGGGTTCTAGCTAAATTGGACATTCCATAGAGCACGAGTAAGTATGGAACAACCAATTCAGCTAGGACCCTAAATTGCTCGACAATTACGAAGCGTGCCTGTAGGTACCTAAAAATGTTGTTAAACCATTTTAACCATGCAATAAAAAAAAAAAAAAAAAAAAATATATTTATTTCATAATTAAAATAATACATAAACTAAACATAAAACTAATTAAAAACTAAACTTAAATATAAACTAAATAAGTATAAAAAATTGCCTACTGAAGCCCGTCCCGGGCTGCCCCCGACGCAAAGGTGCCCATCACGCTCGCTGCGTTGCCGCGTTGGACTGCGATGGACAGCCTTTGCATCAGGAAAAACCCGGAGCGGGGGTCAAGGCCTCTTTCTAGCAGGCGACGACCCAGCTCCCGGAGGAAGGACATACCCTCAGCGCACCAGCAGCCTGAGGTCTCGACAGCGAGGGGGACGAATAAGTACCCGCTTAGCGCCGAGTATTTAGCTTTTTTAAGGGACGCCGCGTGCTCAGCAGCCGCTCCTGCCGACCGTATTGTGCGGCTAAGATGCGAGGCGGCGAAAGTACTGACGCACGTGGCGTCCCATAATAAGCACTTACCTCTTTCCCACGGCACCAGGGTCAAGCCGTCAGGCCTTTTGCCGTCCGATCGGCTGAGACCTGGCGGCTCAAGCATGCATGGGACATTAGCTAACACTAAGGCTCTTCTAATAATGTCATTAAGAGCATGGTGCCGTGGGAACCTCCCAGCGCAACGGCAGCAGCTCAAGGCATGGTGACCGTTGCTCTCCACAGTGGAACCGCAGATGCATTGGTGTGGTTGGCATACGTCACAACCTAAGCGGAGAGCAACGGCCACACGCATCGAGTCGCTGTCTAGTAAGGTGCCTAAGTTTGGGGAGGGAAGAGCGTGTAGCCAGGCTCCAGATTCAGGCCTGGAGGCAGCGATTAGCCTGGCTCTGTCAGAACCAGCAGCGGTATGAATAAGACTGTCGAGTAGTCTCTTTACCACGACGTCATCCCATAAACGCTGGCGGTAAGGTTTGTCTGGTACTGGCGCATCAGAGTTCAGAGTCTTCCAAGCCGACAAAGCCTCGGCGGCATAGGGTATTGTGGCCTTGGCACCATCTAAAGGTAAAATTTTAGTGACAAGGTCCACAACCCCGGCCGCCGACGCAAGGAAGGCCGGAAGGCTTACATCTCGTGAGCGTCGTATACCCAGACCGCCATTGCGAATAGGTAAAGAGGCCTGGTCCCACTGGTCATGGTTGAGGGATACATTTAAAAGACACTCAGCAGATTCTTTTAGTGCCAGGTCGAATGAGTCCATGTGTGTGGGGTGTAGCCAAGTAGGCACTGTGCGTAGGAAGTAGGTGATTCTGGGGACGGCGAAGCAGGATCTTAGCAAAGTCAGAGCTACATGTGCCGAGAGCTTTCTAAGCCTTTCTCTTGCTAATAAGAGAAGTTGTTCTCTTGTCTTAAAAGCTCCAGGAACAGCATCGGGAAATATAGGGGAACCCAAGAGGTGAAAGTTTTGACTGGACAGCTCTTTGAGACCAGGTAGTAGGGTGCTAAACGAAGGTAATGAGGAATGTGAATTGGCGCTGCAGGGGAAGAATTCACATTTGTTGGTGTTGACTTCGAGGCCCAGATTATGGAGGAGTGGGAGGAGTGTGACCAAGTCTTGGTATACTTCTTCAGGCTTACCACCAAGAGTGCCATCATCTAAATACCAAACGTTTAGTGGAGATTGAGGACCGGATATTGCTTTTTGGATGGCGAGGCTAAAGATCAGGGGGCCAAGCGGATCCCCCTGCTGAGCCCCCACCTGAGACTGGATGAGGGACTCATTGAAAAAAAGTTTAGACGGAGATGAGTAAACTTGGTGAAGAAAGGGGTACAGTATTGGTATTTTCTCCCTAACTTCAGATAAGAGTACGTCCCGCTCTACGGAATTAAACGCATTTTTTAAATCTATCTTAATGATAACGGAGTCTGCGTTTTTAGGGTCAAGAACGAAGGCTCGAGTGGCGTGAATAGCAGCTTCACAGCCAAGTTTCGTGCCGAAACCTAATTGGTAAGGCTGCAAGTAAGACGCCATTTCGTCACGCACAGCTCGACAACCTAACTTGGCAGTCAGGCGGCGAAATACGCTGCCAATAGCGATAGGCCTTAAGCCACCATATTTTTGATTTTGATTTCTAATTTGAAATATTAGAATCAAAAAGTTCATAATAGATTGTATATCATAACTACAAAAATGTGTTCCCTACTCTCAACCCAAAACCCCTTGTATCTTAGGATCTAGATATTTTCACACAAGACGGTTTATCGATAACTTCTTACATCACTAGATTATCGACATTAAATGTCGACTATTGCCCATCACTTTTCTGGCTGTGTACGTATTTAGAAACTTGACTCCGCCCCTAAAATTAGTGCGATAGGGACAACTGCAGCTGAGGCGAAAAATCCTGCGTAAAAATGACAAAAATCGAGGTTTCGTAGTCCTCTTTTTCCTCCCCCAAAACTTAACCAGTCGTAACCAAATTTGGAAATCTAAATGATTATGAAATTATCTGTGTCGGACCGTTTTGCTTTTTTGGCTAATTGATATCAGTTTTGAATACCACGCCTCTCATTGCGGCATAGTCTATTAGGCCATTTTGGCCGTTTTTGAAGGGCTCTAGCGCCTTAAAAAACAAAAATATCAAAAAAAGCAAAACGGTCCGACACAGATATTGACAATATTAATCTGTGTTGAAAAAATCATTGCTCTAGCTTCAAAAACCACGGAGGAAAACGAGGACTACGTTTGTATGGAGGAATGACCACTCCTGTTGGCTCTTAAATCTTCATTTTATTCTGTTTTTAGTATTTGTTATTATAGCGGCAACTGAAATACATCATCTGTGAAAATTTCAGCTGTCTAGCTATCACAGATCAATAGATACAGCCTGGTGACAGACGAACGGACGGACGGACTGACGGACGGACAGCGGAGTCTTAGTAATAGGGTCCCGTTTTAGCCTTTGGGTACGGAACCCTAAAAAACCCGCGCGACAGCTATATGTGGCTATATCTTCCATCGCAAGCTTCACGCGGCACCCTATATTTTGTATCCTTCTAGTTTCCTGACTTTACACCCCCTTTTAACAATAGTTAAGTACAGTCAGCAATACTATTAGCTTACCATCTTGCCATACAAACTTCTATGCAGGGGGGGTACCTTTTTTCTGCAGCTGACTGTACCCTTTGCAAACAATAACAGCAAATACTTATAAATACTCGTAAAATGAACACAAAGCCAATTTATTTTTAAAGCGCGGCCCGCGGCCGCGGCGAATCGCCAACAGTCGCGTTAACCATTTTAAATGTGCGCAAATTATACGCCATACGTTTATGCGGAGTTATTCTGGATAATGTTGCCAGTAGAGGAAAATCTGAAGAGTCTGGGGAAAAAATAGAGTCCATTTTAAGATAGACCTGGCCCCAATTTCACCACGGTGACAGGTGCGACAATTGTAAAATCACTGTTGCTGACGTCACCGGCATCCATGGGCTACGGTTACCACTTACCATCGGGCGGGCCGTATTCCTGTTTGCCACCATCATTGTCCTATTTTAAAAACTTTATTATGTCGGAAAAAAACAGATATTTCTTTTGCGTAGTTTCTGACAATTGTCAAGATTTAGAAGAATTGTAGGTAATTCTTGACAGGTAATGAGTTATATGTCGGAATTTCGTGACAATTGTAGTGTTTCTTGTGACAATTGTCATAAACTTAGCAAGAGAAATATCTGTTTTTTTCCGATATAATAAAGTTTTTTTAAGAAAACAATGATGGTGGCAAACAGGAATACGGCCCGCCCGATGGTAAGCGGTAACCGTAGCCCATGGATGCCTGTGACGTCAGCAACAGTGATGTTTTACAATTGTCGCACCTGTCACCGTGGTGAAATAGGAGCCTGGGGCCCGTTTCTCAAAAGCTTGTAACTTGTAATACAAGCGGATGTCACTTTTTGACAGCTTTTGTTAGAAAGGGACTTCCACTTGTATTACAAGTTACAAGCTTTTGAGAAACGGGCCCCTGGCGAACATTACTTAAACCTGAATAAGTATGGCTCCGCCATTTTGAAATTTCCAAAAACTGAATCGACGATAAAAACTTTTACAAATAAAAAGAAAACCGACTTCAAAAAGGATGAAATAAAATATTATCCGTTTTTAAGTATATGCGTTACCAACTGATATGTTTGAAGTCGGTGCCAAGCCAAATTTGAAGCATACCATGATTTTAGGGTGACTCGATAAGAATGTACGTGTAAGAATGTATGTGTGTATGTACGTTGGATTACCTACCTTACACCACACGACAGCAATGATCATACTTTCTGTAGATACCTAAGAACACACCGTCAAGCCACCTTGGCGCAGTCCGTACCATGTTTGTCGGTACTAGTATAAAACCAATGCAATTGCCGATATGTTTTTTAAAGAGCAATTTTTACAAATTTTCGAACTGTCCATAGTACTCTGGTGTGGGATTGGGACTGAGTTATTTCCCGCCTCTTATCCAGAAAACTTGATTTCAAAATATAAAACAATCCAAGGACCATCTACAGGGCTTTAACTTTTTACCTGGATGGCAAATTTCACCAGTTTACATGGCAGTTGTTTAGCCGAAAAGGTGACAAAGAGACAGACAGAATTACTTTCACCATTATAATATTAGTAAAGTTGTAATGTGAATTATAGACATAAACCTGATTATTTTTGACCGGTATTGTTACTATATGTCGTGGCACCGACTTCAAACATATCAGTTGGTAACGCATATACTTAAAAACGGATAATATTTTATTTCATCCTTTTTGAAGTCGGTTTTCATTTTTTTTGTAAAAGTTTTTATTTTTCAATTTTTAGTTTTAAGGCATTGTTAAAAGCTTATGAGTGACGTGTGATGCATGAATGAAAAGCATAATAATGCGTATCACTAATTTCGAAATTATTCCTGTCACTACACAAACACAAAATCCATCCTCCGCCCCGCCACTGACCCAATCCCTCAACCCCCCAATCCCTCAACCCCCCGATCACTCAACCTCACAGCACATCAACCCCTGATCACGGAACCCCTCGACCCTGAACCACCAACCTTTCAACCGCCATTTCCCGACTCCTCAGTAGCCTTACCATAAATAAGTCTTACACTGACATATTCGCTAGCGTGTGCGTAACTTACTTTCTATGCGTCGTGCTGGCATCCTATTAGTGCGAACGAGATAGTTACGAAGACGTTAGCGAATATGTAGTAGTGTCAAACTCTTGGTAAGGCTACAGTTGTACTTCATAAAATTGGTGATTTTCGGGGGGAAATGCTAAAGTTACTATAGAAAACAACGATGTCGCCATACTCGTGCCTTTAAAAATTGAGGAGTTCTCTCATTTCCTTATGAATTCCGTCATCAGATTATAACCAACAATGTTATGGGAACACCTTAGAGGTAACTTCGTTCAAACGAAAAAAGAATTACTCAAATCGGACCACGGGTTTCGGAGTAATCTACATTTATAAAATCATCATTATTATCATCAACAATCATCATCATCAGGTCCACTCTATCAAATTAGTGATTTTCAAGAGGGAATGCTTGATTTGTTTAAGACAATACCCAAATTACCAGCATACATGTGCCTTTAACAATTGAGGAGTTCCCTCAATTCTTCATGGATCCCATCATCAGAACAGCACCAGATTAATGTGGGACCACCTTGGAAGTACCTTCTTTCGAACAAAAAAAGAATTGCTCAAATCGGACCACGGGTCTCGGAGTAATCGCTGAACGTCCTACATTTTAAGAAATCGTCATGATTATCATCAAAACAATCATCATCATCAGGTCCACTTCATCAAATTGGTGCTTTTCGAGAGAAAATGCTCGAGTTGCTTAAGAAAACACCCAAATCACCATACATGTGCTTTGAAAAATTGAGGAGTTCCCTCAATTCCTCATAGATCCCATCATCAGAACAGCACCAGATTAATGTGGGACCACCTTGGAAGTACCTTCATTCGAACAAAAAAATAATTACTCAAATCGACCCACGGGTCTCGGAGTAATCGGTGAACATACATAAAAATAAAAAAAAAAACATAGCCACAACCGAATACAGAACCTCCTCCTTCTATGAAATTGAAGTCGGTTAAAAAATCTATTTAATCTAATGAAACCTGCTCACAAAATTTTAGGAGAATCGGTTGAGAATTGCGACCTGTATATGAGAGTATCCGGAAATACGAAAGCATTTTGCACAAGCTGAAATGTAGACCTCACTGAGGTCACCTTAGCTAACACTCCGGCTTCTTTTAGGTTAGGTTAAAAGGTTAGAATTTTCCTACTGATCGTTCATTTTTGGTCAATACAAATATGTTTATAGATTGCAAAATAAAAGGTGGCAACTCTATGCCCATTTCTTCCCTCTCTCCATCCCTTATCCACATAAGATCAACGCATGAAACGGCAAAACGTGTCTTTAATACTTATGACATTCTCTTGTTTTACAGCCTAACTCATACAAACTCTTACGTTGTCCTTTCTTGTATAAAAACGACTTTATTAGGTCACGTTATGGTTTAATTTTGAACAGTCTTAGATGAGATACGAGTTTGTTGAAGTCGTTAGTTTGTGAAACGGCCCGCTTTGATATGTGATAGCCGTGTAATATGGCTATAATTGTTACACGCGTCTAAATTTACGTAATGAAGCGGGGTTGAAATATCCGTTTCAAATGGCATTTTGTTTTTAATTTCTTGACTCACATATGTCAAATACCCATGTCATCCAAAAGAAAAGAAGTCTATGGATGGGTGACCTAGGGGCTGTATATAGTGTATATAATATTTTCTAAAGAGGCCCCCTGATTACCACTTCGCCGGACGATATCAGCCTGTCAGTTAAACGCAAAATTTGACAGCTCCGGACAACTAACAGGCTGATATCGTCCGGCAAACTGGTAATCTGTGGGCCCCTTAAAACATGCGCGAAAATATATGATTGTTCTTCATACTGACTGAATAATGCGAAACATTAAATCGCGCTTTAGCGAGACATGCCAACAATAGATTTTCATATCTTTGATGGCATTGATAATTTAATTTGTTCTTATACTTTTCATAGTATGGAGTGACATTCTAAGCTTAATACTTATTTCTCCATGCCATTCATCATTGATGTGAAACCTTAAAAGCTTCAACTTATATAGGTATGTAGTGTAATGCTAATTGTAGGTACTTAACTTACATATATCTATATATTCTATACTGGACTGAAAACAAATAAAAAGGCACTAACGCCGCCATTTTCTCTTACTAATTGGTCGTCTTATCGACTCACATAAAAGTACCAGAGTCGACCGTAAACCGACCGGTATCCTCTCAGAGTTGAAAGGTAGACAGAGGTACAATCGGGGTAGAGTTGCCTGGAACGCTTCGGGAAAAGGATGTGCCTCGATTTGTTTTCGGTCGACTTTGGCGGGCGCACTGCCGTGTTTCCAGAAACGAAATGAAATGAAATAAAATTTATTAATGTATGTTGAGAATGGGCTACGTAAGCTTAAATTAATTGCTACTCTAGTAGTCTCACCAGACTCTACCTTTTCAGGCGTACAATACATTTCAGGACGACACATCTATCAAATTTTCTGTCATGTGGCTCATGTACCTATATTCAATTTCAATTTGATTTATTTAAGGACCAACTAAGACCATTTTTAGGGTTCCGTACCTCAAAAGGAAAAAACGGAACCCTTATAGGATCACTCGTGCGTCTGTCTGTCTGTCTGTCCGTCTGTCACAGCCGATTTTCTCCGGAACTACTGGACCAATCAAGTTGAAATTTGGTACACATATGTAAGTTTGTGACCCAAATACGGACATGTAACGTAAACAAATGAATTTTAAACATGGGGGCCACTTTTGGGGGGTAAATGAAAAAATGTAAAAAAATAATTTTTCAAACTATATCATGTTACATATCAAATGAAAGAGCTTATTGTAAGGATCTCAAATATATTTTTTTTATAATTTTCGAGTAAACAGTTTAGAAGTTATTCAAGAAAATAGGCAAAAAATGACCATTCCCCCCCCCTTATCTCCGAAACTACTAAGTCTTAAATTAAAAAAAAAATACATAAAATAGGTCTATACCTATAGATGACAGGAAAACCTATTAGAAATGTACAGTCAAGCGTGAGTCGGACTTAATTACAGTTTTTGATCCGACCCCTACGGATTTTTTAAAGAGATTTCACTCACGTTTCACATAAAAAATACATTGTTAACAGTGCCGGATTACTTAGAGTAGTAGTTTTCTTAGAGTAAATGGGGATAATTTTCTGATAAGATAATCATTTTAAATATTTAACGGTCTTACCTACTTACGAGTAATTGTAAGGTCAAATTAAAAATAATGTTTAAAAAAATATGTTAAATTGAGAGCTAGCTCAAAGTTTTTTGTACTCGTCGACTTTAATGGTTGAATTAATAAAGACTTTGTAACCAATAAGCAAAACAAGCACGTGCTTACGGCACCACGTTCAGGGAGGGCACCAAAATGCCAGGTTGAAAAAGGTGAACAAATTTTAAAATTAGGGACAGACACATCGTTTTTACCACACGATTTTTTTAGCTGTCCAAAAGCTAATTTGCAAAAATAATGGCGCGTAATTCTTTGGGAAACAATCGGTAGCAGTAGAAGAGTCGTGATTACATGCATAGATTCGATTTCAACCCACTCTTTTGCGGTTCGGCGTTAGGTCTTATGCGAGGCCTTCTGCCTTACGGCAAAGTTGATCTTCTGCCTTAATTACACTTGGGCGTGGATCCAAATCCAAGCTCTCTGCTTTCTTGCATATTTTATGCATGAAAACAACCTCGCTGAGACCCTTAAATATCGAGCCCTATGCGAAGCTAGGCTGATAGAAAACTGTCCCATCCCTTCTCTGTATGAAATCCTGGATTCGCGCCTGGTTGGGACTAAAACTAAAATTACGTTTTTATATCGAAAAATTTTCGCGCTCGCTTCGCTCGCGTTTTCAATTACTTTATAAGGTATGATAAAGGTGACATTCGGGTGGCGACTGCAGCAACATTACTCTGTTGCAACGTTACTGCTGCAGTACTGTCAACTTCCGTGATAAAATGATGTGACTGATTTCCATACTAAAAGTAAAAATGTACAACTGTCTATCATATTGCGTTTTTATATCGAAAAATTTCCGCGCTCGCTTCGCTCGCGTTTCTATTACTTTCTATTCTACGCTTTGATAAAGGTGACATTCGGGTGGCGACTGCAACAGCATTAGGTACTCTGTTGCAACATTACTGCTGCGGCACTGTCAATTTTCGTGATAAAATGATGTGACTGATTTCCATTCTCAGCTGTAATGCGGCAATGAACTTCTCTCAATTTACCAAAAAATCAATGTAATCTTGATGACCCTAGGGAGAGGGGGCACCTAGAAATGCTTAGGGCATCAAAATATCTTAATCCGGCACTGATTGTTAAAAATTGTGTAATATACGGAACCCTTGGAACGCGAGTCCGACTCGCACTTGGCCGGTTTTTGTTAGTACAGTCACCTGCAATAATATGTTATACAACGAAGGCCGCAAAAATAAGAGCGCGTCACATATTTTTGCGACCTTCGGAGAGTAACATTATATTATCTTTAATTTCCTATGTAATTTTCCAGTAGGAATTATCCCGAGTATTTTTCCAGCTTTCCACAACTTGCACATTTGTATCTGTGCCTCTGACACGCTCTTGAGTCCGTGGTGTGGACGATTTTCTGCGGTGTTATATCAATAATTGACAAAGAATTGAAACTAATTCGTTTCCAGCGAGTCAATTACCGCGGTAATTATTAGGTTTTATGTGTGTGTGATTGTGTTTTGTTATGAGGTTTGTTACGGTTGGGTGGTGACGTGGTATTGTTTCTTGTTAAATAGTTTTTATATATTACCTATGCATAATATTCATACATCGGATTCTAGGGGGCAAATTGTATGACGGGATCCCTATCCGTCATACAATTTGCCCCCTAAATAGGATCCGATTACTGATAATATTGTCGTATGAATAAAAATTTAATATTCTTTAAAAAGTGGACAATCTTAATATTTTTTGGGCGGTCATTCCTCCAAACTCCACTAGGGTCTTTTTAATTTTGCCTCCGGATCTCGAAGTTTTTTAAAATCTGAGAGCCTACCGCGAACTCCGAAGTTTGCAAAAGAGTAAAGATGCAATTAGCTAACTTCGATGTTCGCGGTAGGCCCTCTGCTGTAACTACAGACCTCCATGATATCCTGTAGCTAAAACACCTAACTTAAGATCGTGTTAATATATTATTGGAACGGTAGCTTGTAAAAATGTTTGTGAACTCAACTGTATATTTTGAGCCATTTTTTTCCAACCGTAATATTTTTTTTTAGTACAACTTGTGTCTGATCTTTAGTTGTACATTCTGTTGAGATAATAAACAGTAAAGGATAACTCACGCTAGACCGGGCCGGGGCCGGGCCGGAGCTTGCGGCGCTTCGTTTTCTATGCAAAGCACCACGTGATCACCGATCAGCCGTCGTAGAATATGACATGTCGGCAGTGGGGTGACACTCCTGATTTCGGGCAAACTCGGCTCCGTTCGGCTCAGCATTGCTCCGAGCAATTATTAGAGTTGACACAACTTGACGTCCCTTTGCGTGCACGACCACAGATAAGATAATGGCTTGAATTTTGAAAACCCTAAATAGCCGAAAGGGATAGTGCCATAAGTTAGAAAGGGGTATCATGATTCGACCCTGAATCGCTGTCAAACTTCTTGTACGAAGTGTCCTCTCTGTACGGTACACAGACAAGACATCCTCCAGACTGAGCATAGTAGCTCTACCCCCTCTGCCACGCATACGGTAATTTTACTACATGTTCGAGTCGAAAGTGTCTTTGTGTGACGTCCGTGTCTTTGAACGGACCAATTACGGCACGGGACTTCGCTGACCTCGTCCCGCGCACCCCCGCATTTTTGGCATCATCGGTTGCATGAAATAATTGCTCTAAACTCGGCCTAGAGGACTCCTAGTCTATGGTACGGTAGTAGTAGTAGTAGTAGTAGTAGTAATCACTTTATTGTACACAACACAGGTTTACATAATATTTACGGAAATAAAGGTACAAAGGCGAACTTATCCCTGTAAGGGATCTCTTCCAGCTAACCTTCGAGTAGATGAGGGGGTAGTACTACTATTCACGGCCGGTCTAGCGTGAGTCATCCTTAACTTACACATGGGACGTGTTTCCATACAGTCAAGCTAAGCCTACACAATTAACCTCCGACTAATGTGTCACTTTGCTAAGTTAAAGCGTTGTCACAACAAAATAATTTGAGCGTTTAAAGCAACAAAGCGGCGAAGTTGCGTAATGTGGCCATTAAGGTAATGAAACTCTTTAATGAAGTCGTGACGTGACATTAAGTTAAGTAGGGGAGGATTTGGAAGGGATGTGTGGCAGCTTAAGTCACACTGGGGAGACACTCCTCGTTTCGGGCAAACTCGGCTCCATTCGGCTCAGCATTGCTCCGAGCAATTATTAGGGTTGGCAGTGTCACCACTTGACGTCACTTTGCGTGGACGACCACAGATAAGAAAATGACTTGAATTTTGACAACCCTAAATAGTCGAAAGGGATAGCATGATTCGTCCCTGAATCGCTGTCAAACTTCGGTTTTGTAGGATTCTGTGCGGTATTACTTCTGTCATGAACATTACGTTACCTCATTTTAAAACATGCGATGGACATTTACCTACGTTACCTCATTTTAAAACATGCCATGAACATTTACGTTAATACCTCATTTTAAAACATGTCATGAACATTTACGTTACCTCTTTTTAAAACATGTCATTAACATTTACGTTACCAGATTTTAAAACATGTCATGAACATTTACGTTACTTAGGTATGAGTTGCTAGTTTTCATTGCTAAAAAAAGAGCGAGTACCTAAAAGTTTTATAGGGTAATTCATCAATTACTGGCCACTGTTTAGTAACTGGCCACCTTGTACTAAAAATAAATTCTATTCACCTATAAACAGAATTTATTTTAGTACGAGTATAAGGTGGCTAGTTAAAGAAGGGTGGCCAGTTATTGACACCCTATAGTACCTGTACTAAACTTAATTCTGTGTATCTCATCATCATCATCATCTCAGCCATAAGACGTCCACTGCTGAACATAGGCCTCCCCCTTACATAGGCCTCCCCCTTCTGTGTATCTGTGTAGGTAGGTATAGGTCAATATAATTTATTTTTAGTATTAAAGTGGCCAATTATTAAACGGTGGCCAGTAATTGACGATTGACGACCCTATGTAACTTGGATCTTTTTAAATCGAGAGATATATGCATCTTTTAGGTAAGCAAAATGTAAGCACGCTGCATCCTAAACCGCATCGGCACTTACCATCAGGTGATATTGTGGTTAAATGCTTACCATTATCTAATAAAAACCGGCCAAGTGCGAGTCGGACTAGCGCACGAAGGGTTCCGTACCATTACGCAAACAACGGCAAAAAAACCATGTTGTTGTATGAGAGCGGCACTTAAATATTTATTTTATTTTGTTTTTTGTATTTGCTGTTATAGCGGCATCAGAAATACATCATCTGTGACAATTTCACGGCTATCACGGTTCATGAGTTACAGCTTACAGCCTGGTGACAGTCAGACAGACAGACAGACAGACGGACAGCGGAGTCTTAGTAATAGGGTTCCGTTTTTACCCTTTGGGTACGGAACCCTATATAAAAAGTATTAACGAATCTTGGTAAGATTTTGCCATTCTGCCAGTTTCATATTTAACTTTATTTACTTGTATCAGATGTATTTGAATGATTTAAATTAAAACAGCACACAGATTTCACACATGTATTTCGTAATAATTATAATATGATCGTATCGGTACTATTAATAACAGTTATATTAATTTAACCTGTAAGTATAAAAATGATATGACCGGGTCGGAAATTAACGTGTTTTTAATCTTCTAGAAAAATAAGGTAAGTATTTTACTATGTACAGTCAAAGAATTTAATTTTCACATTATTTCGTACCTTGCCACAGTGTCAATTCAATTCAATCTACCGGACCGGGTGTGGCCTGTAACACGAGCAAATAATTAAAACATAGATTGAACTCCTCAAACGGGGACACTTTTGTTCAACAACTTTTAAAAATTATGAAGTATTTAGACTCGCTATTTTTCATACAAAATAAATATTATCTTCAATGGACGCCATCGCCACGCCATATCATTGTGATTGAACTTGCTTGTCACGCCTTAAACATAACAAAATTCGCAATACATTGCGTCTTAGAATAAACTTTAAAGTGTATTAAAAATCAAACCACAAGTTATTTTTAAAAGTCGCTGAACTAATGTTGGTCAGTATGAGGAGTACAGCCTACAGTTTAATTTTTTGCTCATGTTACAGGCCACACCCGGTATATGAAAGTCGCTAAGGACCTCATACTATTGTCACTGTGACGAGGAACGAAATGGTACTGAAGTTAAATTCCTAGACTTTACAAGGTATAAATATAAAAACTGCATAAATAGGGACACTTAACTTTCTTACAAGCCAAAGGAAGTTAAACAGCACATGAAAAAAGAAATTTATTTCAATAAATAAAAATAATATGAGCTAAAACTAGGAAATAAATAAAATTAAGTATATGTTAAGTATTGAGGTATTCTAGAAGATTAATAACACGCTTACAATGTAGTTAAAAGATAGACTCGGTCTGGTGCGTTTGCGCAGTATTTCGGTGGCTAATTCCAATAGTCTCAACATATTTTGTACTATACAATGTACTTACAACTTAAAAACTAAACTGATTAGGTAAATAGGAACCTAGGTAATGCAGTTACCAGTTAACTACCTACTATCTTTCATAAATTCTAATTTTGTATAATTATAAATTATTTTATTTTCTTTTAAATTTTGCAAAATTTTAATGACGGGATCACGGGATTCTATCGCGTATAATATTTGTATACTTATTCACTTGATATAAGAAAACTTAAAAATAAATAATAATATACGCGACTAGAACCCGTTTTTAACCCCCCACACAAAAAAGAGGGGTTTTATATGTTTGTCGCCAATATCTGTCTGTCTGTTGCCTGGCAGCTGTCAAATGGATGAACCGATATGGATGAACTGATTTCGATGCGGTTTTTTTACATGAAAGCGAG
Source organism: Cydia splendana (assembly GCF_910591565.1). Lineage (NCBI taxonomy): Eukaryota > Metazoa > Arthropoda > Insecta > Lepidoptera > Tortricidae > Cydia > Cydia splendana. The sequence goes on along the minus strand of NC_085965.1, from coordinate 807,181 downwards.
TTTCCTTGCGGTAGTTCTTAGCTATTTTTGATAAAAATTGATACAGCAGTTTGAAGCATATCAGCTCTTTTAAAAAATAATGTAAGATATTTTTGGTATAAAATGGATTTTATTGACATAATGCATTAGGGGGTGTTTAAATGATTTAATTTTTTATGTAAGATTAATACTACGCAAATGCACCAGTGTGTTCGAGCCTTAACTCAGATCTTTTGATTCCAAATAAAATATAAAAGTGTAAAGAAAACAACTACATCAACAACCTTTTTAAATATAACTTATTGCCCCGATTAAAGTTTTAACATTGAAGAGAAATAAATAGGTTTCTATATACACTACTAACTATATAATACAATTAGCCTAGTTTTTACACTGGATATGTTATTTAAGGTGACGTTATCGCATTACAGATCTAGTGCATAATTATTTTCCATCGTATTTTCACGGAAACGTACGAATGCTTGCTATTACAGTCAGTCTCGGTGCAAAAAGTACTGAGCTTGACTGAAGTAGCATGACAAATACGAACGTTTCCGAGAAAATACCAAGGAAAACAATTATGCGCTACATCTGTCCTGCAGGCCAAGCACAAGATTGACGCGACAGTATCTCGCCGCGAGATAGACAGCTCGATTCGAACTTTAAGACACGTCAAATGTTGCGACTAGATACGATATGGATTAGATATGTCAGTGTCAAAAGTGACGTTTTTGTTTGATAAATGTCACGTTTGACACTGATATATCTAATCCATATCGTATCTAGTCGTAATATTTGACGTATCTTAAAGTTCGAATCGGGCCGAGACTACCCGTCTTTTTCTAACTGTATTAATTAAACAGTTGGTAGTCTATATCGCAGTGAGATACTATCGCGCCAATCATGTGCTAGCCCGGCTGCTGCGTTGTAGCCTCTGTCATCTGTCAAATTCCTTGATAAAATGAGTGACAGAATGAACGTCATAATCGCGGCAGTTGCGGCGGCGAACGTCACTCATTTTATCAAGTAAATTGACAGTAATGCATCTGCAGTTGACATCTGAACGTCACCTTTATTTGATACAGTCTAAGTCACATTTAAGTACCATTTGGGCGTTTTCAGAAACTTTTATTAAGACCATGAGACCAATCAAACTCACATTTTGTCATCAAAATGATATCTAAATTTCAATTTTAGTTATTAATACCTGGTGTGTAGTACATTGAAAACAATATGTTCCATCAAAAATCTAAAACTTATTATACGCCCAATCACGTACGAAAATGAAAGGGTGTAGGAGGGAAAAAAGAAAAGCGATGGTGTTTTAACAAAAGTTTCTGTAAACGCCTGTTAAAAATCTTACAGCAATGTTATACTCTACAAAATGGTAATTAAATGCATCTCTGCCTGCTCTATCAAGTCTTTACTGAAGCAGAGTAGAACTAATGATAATCAGTTATATATTAAAGCAAACTTTTCATCAATTTACTGAGTCCAGGTATGAACAACCTGTCCACTGTATCAAAACACGCGCTTTCCCAAAACCGCTAGCTATTTCAAAATGAAGAAGGTGATAGAAGACAGTGTTCATTCGACATTTACAACGCTACTATGACAAACGGAGCTCAACTTTATTGCAACATTTTTCATTTGTTTTAATTAATTTTCATTGTTTTTATTGTACAATTATCATATAATTATTCAATTCTGATTTTATTGTAATTTTATGTAATATGGGCAAATAAGTCTGAAATAAAATTTTTTATACAATTGCTACGGCTTGATTATGCTCGCCTTACTTTGTTTGATTGTAGGTACATCACTGGGTCCCAGGGAAGCTGCACGTTTCAAATTGTCATATTTATTCTGTCACCCGCTTAATTTATGAAATAGGCGCCTAAACATTGTCATGTAAGATTAAGACGTATCTATCTCTAAATGCACAATAAAGTGTGACATAAACCCCTTTTCCAAATACAATCAAAAGTTCAAGTGTGTTCGATATAACAGTCATTACTTTGTTACATTATTTATTTATAAGATAGGTACATATAATTAGAACTTACTCGTCATGAAATGGATATCTTGTCTATATCGGGCAACGTCAAAAACGCTATTCACACAAGTAAACAGGCTCTTCACACCTGGGCAATAAGAGCCTCTATAGTCACTATTCAAAGTCACTTTCACGTATTAAGCAGGGACTCTATACTGAACGGATTGTGCTTTCTGGCCCCGTTCTTCGACAGGTCTTGTTCCGACGTACTCCCGCCGCTGAGGTCTAAAGATACCGCGCGGCCTGAGTCAAAGTCGAATTTCTCGAAGTTTGAAGGTCCGAAGTGCTTGAAGAACGCCTGTTGAGGGTCCGGGAGAGGGCTGAAGTTTCTCCCTGAATGCGCGTCTGAAGTGGAACTGTCTGAGTTGTTGATAGCGTCTCCGTGTGCAGGCGCTCGGAGTCTACTGGACAGAGAGAAGTCTTCAGGACCGGAATCGTGGCAGGAGTCCCCTCCTACGACATCGATCATGCTGTCCTCTCCGTCCACATCTCCGTCGGAGTCGGAGTAGAGGCCACTGTTCCTGTGCTGAGCTAGGTACTCAGCCTTGAGGGCCTCGAGGTCGACGGCGATGCCCTTGGCGCGCAGCTTGCGAGCTTGGCGGTCGAGCGCTTTGGCCAACTTCTTTCTTCTTCTCGCCCTGGTGATAAAATCAATAGGGCCTAATTAGTATAGAACCTATCATACAGGTTTGAGTGACAATGATTCAAACATCAAAGGGATGGTGACAGCCAAAGTAGATAAAAATTATCGTAACACATCCTTAATTATCCTTACGGTAACAAAGATGTGGTACAATATATTTGACTACCTTGGCTGTAACTATTATATGACTATATAGGTAAGTATTCACTTTGGATTTAGACAACATTTTCTAAGAAAATAAGATCGAAGGAAAATTATACAGACACATGTTATGTCATTTATCATTTATCTACAAGTGAGATTCAGTCTGGTAAAACAATAGAGTCTGTGCGAAAATAGAATATTGGTTCCCATAATTCCACGACTCTTCTCTCTTCGCACAGACTATTAGCGGATGGTGCTGGGCCTAAAATACGGCGTTGCGTGAATAAGAGATTTCCTTTGGCAGGATTGGTCCTTAGGACCCAAGGATGGATTTAAGAAGTGGAGCCACCGAGATTTTTGAGATGTAAATGTAAATTTTTAGGGGGGGGGCTCTCAACTTGATCTTGATATATATATCATTTAAGCTACTAGGCCAAGTTTGGTATCGTTTTCGTATAAAACGGGGATGCCGAATTCATTTCTGATATCATACTGACACCATTCCGAAGTAAAAATACATAAAATATGAAAAAAATACTTTTTTTTTAATTCCTCTTCACGCTTAAACCGCTAAACCAATTTAGTTAAAATTTAATGGAATAACATAGCCTACTATAAATCTCAAAAATCATCCTTTAAGGGTGTGAAAAGGGAGGTAGAAATTTGTATGGGGATTCAATAACCGCTGAACCGATTTAGATAAAATTTGGTATAGAGATATTTTGAGTCCCGGGGAAGAACATAGGATAGTTTTTATTTAAAAAAAAACTCTTAAAAGTGAAAAGGAAGGTGTAAGATTGTGTGGGGAATCAATAACGGCTGAACCGATTTAGATGAAATCTATGTCTACATCTTTGATTTACTTGAAAATGATACTAAACTTGACATAGAACCTAAACTTGAATAATTATTAACATCAGATGTCGCCGACGCTTAAAAAACCTGCATCAAAAATCTGGGTGGCTCCACTTCTTAAATCCATCTTTGGGTCCTAAGGACCCATCCTGCCAATGGAAATCTCTTGTTCATGCAACACCGTGGTTGACCTTTTTATGCTCTGAGCACACTCAACTATATCAGTGAAAACGGGAGATTGTCTCTTCGCGCCTAGATTTTCTACTGACCAATTAGTTTTTGGACTTTCTGGTTCTATCAAAGGTCCTAGCCCAAGTAGCACAGATAGCTCTATAACTACTCACTTTTAGTTCTATCTAACGCTCTGTGCGTATTAAGATACTTATAAGAGCACACTCGTGGTCCTACAGCTGTAAAATAGATCTCAGTGATATTTATATAGCTTTGGGCTGATTAAAAGCTGCATTACGGCTCTGAAAACTACCATTAATACGCAAAGAGTGATATAAAGGTATATTTGCTACGACCCTATACAGCTTTAAGGGTTATCAAATGCTTTAACCGTTATAAGGTCTGTTTAGTGGATAAAATTACGCCATGTGCTGTATAAGGAGGTAATTGTGGACTTTTATTACGTTGACTTATTAAGGGAGCACAAGTGAACTATTATGAAGCTAATAGACGTATAATGGAACACATTTGGCACATAATACAGCTTGTCGCTTAACATGTTTACCGTTAAGCAGCTTTTATTACACTGACTTTTAAGGGAGCACGAGTGAACTATTATGAAGCCAATAGACGTATAATGGAACACACGTGGCGCATAATACAGCTTATCGCTGAACATGTTTACCGCTAAGCAGCTTTTATTACGCGGACTTTTAAGGGAGCACGAGTGAACTAATATGAAGCCAATAGACGTATAAATGGAACACATGGGGCGCATAATACAGCTTATAGCTGAACATGTTTACCGCTAAGCAGCTTTTATTATTCTGACTTTTTAAAGAAGCACGAATGAACTATTATGAAGCCAATAGACGTATAATGGAATACTTGGGGCGCATAATACAGCTTATCGCTGAACATGTTTACCGCTAAAGCAGCTTTTATTTCGCTGACTTATTATAAGGGAGAACGAGTGAACTATTATGAAACCAATAGATGTATAATCGAACACATGTGGCGCATAATACGGCTTAGCGCTGAACATGTTTATCGCTAAGCAGCCTATACTACCATTGGGACTGTCTGCATAGCGGCTGTTTAAACGTTCACAAGATGCCTTATAACTGTTTAGAGGTTCACTAGTGTATCGAAATAACGACTTGGACTTTATAGTGGTTCACTTAAGTATCTTTATCAGATATATAACAGTCGTATGCTGAATATAAGAATTTTAACGGTTCACGTTGCTTTTTAACATTGACCGCCATTTTATTGTATATAACCTACAAAATTGAAATTGTATTTCCAACTTTTAAGGGTAACAATAAGGTTTTGTGCCTGAGTTCTTAACCTAAATCATTAGTTTAGTACTTCCTATAACGTATTATTAACTTTTTATCTCATAATTCTGTCCAAACCACTGGAATAGTTTTTACACATAGCTTATTTATATCACTAATTTAAATAAATACTGATTATTTTCGTGGCGCACTGAAATTTTCTTAGATAATGTATATATATAATGTCAATAAACTTGCATTCCCAAACATCTTTCTCGCATTAATATATAAAAGATCATGTACAAACATTTAACTAAACACTTTAACAAAATGACTTATGGTGTCGTTGCGCTTAACGTTTTTGCTTCAATATAAATATGTTCACCTCTGCGTTCGTCGTCACTATACCAAATATAATAGCTGATTTTTAAGGCAGAGGTGTAAAAGTATGTTATTAATTATCTTTTATTCAGCCCAACGTCAATCTTTCCCGGTATTAGGGCGCACATGTGACATATTAGCTGAATAAAGGGTAACTGGTGGTCTCTTACCCAGTCAATATACACCTCTTATAACTCCTGTTACCCCTTATAATTCCGTTAAATTGCTGCTACAATGCTCTTAAGTAGCTATGTGACCTTAAGGCTGCCTAAATTTGTGCCCATTTAAGAGTTATAAAAGCTGAAAAGACGCTTATACAGCTCTTATGCAGCTTTTATATTCCAGCTTCAAGCGTATTCGAACTTCATTATGCGGCTGCTATACAGCTAATCTGTGCTACTTGGGAGTGACCTTAAAGTACCGTAAGTGGCTCACCTCTCGCGGGCCCTGAGCTCGTGCGGCGGTATGGGTTCTCCAGAACAAGATTGTGGGTGCGCGTTGTGCGCCGGCCGTCCTGGGCCCTTTTTTGTGTGCTCCTTCTTCCGCCATTTTGCTCGTCGGTTTTGGAACCATACCTGTGGACAATGAACACACTTTTAGATTACTAATTATAAAATAATTAGGTACCTTTGATATATAAAGCCTGACCAGGAACATATGATCACGCGCCGTGTTGCGGAATTCACTGGAACTATTTCTTTTTTGGGTTCCGTACCCAAAGAGTAAAAACGAGACCCTATTACTAAGACTCCGTTGTCCGTCTGTCCGCCTGTACCACTGTCCGTCTGTCTGTCACCAGGCTGTATCTCACGAACCGTGATCGCTGGGCAGTTGAAATTTTCACAGATGATGTATTTCTGTGGCCACTATAACAACAAATACTAAAAACAGAATGTAGTCAATATTTATGTGGGGCTCCCATACAACAAACGTGATTTTTTGCGGTTTTTTGCGTAATGGTATGGAACCCTTCGTGCGCGAGTCTGACTCGCACCGGTTTCATACTATACTGAATTGTCACCCTGTAACATGAGAATAACAGCGCCCTCTTGACAATGATCATATGTTACTGGTCAGGCTTTACCAAAAAGAATAGATAGTATAGAGGGGTCCTGTCATTGTAAATTTTGTAGTCACTGTAAATTTACTGCCATCTATCGACACACGACTAAAACTCAAAATGAAAACGCATAAAGTTATCAAAAAATGTATATATATATGGATAAATGATTTTATTATTTTTATATCATTTTGATCCATGTTCATTCACTGATATCTATGTGTTAAAATTGTTAAATATGAAACGGTGTCGTCACGCCATCTAGCTGAGGATAGGCTAAAGGTGTGTGCGACATCTATTCGAGAATGACTTTTACTTGAATTCCGAGGCACGTTTTTTCCTTAGACTTTATACGTCTTATACGAAGTTACATATGTCTTTGGCTTTACTGAAATAGACGTTATAGGCGAACGAGTCACGATCTCAAATAGTTCGGATAATCGAGGTTCCACTCCTACGTTATAATTTATACCCCCTGGTTCACCGAGCACAACACTCCAGACAACTTTTTCTACGACGCTAAACACCGTATTACACCTTCTGATTAGCCCTAATTATGACTAGATAGATTAACGAGTTATTGTAATGAAGCATTGTTCTCGAAACGTTGTCACACGGTCTGTTTTACTAGACAAAGTGGGTGAAGTATCTAAGAGAAATTGATAATCTTGGCGTCTGCGCGATTACTCGTAACATTAGAAAAAATCAATCTAAAGAGAATCAGTTCATAAAAATGACGTTAAATATAGGGTTAATTTAAAACATCATGTCAAAGTTACAGATTGCAAGTGCGAATATTATAACATAATCGCCCGTTAAAATAGGAATCACCAGGACAAAAAAACATAAAACGCAGAATATTTATGTACATATTTACCAAAAGCACATTTTCCAAGATAAATCAAATCCGAGCACAACATGCCAATACTCCCCAAGGAGGCTGTACTAATGGTCTCCCCTTAAGGGGGAGGCGCTCATTAGGGGGGGGGGGGGGTGCGACGCCATTATGTGGCTGTTTCGATTCTATTCCATTTCTAATCACTGGTGCGATTAGTCGATGCATTAAAAGTAAGGTACATAATAGTAAAGTAGGATAACAGGTAGCTTGTAGATTTAGGTAAGTTACTTACTGAAACGATTTTGTTAAAATTTGGTAAATACTTAGATAGAGTTCCCTATTCTGTTCAATACAGAGTGAAATTGATATGTTTGCCCTTACGCTGAGAGGTGAATATGTGGGTCATACTGAACAACTTTTACTATGGGGCCAACCCCGAAATCGTGAAAAAAAAATCAATGGTCCCATAGACAAGATTGACATTTGTGATTCACCGAAATGTATGAGACGGTAGATTGTTTTCGCAATTTCGGGGTTGGCCCCATAGGCAGTAAAAGTTGTTCAGTATGACCTACATTATCCACCCCACAGCGCATACGCTGTGGGTGGATGGTTGACCATAGTCAAACATAACAATTTCACCATGTTTAAGCGTATTTTTACCGTATATCATACAAAACCTTCCTCTCAGTACTTGAATTTCGTGCTTATTCCGCCCAGAAGCTCTTCAAACTAACCAAATTTTATCAAAATCTGACGTAAAAAACAATAAAATAAAAATCAGCCTTTTACATTTTATCACCTTGATTTCCACAAAACCCCGTCGCTAAAGCCCGGGGTGATCCCCGAACCGAAATAACGAAACGACACCCTTTTGTTTACAATAAAATAACACAGAAAAGAACAATAACCAATTTGTCTACCAGCCCCAAAATCAGATACACATCAATTACATTACAAAATACGCCTAACCACTAATTTCTACCCAAAACAAAAAGTCCTAAGTCACTATAAAAGTCGTTAAAAACATGACGTTTATACTTAGATCAGCTTCAAATAATCCGACTAAAAGCGAAAAGTGTTACATGTTCTCGCATTGCGTAGATACAGCACTTTTTAATTTGACAGGATTATACGAAAAGGCGTTTTTCCAAGGGTAACTGTAAATACGGCGAATACATGGGGGAAAATTCTTATTTACACGGAGGGGAGATCCGGCAATTGGACGATACGATTTCCACAAATGGTTTTCGTATGAATCCCGTTTTTTGGGCAGTTTAAGGCAATTCGCGGGGGATAGTTGGGTTTAAACAAGTTGGGGTTGGAAGGTTAGGCGAAAGTGCCGACGCGAATTGTTGTGGTGACAGCTGTTACAGTAGTTTTATTTTACATAGTAGCAATGAGAACTTGAAATAGAGGCGGATTGTCAAAGTAAATTATGTAGCCGCAGTAAATACAGGCCTACTGTAGAGTAGATGGAGTTAATTTCAATATTTAACAAATAACACATATCAGTGAAAGAATAAGGATCAAAGTCAAATGGCGTTCTAACAGTTTAATTTTCTGTCGAAAGATGGCAGTAAATGTACTGTGGCTACATAATTTACCATGACAGTAACTCTCTATACACTCTCTTTGATAGTAGTAACAGTATTTTCATTTTTCAGTATTTTAGTGGCAATGATAACTTGCGGGGATAGTTATCGAACTTATCGATATCTAGCTGTTAGGGGTGATTGTTAAGCTGACAAAAGAATAAACATTATTATAACAATGTATAAGTAGGTATGTACCTGTATGTACAGGTACAGTCGAAAAACCCTCCCCCCTCTTTTTTCGTATGTCTGCTAAAGATCACTACACTACACTTTATAAAACAAAGTGCCCCGTCTCGTCTGTCTGTGTGTATGTATATTGTATATTCACGATAAACTCAAAAACTACTGAACGAATTTTCATGCGGTTTTCATGTATCAAAAGAGTCATTATTGAGGTAGGTTTAGGTATAAAAGTTAGGGTTTTGTGTAACACATGCGAAGCCGGGACGGGTCGCTAGTCATTATTATTTCAATTTAGGTCGTAGGTTTCCCTAATATAAAAATAGAGCATATTCGTCTAATTATTATATTGAGTAAAGTAGTATATTTAATAATTTCAAATATAACTAAACATGATGAACATGAATAATAGAATGTATACCTATCGACCTTATTCGCTATTTAAATATAGGTACCTACTCTTATATTTGCTTAGGGATCATCCATTAATTACATCACACGTTTAGGGGGCGGGAGGGGGTTGAGAAAATGTGACATGTTGTGACAAGGGGGAGGGGGGAGACACAAACTTTGTGACGTCACTTTAACTTCATCAGTAACCAAAGATTAATTTAAATTATTTTATTCGCTGTACAGTTAAATAGCCAGTTTTTGGAATCATAATCGTTTTTATTCGTTTAATTTTCTTTCCCAATCAGTTTTGGGTTATAAAATTACTAAATATTTCTTTTTTCAAAAATATTTTGATAATTATTTATAGATTTGCCGATTTTGTTGATAAAATGTGACGTCACACCAAGGGGGGAGGGATTTGCCAAATGTGACCAAGTGTGACAAGGAGGGAGGGGTAAAAAACCTAGAAATTCGTGTGACGTAATTAATGGATGACCCCTTATCTGTATATAGAGATGATATATAGGTATCGGTAAAGTATGTACCTATAGGTATGTAGTCAAATCTTTGTTTCTCAAATATGAAATTGTGCACATCATGTCTGAGCCCTAATTTATATGAAATCCCCTGAATAACCCACAAACGACATATAAAACCTTAAATTATTGTGTTCAACGCTCGCTTCACACGTAAAACACATTTTTATTCGATACAACCCGCTGTATTTCAGAGCAATAACGCTATCTCTTTCCTTTCAGCTTTTCAAATTGATATTGGAAGTGTGAGATAGAGACAGATATAAATTTCACATGCTCACGCAAAACGGTTAACACGGATCATAGATATGTATACAAGTTTCGCCGTATCACAACGGGGTAAGGTCGAAAAGTGTTTACATGTATTTGGAGCGTGCGTTTCGTTTGACGCGAATTTCGGTTAGGGTTGTCTCTGAGGGGGTGTTGTTTTGATTGCCGTAATTGAACTGTCAATTGAATGGTTCGTCGGTTGAATGGTGGACTGCCTTATAGCTATTGTATCTTATAACAATTTTATTAGTTTGATTAAGCGAACAATTCTCAATGGAGACTTGGCAGGCAAATACGTGTTAAAGGGTGGGTAAATATTTTTTCTCAAAAATGGACGGCAAAGTCGACTTTGCCGTTTATAAAATAGGTCGTGAAGCGCGTAGTTTATGGTCAGTCAAAAATTAAAAAGTTAAAAACATTGCAGTCTCGATTTTGGGACTGCAATGTTGCATACAAATTCCATTATTTGTCGAGTTCCAAACTTTTTAAAAGTTGAAATGGCCATATCAAATGAAGGCACAGGCCCATTAAACAGCCAAACAGATGATTAGTACCGCGACTATTTAGCTGTCTCAAATAGGTTGACGTATTTTCGGCAGAAAAATACACTTCTATTTTTTTATTAAAAAAATAAAAAGGCGGCAAAGCTAATTTTTTCAATTGTTTCTTCTTATTTCTGTGAAAATATATACGTAAGAACGTTGCTTTTGTAAAATATTCCTATTATATTTATATTTCTTGCACCATTTTTGAGAAAAGCACTATATATGACTCGGCTGGAAGGCTACTTGCTGGCTTCGGATTCAATCGTCCGTTTAAAACGAATCCTCAGCCTGCAAGTAGCTACTTCCGAGCCTCGACAATAATGTACTATTGTTAATCTCATGGTTCAGGGGTTTTATTCTATAATTATTTAGATCATTTTATTCAAAGTTGTATACGTTTTTTACTCAGAATCACGAGCTCTAATTGTGAGTTGAATTAACATAAAAAATACCCAAATGTAAAAAAGAGTACTGCAATACAACTTGAAATAAAATGACACACTAACGCTTCTTACGCGTAACCAAAGTTATAATTACTATATACTAATTACTGATTAAGTTATAAGAAAAGACTGTAAGGATATCTGTAAGAGTGAGATACGCTGTGAGAGTGTGATATTTTTGAAGTGAAAACTTCTTTAGCGGCGCTGTGCACTTTTTGTGATGGGGAAAAAATTTTAAACTCGTAACATGTGTCACGTGACCGTGAGACGTAAGACGGACACGTGACCTGACTGTTACAATGTCATTGAGTCTTTCTTTATTCATTTAAATGCCATCTAGTGAGTTTGTCACTAACTGGTACTAATAAAACTCGAGTACTAACAGTGATGTACTTAGGGGTTTCAAGTAATGCGACGAAATAACGCTAGATGGCGTTAACCTCAATTATACATAGTGCTGCAGACATTATGCACTAGATGGATACTAGACTAGATTTGCGCTGTTATTAATATTTTGACGTAAGACGTAAGACGGACACGTGACCTGATCGAAAAACTTACAATGTCATTGAGTTTTCACTTCTTCCGGCACTCCCAGAGTGCAACCCGTTGTTTTTTTAAATTAGAAAACCGTAACAGATGGAAAAATGCCATAAATTCATCAAAATTTTGTATGAAACCAACAAAAATGTACTCGTCGGATACTTCGATATAGTATACTTTGTGTAATGTAGGTATTATAAATTGTTATAATTGTTATAATACCAAGACACCTAATTACACGTAAAACCTAAAGTTATTTATTGAAATAGCTTCATTTAAAGATCTTGCAGTGAACTACTATTCACAGATTTTCAAACTCTGCCAAACATCTTATACTACAACTTGTAGCCTTATTATTAATGACAATAAAGATTCCATTACAGATTGTGCACTATTTAATTATAGTATCTACAGAACGCTGCATGCCGCAAAGCCGCATTAAATCACTTTAATACGGGCATTACATTTTCAAGTGAGAAGATTACTCAAGTGCGATAATTTGCCGCCGTTGGCAACCCTACCAACAGGCTCCATGTCTATCTTTTACTGTAAGCCTAGGGCGATTCATACCAACGAGAAAACAGGACAGGGAATATATATAAAGTTTCGCGAGTGAAAGGGACGGAGAGGAATCCTTAAATTTTATATTCTATCCGCATTTTGTCGCCTAAGCGTTCCATTTAGTGTTCCATATTTAAACGCGCTTTTTTCTTTTTTCTTTTCAACCAACCGAAGGATGTAACTTTTTTCTGAGTTTTCCAGCCAGCAACGGATGTGTTCGGAATACTGATGTGTACTGTTAGGGAATGAAATTGGCATATAAATGTAAATTTTATGCTATGAATTTTAAAATGCAGTCGATACTTCCGTGGTTCCGAGTTTGGCGGGGGGATGAAATTAGATTAGAATACGGCGGTTTGGGTAAAACATGGAGTCTTAAAGGCTTGCGTGGTGTCTTTGTGAAATTTAGCGGCCATTATTTTGCACATTACGTTTACACACGTAAATTATTAATGTCAAGATATTTTTAGATTTTAAACCTCATCTAAATACCAAAATATGTTATACGTAAAGTCTGTGCGGAAAGAGAAGAGTCGTGGAAAGTATGTAGGTATGGGGCCCAATGTATTCCATGACTCTTCTGTTTCCAATTCGACTCTAATAAAAAGGTTAACCAAACTTAAGTAATTTATGTCTCGAAGCTTAAACTGATCGGACATGATCGTCGATCAGAAAAATGAAAACATCAAACGGAACTATAAAAATAGATATCAGAGAAAGAACAGCAAAATAACCTCTAGACCTCGATCGAGCGAACGCAGGAAAATAGAGAAACGAAAGAGGAAAAAATCCACTTTACAGACGCAAACAACTCACTTTAACTTTATTGAGCTGTAATCGAATTGTGACGTCCCTGCTCGCCGGCGGGGAGGGAGCCGCGCGATCTGTACCCGTCCTTATCTGACCCGCGCATTTAAATCTATGCTATTCAATCGTGCCGTCTCGCTCGTGTCCCAGGGGTGCCGCCGAGATTGCAATCTTTTGATTTATACCAACTATTAGGCGAGCGGCGGGATAGTCTGTCTCTCGAACGAGATCTGCCGATAAGTGTGTAGCGCTCACTAGCGCAGAGGCAGAGTATGTGACACTAAGTATAGAAGATACGCCATTTTGGTTTAAACTGTTCTGTTGCATACTGTTCGCGTTAGTACTTATTAATCTTATTATACGAATGGTTGTAGTGATGCTGTATAAAAGCATGTTTACGGACAAATGAACTTAATAATAAGAGGTATTTATTTTCATTTGTCAGCTTCGGTATTGGTGGGTGTGACGCTTCATTTGACTTCTTGTTTTATTAGTAGCTGGCTGTACTTAATGTTATAAATTACTCTTGTGGCTCAGTTGGTGTGGGGACTCTGGGGACTATTGCTAAAACCTTAGTGTATAATAACTAAGAGGTTTGTGAGCTTTGCGTGAGATGTGCAAGACTGCAAGTTGCGAAAAGTCTCCAAAAGGTTAGAAAAGTTCTTGGAAATTTTTACAGGAAACAAAAGAAACTCTGATTCTGGAAATAGAAAAGTTCGATTTCCATAAAAAAAGAGAAATTCCCGAAATGTTTCCATGTGGAAATTTCACAATTAGGTATGAAAACATTCCGGCGGCACTTCAGTACTGCCTACAGACAGTGGTAATTAAGTTAATTTTTATCACCCAATAGTTAAGAACATTGTTTTTATTATAATGGAGGTACTTACCTAATACTAATTTATGAAATAAATATATTTTGAATTTTTTGAAAAGCTAAAAAAGATAAGGCAAGCTCGTGTCGAGACCGAATATCGAAGTTAGTCACAACCAGTACGGTTACCATCAGTTTGTCACTGACATAAACGCCGTCGAGAACGTAATTTACTTTCTATACATCTCGCTCGCACTCGCATATTAGTGCAAACGGGATGTATAGAAAGTTAATTACGTTCTCGACGGCGTTTTTGTAGTGACAAACTGATGGTAACCGTACAGAAATTAGGCTACAGTATAGGTATGCTTCACTTTAAGGTAGAGAGAGAGAGAACAGTTTTAGTGTTTCTGCAAACATATTTTTGTAGGTAATCAATTAATCTTATAGGTACCTACATACATGTTAAAACGCTTGATATAATAAAAATACTCTAACCCCAATTTTTCAGTTTTACAAAAGCGGTCCCAGGTAAACACTCTTTACCAAAGGTCCCCGACGGATGGTTAAGGTCGGCAAGGGAGCACCCCTCAATAAACTAGAAGAAGAAGGGCTTAAAGGAATATAAGTTCTGTTCATGATTCATGCCTTTTTGAGTTTGTGTTTAGCCGTTTACTAGCATCATACTTGATCTCTTTTTGTTAGTTTTTCGATATGCTTAGGTACGGGATAAAATCTGGGGTAGGCATGTCTGTTTTTAACAAAAGTATGATGATTTCTATTAAAATTGATAATATTTTAGCAAAGTTAATTAAATATTGCCGTAAGTTAATTAATTATTATAGTATGCTTAAGAATAAAGAATAAAACAATACTCACCGGATCATACATTTTAATTAAACCTTACTCCAATTTTTGTGATTACTATTAGTAAGGTAAACGTACTGGTGCGCGGCGCGGTCCCAGTACACGTCATCTTGAAACTTAAGTCATTGTCAATCGAGGTGACAGCAAGGTGTCATCTATTGGGCATTAGCATGTCGGGCACTAGTACGTTTACCTTAGTAAAAATAAACTGGTAAAAAAATATTCGTTGATAAACCGTCACAGTGTCTAAACTAGACAGGGCCATAGCTTTTTATTAAGTATGCTTATCTAACTAACATGTTCATACATTACTTCATAATTTATACAGCTTAATCTTCAAAATCATATCAAATTCATATCTCTTATAAATCACCATGATTGACATCTCTTTAAAAGAACAAAAGTCGCAACCAATGATTATTTAAATCTCTAGCGTGCATGACGTGCCTAATCGGAGTGATATGACTAAACAAATAATTACTATAATTCATAGTGATTACTAATTAAAAGTTCACGGGCTAAGTCTGGCCTTTAGCACTGTCTAGACGCATTTGTCAGTTTAATCTGTCCAGTAACCGTCATTTTTCGACGCCTCAAAATGTAGGTAACCTAAATTTTTTTAAAGCATGAATAATTGTTGTGTTGTCTAACTATTAGGGGAAGATTTTTAGGAAATGTAGTGAAATGCGTTTTTATTGTACAGAGTAGATAACTATCTATTTATTTACCAAATTTTATCAAATCTGTCGAAAAAAAGACAACAAAATAAAATTCGAACTACGTAAGAAAACCGTTACGTATAAACTTTTCGGAAGTGACTTAATAACCAAAACACGAGCGATAAAACAAAATTGCTAACAACAAATGAAGCGAAGCGAATGTTAACACACGCCACCCTCCCGACGCGCGACGCTTCGGTACAAGTTTTTTAACAAGTACGGTGAATACGTTGGACAGAGGGTTCGAACTTCGAACACACTCTGTCACCTTGACTATAAAGATGTATTTGTTAGGTACTTGTTCGATTTAGGAGTTTTTCAAGAGGTAATTGAATAAAATGTAAGAATATTGAGCCAATTATAGATATTACTTTACATTAGACATTTCATATCGTTAGTATTGATAACCAAATTAGCTTGAACCTTATAGTAGTAGTAGTAGTAGTAGTAGTAGTGTAGATGGATCAACAATTAAAGCCTGTGACAGTACCATTTTGATTGCGGAAGTTAAAAAAAATTAAATACCTATTGAAACTTTGATGTTCTGTATTTTGTTATCATTTTAATTTTTTTTTGTGTTTAATTGACTGTAATTGATTGCTCATTTCCATTATTTAACTAGACTATGTTATAATATAATTTTCAAAATGTGTCATCAACTCGTCATTCATGTTTTGTTGACCAGGAACTCCAGGAAGCTGGGACAGAAAGTGGACACATCAATATCAATCACATGTAACGGTTTATCACATGTCCGAATAGCATAAACTATAATAAATTGTAATTTATTGACAATCTGATTGAAATACTTCAATAATCTGATAATATATTTGTTTAGATTTGCATAGATTTAGAACTGTACCGACTTTGCATAAATTAATTTAAATTGATACTGAAATATTATCATTACTATAAACAAAATCATGTATCTATCAGGTACCTACGAGTAAAACTTGAATATTAAATTAATAAATGAGTTTGAGCACAAAATTACCTCTAATACCTATTTCAACCAATTACTATTCGAATTGAATCAATATATAATTGGTATTATATTTTTATTTCCGAATTCAGCCCTTGATCAATATCACATTGCTATTATATTTTCATTTCAGAATTCAGCCCCTGGTCAGTATTACGTTGATATTTTATTTTCATTTCCGAACACAGCCCAGATTTGCCGAACCGAACAAATCCTGCCAGTCAGCGTGACAAGAGGAAGCGTCACGTCACTGGCAGGAAACAAGGGCGTTATGTTATGATGTTACTATTAGCGGCAATCAACACCGTGGTTAAAAAAATAATTGGATAACCGGGTGAAAGATACTCACCTGTGTTTTTTATAAGCTATGATTTAGCTCTACGTCATGCGAGCTGGGTGCCTAGCCAAGAAGCTAAACGTTTGCGCTATGCCAACAAAATGCTAACTGTCTCTATATCGCACCGCTACTGTTTTGATATATATCAGATGGAACAGAATGAGGGACTTTTATTGAAAATGGGGAATTGTTTAGGCTACGTACTGTATTTTTCACTTATTTATCACGTTAATATTTCTAACCGTATTTGAGATAGGTACAGTTTGTTAAACATTATAGTGCTAAAATCCGTATGTTTCAACCCTATCAAATAGATCCTATGGATGACATGACAGGACATATGTTTTTTAAACTTTTTAATCCATCTTTACAATTATAATAAGTATAATAACTCGATTGTAGATCACTTAGATGACACTATCCTTTCAGTTCTAGTCTACTAGTTCAATACTAGTCTCTAGAAATGTTCCATCCTGTATGTGTTTTGGATGTACATATTTTTTTATTTTAAATTAAAAAGAATATTTTAAAATCCTCCCAAGGAGACAAAATATGAAAAAAGGAGGAATAATAATAAAACCACCCCGACTCGTTGACTGGACTAGCGGACATTCGCGATCCGTTCCACGCTTCGCGATGCGTCTTTGTGTATTAGCGGCTATGTCTTAATTACCCGACTGCACTCGTAAAAGAGAGGTTATTGTCAGTATCCGAGATCTGCATATAGTTATACCTACGAGTAGTTCTTAAAAAAATTAGAAATTTGTGGTACAGTCACTTGCAATAATATGTTACACAACGAAGGCCGCAAAAATATCTGTCACGAACTTATTTGTACAGTCACCTGCAATAATATGTTACCCTTAGAAGGCCGCAAAAATATGTGACACGCTCTTGTGGCTGTACAGTCACCTGCAATAATATGTTACACAACGAAGGCCGCAAAAATATCTGACACGACCTTATTTGTAGAGCCATAAGGGCGTGTCACATATTTTTGCGGCCTTCAAAGAGTAACATATTATTGCTCGTGACTGTACATATTTATATGCATTTCATTGGTGCAATAGAGTGCGTATTAGTTAGAGCTAAGGGGACATTACAGCCTATAAGAAATATATATTATCAGACAAGCAATACTATAACCACCAATTTTTCACCACACCAACGCGAAGATAATACCAAAGAGAATAGATAGTATAGAGGGGTCCTATCATAGTAAATTTGGTAGTCACAGTAAATTTACTGCCATCTATCGACATACGACTAAAACTCAAAATGAAAACGTATAAATCTATCGAAAAAAAAATATATATATACAGGGTTACTTTTTTACCGGTACAATAAATTTTACCACATCATTGGTATCGATAATAGATCACATTGCACAAATAAAAAAATATTTTTTTTTATTTCGCATCAATTAATTTATCCTTCACCAATTTAGTAACTTCTGGTTGCACTAATTACAAGGTGTCAACGGTATGAGGTAAAAGGGGCGGGGCGGGGCGAGCGGCCGGCGGCGCACGATTTGACAACTGTTGGAGACTAAGAACGCAACCTCATTAGATAGGTTTTATTTTTCTGTTCTTACTGACATGTGTTGTCACGTCACTTCTTGATTTCCTTCAAAAATACGTTTGTGTTATTTGTTCCCGTTTTATTTAACTCTCACTTATCTTACAAATTACCATCAACAACAAAGCATCCGGGAAACTGCGAATGCAAAGTGCAACCCTTTGACCGATAAGACAGTGCGTTTGACGAAATTAAACGTGAAAATTACTTGGAAAGAATCGAAGCAAACGTACAAAAACGGGCACGGCTTTGTTTACAAAACCACGGACAGCATTTTGAACATTTACTTAAGTATGTGAATTAGTACGAGAAATGGACTCCATTAATTAGGTATGTAGGGTAGATTTCAATCATTATACATAGTTGATTCCAATTTTTTAAATACGCCTCAATGAAAAATGTTGCAGACTTACTTCGTAATTTTATCAGATTTCGAGACCTTTTGTCATACTTCACACAAAGCAACATCTTCATCTTGACGGTCCTAAGCCCGTGCAAGTATGAAGGAAGAATTGGGATCAAGTAGTATTTTTTTATGTCAATACGTGTGCCGCCGCCGCTCGCTAAATCGCGCGCGATGACGTAAACAAACAGTTGCCAGTTCGTGCGTTTGCTAATTGATGCGTAAGGCATCCACATTTTCTAGTACTTTAGCGGATAAGTTCGGGCATTGGTATTTTTGTTTTTTTGTTCCCAAATAGTAGTAACAAAGAATGCTGGTATTTTTTATTATTGGCAACAATTACGTATGTTGATTTATTGTACTGGTAAAAAAGTAACCCTGTATACAGGGTGGAAAGGCACGACGATCCTTCCCGGAAGTATTAGGTCGTTTAAGTGATACAGAGACTATTGGTAATGGTAAGAATCGTTAATTGAGTAAAAAATAAAAATTGCAATAATACTACTTTTTAACTGTGGTGATAACCCTATAGCATGTGCACATGACGGCTAGATTAAGGATCTCCGTCGGGAAAGCTCTGGACTTTACACTTTTTTCCGATCGTTGACAGTATCGCAATGATGTATGAATGACGCATAAATGTCAAATAAATCAAATGCATGCAAAGATATTACAAACAATTTTATTACTTTCTTAGATAATTACTTTTTTCCAATATTTAATACTATCTTCTTTTCACATACGGTGTTCAAATGTACCTCCGTGTATTACAACGCCGCCGCAGCCCGTACCCGAGTATGTCGATGCACATGCGATATAGTGTATGCTCTTCGTCATTTATCCTCCGCAGAAAGCACCAATTAGCCTTTGTCTCATTTCGTCCGCAGTTTCACATTCCGTTTGGTTTGGTACACCATATCTTTTACACAGCCCCACAAATTTAAATAGCCACGAGCATCTAACATTTTTATTTGAAGAATATGACATTCAATAAGTATAGTTCAATGAAAATTTAATTTCAAACATCAGACGGTCTGTCTATTTCCTACCACGCAAGAAGGTTTGTTAGTTAGGTATTTAAGAAGTATTTATTCTTGATTTATTCTTAGTATTTAATTTTTGCAAGTTCATTTGGTGCAACTAACACAACCTACTTGTTATTTTTAATTATTTTAGATAGTTTCCAATTATTCGAAAATAATTTTGTGAAACGTGTTAAGAAACTAAAACCTTTTTATCAGTCAAGGAAACCAGAGATATTTATAAGACGATTGCGTACTTTTGAGTGGTTGTCAATGTCACCATTTGAACTGTCGTTGTAAACAATGTTGTGGTTAGTATTATTAATATTAAGGAATAACATAACTATTTCATTCAAGTATTGAACAAGTGGAACCACTAAGAAAGCGAAAATCCTGCAATGATTCTTACCGTGCTGTAAGCAGACCTAAAAATGGTTAGATGGCAACAAATTAGCATAATTTCCTGTCGAATACTGATTGTTTACAAGTAAGTTCATTGACCCTGTCACCTGTTAGGGTTAGAACAAAGTAGTTTTTTGCGTGGATGTTTAAAAGGTCATAATTTAGAAACGGTTGCCCATATTAACATAGTTTCTATGGAGAAAATATAGAGCTTAGGCTAAACTATCTCCCATTTCCGGAAAGGATCGTCGTGCCTTTCCACCCTGTATATATATAAATGATTTTATTATTTTTATATAATTTTGACCCATGTTCATTCACTGACCTATGTGTTAAAATTGTTAAATATGAAACGGTGTCGTCAACGCCATCTAGCCGACCATACGCCAAAGGTGTGTGCGCCATCTTGCATCTATCCGAGAATGACTTTTTCTTGATTTCCGAGGCACGTTTTTTCCTTAGACTTTATTCATCTTATACGAAGTTACATATGTCTTTGATAATACTAACAGTAAAACGTTACAAATCAAATTAGGTACCAATTTGGCGCTTTTGGTTGTTGCAAATAAAAGTATAACGCGGTACAAATAATTAATCTATATTACAGACGTTGTGCATAATAATTTTCCTTCGTATTTTCACGGACGTAGGAACATGTCTTGCTATTTCAGCCAGTCTCGGTACAAAAAGTACTGAGCTTGACTGAAGTAGCATGACAAATACGAACGTTCCTGAGAAAATACATAAAGTACATACAAAACAATTATGCACTACATCTGTACATGTATTCACGACCGTTTTAAGGATGACGGATTAGACCGGGCCGTGCCCGGGCCGGAGCTTCCGGAGCTTACTTTTCTATGACATGACATCACGTGATGTTTTCCATAGAAAACGATGCGCCGGAAGCTCCGGGCCGGACACGGCCCGGTCTAACGTGAGTAGCAATGTACAAATTGCAGAACATTCCCAAAAAGCGGAAACGTTCTCGATAATGTTCTCAGAACATTCTGCAACATGGAAATTTATTGTTCCGCCATCTAGGATTTTTCCAAAAAAAATTTTTTGTCATAGGAATCAAGAGGCCTCTATCTCCCGCCATGCCAAATCTCAGCGCGCTCGGACCAACTTGAAAAAATTAAAAAAAAACGTCGACCATTTTGTTTTTTTGTTTAATGCAGTTTGTTTTGTCTCGGGGCCCTCTATGACATTTGGTCGAGCACCCCCACCTATCACGCACCGTTTAAAAGTTGCCATACAAAATAGAAGTGGCCAGTTTTCACGCAATTGTAGCATTTTTCCAAAAAAAAAAATTTATAGGTATTTAGGGGACCCCGAGATTCCATGACCAAAATTTCAGCGCGCTAGGACAAACTTGAAAAAATAAAAATAAAAGTTGGCCATATTGAAAAAACATGGCCGCGTCAATAACTGCCAGGGTCCCTGTATGACATTTGGTCGAGCACCCCCCACCTAGGTCTGACCGTTTGGCCGGGCCGTCATACATTTTTCTGACCGGAAGCGGTAGACTAAAAGTCGGAATTTTCTGGGGGTAAGGATACTACACCTAAACTATCGTGAATATTCATGGTATAAACTACGATAAATAAATAAATTCTCGTTCTCGAGAACATTCACAGAAGTTACCGAAAAATTCTCATGTGGAAAGTTTCGCAACTTTGGAAAGTTCTCGTGCGTGCATTGCTAAACGTGAGTCATCCTTTACTGTCAAAGACCTCGTCGACTGGGCTAACAAAGCGTCTGCGATCCGTTCTACGCTCAGTTACTGCGCCACGAGTATTAGTTACCCGACTGGTTATGTCTTAATTACCTGACTGCACTCGTAAAGGAGGCTATTGTTGGCCGAGGGTTATGCCCGTTTAGTTTCGCGACTGACTGAGTTTAAGCAATTTAATATTTATCTGTTTCTTGTGTGTTATAAAGTGAAGCTGTTAAGAGGATAGTTAGATGACCATGTCTCCATATAAAATTATACATATAATCCATTCAAGATTTGAAGATAAAATTCTAAATTTGAAGATTGTAGATTTAAATTTTATTAAAATATTGAAAAAGACTTGTAAGTAAGAAAAATATACTTAAAAATATTTTGTCAACGTATGTAATTCTGCTCTCCTTAAGATCCAGCCTTATAGCTAAAGGATGACTCACACTAGTCCGGGGCGTGCCCGGGCCGAGGCGTCCGACACGTATTTTTTATGACGGCTGATCGGTGATCACGTGGTGCTTTGCATAGAAAACGAAGCACCGGAAGCTCCGGCCCGGCCACGGTCCGCGCGGTCTAGCGTGAGTCATCCTTTAAGCTTCTCTCATGAACACGTCAGGGTAGTGTGAGGCAAGGAAGGCTTGCTCCAGCTGTTGGTATGTATACCTAGGTACTTACAGCAACTCTGCTCCCCTTAAGGTCCAGCCTCATAGCTAAGGCTTCTCTCATGAACACGTCAGGGTAGTGTGAGGCAAGGAAGGCTTGCTCCAGCTGTTGGTATGTATACCTAGGTACTTACAGCAACTCTGCTCCCCTTAAGGTCCAGCCTCATAGCTAAGGCTTCTCTCATGAACACGTCAGGGTAGTGTGAGGCAAGGAAGGCTTGCTCCAGCTGTTGGTATGTATACCTAGGTACTTACAGCAACTCTGCTCTCCTTAAGGTCCAGCCTCATAGCTAAGGCTTCTCTCATGAACACGTCAGGGTAGTGTGAGGCAAGGAAGGCTTGCTCCAGCTGTTGGTATGTATACCTAGGTACTTACAGCAACTCTGCTCTCCTTAAGGTCCAGCCTCATAGCTAAGGCTTCTCTCATGAACACGTCAGGGTAGTGTGAGGCAAGGAAGGCTTGCTCCAGCTGTTGGTATGTATACCTAGGTACTTACAGCAACTCTGCTCTCCTTAAGGTCCAGCCTCATAGCTAAGGCTTCTCTCATGAACACGTCAGGGTAGTGTGAGGCAAGGAACGCTTGCTCCAGCTGTTGGTATGTATACCTAGGTACTTACAGCAACTCTGCTCCCCTTAAGGTCCAGCCTCATAGCTAAGGCTTCTCTCATGAACACGTCAGGGTAGTGTGAGGCAAGGAAGGCTTGCTCCAGCTGTTGGTATGTATACCTAGGTACTTACAGCAACTCTGCTCCCCTTAAGGTCCAGCCTCATAGCTAAGGCTTCTCTCATGAACACGTCAGGGTAGTGTGAGGCAAGGAAGGCTTGCTCCAGCTGTTGGTATGTATACCTAGGTACTTACAGCAACTCTGCTCCCCTTAAGGTCCAGCCTCATAGCTAAGGCTTCTCTCATGAACACGTCAGGGTAGTGTGAGGCAAGGAAGGCTCGCTCCAGCTGTTGGTATGTATACCTAGGTACTTACAGCAACTCTGCTCTCCTTAAGGTCCAGCCTCATAGCTAAGGCTTCTCTCATGAACACGTCAGGGTAGTGTGAAGCAAGGAAGGCTCGCTCCAGCTCCTCCAGCTGCCAGGAGTTGAAGTTGGTGCGCGAGCGCCGCCGCTTGCCGCTGTCGCCGTCGTCGTCCACGCCACCTGGTGGGGAATAGGTCGAGTTTAGATCGTATTTACTGTTTACAATTGCTATTTTTTTCTTGCACATACATATACCTAATGTGTATATTGCAATGGGTCTCTATTGTTTCCCAAATAGTTTTGTCATAACGTATTGTTTGTCCGAATTATCGTTAGTCATAATTGGTTTTTCTCAGAAACGCATAACTTTTCAGGATTGCCATAAAACACACCTAACCTAACCTAGCCTATCTATAGAATAACCTTACGAAAATCCTGAAATTTAACGGTTTCAGTTTTATGACTAACGATAATATGACAAACAATACATTATGACTTAAAACTTTATGGGAAACAAAGGGACCCCATATTGCAATACATGCTGTGTATATATGATATTATTTCATGTAAGCACTGTTGAACTTCATAATGAAATAAACAATAAGAACATTATCTAACGCGCCAGACCAGCGACCTAATGCCCGTTCTATTCAATTTCAATAACATCAAGTCGTAAAACGATTTTACGACGTTTCTACTGATATTACATTAGCTCATTCTTATTTATAATTGTAAAATAACAACACGGTTTAATGACTTGATAGTATGTTTGATTCCTCGCGTAATCGTTTCTTATAGAAGCTACGTTGAACATTCAAAATAATTAAATACATTTTCCTAATTGACGGCGATTTTTCGTAATTCGAACAAACATTTTAGTATAAACCACTGATATAAAATGTTCTACATGTTTTTCCATATAACTCGTTGTGTAAGCCAATACTAAATTAATTAAGTAAGGCTGGCTCGTTCCTCGCCCAACGGATTGGCATAGCCATCCAAAGGGGGAACGCAGCCAGCCTTATGGGAACCCTTCCACAGGGATCGGACCTGGGTGATCTAGCCTAATATATACATATTGGGCTAGGTCACCCATGCTGTTTTTCTTTTTTAGGTATTAGTTTTAGTTTTGTAGGTAGTTTTAATTTTAGGTTATCTTTTATTGTTATAAACAGATATAGGTACTTCAAATATTTTATTAATAGGTACCTATTACACATTGCTTAAAAAAATAGGATTACAAAACAAATTAATTTGAAATTTCATTCCACTTTTCTCGTTCCAAATCAAAAGTTCACTTATTACTTATTATATTAGGCACTAATCGAGTAGTAACTTCTATTTTTTTAATATTTCTTTATAATAGTTTTCCATATAATATTTTAATTATTCTGAATTTTGACTCAATTTATTAAGTCTTATTTTAATTTTAGTTTAGTTTTTAATCATAATGTTATTCGATATATTTAATTTCTTATTTTATAATTCCGAAACTAAACGTAAATGTGATAGCTTCAACTTCTTACCAGATGAAATCAAAGCAATTAAGATATACGTAGATAACCATAAAATATCTCAAACTATAATATTTCTAATATTTCGGCAACTCAACTCAATTCAATAGATATCAATATACATTGTCTATGAAAAAGCAATTGCACAGAGACATATAAAGATGCTATCTGTGGCCATAAATAATAATAATTCGCCGTTGTTCGCTATCAGCCGCTTGTATCTAATAGAAATATGAATCAGACTTTTATTGAAATACGTGATATAAACGGTTTCGTGTTTGCGAGTTAATTTGTGATGTTGTAGTTAGATACAGTGGTTAAATTGCATTATGAACATAATTAACTTAGTCGGGACGATTTTTATTTAGTTTTAGTTTTTTTTCGTCAGATTTTGATTTTGGTAAGTTGAAGAGCTCCTCATTTTGGGCCTAATAAATACGAATACGTGCGTTTCCGAACTCGGAAAAAAAAATTTCGTAATTTCCCGTTAAGTTACGAAATACAATACCATACGTTTTCGTAACTTAGAGGAAGATTGTTATAAAGGACGTCGATGAAATTGCGCTTATACTTACTGTACAGAATCGGGAACTCTATCTGTTCACCTAATTTTATTCAAAACTAAAAAAAAACAACAATAAATAAACATTGGCCCACATAAAAGATAGACCAAGATAAGTCTACAGCGATTTTGACAGCTCAAACTCTGCAAAGGCTTAAATTAAACGCCAAACTTCTATGAAAAAGTGACGTATAAATAACACTTGCACAGTATATGCTACAAAAGCGTTGCAGAATTATCTTGGCCTAACTCAACAGTTTCGTGTTTGTGAGCCAATTTGTGTAGATATAGTTAGGTAGGTACAGTAATTGTATTGCAAAATGCACCTAATTGACTTAGTCACGCTTTGGCTGTGCTGTCATCTAATTTGGCATTATTTTAACGCCTTTTATTAACTCTAGTACGGTTTTTGTTAAGTAACGTGGATGTTTTAATTATTTTGATTTATGAGAATACACAAAAATCGAATTTACGAAAGACTGAAACGCACGAATGAAGAACTAAATCAGAAAACGAAATTTTTTATCGGGGATACGAAAATTTTCGTAATGGTAGGTCATATTTTTAAGACTGGAAAGATGCACCTTATCACGTTTTATTTCACATTAGGCATATTTATGTTACGTACTTAGGTATGTTTCTCCATTTTGGATTTCACGGGCCTATAAATCCCGGTCTTTTGATGGGCTTGCGTGGGGATACAGATCCAACCCGTAGAGGCCCTTTCTGCCCTCCTAAGCTAAATAGCGGTATTTGCATAAAATTTTCATTGAAAATACGTCCTTTTAGCTTAGGAGGGAAGGACGTATTTTCAATGAAAATTTTATGCAAATACCGCTTTTTAGCTTAGGAGGGCAGCTTTGGAAAACTTTAATGTCATGTAACTTTATGTGACATGACATTAAAGTATGTTATTATTATGTGACAAAGTAAATAGTTTAATCTGAATAGTTCAAAATTTAATACAGGGCAGCGAGGTTTTAGATACTAATCTACATTTTTGTAATTATTGACTTAAATAAAACCCAAAAATTATAATAGTTTATACAAAGATTTCTGCTTGTGTTTTATTAAGTTTACTATCATAGAGATAACTTTTTAAATATTCTTGTAGATAATATTAAGGTACAGTCAACGGTAAAAATATGGGTGTATTAGACAACTTAGTCAAAAATATGTCCCATAGTTCTTAATTCACTGACATAAGAGTTATGGGACATATTTTTGAGATGATTTGTACACCCATATTTTTACCGTTGACTGTACCTAGTATGCTCCACTTCGTACCTATGTAAATATGTACTAAAGTGTTATTAAATAATATTAATAAATTCAAAAAATCGAGCAGCCTCACTGTGCAGAGGGGGAACACGGCGAGTGTCCTGGGAACAATGCCTCAGGCTAATTTAGGTTTAGACTTATGATCATAATGTAATAATATGTTTACAAGTTGATTATAATTTACATGTTTCGAGCAAAAATCGTCTATCAAAGCCGCAGACTAAAACAAAGCGTTATAATTAACTGTTCGAATTTATTAACCACATTACACCCCCAAATAGATACTTTCGCCCCCTCCTAAAACGCCAGACCAAATTAAACCGAGCCAAAACTGCCTAACTTCACAAAACTAGTGTATATTGAACTCTACTTACATTATAACTACAAGTAGTCAGGGGTCAGACTTAAACTGGTTTATCTTAGTGAAGTATTGCTTTAGAATTGCGGTCTGCCCAAGGCAGTCGTTTGTTTTAATACAAAATCTCCCGTCTCGCTCGCTCTTGGAGGTGGGCGTGTAGTGTCGTCTCGCTCGCGCCCAATTTGGTTGTTAAGGCGACAGCGCGTAACGCATTGGGGTGTTTTTAGGAGGAAAATTCATTTGGAAGCGTTTAGGTTCAGGGATATGATATTGATAGATATGTTAGTTATATTAAAGTTAAAGTTTCGTTTTTTTATGGTTATCTATACAATTGTAGTTCATTATAGTAGCACTTATTTTATTTTACCTATACACACAGAACATAGGCATTTATATTTCTTTAATAACTTTTTTGTCGTTTTTTTGTCCGATGAGAATGGACCTATTTTAGATAATAAAATTAAGTTACAGTATAGATACAATATTAATAATCACACAAACAATTAACCGATTAAAAAAAATCTACTTACATAACTTTATTATAAGATCGTAACATTTCACATTTGTGTAGTATTTTTAATCCGAGCACTTTGATTTTGTCTCAAAAAAAATCTACCAAAAACTCATTTGAAACTCCTCAAATTATTACCAATGTCCATACATAGGTACAATTTGTATTATTTCAGTACATTGTATTATTTTAATTACTCACGTTACGTTAAAGCAGTTATTACCAAAACAGGAGCGCTTTCTCTTAATCACTTCTAATTTATTTAGTCGAGCCAAACTCCGTAATTTATAGCCATCCCCGTCCCACCCCCGTTCCGCGCGTATACTCGTCTCTCTCTGGAGACCATTTTTAATTAAAATCATCGGGAGAGCGGGAGAATTAGAAATTATATTCTATTTTCAAAAAGTTGGTCGACGGTTGGTAGATTATCTGTTTTTTATGAGCCCCTGGTCGCGCTCTCGGGTTACGGCGCGGAGATTTTCGTAATTGACTAAGCCACGCCGCCTAGCTTCACTTTAAAGGTTCATTTTGCTTTGTTTTAAGGTGTCTTTATGTAATTTGCTATTTTAATCGTAATGTTTTACTAGTTTACAACAAACTAGTACTATACTGATTACTGAGCAACTTTTACTAAAATAATAATATTTTTTAAATTTACTCTCTTAGAAAATGGACCAGCCAAAATGTATGAAACAGCCAAATGTTTTCTTTCGCGATTTCGGGGTTGGTCTCATAGTAAAAGTTGCTCAGTATAATTCTAAAACAACCCTGGCAACGGAAATGCATTTATTTTTTGGCCACCCTGTATAGATAAACCATTTCCATTCGATCACCACATAACACGCATATTATTATAAACAAAAATAAAAACGAAAAAAAAAAACAAATATAAAAAACACTAACATTAAAAAAAACTAATGAAATGTAGGTAGTATGCATGTAATTGCAAAAATCGTATGAAGAAAGAAGAAGAGTATGAACGATAAACTAAACAAATTAACGAAGAACTAAATCGACCGTACGAAAATGTATAGTGCCGAAAAGCGTAAAACCTTCTCAATAAAGCCTATTTATGTAGTCACAAACATTTCACAATTTATATCTACTGAGGCTGTACTGATAATGGCATGCCATTAGATAAATATTACAATTATGAATGCACTAAATTATGAATTAACCTTACGGCGTTATAGTTTTAACTTCTAACCCCGAATATAGTAAAGGTGACTATACAGTTTACATCCCAAGAGTGCAATAAAACATGCAAGAGTGAGTAGGGGCTGGCTCTACACAAATATTTCAAGTTCATAAGATACATTGCAAATCAACCTATAGAAAGAGTCCCGTTTATGTTGTTCTTGGTAGTAGTACCAGATTTTCACTATCAGTCGGCAACCTTCCTATTTCTGGAAAAATATTAATGTTTTCCCCTACCGTCCTGTAGGTTGTAGGATATTTTGTCCTTTTGTACAATAAAAAAAGGTTATAAAATTTATGACAAGACATAAAAATAATATAATAATTTAGCCTATATACGTCCCACTGCTGGGCACAGGCCTCCTCTCAAGGACGAGAGGGTTTGGGGACTTCACATACACCTTTGAATTTCTTCGCAGATGTATGCAGGTTTCCTCACGATGTTTTCCTTCACCGAAAAGCTAGTGGTAAATATCAAATGATATTTCGTACATAAGTTCCGAAAAACTCATTGGTACGAGCCAGGATTTGAACCCGCGTCCTCCGGATTGAAAGTCGGACGTCATATCCACATAAAAAATCACAAACAATTTATATCCTGTTTTAAACAGAAAAAAATATAACAAATCCAGATCAAATTAATAACCTGTGTTACAATTAAAATAAGCCTCCGCGTACAGGTAGGTACGTAATCGTACCTACTGTAGTTATTCAAAACTAAACCGCAATTTCCTGAAACCGTATTAATCACGTTTTCGCCGAAAGTGTCAATAAAACTGCTCGTCTCACGAAAAAACCGACGAATATTACCAAGAATCAATCGAGCCCAGGCCCGGACTCGACCGCACTCCGGTTTAATTCGGGAAATTGTATCACAATACCGATTATAAAGCCATATAAACCTACCGATTTAAAGTGGCTTACACTCTTTTGAAGCTGTGGTTTGTTAATGTGGAACAAGCCCGATAATTAGGTATAATGTTCACACCAGTGATCGGGTTTTCGGAATCGAATTAAAATAGTTGAAGTTGACTTCTGGAAATTCACACGTATTTTACAGTTTCGTTTCACGTTTCGTGGGTGCAGTTTTACTAAAGGTTTCTTACAAGTTGAAAATGTCAGTGATACAGAGATATACAGGGTGGAACATTTCTAGAGACTGAGCTGAAAGGATAGTGTTATCTAAGTGATCTACAATCGAGTTATTATAATCGTTAAGCTGGATTAAAAAGGACAACAAAATCATTAAAATGAAATATTTTATATCAGTGACAACCCTACAAAGTTATTTACATATTAAATTGACACTGTCATGTCATTCAATAGGATCTACTTGCTAGGGTTGAAACATACAGATTTTTGCACTAATGTTTAACAAACTGTATCTCAAAAACGGTTAGAAATATTAACGTGATTAATAAGTGAAAAATAAAGTACGAAGCCTAAACAATTACCCGTTTGCGTAAAAGTCCTTCGTTCTGTTCCACCCGATATATGATATAGAGTAGGTATAATACTAAACAATATTTTATAAGTCATAGTCGTAAGTACTTACTAACAAAAATGATCTGTTTGTCCTTAAATAAATGAAATTGAATTGAATTGATGATGATTTTAGTGTCGCAATAAACCGTAATTTATTTAATTGCTTTAGATTGTTGTGTAACGTAGTCGTGTGACTTAAGCGGACTTTTAACACTGTTTCTATAAATTGAGTATTCAATTATTAAAAAGTATGTTTGCTGGTTCACCTCAATCTCAAAATCAATAATCCTGACACCTCATGTTTTTACGAAAGGAAAATTGCGTGGCCATGATGGTGCTCGTTTAATCCAGTTTCACACGCATAAACAGCCCATAAGCAGCCAAGCAAACCAGCAAGATAACTCACGTAATAACATATATTTCGATTACATACAAGTACAAAGATTAGCAATTTTAATAACAAAACTCCCGCGAGACACAGACCTATGGAACTATATTAAAACGGGTCACAGTTTGCGTCGGTCCGCCTGCTCCCGTTGAAGCTCCTCGTTATGGACCGTGAGTGACCCGGTTTAATATACATATTTATAACGTCACAACTATTACAAGGCACTATTTATTGTCACTTTTAGTTTCCTGGCGACACATTTTGCACACAGCTAATAGATTAATTAAATATTAAGCGTAAATAGTAGTGTGCCGAGTCCGAACCTGTTCGGCGCGGGCGCACCGCTAATGACTTAATTCAAGTATCACAGCGCACACTGCGCAGCAGTAAGTACACTCGCTCATTTATACACATTCATGTTTACAGTTGTTTATATGTATTTAAACTGGGTATTACTCATGTATTTAGGAACACGTCGCTTTTGTAGACCAACTTAAGTAAGGAGTAGTTTAATTTTATTGTCACCTGTACGGATATGATGGTCGTTCTTGTCTACGTGACAGCGTGATAAAACGCTTTCTATCCCACGGTGTTAAACAGTGACAGTTATTTTATCACGTGGATAAAGATAAGATAATACGCCGGCTGTATCGATATACTGATCACACTTGTCTAAGTGACAACATATAATATGTAGAGTCTGGCTACTGAAATATTACACAAATGTTTGGCGGGAAATTCAAAAAATCTTGGGCTGGTCACACTGTGTGTAGTAGGAATTATAGTTTTGATACTAGAAAATATTTTTGATT
The DNA here is from genome assembly GCF_910591565.1 of Cydia splendana. NCBI lineage: Eukaryota > Metazoa > Arthropoda > Insecta > Lepidoptera > Tortricidae > Cydia > Cydia splendana. Next base: position 775,304 of record NC_085965.1, on the reverse strand, counting down.
TACTGTGCACACGTAAGGTACCTAAGGATATAAGTTAAATATACGTTGACGTGCACTCAAAGTCAGCTCACATAATTTCTACCACTATGTAAAGTACAGTCAACGATAAACACATAATACATATGTTAACACTTTCTCACCATATACCATTGTAACAAGGCGAAAAATTAAATGTAGTTTAAATAAGACCTAGCTCGATAATACCGTAATATTAATCCATCACCAAAAAAATACATAAGTACTATGCCAAATAATAATATGCTAAATGCTAAGTATCAAAATATTTATAGAGCACCAACCTCCTAATTTGTTTACATTTGTTTAGGAGTTGTAAACATTGCAGTTTTTCGTTATACAACGCTACACGTCGACTTCGCACATTGTCGAAATTATTTAAGAGCTTAAATAATAGTTTGCGAACCTCACTCAGTATAGACATTATTAATATTATTTAAAATAAACCCCTTATAAACCCCTTATAAAATGACATAAATTGACAACTGACTTTTAGCTTTTTTTTAAATCATAGACAATTAGTGATACAACAACGAAATATCTGTCAACAATTTTTGGCTAGCTAGACTCTAGTAACAGTTTCATTCAAGCGTAACTGTTGAAAATCACCCACCCGCTAGTATTTTTTATTTACATATTTATAAGTAGGTAATTTAGGTACTATTTACCATATTATCTATATCCGATAGGTAACTATCTTGCCTTAAACAACAATTACCAAATTAAATACAATTTAAAACCTATATATTTAAATACGAATATCATACAGTATAGGCCATAGAATAAAACAACTGAAAACAACACACTCTAAATTAGCCAGACGACATTCGTCGGGGTCGTCCATTAATTACATCACACAAAATTTCGATTATTAGGGTTCCGTACCCAACGGTTAAAACGGGACCCTATTACTAAGACTCCGCTGTCCGTCCGTCCGTCCGTCCGTACGTCTGTCACCAGGCTGTATCTCGCGAACCGTGATAGCTAGACAGTTGAAATTTTCACAGATGATGTATTTCTGTTGCCGCTATAACAACAAATACTAAAAAGTACGGAACCCTCGGTGGGCGAGTCCGACTCGCACTTGTCCGGTTTTAGAAACCCCTCCCCCTTGCCATACTTTTTCATATGGTACCTACCGCGAAGATATCCCGTATTACGTGAGCGGTGTAGCAATAACTCTGTACACCGAGCCTAAGTATTCCTACTCTATTTTGTCTACCTATTGTACAGACAGACAGTATAGTCAATAATTCATCCCGTGTTATCAAAATTAATTTAAGATCAAATAATCATTTTCATGTCCTTCGGTGTATTTTATGTCGTCGATGTATTTATTGGCACTTTTGTAGTGAACCTGGCACCGTCATGCCAACATTGCCGACCGCCGGCTGCAATTTGCCCGCGATCCCGAGAAATTAATTCCGAAAATCACCGGCAATCAGCAACTTATAATTTGGGCCCAAATTTGCCTTTTCGGGACACGCGTTGGCGCAGGGACGCATTTAGTGGCGAGGAATAATTGGCCTTTTGTCGCTACGAGTATCGCTGTTAATAAGCCGCAATTTTCTTGTTAATAGACTAGTTTACTAGAAATTAATGCAATTGTTGTACAGCAACCATGAAATATTACAAAAATACACGAGGATAGAAGCCAAACACCTGGATCGTCACACGATACGTCTATATTAGTTTAAGTATGTAGTAAATATCTATTAATAATCTCGATAGTTAATAGTAAAATAGCTTATTTAGAAAGTTTAGTTTTTTCTTTGTCTGTATACCTAACCAACCGATTGAGGAAAGTAATCCTATATGCAATAGTTTTATTAATTACTTACTTAACAATAAAAGTAAACTCCATATTTTCACCTTTAAATGCCAATGCAACTTGAAGTATAATTAACTGACCAAAAATAACTATTTTACGGTTATTAAAATTGCCGTGTCAACCCAAACCCAGCGGAGCCAATAATTTAACGTTTTAAGAATTCAATTGGCATAATCCACCAATCTAATTAATTTTTCACATAAATCCATAATAAGGGTCATTATGGGTCGCCTGAACTTTTATGAAGACATCGTATAAAATGGCTTCATTACGGTTCTGCGAAGCGACAGAGGCCATAATTGAATTTATGTACATAAGCTTGGAAACCTGTACTGGGTATGACTGTAGAAGTGTAGACTGGGACAGTAGGCTAGCTAAGCCCGTTTAAATAAAAGTACCATTACAAGGCGAACCGAAAGGTCGTCTAAAAATACGGGTGATCTATTTATTTATTTACTGTAGCAATATTAAAGTATCTATTTTTTTTATATAGATTGTGAGCTTTAATTTAGTTCATAAGTACTTACGTAGTTTTATTGAATTTTTAAGTAGTAGTTGCATTTAATGCTAATAATTTTGTTTTTATTAAGTTTTTCCTGTTTCATATTATGTGTTCAATAAAAGCACTTTTAACACATTTTTAAATATATTTATAGTTTAAATAAGAATTGATTTATCAAGATCGAGAACAAATCGGTCACGAAATTAAATCGAAAAAGCGATAAAATCAAACGAATAAACGAAAAAATTTAATATAGCTTTTAACAGGTTTTAGAGTAAGGTGTTTATTATGTGTAATAAAAAATAAAATTGGGCACACTAATTGAAATTTGCAAAATATAACTCTAGTAGGTATTGTGGTGTCATAATATAAAATAATTAACCTTTAATGGTGTTTTTTACGACGGATATTAATGAATAACCTTGTGAACTGAAAACATTAGGAGCATTTAGATCAAAATCTCTCAGATTTCATTTTTTTATTATAATTCTATTACAAATTAATTCTTCATTAACCAATGAATTGTATCAAAAATCCTGGTGAGGGCATTTATTTGTGTGTGTTTATCACAAATATTTGTTCCAGAGTTATGGATATTTTATAAGTAAGTATACCTACAAGTATTTAGAAATAAATGCATTTGTATTTGTATTTGTATATATATTATAATTATCGTAGGCCCACAGCATAAGCCAACATAAGCGTTATTGAGCTTACCGTGGGACTAGAACGTGTAAAATTTTCCTTTAATACCTACTTATAAATTTTATGCTATATACCTACTCACCTAATGTTACGTAAGGAAGAACGGAGGCTCCCAACACAAGCTATTTTTGACATTGGAAATGTCTTTTCGTTCGCTCCAGTATACGGTCCGATTTCACGAAAAAGTGCGATCCCCTTATATCTCGGAAAGTTGTGAAGATATGATATTAAAAAATAGGCTCAAAAGACGCATAATCACGAGAGCTGTAAGGTGCAAAAATAATTATTCGAGAAAGTCAAAAACAAAAAAAGTTATGGTCGAAATAGTGAAAATAAAATTCAATTTTTTCAGAATTTTTGATTTTGGTGCTCGATAATTTGGAAACGAAGAATGATATCAAAAATTTGAGAAAAACGGCTCTGGACAATTTAGTCAGCTACAATTTGAGCCTAAAACAAAGACGATCGGGTTAAGGGTTTGCCCTGTAGCCTAACCTTAAAATAGTCAAAAAGTCAGAACGACGTTTTTCACAGGACATTTATGACTTCATGTTTCGCAGAGTTTGTTATCGGTGTTTGTTGTGAATTATCGGGATTATGACGGCAGAATAACACTTGCACTGCGTGGGCTTTCAAAATCGCTGCAGATTTTTCTTGGTCTAAGGGAGGGAGAGAGGGAGAGGGAGAGGGAGAGAGGGAGAGGGAGAGGGAGAGGGAGAGGGAGAGGGAGAGGGAGAGGGAGAGGGAGAGGGAGAGGGAGAGGGAGAGGGAGAGGGAGAGGGAGAGGGAGAGGGAGAGGGAGAGGGAGAGGGAGAGGGAGAGGGAGAGGGAGAGGGAGAGGGAGAGGGAGAGGGAGAGGGAGAGGGAGAGGGAGAGGGAGAGGGAGAGGGAGAGGGAGAGGGAGAGGGAGAGGGAGAGGGAGAGGGAGAGGGAGAGGGAGAGGGAGAGGGAGAGGGAGAGGGAGAGGGAGAGGGAGAGGGAGAGGGAGAGGGAGAGGGAGAGGGAGAGGGAGAGGGAGAGGGAGAGGGAGAGGGAGAGGGAGAGGGAGAGGGAGAGGGAGAGGGAGAGGGAGAGGGAGAGGGAGAGGGAGAGGGAGAGGGAGAGGGAGAGGGAGAGGGAGAGGGAGAGGGAGAGGGAGAGGGAGAGGGAGAGGGAGAGGGAGAGGGAGAGGGAGAGGGAGAGGGAGAGGGAGAGGGAGAGGGAGAGGGAGAGGGAGAGGGAGAGGGAGAGGGAGAGGGAGAGGGAGAGGGAGAGGGAGAGGGAGAGGGAGAGGGAGAGGGAGAGGGAGAGGGAGAGGGAGAGGGAGAGGGAGAGGGAGAGGGAGAGGGAGAGGGAGAGGGAGAGGGAGAGGGAGAGGGAGAGGGAGAGGGAGAGGGAGAGGGAGAGGGAGAGGGAGAGGGAGAGGGAGAGGGAGAGGGAGAGGGAGAGGGAGAGGGAGAGGGAGAGGGAGAGGGAGAGGGAGAGGGAGAGGGAGAGGGAGAGGGAGAGGGAGAGGGAGAGGGAGAGGGAGAGGGAGAGGGAGAGGGAGAGGGAGAGGGAGAGGGAGAGGGAGAGGGAGAGGGAGAGGGAGAGGGAGAGGGAGAGGGAGAGGGAGAGGGAGAGGGAGAGGGAGAGGGAGAGGGAGAGGGAGAGGGAGAGGGAGAGGGAGAGGGAGAGGGAGAGGGAGAGGGAGAGGGAGAGGGAGAAAACATAAAAAAATTCTTTCTTTCTCAGCATGTTGCTGGCGACTGCTAGCAGATAGCTGATGCTGAATCCTGGCAGTACCTAGTGGAGCTCGGGTTTAATACAACATAAAGACACGCTGTTTTGGTCATCGGACTCGTCTCGATGAGCACTTAGGAGAGTAGCACCCAAGATAGAGCTGATGCTGAACCCTGGCTGTACCTAAAGGAACTCAGGTTTGTTGCAACATAGGCACACGCTGTTTTGGTCATCCGACTCGTCTTGATGAGCACTTAGGAGAGTAGTACCCAAGATAGAGCTGATGCTGAACCCTGGTTGTACCTAGCGGAACTCAGGTTTGGTGCAACATAGGCACACGCTGTTTTGGACACCCGATTCGTCATGATGAGCATTACCCAAGATAGCTGATGCTGAACCCTGGTAGTACCTATTGGAACTCAGGTTTGGTGCAACATAGTCAAACGCTGTTATGGTCATCTCTCGTCGCGTCAAACTGCTGTCAAGAAAATTTCATATCTTGCAGCAAATGGGCCGCTGGCGCCGCTGCCGATCATCACTTCTCGAGTTGACTACGGATTTGCCGTGTAATAATTTTCTTGTACTTTGAACATTAATATATCCTGCTTATAAATCGAAAAATGAAATATGTACCTATACGTATGCGCCACGGCGACAATTATTCAAACTTGGATACGCGTGTGGAAATTTTGCAATTTGTTTGTTCACATGCGTTATGTCCAGGATACTTGTGTTAGTCTAAGAATAAAATAATTATCATTCAACGTTGTAGTTTTATTTAGTAACTTTTTCCTTATCCAGACTTTCTCGTCATTTTTCTCAATATTTTTTCGAATTCCGTAGATTCATTTCCAATGTGCTCGATAGTCGTGTGAGGCACGAAATCTGTGAATTTTTCATGCTGGGAGGCTCCATCCATTCCTTAGCTTATATTTATTGTGTAATAAGTTACACAAAAACAAGGAATTTCGTATTTTTTTATATTTATATTAAACGTCTTCTTTTCTTCGCGCACTGTATGTCGTACACAGTGGCATTTCTCAGGACGACTCATTACCCCGCCCGACTAATCGCCAGCCAGCCATTACGCCATATTTAGAATTATTACCAATATACATACTATTTTTTAAAGCATTAGCGCCTATTACACTCGCATTATGTTGCCGATTATAATTTTATGACACCAGCCTTTGGAGAAATTATAGGTTTAGGTGATGATTTTGCCATAATTTGTAGGCTAGGTTATGCCTAGCATTTAAAGCTGCCTTAGCATTTAATTAAGATTAATGTTAATTTGTTGAATAAGATGGCAGTTTGTATCAAATTAGCACGGCTTCGGTTAAATAAGTTGTGTTTTCTGCAATAATTGTACCAAAACATTGTGGAAAAGATCGGGCTATGATAAGACCGCCTATTGCCTGTATCACTATAATATACAGCTTGGCTAAAAAACTACTGCATTCCCGTTGCCAGGGATGTTTTGGGATTATACTGAGCAACTTTTACTAATGACTTCAACCCCGAAATCGCGAAAATCGCATACATTTTGGCTGGTCCATTTTCTAATACGGGAAGATAAAAAGTTTTTAAGCGATTTCGGGGTTGGTTCCATAGTAAAAGTTGCTCAGTATAATCCCGAAACCCCCCTGGCAACGGGAATGCAGTACATTTTTAGCCACCGTGTATACATATTATTGGTGTGCAATAAAGAATATTTAATAGTATTATATATTTTCAGACAAAAATATTGATAAAGCGTATAGTTCATCTCATGTAGAACTTACACATGTAGTGGCACTCCCGCGGACGTATCCCGAAATTTTCTCGAGGTACAACAGTATGGGGTTCTTCAAAAACCTAGTGTACTTACAGATTTTTAAAGGGTTGGCAACGCGCATGTTACATCCCTGGAATTGGAGGCATCCATAGGCTACAGTGACCGCTTACTAACAGGCGGGGCGTATGCTTGTTTGCCGCCGATATTTTATTCATAAAAAGCTCATTGTATTAATAAGGAGGTGAATGAGTTATCTTCATATATTTTTTGTTCTTGTTACGTTACTCTGCTTTTGTAGTAAAAAAATATTCGGGTTTAAGGAATTACTAATACACCTACAATTATTTTGCAAACTTCAGTAACAAAATTAATAATAAATAATAAATAAGACCCTAGCTGAATAAAGGATAATTTCCTTTTATTGAACGATGTAACCTAACGTCATTTACAAGTATTAAACTTTAATTGCCTCTTACCTATTTATCCGTTTTAACCTAAGCACTCGGCGCCATAATTGTAAATCCTAAACTAGCAATAAATAATGATGATGTTAACGAGCTAAGTTGGCAAGGCTCCAAGATGAGCATTGATTGCATTATGGTCGGATTAGCCCCAGGGGAGGGATAAATCCGGCGGCGACGGCCGAACATGCGGCCGGACAATTAGGTATACAGATATGTCAGATACTATTGGGTATTGGGGTCTGCTATAGCCAGAATGTTTTCATACATTCCTACGCTTTGTCCGATGTAAATCGATTATTCTGTATATTTGTACGAAACTCAGTAAATACTTTAAGAACATCCTCATTAGAAATTTTTTTTAAACGGCTTTATGTAGTTCCCTGTGGCTCATATTTTTTTGCACTCTGTGAACCCTTAATGCTGTTTATAAATACATATAAACTTTTAAATATGGTACAATTGTACACGTGAATCCATGATTCACTGCCTAAAATAATGCATGATTTAGAGAAAATTGACTTTCAGAAAGATTATAAACTTGTATTATTGATTGAACAAAAGAACGATTTACATTAGATCAATGAATATTTAATTTACATTCACAGTTACAAAAATAAATCTACAAAACATATTAAGTAGATTGAGCTACGACAAAACAAGTAGGTACCGCTTAGTAATCTACTGAGTTCTTCGTAAGTTCGATTTCGTTTTTCGTTAATCCGTTTTAGGTACTGTTTTAATTTTTAGCTAATTTTACCCTCAACACAATACGCATATTCCATGTCAACTGTGCATATTGCGGCCATAAATTAATATGTCACATTTCACATACGTAATAAGAACATAGTATGTATGTATTTGTACTATCAATAAAGCACAACACTTCCCCCGATAAAATAACAACCTATTTTGGAGTGGATAACAAAAAACTTATTTAAAACCAAATCCCAACTTGTTCAAAAAGTCAAGTGCTCTGCAAAACTTAAACAAAACGTGGCAGGGTCCCTTGTTATTCATAAGGGTTGCATTTCCTATAAAAAGGTCTTAAGCGCCGCGACTTATCAAACCACATACGCTGTTTTCTATTTGATAAATCGTTAAAGAAGGGCTTAAGCGCCATGGCGATGGTTGTCACATACGTCGTTTAGTTCTGGAGATATACGTCTCATGGGGGCCATAACTCTCCGGTATCTGCAGATGTGGTATTATCAGCTGGTCCGTTGTTGTTGGATTCATGTTTTGATTGAGTTTCTAATGTGTATTTGATTATGTGTTTTTGTTGTTTAGGAGTTATTTGTTAGGATTTTCGGTGAAAATTGAAGAAAAAAATTCGTCAGCCAAATTTGTATACCTATGTATAAATTCAGGTAGAATTTTATACCTACTGAATAGTGTTTTACAAATATCTCGTATTTAAATCATTACAATTAGCTAATTAATACCTGACTTTATTCTTACAAAAATATAATCTTACTATACAAACAAATATTCTGAAAATAAAATTACGTTCACGGGTCATATTTTTATCAGATTATTTTTGTACAAAATGTTACAATTTGGTCCGTAAAGATATATCAAACTATTCTCATTGGTGTGAGAGCGGTTGACTCGAAGAAGCTAGTACCTGTAGGTACTTACATACCTACAAAACTACTGGGCCTACGATTGTAAAAAAAATACAGAAAATAGTTATTTACCTATTGATTACAGGAAAACATATAAAAAGTCAAGCGTGAGTCGGGCTTGAGTTTGAGGAGTACAATCTGTTTTAATTATTTGCTCGTTGGTTGGCTAAATCACTCAAGCCTCCAACTCGCATGTATACGAAACGCAATGGGAATACCGTGGCCACAGACCGTTAATCCGGACATTAGGATTGGCCGGATTCCGGAAAAAACCCACTCCAACCCATGCCTTGAGTAATTACAAACATTTACATAATTATCTATTCAACACGTAAGTTTATTACATTCAAGTACAAGCAAAGCATAAAGTTAACCATCGGCAAACATAAGCTTTTTGCTCAACTGGTAGGGGATACCTTAAGGCACTTCGCGCATTACTCTGGCCACACTTGGGATGGGACATGGAGGATTTTACATGTAGAAAAATTTGCTACCTGAAGAAAGATGACTAACAGGCATATTCGAATTTTAGTTATTGACCGAAGCGAAGCGAAGGTCTACGTTTTGACTCGGGCATTTTGCTTTCGTATGTCCGGATGTTCTCCTATACAGGTCGCAATTCTTAACCGATTCTCATGAAATTTTTTGACCAGATTCTATGACTAAATAAATTTTTTTTGTCAATCCGGTTTTTGGATTTTTTTAAAAATGGCGGAGTCGTGATACCTGTCGCCTAAACAAATAGTCGTATCGATATCATAAGAGTTTTTTCTTTTTGATATATGTTTATAGATTAAAGGGCCAAAAATTCAGAAAATTTGTATCGCTGGTTTCGGCGGTATTTTGATATTTAGTTTTTACTTGAGATTGAGTAGCTAAATTTCGTCAGCTTTAGTACGAGTAAGAACTATAATGGCGCATTTTGCAAACGTTCGCTTTTTTGTTTGCATCGGGAGGTCCCTGGTTCCATCCCCAGTAATTGTATGCTGCTACATAACTTTTTGTATTTTTTTATACTTAAATTTCGTATCAATTGGTGTTTTTTATTTCATTTTTTTATTTTGAAAAAATTAAAAAAATCGTATTTAAATCAAGCGCGGGCTAAGCGTATTCGTTTATTTTTTGCAAGAGATGATGGCTTTTTCCGCTTTAAAGAAAATTTGATTCTTAAATATACGGCGCCATACCTTTGGCCTATGCTCGTCTAGATGGCGACACCATTTTATATTTAACAATTTTTACTCATATCAGTAATCTTTTACTGGGTCAAAATCATATGGCGTTCTAAAAATAAATAAAATCATTTATCCATACATACATACATTTTTTTGATATATTTTTTTTTCATTTTCATTTTAATCCTGTATCGAAAGATGGCAGTAAATTTACTGTGACTACAAAATTTAGTATGACAATAACCCTCTACTACATATAGGGACCGTGCGCGTTGGAGGGTCTGCCATCTTGTGGCCTGAATCGGAAACATGTACATTGCCAAAACAAGTTCTACCATCTACCGTTCTTGTAGGTACGTTTCCTTATGCATAGTAGGTTCTGTCATGTTGTGGGCTACATCGGAAGCATAAACGTCACATTTACGCCTCACGCCAAAAATCTGACGGCTCCTATGCTACCCTCTATAGTTCACGCGCGCCCACTATAGGGACCGTGCGCGTTGGAGGGCCTGCCATCTTGTGGCCTGAATCGGAAACATATGTGCACATGTACATTGCCAAAGCAAGTGCTACCATCTACCGTTCTCGTAAGTACGTTTCCTTGTGCATAGTAGGTTCTGCCATCTCGTGGGCTACATCGGAAACTACACATCTACGCTTCGCGCCAAAGATCTGACGGCTCCTGTGCTGCCCCCTATAGTTCATGCACGTCCCCTATACACTTTGTTCTCTTTAGATTAGATATTTAAATTCTTACTCGAGAATAAGTAACCAAATTTCGCCAGCTCATCTAAATGCTATCATAGCGCAGTTGGAAAGACGCTTACAAGCAAGGATATGGGATAGGTACCCGGTTCGATCTCCAGTAAATGCAACTTTTTTTATTTATTTTTTGCACTTAAACATCGTATTGCTGATTGATCAAGCGAGCGCGAAGCGCGAGGTAAGCGTATTCGTTTGAGTTTTTGTTTGAACATTTTTTTAGCGGTTTAAGTTCAAGGGCATGGCAGTTCCAGGAGTCAATTTCCACTTACGTTAGGGGCTATTCATAAATTACGTCATTTCAAATTAGGGGGCGGGGGTCTGGACATCGGATGATGGTAGCATGACGTAGGAGGAAACAGGGTCACATGAAGCATGATTTTTGGATGATTTTAGGGGGGGGGGGGGTCAAAATCGTCAAAAATAGATGACGTAATTTATGGACAGCCCCTTAGCATGGGCGGTCACCATCCATAAATCGCAGGGATTAGGGGTTTGGGATCAGGGAACTAGCTGTAGGTTGCTCGTACGTAGCGCTTTCCCGGGCTCAAAGTCTCGCCTCGCTAAAATGGCCCATAATTTCCGCAAATCATTTTTTCTTCGAGGCAATTACTCCGTTCTCATTTTTTCCCAGTGGAATTTCTTCGCTTTATTTAATTTTTCGTGGACATTTTTTCATAAACTAAATTTTCCCTTTCTCAATTTATTCCCTTTTCTTTTTGATCCCAGTAGTTAAAATAACCAGTAGGCTTTTTTTTTCACTAACTAAATATTCTCTATCTCCATATTTTCTCTTTTTTTAATTTTTTTTTTTTTTTTTTAATTAAATAAGGTTTTTTTCAAATAGGTAGGTTAGGGTTATTTTTTTTGATGACCCTAAAAACGAAACTGCTCCCAGAGATAGGTAGGTTAGGGTTATTTTTTTTGATGACCCTAAAAACGAAAGTGCTCCCAGAGATAGGTAGGTTAGAGTTTTTTTTTTTTTGATGACCCTAAAAACGAATCTGCTCCCAGATATAGGTAGGTTAGAGTTATTGGCTGACAGCGTTTGGTTTTTTACTTGTAGTTTTTTAGATTATGTTTTAATTTTAGTGTTTTTGATATTTGTTGTATGTGAAATACCTACAAGAAACAAATATAATTACTACACTATTAACATACAGTAACAAGAAAATATTATCCTTGATATTTAAAAGAACGAAAACTATACGGAAAAGATTAATTTAAAAATATTAAAAATAGGCGATTGCGGAAGAAAACCATTGGGAAAATATGGGAACGGAGTAATAAAATTGCTACCGAGAATGAATGATTTCGGGAAATTATGGGCAACGCAAAATATGAGAACGGAGTAATTGCCTCGAAGAAAAAATGATTTTCGGAAATTATGGGCCACACTCGACCGAGAAAAGTCTGCAGAGATTTTGACACTGGCACAAATAACATTGGCACTGCGTGTGCTGTCAAAATCTCTGCAGACTTTTCTTGGTCTAACTCTATCCACTTTTCTATACAATTAGTATGGCGACGTGGATACTTAAGGGGCATCGACCGTACACTGACATCGGGATGATATTTTTATTATGTTATTTAGTAGTCATCGTGCGTTTCGCTGACGCCAATACATATACGGACAAGAACGAGTGAAATGCACGATAACTAAATGACATGAGTTAGATGTCTTTCTGATATCAGTGTAAGTTTGAATTGGCCTGTTAGCCAAAAATTGTTTCGTATGTCCATATGTTGTACTCTACAACGTGGCTCAGCACGGTTCCATTTTTATCGACTATCACTACGCGCGTCCCTTTCGCACTTACATACTTGTTAGAACGTGACAGGCTTGGTGACAAGGGATAAAAACTCGACCGTGCTAAGCCGCCTGGTCGCATATCTAAACAAATTCCCGAATTTTGTAAGCAATTGATAGTTAAGTTTTTATGGTCAAATTAGATTCTCTAAATTCTTCTAAACAACGGAACCATACATTTATTCAGTTTTAAGCTCTGCTCGCGAGGTCTACAGCTCACAGAGCCACTAGTTTTATTTGTTTCCGATGTGGTATTGACCTGTCAGTGTTAGAAGTGACGTTTTCGGATGAAGAAATGTCACTTTTGGCACATACAGATCTGTTTGATATAGGAAACGGATCGAATAACTAAAACTCGAAATGGCCTCTTAACTTAACCTATTGTAGTTTCTTAAATTTCCATATCAATAAAGCCTACTCCACCGATCTTCGCAATTAAAAAGTCATTTCGAAACTGGTCGTTGCCTTCCAAGGCGAGCCAATCAATATTTCCGTACTAATATTAAATGTTTATGACACGCCATTTTTTTCCGCATAAAACAGCAGTTAAAAGCGTATTTTAAGGAGTGCTTATTATATTTAAGTTCAATGATCATGTTGTTATTGTTGTTGCTTTATAAGGATCTGTACTAAAGGTGAATTGTTTTACTGATTTATAAACATGATTTTAATTATTTATAATAAATAAAGTCAATACAGGATTACCTACTATAAACCATGATTTACAAAATGCTACTAATAACTGAAGGGCTTAAGAACTATTTTATCCAAACATAAAACTAAACTAAACTACTTATTTAATAATATTATTAGGCGTAAGAAAAAACTCAAAAATGATACCTAATTAAAAATACAAATGAACAAACTAATAATTGTTAAAGGTAACTATTTCAAAGTTCCATCAAATTCAAAACTAGAAAATAAGAATTATTACAATGCCGATGCGTCACACACATGTATACAAAAATCCTCATAAGGCCGTGACGACGACGATACAGAAAAAGACAAATTCAGCTATTTGTAGTGGGATTTCTTTTCATAAAACAATGTGTGCTTAAACTATATTTTATCAAGCAGATACGTCTGCGAGCGATACTACAATTGTTTATATTAAACGAAAAATGAAAAACTAAAAAAATGGTTAATACTTATAGCCAGTTATAGCGGTCGGACCGGTGTTCCAAAAGTCGCCAATTCGAGTCTTGCCCGAAGCGATGAATTTTTCTATTTTTCCGTCAATGTGTTTATCCAAAAGTTAAAACTACACAAAACGCATCCAATATAAACAATGCAAATTATCATTAGCAAGTTGGTAGGGCCGATACACGGGGGCCACATTACTGCAGATTTATGGCGGTTATCAGAGGGGAAATAATTACGGGCTCCGTATTAATCAGACTCGTTTAACTTTCGATTGAGACAAAGCAGACTTGGTGCAGGCCGAGATTGAAACGGGCGTAGGATGATGTTAGCACTGGGTCTGGGTTTTGCGTGACTTCGACACATATAAGGTAAAGTATAACTCATATCAAAGATTCAATTATTTGAAAAGATATGGTAAATTTATGAAAAAATCGTGTCCTCCGGTTTGAGATTAAAATATGGTGGCGTACGAGACTTTGCACATTTAATACAATGAATAACTAGTAGCTAATTGAATAAATATAATCAGATTAAGCATACTCAGGTTTAATAGTATTGAATCAATTTTACATTTCACACTTGACCGTCTATAAAACTGCCATTTTAAAAGATACTTTTACACAAAAAGGTTAATCAAACACCTGTATATCTGTATAATCATTGTAGCCTGCCTCAATTATATTTTCCAAAAAAACCTGCATAAATTTGAAATCTGGAACACCGAAAACCAACAAATAAAAATCTGCAGTGAAAGCTTTTTCGAAAGTTGACCGCAGTACGCACTTTTTGTTGAAGAAGCCAGGGTAATGTTTCCCACTTCCAGCCACTTACAATTCTATCAAATATTAACCAAGGGCGCGAAGGAAACGGCCTTTTTTGCCCTTTTGACCAGGCTTGGTTGCTCGGTTGCCCGGTTTGCACCCCACGGGGCGTCGGTTAATTTTCTGCTACATTAAGGAAGGGTGGCGAAGGGGTTGCTCGAAATACGATAGCTTTAACAAGATATTATAAAATGTAAACGGTTTTATTTATTTTATGAGGCTTTTGTTTTGGAAATTATATTTGTTATAGGGGAGGTGTGTGTCTTATATCTACTTACTGAGCATCTGGCATTTCTTTAAAAAAATCGGAGTGCAACATAGTAGGTAACAATTTTTTCTTAAACATGCAATGAAATATTGATGTTATGTTCCTTATCAGTGCGGCGTTTCAGGTGCGGCTAGGACAAAAGGTCGTTAATGGAATTTCATACACATCTTGCAGGCCTAGGCCAGCAAAGTCCTCTTTTTTAATTTTCATTTCACAGATATTTGTGACACAGCATCGTGGCATTCATCCATTAAAAAAAACTAGAGGCAGTATTTGCTTTATGGTTCGTAATGACACTCTGCCACTACGCCTATAAAAAAAAAAACAAAAAACAATGTTTGCTATAATTTGCAGTTTTATTTGTATAAAATCAACATGAACTTAATAAATAATACATTCAATAATTTTAAATTATAAATTTAACTACACAAATAAAAACATTTAAAATATTTCATCTAAACGTTAGCGGTAAAAAGGTCTACTCAAACACGCGTAGTTATATTTTTTAAATTGTTATGGAGGTAAAGTTGAAAAATATTCATTCTGTTTTATTGGATTTATGGTGCGTTGTTGATTTTTTGACTTTAATATGAGTTCCGACGAAATAATGAAATTAATATTAATTGTAATCGTAGGTGTTGGAATTGGCAGCGCAAGCAGAATTGATTTTAATAACTTGCTGCCTCTGCCGCCAAGTCAAAGACGAAGTATGTATATGGTTGAGAAACTAAGAAAAATGGCTTACAGTTTATTAGAAACAGTTTTGTGGCATATTTTAAATGAATGTAACTACAAACTCGTCAACACTGTGGAAATTATACTTATTTACTCCATGCATAAAGCAACGATGTATGTGAAACATGATATCAACATGAAAGACTATGTAAACTTATGTGACGAAAACGACAGTCAGACGGATACAAGGCAAAAAAATCAAAGATACATGAAAATATACGGGTAGTAAAAATACACGACTCGTGTAAAACATACGCGTGATAATGATATAGGTACGTGTTGGTTATATTTTGGGTGTAGTTTACTTTTAGTTTTTTCTATAAATAAAACTTGGGTTTCGTGGATTTTTTATTTTATTTATTTCATTGCATGTTTGAGAAAAGCACTATACATACCTCGGCGGGAAATGGGGTTGCCCGCGCTCAGACCTATCCGGCCTCGCTTCGCTCGGCCGTCTATATGTCTTCGGCCGGCAACCCCTTTCGTCCCGGCCTCTGTAGTAATGTACTATAAAACAAACCTAATATAATATGCAGATTAAATTATACATACTTGAATACCTTTTTAATACTAACCAAACTACATATTTGGTCCGATAAATTCTTATTAAATCATGTAGGTAACCCATTAGCAGCTGAATAATATTAATATACAAAACATAGAAAATAATTTATTATCAGCTTATAACTTTAAATAGCAAATAGCAATTTAGCATTTCTCAATACAAGGTTGTTCTAACAATAATATGTGGTATACTTTTCCATTTTGCCCTCATTTTAAGTACCTACCTAAATATCCATTAGGTCATATTATATTAAAATAAACCATCATAAACGAAATCAGACAATCTATACCAGCTATTAAAACTAATCCTACACCATAGAGATAATAGAAGTCACGCCTCACACAATCCCGCGATATGGCCAGTAATCCGCGAGGGATCCCCACCGCGGCATATTGGGCTTATTCGGCCCCACCGTGACTAACCTTGTTTGTGGATTTGGAATGAAATTAACGCATTTGGTACCGTGGTAACCAATGTGGTACGAATAAAATAGGTAATTATTTAATTTAATTTTTGTTATATAAAAATATCTTTTTTTGTATAGGTATTTTACTAGTAGAATGTACGTAAGTTGGTGAATCAACGTTTTAACACTTTTAACGCCACTCGAAGCTAGTCGTGCAATAGAAAACAACTCTTAAAATCCTGATTTTATGATATTTAAATGTAGTAAACATGCTTGGACAACGAATGACAACATAAAAATTATGATCCACCCAGGTACAAAGTAATTTTATATTGCTTTCTATACTAGTAAAGTTATACATACTACATTACATTACCCGTAAATAGTCATCTAAATAATATGGTAGAAAGATTAGTGTATGGTAGAAAATTTCCCTCCCAATACAATTTTGAAACATAATTAAAAGTATAGGTACGTAAGTAATTACTTGTCGATTTATCGTACTTATAGTGATCAATATTTATTGTAAAGTGAATTGAATTTGCAAACAAGTGAATAAGTACACTGTTTACATAATTAAATTTATATTTTCGTTACACCTTCTTATGCTTTAAGGCCCCGTAGGTTTGTGTTTTTCTCTCACTCTCAATGAGGGTAAGCGTCGAGCGAGATGAATGTGCGAGCTCGGGATCGCGGATATCATATTTTTAAATTTTAATTTGTTGTTAGAGTTAACAAAAAAAAGTAATTAATAAGTTCCTTCAAAAATAAAATTTCATATTTTTAGCTTTTGTGCATAAATTGTTACAAATTTTTAAGTGAGTTTTAGTACACCTAGGTATGTTCGTGATTTTTTTCTATCGAGCGACAGTCAAAAAGTCAGGATTCGAATCGATGAAGTATTAGAAACTAAATTAGAGAAATTCCTCAAGATTGCATGCTAATTACCTACATTACATTTTTGGCAACCGTATTGTGATCTAAAAAAACCGGTACGATTTTTCAAAAGCTCCGCTTACTGAACCTTCCGCGCCTGTATTTCTGCTAACATATTTATTATGTAAACTTACTTCAGGATCCTAAGATGTTAACAGCAGAGACTTGAGACATCAAACTTCAAGCACAGCTCACCACATCGTTTATGCTCGGTCGTTTATATGTACAACTATTAGAGCGGGCCCTTAACACCCGGCCAACAATGTCCAATTTGCCGGAGGCGGGCCGGCAATCATTCAGCATTGTGTTGGTAAACTATGCTATTGGCAAACTGTCTTCAGTAGTCTTTCGGATACAAAACTAGCATGCCTTGACACTAAAATAAACACACACCTACTCCTAAATGCTCTGTAGAAAAACAAATTTACCGAGAGTGGGTATACAGGATGCCTGAGGGCCTAAACAAAAAGACAATCGTACATCGACAACCGCCAAACGAATAGAAAAATTGTATCGGGAAATCGCGATGATAGATGCTACGAAAAGTTACGTACGTGACTCTTTCCATATAGGTACCTACATTATTTAAGTTTCGGTTGGTGTTTTCTATCAACGTCATCATCATCATCATCATCATCAGCCCGTTTCAGTCCACTGCTGGACATAGCTAGGCCTCTCCCAAGGTACGCCACGTGGCCCGGTCGCGAATTTACAAAGCCTATACTGATAAGGTCCAGATGCGAACTGAACTGGATTAGCTTTTGTTTGGACAAAACTTGACCAAACCCTAATCCATTACAGTACAGAAATTTACTGAAATCGTATAGACTTTGTTGGCTAAATTAATATGGATATTGTTGCTACAAATGCTAGTTTGTTGCGATCTAAACTTGAATAATATTTTAGTAATGACTCCGATTGTATTGTATTAATTAACCGTTCGTGCTAATTACTTAAAAATGCCTAATTTTTTTTTTCATTTAAGAACTATATCAGGTGAGATTTCTTATTAGGACATGTTTAATGTGAAATCGTAATACAATTATAAGTCGACTGTATTTTATAATACATTGGTACATAACGAAGTAGATGATTTATTTAAGGACCAAGATTTACTACGGTGTTCTGCCTTTTCTCCGAAGTTCTATTGCCCGAATTTCACTTGCCAGACAACTTTTCGCAGATGATTTACTTTGGCAACCAACATTCGCCAAATTTTCATCATGACAACGTTTTACATTATAGAATTATTGTTAAGTAGATTATTACTACATAGTACAACGTTTGGAGTACATTTCTTTGGTCAAATCATTCAACTTGCTAGATATTTATTAATACGATATCGTCTAGTCATTTGACGGAGTTCAAGATAGGTGCGACGACGTGCGAAGCGAGGAAGAGCGTGTTACGTGAACTGCGACCAAACAGCGACCCGACTTTTTTTTTACATAGAACGACTTTTCTGGCAACAGTTCATTTTCCTGGGGGTTGCAATTCTAACCTAACCTAAGCCACTTTTCTGGCAACAGTTCATTTTCTTGAGGGTCGCAGTTCTAACTTAACCTAACCCACATTTTTGGTAACGGTTCGTTTTCTTGGGGGTCGCAGTTCTAACCTAACCTAACCCACTTTTCCAGCAACATTTCGTTTTCTTGGAGGTTGCAGATCAAACTAACCTAAACTACTTTTTTGGCAATTTACATGAATACTAGGTGAAAAGTAATTTAGTAAAAAAATTATTGTTGAAATCAATATTCAGTGAACTTTAGTGTCGTACAAATAATACTCGATGAATAATATTGAATAATGACGGCGAGACTCCGCTCGACTAGGTATTGTGAGAGCATTAATTTTTAAATATATCGCGACAAAATCTAAACCATTTGAGTAAATGAGTATTATTAAAATTTAGATATCACATTCAAACGTGCCTGAACTTACTAAACTCGACTAGGTTTTGGCGTGAATAATATTTGAAAATATGTATGCAAAAAGCTAATCCATTTCAGTGACTACTTTTTACCGAAACGGTATAGATATTGTCAAGTAATATGCATAAACAAAAGCTCACCTATTAAAATCTGCGTCGTGACTGAAATAGTATAGCTTTTGTAAATTCGTGTCCGGCGTGTGCTAGCCTGTAATGTTGGCTTTAGTCTCTGAAGTTTTTATGTCCAATGTCCGCTCAACACGTTGCCATACGTCCATCCCTATGATTCTTGTCTATGATATCTACATATTGATAATTTCTGTCATCTCCTTAACTACCAACAAGTCGTTTGCACATTTCAATAATGTATGGTGCTGATGGGCTTGTCCAATCCCCTATTCGTTACATTACTCTGTATACACTTTACAAAGTTAAACATGGAAACTCGTCCAGACATATGCATCTTATTTTGTTACAAACGTGTTAAATTATACACTTTTAATCTTATGGCCTCTCCAAACGTCACCGATAGTCGCATGTTATTTGCGATACATTGCGGCATTTTATCGATCGATTAGTTTCATTGCTCCTACTTCACCGGCAATTATCTATAATCGCATTCCATTTGTTGCAACCTTTTTAGAAGCCTTTAAAATAATTTTATAATCCTCCATATTAGTAATTGCTAACTACCTTGTTATTTAACGCTTCGAACACATTACTCATCCAAACACATCCGCCACCGACAATTAATTATGGCCGCGCAAAAAACGACAAAAAATCTCGCAATAATTTATTCATACAAAATACTGGGGCATGAAATTAGTTGTTTGTTTTATTTGTTCTAAAAAACGTGGGTGACATTTTTTGTTGGAATCCCACGCGGGCTTTAATCAATTGGTTACGATAGAAAACAATTCTTAATTAACATTTTAAAGTGCTTTGTTTCATTTGGAAGTTATGCTGATTATAGTAATTAAACTGTGAAAAAATATTTTTTCATTTTATAATTTTTATTATGATTATGTGCCATTATAATCATCAGCCTCAGTTCGATTTGTATGATTATAGGTCGTGACATTGCGATCATAGGGTTTTGTTGAAAGTAATATCACTAGCGATTGTAGCTATTCGAAAAGCATTAAGATAGTTGAAGTACCTATTCGCGTGACAATGTTCGTAAAATTACGGCTAATGCCATAAGATTAGTGATTGCCTGCGAATAAGAAACTTGTGAGTTTGTCTGAGAACTGAGTTTGAAATAGGCAATAAAAAGTATAGCTACCATTTAGGTTAGCGATTTTATATTCAAAATCGTTTCCTGTGGTGCGTCACACACAGGCATAGTTAGGTACATATATGTAACACTAAAATGAGACGACCAGGAAAATATAATTCACAGTACATATACACTAGTGCGGGAAAGAGCACTTTCCGTGCGTATGTCGAAAGTTTAAAGGGCCATATGTATTGTAAAACGTTGTACGATACACGTGGAATTCAAATAGGTAATTCTCAACTCGTGTCGATTTAAAACACTCCCTTCGTTCGTGTTTTAATTTATCGCCACTCGTTTCAAATTTCCTCTTTTCCGCACTTGTATCGTAAATAACTATTTTAGTCCTAGATTTCAAACTTTTAAAATAGAATTACTAAAATAAATAAATAACTAATTGTAAAATATAAATGTGTTATTTTAAATTAGATCTCTATTGTATTAGCCACAACATTACCAAAACAATTAAACAAGGAAATGATCATATTCCGTACAATTAACACAATTTATATTTAAGTTTAGTTTTTAATTAGTTTTATGTTTAGTTTATGTATTATTTTAATTATGAAATAAATTTGTTCCCTATTAACACAACATAACAATAACTTTCATTGCTCGTAACGTTATGGCACCCAAATCTGTGGAAACTCCCGTCATCAGCTTACAGCTTACCTGCCCATCAAACTATCACACCAAACAATAACCATCGTCGTACTTCGAAGATTTTAACATATACATATATATTCATAGCTTTAGGTATATTAGCTTTGTCTTTGTTTATGTTACTATATGCATTTATTGTAAACTATGTGAGGTGTACAATAATTTTTTGTAGGTACAGTCAAATGTAAAAATATGGGTAAAGAACTATGGGACATATTTTTGAGTAAGTGTACATGACTGTACACTTGACTGTACATGATATAAATGCAACATTTTTTTAATGGTCTGTCCAAGGTGCATATATAGGTATAGGTAGTTGTTTATGCGACCGATTTCGTCCTAAACGACATATTGGCACCCGCTTCCCGTGTCTAATCTTTCCAAAGGGGTGTTACAAAGTAAACATTAAAAAAGCGCGTCGAATTTGACTAATGCGTGTTTTGGGGCACGCGACCTGCGATTAGTCGCGCGACTAGTCGTACTTTGACAGTTGACACGTCTGACAGCTGAGGAGAAAATTGCCTTGAAAATGACAGTTGTTCCAAAAGTCTGGTGAAGTGGGTGACACTTATTGTGGATTTCAAACATAACACCGTGAAATCGTTTTATTTTGCCCTAGAGAGTTAATGTTAAGTTACTGCTGGAAGTACTTAATTATTTTTTTGGTATTATAGTTATAATCCAGATGATTGAATTACTCTTTAGATTTTTTTTATATTTTTGGACTACGACTCAATTTTGAGAGAGGGAAAACATTCGGCAATAAGAAAAATTGGTATGGAGATAGATTTGTTTTCATCAATCATCGTCATCGTTCCACAGAGACGAAGTAGCGCGCTAAGAAGTATAGCTTCTGTATCTATAGGTATTTCAATTTTTAATAATATTCATGGCCTTTAATATTTTGGTCACTGACAGTACAGGGAGTTTGTCAATGTTGGGACTGTTGGGAGCCTAGCCCAAGATTCCCGCCATTTCAAAAACCTAAAAATAATTTTCATCCACAAAAACTATTAAAATTTCATCACCTGTCATAATATAACACTTAGCTCACTTAACGCCCGCACTAATTCAGCTTTGATTCACGAGGGGAGGCGAGGGCAACACGTACTAATAATCAGGAATCACAACTAGTCAAAAGAGCATCAATAAAGAGGGGTCGCGTAATGGAACACGCATAAATTAGCCAGGTCTCCCCTATTCGATAAGATATTGCGATCTTGAAAGTCATGGACTAACGAGTATAACAGTCATTGTATGTAATTTCATATGATGGATTTTTTATAAAATACGCGTGATAAAAACATTAAAATCATCTAGCAGTATTTTTTTTATTTTTTGTTATTAATTCTATTTGCGTGTAGTACACAATTAAATCTTAGGTATTTAATTATAATTGTGTAATGTACCTACCTATATTTTATTATTTGTAAAAGTGATATTAAATGTTAAAACAATTTAAAACATAATGTAACCTACCAAAGAACAGGGAAATACTGTCTCGACCTTACTTATTTTTTAAACAATAAGAAAGAAGATATGTTTTGCAATTTCAGTGTCAACAATATGTAATTTAATACAAACCGGTAATTTTTTTTACCTATTAAAGGTTACAAATATCATAATCACCTAAAATATAATGTAACAAAGTAAAGACATAATGCCATAACTTCACTTAAACTTTTTAAAATAATAAGAAACAAGCTTTTTAGCAAAATAAGCCAAATAAACCACTAATAGGGCTGTTCAGAAAACAACGCTCAATCTGCTTAAAACCTTTAGCACAGGGAAAATATCGTCCCAACCTTGCTTAAACCTTTTAAATTACAAAAAACGAGCTCATTACGCAAAACAAGTGACAAAGGCCAAAAACGCTAGTAATGGGGGCTGTTGTAATGTTGTAAATGTTGTAATGTAGGCAAGGTGCGCAAAAGTCGGGGGTTGTTGCAAACACCGAGCGACGGTGGGTCGAACTTTAAAACCGACCAGTATAAGGGAGAATTACTGGAAAGACTCGGGAGATTATCTGAGCGGGTGAAAAATGATTTTTTTTTGTAAGGGCATTTATGTTTGTGATGACACAGATATTTGTTCCTGAGTCATGGTTGTTTTTTGTGTATTTAAGTATGTATTTATATATTATATATATCGTTGTCTGAGTACCCACAACACAAGCCTTCTTGAGCTTTCTGTGGGACTTAGTCAATCTGTGTAAGAATGTCCTATAATATTTATTATTTATTTATTTAATAAAAGTCACAGAAGTCTATTTTTTAGCTAAACATGTATGTACAATCAAGTTAATACATATTGCGTATATAAGTACATACATAGTTAGAATTATTCCAGATTTCTGAATAACATGTTCATTTTTCAACGAAACATATTTTGTATGGATTTATCTAAAGTAGTTTAAGGAGTTAATTTATGATTTACATATGGTTAATGATTATAAGTTATGAATGTTGTTTGAAAGCATTTAATATTAAAACAAAATTAAATGATTCTCTACTGAAAAAAAGACATACATAGGTATGTCATTCATTAACGTAGATTCACTAAAATCGGGATTTTTTTTTTCTTGTGAAGGCTCCGATGTCATAGTAAAGTGGTTTGCCTTTACGTCCGATTTTCCTACATTGTGAACACTTCACCCAATTTCAAGGGCCATTTCGCCCCACACCCCCCGCTCAATTTAAAACAAAACCAAGACCGGCACAGCTGTCACGACATAAACTAAGTAGCCAATGATGTATTGTTTATTATCTTTAATGCGATCATTTTTTATAAAGTGCATTAAGGTTTGCGGTTTGGTCGAGTGTACTTCCAGTTAAATGGGAGTTACGTGAAGTAACGTGTCATAATTGGTTCAGTTAACCAGCGTTTTTGGGTGGAAATATTACATGCATTATAATATAATAAAATAAACCTTTTTCGTCAATATCGCTGACTGTACCTACTTTTCTTTCAACTGGCAACTAATACTCATCTAGAGAATTCTAACAAACCCAAACAAAAATAGGTTAGTGTCTTTCTATGGAACTTGCTAACTATGTAAACAAACAGCCATATTGAAATTGTCTCTGAATGATGAATTTACTAGTGACTTTTGTTTACATAGTTAGCGAGTTCCATAGAATGACACTTTACGTTGTTTTATGACATAGATCCTAAGATATGGCCACCTCCTCTATCCATCATCGGATCAGCTCAATGGTACCATAATATTACATTGTCACCCGACCCGACATATGTATATGTATGTGAACTTTTAGCTCAATAGAATAATGGGAAGTGGATCTAAGTAATTTATAAGTAGCTTGCAAGATTTGACCCCAAGAAACATACCTACCATATTACTCATATTACACACAATCGTTTTGTTCATTAACTTACCTAATGCATTTCTTTATATGAACTTCTGACAAATCCCCGATAGCATCACTTCTCGACTATCTAAGTGTGTAAAAGGTGTCAAATCACAAGCATTAATAAAAGCAAGTCGAATCGGCCCCTTGAACCGGCGCCATATTGTCTGCGACCACAGCGCCCGTTCCGGTCGATCGACCGAATTAATTTCTTTGTCTATAATCGTTCTTTGTGACCACTCAGTATTACTTTCACATTCTCCTATCTCCTCTACCTTCCCTTTAAATCTTAAACTTTATTACAAACAAAATAAGGTTGTTATTTTGAAATAAATGCTTAGGTGAATACGTCTTTTGAAAACGGGAAGTGGGAAAATTAAAAGAGCATTGGGCGGGTCGTCGCCCGATTACGATTAAAGGAAGCTAACCGTTTATTTCAAATTTGTAACAGTTAGGTAAATTTAAAACGTTTTTTATGTTTTTAAGAAATTACTAGCGCGTTGGGCGCCATTTTGACGTTTCACTGTAATTATTGTTTTTATGTCGACGCGCTGGTGTAACTTTAAATGCGTTTTTGTAATCTTGGTAAGTTTTATTGTACTTAGGAATATGAATAAATCTTTATTTACATACAATATATATACAGTGGTACTACTAAACGAAATTAATAACTAGCTTAAATCTAAAATATTAGTTTTTTTTTATTATGAAGATCTACGAGTAGGTTACTGTATACGAAATTATCTTACTTGTAAGTACTATGATAATGTGATAATATCACAATCTTAAAATGCCGGCAAAAATCTAATTTTAAAAATTTTAAAGTATTTCTTTTAACAAATAGTCGAACTAAATTAAAACTTCAGCATAATCTTTGTTTTTTACATGTGTTTACTATTTATGTAAATGTAAATTTGGTTAAATATCTTTTTAAAAAGTGCCATAAATTTCTTTGTGATTTCGATTATCCTTTCCCTAATTAGCTATAATTTTTTTATTTATTTTCACTGGTCATGTTTTAATTCCCAATAATATATTCATATTTAAATTGTTGTTCATTGTTTATTATGCACAATAATAACTATTTAACAATATTGTTTATATGTAATGTCAATTAACATTCATTCTTCAGATGGCGACCAAATGAATTAGCATCCAGTTACACATCTAATTATGAATTACTGATAATAATAATGTTTCCTCAATAATAAACGCGGTATCGCTAAATTCATCACCCGTATCGCTGCTAGTGGCGAATAAAACAATTAATTTATTGACAATGATAATTATTTCAAGAGGACCGACTGATATCTAATTACTAATGTTGCATGTACCTATTATTTACTTTGACAATTAGGTATGTAGTATTCCATTCAAAAGTAGGTACCTTTTAAGTTCATAATTTATTGAAAAAGAAAGTTAGGTTAGTCAAATGTCAGTTATTGATACATTTCCGTTACACAATGGAAATGTCAATATGTATTTTTATTTTTATAACATAGGGTCATTGCGTCAGTTTACCGTCCAGTGCCTGTTTCCGTCCACTAGGCGTAGTTCCTACAGAATTGCGTATAATTTGAATATTATTTTAGTTCCATTCCTTCAGTGAAGCGAAAATTAGCGAATCTATTTTTTAACCCACTTTGATCGCGATTGTTTTGTTTTCACATTCAGTAACAGGTTTGTGATTTGTCTGGGTGCTTAAGTATTTACGTATCCTGTATTCTAGTATTGTTAGCAGTCCAACCTAGATAAGTTATAAGCTCTATAAAATTAAGTGTCTTTTTTTAATATTTTCTAAATGTATAAAACGTGATAGTATGTGTGAAATTGTGCGCAAAGTTTGATATATTGTCTACTTCATTTCTATCTGTGAGTACCTACCTGTAATTGGCTTTGTATTATTACCTTAATCTATATAATGTTTTTGCAGCTGTTGGTACTCCTTACAAAATAAAAAAAATAATAAATAAAAAAAATATATGCCTGTATATTCAAGAAATGCGTATAATTTGAATATATACCTGTATATTCAAATGATACGCAATTCTCTGCAGCAACTACACCAAGTGGACGGAAACAGGCACTGGACGGTAAACTGACGCAATTACCCTACTAACTTTGGGGTTTGTGTGTGTCACATTTGTGACAATTAAAACAGATATTCAATTATAAAAACACTCAAATGCACATTATTATATAAATGATAACTTATAGGTACCATATTATTGGTAACACCGGTCAAACTTAAAAATAAATTGCAAATAGGAATTTTTCAAATAAATTGGAATTGTGAACCAAATATCCAATTCAGTTAAAGAACTAAACATATTTTGTAAAAAAATACTTAGTTTAATTAAATTAATTAATTAAAAAGAACATCGGATGAGCTCTAGCATTCTCAATAAAATTCTTAAAAAATATTTACCCACAACTTTTGAATCAGTTATAAGAGTAGGTATTATCGATTTCATAGGAATGTAAATAAGTACAAAAACCTAATATTGCTTTTGGAATAACTTACAGTATACATTTACACCTCTACCATATTTTCATATCGCCACTAATCCAGAAAACGATTGACTTAATAACTAACCAATTGTCATAATGAAAACATCCATACCCCAATCCAATTGCAACACGCTTCCTACAACCAATAATAAAATAAATACGGATTTGATACCCCTTGTGATGTAGATATAGGGCTTAAACTTGTTTGACTCACAGGAAAAGCTCAATTTCATTACAACTTCATACAAACTAATTTATAATCGTAGCCGAGTCTATTCGACAAAGCCATGCGTCATCCACAAAATATACTAATTTCGAGGGTAACACCTCAGCTCGCCGACAAAGGCTCGATAAAAAGGTCGATAAAATCTCCGGCGTTGGATCGACTCGCGCGCAGCGGGCGGCGCGGCGCGGCGCGATAACTTACACCGAGGATTACCCTCGTTAGGGTCTTCGCACCTTTCCAGTATTTTTTATTATAAATTATTCGAACGAGATCGGATTTTTCGGGAATAATACGGATTGTGTTAAATACGTTATTTATGTCTAGGATAAGTGTGTTTTTTTGTGTCAGTTGATTGTGGTTTGCTAAAGATAAAATGTGGCTATAAGTTTAATATGAATACATTCCATAATATTCTATATTAAAAGATAATGCGTTTGGTTGAAATTGAAATATTTGTGCTAACGTGTCTTTTCGTTCAAGATATTTCTAAATTTATTTTAAAAAGTAAGAAATTAATTAAGTTACCTTATATTAGTTAGATAATTTATACCCTGGAAGGTTTATACACTGATTGTGAAAGAGATACTATGTCGGAAACTTAACGAAGTAGGTATGGTAGAGGCTTATTAATTTTATTATTTAAAAAAAAGCATGTTTTTATAGTAGCTATAAAACATGTGATAGTAAGTAGTATAACATGTACAAATCCAAAGTAAACATAGTACTTAGTTACCTACTTTGTATAATTGGGTCGGGGTAGTTAGGTTTCGACTCCAATTGTAATTTCATGCAAATTCTATTTATTTTATTTATTTCTGGATACTTTAATTCCCCTCAATGTTGCACCTAAGATTATGGAACCATTCCTACATCTACCTACCTACATATAATTCTTCATTTCATTCTATAATTTTTTAAAGAAGTTAAGTATTGTATTTCGAAACACAAGTACTATAATATTAGATGTTACAGATAAACTTTACATATATGTATATAAAACTATTAAACTAGGTACTTATAATAAAATTTAAAACTAAAATTAAAAACGAACCTAAATTAAAATAAATAAATTAAAGTCACTCACTTCGCATTCCAATAATCCAGTAATAGTGAGTACAAGAACAATGCAATAAAAACATTATTTACCCCTTTACCATTTCTAATTAAGTTATTAATAACTAAAGTATTTCTCATTAATAATTGCAAAAAGTTGTGGCTAAGCTTGTAATGAATTTAATTATATAAACTGGTTTTGAGCCTAACTAGTAGCATTGGTGTAATATTATGGAATTGCTAGTTTGAATAATATATATTCTTCTAGAAAACTAAGCAATTACTATAAGTGCCATTAATGCCATTATCAAACAAAAGGGTACTTATTGTAGGTTGTCAATAAGGCACTATTTTTCCATATAGCTTTAACTTGAAATCGCCTTTATCAACAACCGACAAATCCGACAATGTCGTACCTTTTGGTTGAAAACGTCACATATTAATTAGGTAAGTACTTACATAGTTTTATATGTACCTATAAAGTGTAAATGGTGATTTTTTATGATTTTAATCATGATTAGTAACATAACCATAATGTTTAATTATGATTGATACTTTACTTAGAGGCTTTGCACTACCATGCAGTACTATAAATACTTATAATTAAGTATGTAGGTACTTTTTGGAGGGATTTTTTTTAATTACTTGGCCGTAACTTTTTTAATCGGTTTAAGAGGTTTTACTTATTCGTGCAAAATACGTAAATAAAAAGGTATTTAGGTACTTACATTTTAAATTATGATGTACAACAATTAGGACCTAACTAATACGTAAATAGTATTTTGTTTTACGACTCATAAAAATATTGAAAATAATGTTATTTATAAGTTCTAGACGATTATAGATATTATTCTGAAATTATGTATACATTAATGCAATTTTATTACGTCTAGTAAAAATTCTACTATTAAATATAATATATTATCCTATGTAATCAAATGCCTACCTGAATTACATGTCTGTGCAATGCACTCTACCTAAATGTAATACGTAATTAATTCAAACTAATTATGCCTTATATAGATGCGATTTTTTTATATTATTTTTAATTAAATATACATTATAGATATGAATCTTAGTGCTTATCACTTGTACTCACATCAGATACGTGTAAGAGGGGCTCACTGCGATATACTATATCATGAGATATATTAAGTATATCTATATCATATGTCTAAAATCCAACGCCTGCTGTTTCCGTCGGCATGCGCGGCGATGAAGATTATTCGTTTAGTTATTCGGGTTCAAATCCTGGTAGTAATGTATTTGTATGTTTATCACAAATTTTTGTTCCTGAGTTACGGATGTTTTTATGTACATGGGTATATAGTATTTATATATAGTTATGTATTATATATATATCGTCATCTAAAAACGCAAGCCTTATTAAGCTTTCTGTGGGGCTAGGTCGATCTGTGTAAAATTGTACTATAAAAAGTATTTATTTATTTAAATGTTTATTACGAGTAGTACTTAATTCACTTTTAGTTTAAAGTTTAATATTTAACTAAGAACTCATTTGCTACTTAATTATTATAATTTTAACCCCTTTTCTTGTTACAATATTGTAATTATGTCGCACGAGCAATTATTTGTAAAAGTGTCTTGATGACATTTACAAAAACGCACATGGTTGCAACATCACACTTTACCAATATAAATACTCGTACTTGTGTGTTAAAATGGACTAATTTAAAACACGAGTATCATGTACTATGCCTAATGGGACATTTTTTTCGCATACTTATGCACTATAATTATTCCAATAATGTGGATCATATAGAGTTAAGATATTACCCAGGATGTCATGTGACACTATCGTTAAAAGAAATAACAACGAAATGATAATAGAAATGTTGTTTGGGGCACTAGTTTCACAGAACTGCAATCTAAAGTTAATTACCTGCTGCGGGATGTAAAGAACTGGTTCACTATCAATGGTATGAAGCTTAACTTGGAAAAAACCAATGTAATCCAGATTAACCTTAGGGGTTTGCCACCCCAAACATTGAATATCGTCCTGGACAATATCGAAGTACCTTTAGTAAACAAAGCAAAATATCTAGGCTTCACCTTAGACTCTGGATTAAAATGGGATACCCATATAGACGAGCTTTGTAAGAGGTTAGGCAAGGCATGCTTTGCAATTTCGAGACTGACAAAAATGCTTGATGAGCAATGTGTCAGAAATGCATACTTTGCATACTTTCAGTCAATTGTAACGTACGGAATTGATATTTGGGGACAAGCAGCGGACAGACAAAGGGTGTTTATAATGCAAAAAAGGGTAATTAGGATTATGGCTGGGGTACCCTGGGACACACCTGCCCGTAGCCTATTTCGGAAGTTAAGGATCATGACTGTTCCAGGTCTGTACATATTTGAAGTGGCTAAGGTAGTTCGAAAAACTCTTAATGAATTTAGAATGCGTGGTCCTAACTTCCGAAATGGAAATAATCTCCTCCCTAACCGGCACAGACTAAAAAAGTCTGAACAATGTGTGTGGTACATAGGTCCTAGAATTTATAATCGTTTGCCAAATAATTTGAAGTCAGCAGAATTATCAGACAATATGTTTATTAGAAAGCTAAAGGAATATTTAATAGATAAGGCGTTCTACGCATTTGATGAATTTATGAATACAAACAATGTTATATGTGATTATTGAAATGAGATACTTATTATTGTTAATATAAAATAGACATAAGATGTAAATATGTATAATAAAATTGACATGTAACTTACGTTATGAATAAAGAAACTGAAACTGAAACTGAAACTGATATTCAGTAACTGCTATGTGTTACTTATTTAAATAAAAGGTTTAAAAAAACTCTACTTAGGTAATTACGAAAATAGCTTTATTTATTACCCAAATATTGGGTATCTTTTCAGGTAAAAATAATATATGGTATGGTAGATTACTATGGAACCAGGAATCAAATAATTGTACATATAAAAATAGATAATTATAACTAAATACATTAAAATAGTATTTTATAAGAGTTTTAAAATTGAAACGTACTGGCGGTCCCTCGGGAGCCTTACATTCAAGTGAGGGTATGATTGTATTGTCTATTATGGTAATAACATGAAATAGAATGTATAAAAACAATTAAAAGAAAGGAGACAAATCAATACTTGTGACATATGTAAAAACACAATAAAAACTCAAATGCAAGTAAGTACCTAAGTAAATATTATTTATTGTGCACCATACAGTTAAAAATACACATTCATACATATGTATATTTATATAATATTTTAACTTACAACTGGATATATCTTTAACTAAAATAATTATCTAATTAGCGCTCACTTGTGGTTTTCAATGAATTGAAGCGAATTAATATAAGGAATGTTAAGAAATAATTTAATAATTCCTTGTTTATAATTTATGTCTGAAAGATTTTGTGCAAAAAAATCTAAAATTAAAACAAAGAACAAGTTACATACATTGTAAAATGTAGGTACATACATATTGGCACTTTAAAATTTATTCTCAATAGTTTTACCTACTTAATTTTGAACTAACTTAACACAAATAAATACTACCTAACTTTAATTCCTTTAAAATATATTATGTACGAGTATAAACTGCATTTTTTGCTATTAGGTACTACGATTAGACATAACATGTGTATTTTTATTTAATTATTAGCCACACGCCCCAAATTAAGCACGGAATAAAATATATCTCGACTACACTTAAAATTAAAAAGTAAATAGGTACCTATAATAAACAGTATGTTATACTAGGCACTCAGTTGTGTAAGGGAAATGTTACATTATATTTAATTTATGTAACGAAAAGGAAACGGCTCTTTAAGGTGGTTCGCTTTGCATACAAATTCGTTATATTAAGTAATTACACACTATTACTACATATAAATATGTGCGCATCTGTCTACTTTCCATTGTTTACTTGCGCTAAATTGATAGTAAAACTTTGTTTTATACAGAAATCACGCAATAAACGTTATTTTGGTATTGCATTGATAAAAAATAAAACGTTTTTTTGCGTGATTTCTGTATAAAACAAAGTTTTACTATCAATTTAGCATAAATAAACATTCGAAAGGAGATATATGCGCACATATTTATGTAGTAATAGTGTGCAATTACTTAATATAACGCAATTGTTTTTTGTATGGAAAGCGAACCACCTTAGCAAGACCATGATCGAACGATCGTTATGTTCGTTCCGCCGGGGCCTATTTGTAAGGGACAGCCTCCTTTTACCTACCAAATATTACACTAATATATAACGAAAAGGAAACGGATCTTTAACGAGAGCATACTTGAACGATCGTTATTGTGGGTATCATGTTAGCTCCGCCGGGACCTATTTGTGAGGGACAGCCTTCTTTTACCTACCAAATATTACACTAATATGTAACGAAAAGGAAACGGATCTTTAACGAGACCATATTTGAACGATCGTTATTGTGGGTATCATGTTCGCCCCGCCGGGGCCTCTTTGTGAGGGACGGTCTTCTTCTACCAAATATTATTACACTCATATACACTTACACAGTACCTATTAGATAAACTGATGATATTAAAAAAATATGCATAGGTATATTTATGCAAAAGTTATTGAAAAGGATAAGAAAAAAGGATTAACTTTTTTATTAAAAGATGCGATATCCAGACACGTTATCTCTGATCTGCTTGAGTTGTTGTATTTTCAGTATTATTTATTTCTAATGAGAATACAAAGTAATGTCAATGAATATACTAAAAATTTTCGTATAGTAACTACCTACTTAGCCATAGGTATACCAACTGTAAGATTATTAAATAAAAATAAATATAAAATGCCTAACACAAATGTATGTGGTTGTATAAGTTGTATATATCATAACTAGGTAATTAAATATGAAGTATTAATTCAGACAAGTGTTCTTTTTAAAGCAATCTAATTAACCTTTAGACCTCAATAATAATTGCATTCAACATTATTTAGGTACCTAATAATGATTATTTCTAAAATCTTGATTGATATTAATTGAATAATAATTTAGGCCTCTCTTCTTTTAAATTCCGTTTTGTAGACGATTTGAATTTCTAATGACCTAAATCCTACAATAAATAATTATAAATAATAGGTACTGGAAATTGTTAAATAAAGTATTAAAACAAATAACCCATTGTTTTTTTTCTCTATCAATAAATATTGTTATCATAAACTAGAACTAATATAAACTAATTATATTTACAAAGGCACCCATACAATCAATTAGATACACGTGATTACTAAACATCAAGGTCGCATAGCGTAATATTGATAAATAATGACATGTTATACTTTATCATGAATTTGTTTAAACTAACAAGCTATCAATTGGTTTGTTTTTTTGTTCAGTTTAGCGTAATCAGCGTAGGATCAGTCACGCTCTAAGTTTCTTTTTTTTTTCAATATTTCGCTCCGATTGGTAATCGATCGGTCAATCGAGTTCGTTTAACTTTGCGTTTTTTTTTACAACGTCTTTCACTATTTTAGGCGAAGCATTTTTATTGCTTACTCAGGAAAACTTTACGTCATCATTATTAAAACAGATTTCTATCTTTAAGCCCCCTTTATGCAACATCAGATTTTCTATCTACTTACTATATAATAAGGAAATTGTAACATCCCATATTCCTTCTTTATTATTTTTGACCAAATTGTTTTGGACCTACGGGACCTTGTAAATGCGGTATGAATAAGAACGAAAACTTTTCTGGGTGTATTTTCTGAAGCTTTTATGTAACGTTTGCAGAATGTAATATTTATTTGTTTACCACTACGAATCCGATTGGATTTTTTATCGGCTAATACCTATCCGATATGATGGCAGTGCTTTTTTTACTGCTATTTGTAAATATTTAGCTCTATTTTTTCTGGGCCTGATGTGTGAGAGTATTACCTATTGTGAGATATTTTTTGCAAATGAAAAAATGATATAAGTAATAATATTTTATTGAGGAAGTAAATTTATACAAAAGGTTAATGGTATATAAAATCATACAAATGCAATTGCAAATTATTTGTGATTATTACCTAATATTTTTACTTATATACCTAAAATTGATGCTGTAAATGAATTGAAGAGTGTAGTTTACGTTTTTAGTGCATTTTTAATGTGGTAGAGTCTATTTTCCAGTGTAGGTACAGTGTTTTTTGTGAAATAATGCAGTGGTTTCTATTTGGTTGGTTTGATATTTTAACACATTCATTCATGTCCATTTTGTATTGGAAATGGGCGCTTGGCACTGAAAGCTTGTTAAAACGTTTGGATACAATGTTTGCATCACGATCGACTAATATAGTCCGACATACCTACAATATTCGTCTGTTCCTTTTTTTTATTCCGGTGTATTGGTATTGGTACCTATGTGGTGCCTCATTTCTGGCATAATGACTTTTCCATTGCATACTTAATGCACCAACCTTTACTGCTCCCGCCATCCTCATTGCTGTCCTCACTGGGCGGCCCGTGCGGCGCGCGCGCCGGCAGCGGGTGCGGCAGCCTCGGCCGCGTCAGGAACGGCGGCGGCACGCCGAAAAACGGCAGGAACGGCGGCCACGCCGGCCGCGGCGCGAGTCCCGCCGCCGCCGCCGCGTAAAGTTGCAGCGGCGCCGGCAGCCCGCCTTCTAACACCATCGTTCACACACGGAACACAACACTACAACACATGGTCCTTCGGCGCCGGCTCGCACCTCACTGCCATGGCGAGCGCTGGGCGGCGCTAACCCCACCACGCTCCCGCCTTCATATTATAGATTTATTCGAGTAGGATAGACTTCGCTGCTAAACGATAATAAACCATACGCTCGGGAGTTACAGATCGATATTGAATAGCGGGCTATAAATTAAGCTGAGCATCATTGAATTTGTGACGACGTATCTATCTCCAGTGAGGAATCAAACCCAACTCTATCGCAGTTTGTTTAAGGTGTATTTTTGGTTGAATGCGGTATGTAAGTAGGATTTATAGGGCTGTCGCTTCGCGAGGGATGTCATAATCTTTTTTAGCCGCATGGCGCGCTCCAGACATATAGAACCATAAATACTTATAGAAAATAAGATTCTTGCGAGCGGAATGTTCACCGCAAACTGTGAATATGTACTGGGTGATAAAAGGTTATATGTGTTTTGAGGTAAAACGCGTTTATGATATTTTGTTGTTGTTTGAATGTTTAGAAACGGTGACAGTAATAGGTGTTTTGAAATTGTTCACAATAATACGCTTTGTGCTTCGAGAACGACTGACTGCTTGATTTAGTTTTTATTTTATTTTTTGTGTATTTTTTCAGGAAATTTGCAATCTATTTTTTTATCTGGAAGTAACATAACGTTATGGAAATTAGAAACTATGTTAGATAGTGATCGTCCTATTATAATGACATTGACTTATGAGGCGCAGCTAACGGTCCGATTGTGGTCGTCTTCTCATGACATGACAGCTGACGGCGCCACAATAGCCTTACGTGAAACTAGATTACCCCCCTCCCCCTCCCTAATGACTCACGAACAATCAATCATACAAAATTAACACGTACAAGATTATATTCCTGACATTGATGAATCATAAGCGACTGAAAGGCAATCAATTTCACAACCAATAGGTACCTTATTCCATTAAACAAAAAAGTAATAACCTAATTGACATAAATAATAATAAATATGTCAAGACGGTGGAACGAGACGTGACAGCTCTATCAGGGATCGCGCGCCGACTGCGAGCAAGCCACGCCCCCTCGCGCCGGCCCGGTGCGCACGCGCGCCATTGGTTGCGGCGGGTGGGGGGTTAGGCGGGGCCTTTTTGGGGAGGGGAGGGGGGCTTAGTGTGGCATGAATTTAATTAGTACGAGCTCCTCGCATTAGGAGCGATGGGCGAAGCAATAAAAGATATAAAGGAATGAGTATAAATTAAAAGTTAAATAGGGTTCGCCGTCCCGCTCTCGCGGTAATTGTTTGACGATCTTATTAGTATCAGTTAATGTCGGTTTTTCTCGGATTTAATTAGTTTTTAATTAGCCGGCGTAATTAGTTGGGCGCTGGGCTTTCAGCGAGCTTTGTTCCTGTAGTTAAAGTTAACTGAAGTTAACTTTACTGTATGCTTTTAGTACCTATATAATAACCAGCACTCTTAGGTAACTTAGCTGTAATGGATACCTATTTAAACACCAACAAGCGACATGCAGGGTACCTACTCCTAAAATTTTAGTTATTATTTCGGACAGGTATATTATGTACTACCTATAGCTTATGTCTGCGTCTTCATCTGCGTGAGATGATGATGAGGATATTGATTAAAAAGTTTTTGTGTGTTAAATAGTTCCTATGTCCTTTCTTGGACCTAAAACTCACTCAGCAGTTTAAGTCTGAAGAGGTAACAGACTGACAGAGGCATATTCCGTTAACATTTTTCATAGACGTAGGCAAATAAAAGAAAGCTCGTGATTTTAAGTAGCAAATTATAAATAAAATCAAAATTCCCAACTCTGAAAAAAAAAATGTAGTGTGTACACTGTACAACTGTATTATAGTATGCAGTGGTCAAATGAACATAGATTTACCTACTTACGATCAATCTATGGGACGTTGAAAATAAATCTAGTTTTTTTTTAGAATGGCACTACAACACAACACACACACTATTTCGAACAGGTATTTACAATAAATTACATAGTAAAATAAAAATAAAACACATACATACATAGTAAATAATTATTAGTTGTCAAGCGGACCCCAGGAGCATGAGCCGTGGCAAAATGCTGGGATAACGCGAGGAAGAAGAAGATTTACAATAGATTACATTAATACGGAACCAACTTTCTGATATTTTTTTTCCATCAGCGCACCAAGGGCCGCTGGCCTCTAGTCTTTACGGCCACTAGACTAGATTGAGTTAGTAAGTAAATAGCTTATTTTCTTTGTAGTGATATAGTAGACTAGCCCTTTTCCATAATAGGTTACCCACTAAGCGTGTTAGTAGATCGTGGTACAATTTTCTTCTAATAAATTATGCTACCGTTGTCTCCTTGCCCACGGGAAAGACTAAACACAATAAGAAATATTTCACCCACTAATAGTTCGCTTTTTTAGCATTAGAAAAAGACTACGCGATCTTGACGTGTCTTTTAAATGAAAAACGCTTTTTAAAAATCAGTAACTATTACTTATACTATGCTATGCTATGAAAGCAAAAGAATGTAACAAATAATCGTATATGATTCATAATTGTTACATATTTGCCTTGACTTATTTTTCATAAGTATTTTTCAATAAAAAGACACGTCAATATTGTTAACCTTTTTTCTGATGCTAAAAAAACGACGTATAAAAAAAAATTCGTACCGTAAAATCAGGTAACTTTAGTCCACAACTTATAACTATTAATGGTCCAAATTCAAATTCCAGTAAAATATATATAAATACTTTTCAAATTATCTTAAGTATATAGTATGTTTAAGCTCCAAAATAAATGTAAAGAGTACAATAATAAAAATGATGTAAAGTTCGGATTTCAAATGATTTATTGATAAATGTACATCTCATTTACATGTCAAATAAAAATATGTACAAAGTATTCAAAATTTAAATTTAAATTTAAATTATTAAGTTAATACTACATACATTGCATGAAATTGTATATAGGTACAGTCACCTACAATAATATGTTACACAACGAACGCCGCAAAAATATCTGACACGATCTTATTTGTAGAGCCATAAGAGCATGTCACATATTTTTGCGGCCGTCGAAGAGTAACATATTATTGCAGGTGACTGTACATATTTTATTTTATTTTATAAAATAATAGAAACTCATTTACATAGCACGCAAGTTCAATAAGGAGTGCTTTTATAAAGGCATTACTGTCCTGTTTTTTAATGTGTTCAGGAACACAGTTATACACATGTACCTACTCCCGCAACGCTGAGAGCCGCGCGAAATAA
The DNA here is from genome assembly GCF_910591565.1 of Cydia splendana. NCBI lineage: Eukaryota > Metazoa > Arthropoda > Insecta > Lepidoptera > Tortricidae > Cydia > Cydia splendana. The sequence continues at coordinate 737,083 of NC_085965.1, read as the reverse complement.
ATGCATTTGTATTTGTATTTTTGTATGTATTTGTAAATCAAAAAGGCTCGTTAATAATCAAAATTAAGAACTGAAATATCTGACGAAGCATTTGAACGTCAACTGAGGAACTTTTTATTGAATAACCCATTATATTCAGTGGACGAATACATGGAATTAAAATTGAAATAACTATTTGACATTATACTTAGCTTATGTAAAATTGATTGACATTCGTTCTGAACTTATTACCTATGATTACCGCTCTTAGTTTTAGTATGACGATCATTATGAGATATTAGACATGTATTTTGTTATTTATTGAGTTTTTTTCAATTTGACGATAGTTCTCAAATTTCTTTTTAAATTATAAATTTGTAATTTGATTATCATTGTTGACATTGTATAATTACGTTTGCATGCTAAATTATTGACGATCATAATGTAAATTCATATAGATTAGCGTAAGAATAATTTATACTGTAATTTATCATTATGAAATAAATAAACTAAACTAAACTAAACTAAAAAATAGACAAAAGTTGTATTAAAGGACTATAGTTACCTGAGTTGACGGTAATAAAAAAAATCAAAAATGTATTATGTAGATAAGAACGTCTCACGGGCTGTTTCACAGTCAATCAGATTCCATATCTTAATATAAATAAGCCAAAGCACTGGCTTACCATTTGAAATGTATTCGTCGTAAACCGTAAAAAGCGTCGAATATTTCTCATACGCCATAACAGAATAAAAGAGCACCCGTGCATTAAGGCCAAGCACGCGCGCGCCGTCCGTCCTCATTACCCGCGTACGTACCGTGAATGGCAAGCCTTGCTTCATGTGCAAGAGTGTTGGAAGACTCGAGTCCTTTGAGTCCTCTGCTTAAAGACTCGACTCAGTTTTTCAGTCTTATAATTAAGTCGAAACTCGAATTCTTTTCAACTTTTTAGAGATCAGAGTCCGTTTCAGAGAACCCTCAATTTTTGTATTAAAATGCATTGTCATCATGAAAATTCATGTGTTAGATACACAAATCATACAATAACGCCTATTTTCTTTACTGTTATTTAAATAAAACCTATACAATTGTTAATGGAATCTTTATTCGGAGGCTCGAGTCCTTTTAGCTCTCTAGAAGACACAATAAAGAACTCGGCCCAGGACTTAAAAAACGTTAGTTTTTTAAGGGTTGAGTCTCGTAAAGAGGGTCGAGTTCCTCAAATTTAACTCAAAAGACTCAAGTTGTGACCAACACTAGCAAGTGTTATAAATATCTACACACTTGTTCCAAGACACATAACACGTCTTGGAACGAGTGTGTACTATATATAGTTGTAGTTATATATAGTTGGTGTCTTGTTGGAACAATACTCAATAAAATACTACTTATATTTGGAGATATTAGATTTTTTGTAGAATCTATAAATTTATGTAAATACCTAGGTTGGAACCTACCTAGGTATTTAAATTTATAGCTTCTAAATAGTATAGTAGTAGTTCCACATTATTCACCTTTCACATTACCTATTTATTATTTGCGACATCATATATAATTATTATTACCTATCAAGTAATTATTATTACTACTTACCTAGTAGTTTCGTTAGACAACTTTGAAACCACGTCTGAAACGTAAAAAATTATCAACTCAAAGATAAATTAATTTTGCTACGAGATTAGGTAACATCTGAATTGATACGATGTTAATATCAGCTTTTTTCACCTGAAGACCATAGTAAAGGACCGCCTCTCCATACAAACGTAGTCCACGTTGGTATGGAAAAGCCCTCACGTCCCTTTTCCTAAATTTTTCTACAGATATTTTGAAACCACTCCTCTAGCATAGCTACTAATTTTACGTATTTTTAATACGTAATTATGCATATTTATTTATTTATACTATCCTAAAACACTCAGAAAAATAAATTCTAGTCCTTCCTGAAACAGCAAACAGTTTTTCATTGAATTGAACAGTATACAATTGACGATCTTTTATTGAATTTCTGCTATTTTCATGGAAAAATAACATGTACATTTTCAATGAGTAGTAAATATTATCTATCTATCTATCTATGTGAATTATGTCACAACGTAAGTTGATTTTTTATTGGTTTTCTGTTTGCATGAAAGTTATTCAGTGACATGATATTTATACAGCAGTAAATATTACCTCTTAACATGGGCGGAGGGTAGTCACTTTGCGCGTGGGCGGAAAACCATTTATGTATTAATATACATTTTGGCTCTGCTAAGCGTAAATATAAAACCTTCTTAATTAGCTTTTATGTTGTATTTTACAGTTTTATTTCAATATTTTTTTTTATTCACTATATTAATTTAGGTACTTACATTGCCTGACAACAATGTTTAATATATGTTTACAATGTCGTTACTTTGGGCGTGGGTGGAAACCCTTATTTTATTTTATTTATTTGTGTCATCTATAGCAATACAAACAGTACAAAGCGTATATTACTAAAAATGTAACAATTAACTTACAATACAAATCCGTTGCGTCGTTGCGCCTCTATGATGTGATCTGATCTGTCAAATTTTCAGGAAAGAAAACCTTATGTAGTGTTTTCAGGGATTTTGGTCTTCTAAATCTAACACATGTTGGAATTTACAAGAAAAGCTATCTAAATAGCTAAATTATTTAGCTATTTAGATGGAAGCATGCAAAGAAATGCATGCTTATATTCATATATAATTTTCTTACATACATAGATAGTTACCAACAATGCCTTAGAAGTGACAAATACTTCCGCAATTAAAAAATACTGAAAATTAGAAATGTTCGATGTACGCACAATCACAATAAATACACTAGTCTCAGGGTGCGATTTAATAACCCGGGCGCAAAGTAGTTACTTTGGGCCCGGGCGCGGGTGGGGAAAGTCCTTATTTATATAATTTGGCTCCGCTAAGCGCAAATAATTACCTTCGGCAACTGTTTAGTGGCCGTCGTTCGTTTATGGTCGCCGTATTCTGGGATAGAAGAAATAGCTTTTTGGCAAAAAAAATCATGCTTGGTACAAGCTTTTCTCGATGAATGAGGGGCTACCGCGAAAACCGAAATTCGCAAATTGCGGGGATCTTTCTCTTTTACTCCAATGAAGGCGTAATTAGAGTGACAGAGAAAAATCCCCGCAATTTGCGAACTTCGATTTTCGCGGTTATAGCCCTGTACTTTTCTTACCAGTCTTACCACATGCAACTAATACTCATCGAGATAATTCAAAAACCCCAAACACAATTAAGTTGCGTTATTTTATCAAAGAGTTCCTATGGCCACCTCATGTCTCCATCATCAGATCAGCTCGATGGTACCATAATATTGCATTGTCACCCGACTGACCCGACTTACATATTGTATGCAAATTTTCAGCCAAACGGAAATCGAGAAGTGGGTCAAATTTAGCTTCCAAGATTTGACCCACACTAACTAACTAACAAACCAACAAACGTACAATATACTAACAGGGCAAGTTGAAAGCTTGTAAAAACGGATTTGATTTGATATTTATTCGGTTTTTTCAGGAATTTTTGGTTAAAGTTATACCTACGTACTAGGGTGGTTCAAAAATCATTTTTTTTTATTTTCCTTCGGGGCACCCCCTTATTTTGTTACACTTTTTATGCTGATAAAATACACCAAGTTTCGTAATTTTATCTCAACTACAAGGGGGTGCTCAACCACTTTGAAAATTTTCAAAGTTGTATGAATACCAAAAAAAAAAAGGTATTTATTATTCAGAATTTTATTTAAGTATCTGGTTTCACACTATTTGCACATGTGATTTATAAGTTTTTAAGTAGAAAAACATTTTTATTTCTATTTTTTATAATTTTTTAAAAGTAAGATTTTTTGAATTTCACCTAAAAAAATCATAAAAATATTTTTTTACTTAATAACTTTTAAATCACACTTTCAAATAATGTGAAAATCACTACTTACATAAAAATCTAAAAAAAATAAAAATCTTACTTTTGAAAAATTATAAAAAATAGAAATAAAAATGGTTTTTACTTAAAAACTTATAAATCACATGTGCAAATAGTGTGAAACCAGATACTTAAATAAAATTCTGAATAATAAATACTTTTTTTTTTTGGATTTCATACGACTTTGAAAAATTTCAAAGTGTTGTAGCACCCCCTTGTAGTTGAGATAAGATTACAAAACTTGGCGTATTTTGTCAACATAACAAGTGTAACAACATGAGGGGGTGCCGCTTCTTCTAACTAGAGTTTGAATTTTTCCCATACAAACGTGAACCACCCTACTACGTACCTATTACCTGTTTCATTACACGACGATGAAGAGAAATATTCATAACATACTCGTATGTGTATGAATGACTTGGAAACTCAAGAGTCACATGGACCTAACCGCCGTCATGCAACCGAGACTTCGTTCGACTTTGCGACCTTTTGGAAAACCGGTCTTATCTTATCGCTCTTAACCAAATGCGTTAGCGAATCTAACCAGAAGCAAGTTTAATAAAATAAAAAAATAGTATCGTTTACAGACGTATATATCAAAATTATTTTGATCAAGATTCCAAAATGATTCCAAATTATGTAATTGACCAAAATTATTTGCTGACCCAGTCATAGGTATATGTTAGAAAGATATTTACACATTTCAAACCATCACATAGACTCGAGACGCTCCAGAATACAGCCAGCTGCACCCCCCACCCCCCACCGGGGGGTAGGGAAGCTATTAAGCCAAGCCAAAACTAATTTAAATTAAATCCTAGTGAATTACCCGAGGAGGAAATTGTCGGGCACCCTCGACGCTCGGAGAGAGGACTGGCGCGGGCGAAATGCTTAAACGACGTGATTTATTTACCTATGCTATATTAATTGTGCCTTAAGGCAAGCTACATATGTATTTTGTGTAAAATATGTCTCGTTCATATTTCCATTTTCACATAATATTATGAATAAATAAAATTTTGGGGCCGTTCTTGTTCTTACCAAGGCTCGGAAACGGATTTTTCATCATACAAAAAATACCGGTATTATTACGTTCTTTTTCGTTCCTTGGTTTATTATTTCATTTATACCGAAATACATGATTCAGTCCTACGGAAAGAGCATAAAATAATTAAAAATATTGGGCTATTTTGGGATTTAAAAAAACCGGTTCCGAGCCCTGGTTCTTACCCATATTGACCCAAACCCCAGCCCCAAACTAGGCAAAGGTTGTACTATGAGCTATGAGGCGAGGATACGAGAAAGATAAATACATAGATAACATAATATAACTCAGGAACTATTATACTGCTATTATGGTATATAACGATATATTTACAACGGAAAACAAATAAAAATTAGACATGTCTTCGTGTTTTTTTTTGTATCCGGCCAACTTTACCAATTTAACACTCTAAAAAAAATTTGGTTGGCCCTATCAATATTTTGATAGTCGTAATCAAGCATCTTGATTCCATACGAGCCTAACAAGGACTTCGACATTTCAAATAAGGTAATTCTGATTGATTTTACTATTGCTATGTAACTGAGCCAACTAAGATCTTGTTCAATATATACATGAAAAAGAATTATGCTAACTAATTGACCCTAGTAAGATCAACTAAGCTTGATATTTATTGAATCAACCTACGTTACATAATTATGTCAACAAGTTAATAATAGATGCAAGGTATACAATTGTTAGGATTAATCAATACCTACTTTATTAGTTCAATCACAGATACGCTTATTGTTTTAAGTAATCAGCTTTCATTGATTTATATAAGATCGTAATTGTTGTAATTAACTTAACGTCAACTAAGAAGAAACTGCTCTTAGTTGGTCTTCATTTTTTAGAGTGAAGGTATTGGTTAGTCTGCCCTTTTGCTAATATAGTCTAGTACGTGTGAATTTTTTGCATGGCATTTTCCTTTGATTAAAACGTGTAAAAAATCAATATAAAAGCAACAATTTAGAGTTAGCCCACTCAACATGGGTTTTAGAAAGTGGTCCCTTCAGAATCTTAACCAGGTTTCATAGTATTTACTTCTGCAAACGCCCTATGTATTTAAAGCCGCCGTAAACCCTTTTCTCCGCGAGCGTACCTTCTATATTGCCTGTCGGCGTCGGGTGTCGTTACATGTACCATTTGAATATTATCTCCACCCCGTCACCCCCCACCCCCCACCCTTGCAGCCTCCTTAATTAATGCAAATTTGAGCGCTAACAAGATTATGAACGCGACCGCTTTTTAACCACCTTCGTTTAGCGTTACAAGTACTTTACCGTCTTTACACGAGACACATAGACAAGGAAATGTACCTACTGTGTTTATATCTTGTATGCTATAAGGGAAAGTAGGGCATTGGGAATAAATAAATAAAATAAATATTAGGGGACATCTTACACAGATCAACCTAGCCCCAAACTAAGCAAAGCTTGTACTATGGGTGCTACATACATGGAAAATACCCATGACTCAGCAACAAATATTTGTGTTCGTCACACAAATAAATGCCCTTACCGGGATTTGAACCCAGGACCATCGGCTTCACAGGCAGGGTCGCTACAATCGCTACCCACTAGGCCAGACCGGTCGTTAAAATGGCGGGTAATTGGAACAGTGAGATATAGAGTACTTCTATTTGCATTACACAATCTTAGGTACATTTAACACTAATAAAAAGTGCCATCCATGTGTCTATGTGACTGCAAGATTAAGATGCTACATAGCTGCCGTTTGAATAAAACATTTATGGAGACCAGATTGAACAACTTTCTAAAACATTGTTTATCTAATACAGATTCTAAATTGGTATAACATCTGCTACTTATTTACACCTATCAAAAAGGATAGCTGACGCCACTGGTGACCGTAGATCTGGCAGCTTCCTCGCACAAAGAATAAGTATTGCGATACAGCGAGGAAATGCTGCCAGCATCTACGGCACCATTCCGCAGGGGGATATTTTGTAATTTTTTTATTTTAAGTTTAGTTTTATTTATTTTTAGATTTAGTTTTTAAGTTTTGTAGGTTAGTTATTTAATTATGTTTTTTTTTCTAGTTATGTATATTAAGTTTGTATGCACCAATAAAGCTCTTTACACCTTTACAATGAAGTATTAAAGATATGGACTACATGGTCATTAAAGTGAAGTAAGGTGCTAGCAATTAAAATAGAAAGAATAGTTCGATTACGCCGAAAACCGCAAAACTATTACCGTAAAACGGGGTGAGTAGGTTTCGCGGGGAGAGTTGGGTTATGAATGGGGAGAGAAGGTTAGAGAGGGGGGTGAGAAGGGATTTTAAGGCTACTGCTACAAAAATAATGTATTCCAATTTAAAATGGGGCTATAGTAATACGCATAAAAAAAAATCGATCCGACAATCTTCCAAAATCACCTTTGTATGAAAAACCCCCTCACCCCAAATACGGGGCACTACGGGGTGAGGTGGGTTTTCCTCTTTATCGTCAAAGTTATGAAATGGAACTACCCAAAATAAAATACAAACGTCCGAACCACTTATTATATACACCATTCAGTTTTCACATGTAAAAATAAAATTTTATGGAGGTTTGAAAGTCAAATTTCACCCAACTCACCCCATTTTACGGTACTAAACCAATTTTCTGTGCCATATAAGTTCATTTTCTGGACTGGACCAGCCTACGGTATCATGTCCTGTCCGTGGTTAGAAGATTGCTCATTATAGTCATTATTTATTGGACACCCGGTATACATCCGCCAGTTTTCGCTCCCTGATTCTGTAATTCCTGTATATGAGCAATACGTCTTAATCTAGTCGGTAACAGCCTTCTTTACATAGAAAGACGCCATTGCCACTATACAGCCAACCAGGGATGTTGCGGATGCAGATTTTTTGACATCCGCGGATGCGGATGCGGATGTCAAGATTAGGAACTTAAAAACATCAAATATTACATTTTTAGTAATTTTTATTATAATAAAAACGAAACGGTTAGTATTTAAGCAAGAATGTATAGGTACGTTTTATTTAATAAACATCTGGATCTAGACGATTTTGTTATAGGTAATGACACAATTACCTAGCTCTTACGCCGCCACTAAGACGTTCCTGTACCGACTTGGACATCCGCATCCGCATAAGCTCCGCATCGATTTAATGCGAATGCGGATGGAGATGCGAATGTTGAAAATAATAGGGCGGAAGTTCCGCGGATGCGGGTGCGAATATTCGCAACATCCCTGCACCCGACCAATAAAAAAGAAGAAATCTATAACATGATTCCTTCCAAACCACCTCCGGAGCACGATTCAGATTCGACTACTTGTTACGGTTTCGATCTTGTTTTGATACGACCTTGATCGCTCACGCTGATTGGTGCATGCGAAATGAAGTGAAAGTTGTGCGTGAGAAACGCGCCAATCACCAAGACCAAATATATATGTAACTCCGTATAAGATAAGTAAAGTCTATGGAAAAGACGTGCCCCGGAAATCAAGAAAAAAAGTCATTCTCGAATAGATGGCGCCACACCTTTGGCCTATACTCGGCTAGATGGCGTCAACGACACCGTTTGATACTTAACAATTTTAACACATATTAATGAAAGAACATGGGTCAAAGTCATATGGCATTCTAAAAAAATTAAAAATCATTTATACATTTTTTGATATTTTTATACATTTTCATTTTTAGTTTTAATCGTGTAGATGGCAGTAAATTTACTGTGACTAAAAAAATTACTATGACAATTCTGCCCTGCTAAGCCAAAGAGCGCTATCTCAAAATAAAATTCATTGCTAACTTATACTTTAGTATCTATTACTGAGAGTTCCATTTTCAAAATCATTTGTTTTTGAGATAGCGCTATTCGGCTTAGGAGGGCAGAATTACCCTCTCTACTATCTATTCTCTTTGCCAAGACGATGGACAAGGTCGTATAAAACCAGTTCAAAACCGTAACAAGTTGTTAAATCTCTGAACCGGGCTCCTGTTCGGTTATCTTCGCCCCTCGGTCAGATCTTTAGATAAAATCTTCAGGTTTCCCGATAGATGTCGCTGACCCAGTTAATGAAGTTTCTGATTTACGCTTGCATGATTTTTATTGGACAGATAGGAAGAAAGCTTACGTTGGTGTCGAAACGTCGTTTAATGAATATTGAATACCTACGTAGGCACATTACGAAAATCTAGTCCGGCTTTTAAACCCATATAATATATACGGCCAACTACGGCATATATAATAATTAGCGTTGAACGTCAATAAAAGATACAGTGAGGAAACTGTTAAACATCAGTTATAACTACATATATTTATTACACATACTTAATAGACTTCTCATTCACATAAGTAAGTAATCTTCTTGTCCCGTGTATGTGATGTGCTTTATGGAATCAATGTCTTTTTTAGCAGGATTAGATCAATAATTATTTAACCACGTATCAGAAGTATTTATAACTCTAATACACAAAGATTTGTCTCTATTTTGGGGCCCATACATACCTTACAGATTAACATACATATACATTTCTGGCGACAGAACGGCGTGGCGATAGCGCCATTGAATCGTCTGCTCTTCTCTCTTGTGTCGAATTCAGCAGACCTTCTAAATACGACACCCTTCGGCTATATATCAGCAGGCATGGTAGGAGTGCCTACCATTATCCATCGTTCATCGTGTCCTAATAATATGAGAAACGCTTAGAAAAATCAATAAATTAATAAAGCTCCCACAAATTCGCACGCCACCCTTTAAGCTTATTAATAAAAAATACATTTTCAAACGTCACAATTCCAATTATTAGACATCATTACAACCCGTTCAAAGTCATCCATCATCTCGTTTAGCGAATCAATTACCGCCCCTTCTTAAAAAAGCTTAAGCGCCATGTTGTTTCGCAGGTACGGCGGCCATTTTGTGTGACGTTGGAAGTCGCGTGCGCCACATCAATCTCTTGTTATCAATATTTAAAAAACATTAGCTGCGACGTTGATGGGTGCGGAAATGAGATTTGCCCTTTTAGAATTGGATTTTGGGGAAACGTAAATAGTTTTTGGGATCGGTTAGGAGGGAAATTAAGTCTGTTTCTGAGGAATTGGGAAACAATTTATAGGAGCTTGTTATTTATAGCTACTCTGCCTGTTACTTCGTCTCCGTAGGCAGGCTGTTCAGTTTGTTTTAAGTGATTTTATATTATTTTTAGCCTTTATTCAACCGTTTCTGTCCGTGAATTCTAAGAATGATATTCGGGTTTCGGTTAGAGGACGTAGTTCGTGTACTGATAATGGGAGAATCGCGACCATTATTAGGAATTAGACAAAGACAAGAATTTTGTAAATAATTACCGTTTTTTAAAACCCAGGCAATGTTTTGTACGGTAGGCAATTTTAAAGCAAGCCCTTCGTTAGCAAAACCTTAGCTCCAAATGCAATCAATGATGTTACAGATGAAATAATCACAGATAACATCAGGGTCGAACGTCACTGCATATCTCTCCACATCCAAACGACTTATTTTAATATCAAATATACTGTACTTACGTCATTATAAAGTTAAAATGATGCAGATAAATGGCGTATAAGACATTTTGTAATAACGGAACGCAGTTCCCCAGCGAGCCGTAACGTTAACTCGCGCATCTGTCCAGACAACGCGGCATTTGGAATTCTATTACTTTCGGTGCTTTATCTTATGTCATCTTGGTTGATAATAATAATGTACTTATTAATGACGAAGGGAGGGTTTGAACAGGATCAGACGAAAACTAGGGGTTTTTTGATTTTTTTTTTGACACGTAACATTAGCTTTTGTAGGTAAAATAAGTACCTAAGTACAAAAAGGTGTTTATTAACTCGTAAATACCTAAGCCAAATGTCGCGCAACACAATTTTTCCCTACAGAAATACTTTTAAACTGCAATATGCTGCTAATTACTGATGACTCGCTCAGTAAAATATGATACGAGGGAAATATTATTCTAACTAGGAAAAGGTGAAATAAAATAAATTAGACGCAGTTTTTATTGCTTATGGTCGTTTATTACAGACCTATTATTACTTATTAATTATTTTTTTGCATCGATTTGTTTTTTTTCCTAGTAGGGATTTAAATATATGACACCGATTATGCCCAGTACATTTATTTCATTATGTGTAACAATAAAACCTTGAAACAGGTAGTCACAGTACTTACAGTTTTGAACAGACCAAGATAAAAAAAAATCCTGACGTGTGGTTACACTATTAACAGTTGTCATGTCAACGTTACACTAGTGTTGACAGTTGTCAAGTCAACAGCTTGAAGATAAGCGCGCGCGCAGACACATGTTCCGATTAGTGTTGTTATCGTTACAACATCTCCACAACTGTGGTGGCAAATTACGCGAAATTAATGGCTCATCTATATATATGTAGTGTTATAATGATTCTTAAGCATACTAGGATAGATCTGAAACTGATCTATAAAAAAATCTTCGTTTCATATGTAATTAAGTAGAGACTGTGCAGAAAGAGTCGTGGAATGTATGGGGCCCAATATATTCCCTTTCCGAACAGACTCTAATACATACTTAAAATTTGTTAGAGTTAGACCAAGAAAGGTGTGCAGTGGTTTTGATAGCCCACGCAGTGCGACTGTTATTTATACTTACGTCATAATTTCATATAGAAGTTTGACGTTTAAAATAACACTTGCACTGCATGGGCTATCAAAATCGCTGCAGATTTTTCTTGGTCTAAGTCTATTTGCACCCAAGTTTTGGTCACTGATGGATACAAAAGAAATGTTATCGGTTAGCATGGTAATCTAGTACCTAACTGAATTGATGGCCAGGAATCCGATTCACGTTTATTAAATTTGTTATGGTTTTGATACGACCTTGAAAATCGCTCACGCTGATTGGTGCATGCGAAATGATGTGAGAGTCGTGCGTGAGGTGCGTACGATTCACCAAGACGATAGTCCAGGTCGTTTCAAAACCAGTTCAAATCATAACAAATCATAAAATCTGAAAATCATAACAAATCAATGGCGTCGCAAAATATCATCTTGATAGGCAAATATAAAATTAATTTCTAGCTTCAGCGTAGTGTAAAAAAATTTTTGTTCTTCATTATTATCTCTACTATAATCTAAATAATACAAAACGCAAAACCTGTCAAATCCCGTTCCAAGCCTTTGAATGTAAACAAACACCGACCGTTTAAATATTATCGGATCTATTCAACCGCAATCGACTCCGTCATTTTATCAGAGTCTTATAAAAAAAGACTTAAGTTCACTCAATGTTAATGGCACTTACGACGTTTTACATCACGTGTTGCGGTGTCACAGGAGATGTAAAAGTTGTTATAGAAAAGGTAATAAGTTAACTCAATTTCAATGGCACTTGCGACGTTTTTTAACGAGAGTTGTGGTGTCACAGGAGTTGTAAAAGTTGTAATTGTCACATCTGCCAAAATAGAACCCCTCGAGGGGGAATAATACTGGTGGCGATTCTGGCCGATAATGTTTTTTGTGTCACTTTTTTATAAAGTGATTATTTAATAATGGTGCAGAGATAATGGAATACTTGATGTGCAATGACGAGTACAAACCTGATGCAATTTCATTACTGTTAGGAAATATTTTTTTAATGATTTGTTGCGTTTAAAATGCATGTCCAGAATTTTTATATAGAGAGTTAGACGAAAGTTGCAAAAAAGTGACTGTAATTTTTTGTTACACATACTTTTATTGCTGCCTGTACTTCTTTTCATTTGCATTTCAGTAGGTTAAGTACTCCAAATTTAAACTGAATCGGATAGATTTGAAGCACACAATATATGTATTACAAACACAGTGAAGTGAAATAAAAGTGTGTAAAAAAATCAGAAAGCATAGTACATTGTGCAACATGGGGCGTAAGTTGAATATTGCAAACGAGAGTAAGTTAACTCGCGACGGCTTGCCGGAGCGATTTATAGACTCGAGTTTCCAATATTATTACGCCCCGAGTTACACACAATGTTTTTCATCACACTTGCGATACAAAAATTAAGTATAAAGACTAAAAAACTGTTAATTATGGCACTAGAAACTTCATAACTCCCTAGGGAGAACGCTTTTTCTATAACTCCCGCTAAACCTGCGTGTAATTCCACATTTACTGAGCGAGTGTGATGAAAATTTAATAGTTATATGTGTATAAAATACAACTTGCAATATCTAGACGGTATATTTAGATAGGTACCTATGGTTCATCAACAATAGTCTGAATTTAATAGGTAAGTAAAAATCATGTACATTAACAAAGTATTTTCGGTATAAGCTATTTATATTGGTATTTATTCGGTATAAAATATACCTAGGTATTTATTGACAAACTCGAAGCATGAAGTCTTTTGTCACCATTCCACCAACCGCTTTAAAAGCAAATACAACTTAACTACCCTTGAAAAAGATTCATGAATTGAGCTTTCCGCCTACAATCAGCTCCATAAAGATTTCCCGTACTCCTAATTTATGTTTATCGAAAAAAGGTTTTACTCGTAACGCACACGTACTGGCCGAAGCGCGCGCCGAAAAAAAATAAAATATTGCCCGGAAAGCGCGGGAAAACCATGAATTATGGCCGACATTTTCGCTACTCGATGTCATTAGCGATCGTAAATTTTATCTCATAGTACGTCTTGTCTTGTACGATTGTTATTTACGCGTCTTTTACAACATTGTTATTTGTTGGTAACAAGTTTGTATTCGAACGCTCGCTATTTTAAATTATGTGTTTTTTTGTAACGGGGGGTGAAGTTGCGAGTAGATATGTTTTCGAACGGATGCTTGTTTTGTTCTTTGAACGTTGATCTGAAGACTGAACAATATTATGTCTGTAAATATATCTAATACCCAAAGCAGATAAACATTTTAAAATACCTATATTTTCTTCCTATAACTCGCTGCAACAACAAATTGGCTGTAACGCAGTGAAAACATAAAAACCAAAGATTCAAAGGTTAAAATGAAGACATATTTTATTTAATGAAACTTTATTGTCCAGGACAAATATACGGTTACAAAAAGTGGATTATGTCACTCTACGAGTGACTGCTAGTTGGTAATGTTGGTATATATGTACTTACACATTTCCTAGTACGTATAAGTTTCCCTGAGATCCTTCTAAAACAGCGCCATTGTATTTTATCCATTACCAAAGCCTTGGTATTATTTTCCACTTCCGTGGTTGAAATTCACACAAAAACTCTTCTTTATTAAAACCCCGCTAATCTATTCTCCAGAATTTTAATAAATAACAAAATCAAGGATCACTTTTCCGCCGCAACAAAATGAGCGTCACAAGATTACATTTTGGCTGTTTAACCCATGTTTCGTACCAAATTAACTGACTATTCTTCAACCTTATACCATCGAAATAAGGTCTACTTTAGCCAATTCAGTTCCTGTTAGTATAGGCTGTAAATTAACTGGGTATTCTTGAACTTTATAGCGACGAAATAAGGTATATTTTCAGTCACAGTTATGACTGTTGTATAGCCTTTTATCAGCCACGTTTCGCAGAACGGGCGCGAGGGAGCGCTAAGTGGGATTTCATTTCCCGCTCCTCCCAGGCCTCATTTTTATTTATTTTTCATCGCCCCGGGCCCGATATCATATCGGTCGTTTTATTTATTTTTATTACGATATTACACACAAATGTGCGGTGTTTTTATAGAATACACAATAGGATTTAAGGTTATGGGAATTGGTTTTGTAATATATATTTATTTAGAGGTGTTTTAATGATGGCAGGGAGAATCTGTTGTTGGTCCTCATTATAAAGACTTATTTATGTAAGTAAGTATGTGGGATGTCGGCTTATTGAAATAAAAACCGGACAAGTGCGAGTCGGACTCGCCCACCGAGGGTTCCGTACTTTTTAGTATTTGTTGTTATATATAGCGGCAACAGAAATACATAATCTGTGAACATTTCAATTGTCTAGCTATCACGGTTCGTGAGATACAGCCTGGTGACTGACGGACGGACGGACATCGGAGTCTTAGTAATAGGGTCCCGTTGTACCCTTTGGGTACGGAACCCTAATGACATTTATTTATTGGGCGTACCACTAGCCTCCGCCCTCGACCTCGGTTGCGTACTAAATCCTACTTTCAACGATTGTCTGAAGTGTGATCATGATCACCATCTCCCGCTTTAGCTACTTCTGCTGCTGGCTATGGGTAGGTACTATATTTTCGATTTCAAAATGTTTTGTAGACATATTTATGGCTACGCTAATCACAAATTTGTCATTTTTGGAAGAACCTATTTGAATACCTACTTCACGAACATTTTCTTATTTCCAAACCAAACCAATCTCTAAATCTTGCAATCGTTCAACGAATTTTACGATCCCAATACATTTTGCACCATATAATACAAATAAGACTATCCAAAGCTATAAAACCGTATAAAATCCCACTCAAATCCAAGATCCTTAAACAAAACGTATAGAAAAAGTGCTAAATAACTATTGCAGTATACGGCCAATATATATGCGAATGGCGGGGTCAGATAAACATATAAAATAAATTGAATCGGCAGGTTTCGCTGAGGCGGCGCGGTGTTTACTGCGACTATCAGACTATTGCAAACTGGACTATGCAAAAAGTAACCAGTCAAACAAATAATAGTTAAGCTAATTTTACGGCTTAACTCGCGTATTTTTAGTATCTCGCGCGACATCTCTCGGAGATGTTCAATCACTAGCAGTCACCACAGCGGGTCCTCTGTCACTCCCCCTTTCTGGGGGTGTGAGGAGGCCATATCAGGGTTAGGCCCTTTTTGACTGCGTCTGTCACGGGCTGTGACGACAGTCCGGTCTGTTTTTGCCAACTGTAAAGTTGGCGTTTTAACCTTCCTGCTCCTTGAAGGATTTGGTTGGCCATCATGACTTGGAGGTCATGTTGGCCAATCTGTGGCTGGCCATATAGCGCGCTGGGCGTGCGATGAAATAATATTCATTTGATTAATATGGGGTAAAGATTACCGCAATTATTTTTATTTTTTTGCTAGACGCGATGATATTATGGTGGGCTTTACCTTTTCTATAATAAACTGGCCGCAGGTATTGCATAAACCGGTCCAGCAGTGACAATTCGGTGTGGCGGCCATCAAAACGCGTGTCACAACAGTGTCCAATCAGATCCCACCTTTTTGCCGAGCAAAGGCACCGATGAACAACTACCTATCGCTAACAACCACAGCTGTTTTCATGAAAATTGGATGAGTTTCAGGTACCTAAATCAAAACTACTTGTAGGTACTTTTAAAAGTACATACTCGACTCGTACCTACAAGCCTGCCGTCAACTCGTATAAGTGTTACTGAAAATTGTCGTGTTTTGTCTCTCCTAGGGCACCCCGGAGGTGCATAGCGCCTCCACAAGATCCTTCCACGCCTTCCTGTCTTGAGCAACCGTCTTGGCCTCGTTCCAGCTCAGTCCTACTGAAAATTACAGGAATTTTAATACATAGTATGTAGGTAGTGTATGTGACTGCAGCTACGTTATGAAATCATTAAAATACGAGTGTGGGTTTATGAAAGGAGCTGTCAAAAACCACATACTTAATTCCGTATTGAACGGGTGGACCACCTTTACAGTATTGAACTATAATTGGGTGGGTTTACGGTATAGGTACATCCCATGTACCTAACATTTACATTCAAAAATTCTCATACATGAACATCACCCACTCCCACACGGCTTCCAGCTCGAAACCGGCCTCAATCCTCTAATCCCCAACATCAACAAACATATCTCCAGCATCCATCAGTAATTAAAGCCACTGCAAAGTGCTAAGCCTCGTACAGACAGACAAACAGACAAACAGCACGCGGCCGCCACGCGCCGGGCTATTAAGCGGGCATTAAGGAACCATTTCTACATTATCCTGTTACTGTTATACAATTCTTATCGTTATATCTTTTAGATTAGCTGGATTTAGGAAGCTTGGGAACTGTTGCGGCGGATTCTATTGTTTTGATTTAAAAAGTAGGTTTTTAGGTGTTAAGACTGAGAAATTAGTCACTGTGGCTACAGAGTCAAGCTTTTTAAATCAGCTGTGGTGTTCAGTGAATAAAAGTAACTGTGGTAATATATCAACATTTTTTATCTGTGGTATTTGGTAAAAGTTATGTTTAAGGGCTATTACTGAATTAAAGTATAAATTGCACACATTATATACAAATATTGAAATTGAAATAATATACATAGTTAAAATTGATCATATCATGATATGATATGGTTAGGTTAAACTTTTACATAGTGTGGCCAACCGATCCTTTCATGAAATGGTTGCCACATCATGAAATGATCCATTCAAGATCTGGCCACGATATATTAAAAATATTTTTTCAAAAACGATTATATGGTTCGCTAAGCCGTTACTCCCTCAAAATAACGACACCTTGCGATGTACAGTCGCCATCAGATATATAGGAGCGGCCAAGGTGTTCACAATATCTGAACACGCGCTCTAACGCCCTGACAATAGAGGCGTGTTCCGATATTTGTGAGCACCTTGGCCGCTCCGATATATCTGATGGCGACTGTACATCATCTACATAACACCTAGCCACTGACCATAAAATGAGCAATCGAAAAACTTCCGCAACACTTATTAAAGGAAATGAATTCGTACACAATAAAAACAAAAGCAACATCACCCACTTTAATAAGAAACATTGCTTCCGATCCCCGACACCATCAAACTGCGAGGGGAGGACTCACTTAAATATGAATCATTTCATTATAATACCGTATTCAATCCCGGTAAACCTCACTTATGTTGTTATTACAAAGGGGAGCTCGAAAAAGTTGCGCTCTAAGCCCCACAGAGACGATAACTGACACTTAATACCATAGAGCGTGACCGAATTATGCTGTGATCTATGGTCCGAATTAGCGCCATCTATGAGCGTGCGTATCAGTCAAAAATTGGAGGGAAAATGCGACAAAATGCACTCTAAAACTTATGTTCCAATTTGAGCTGTGCTACTAAAGAAATAAGCTAACTTTTCAAATGTTTTTCTAGTCCCACTGCAGCACTGCGCCAACATAAAGTCTATAGGCGTGACTTTTGAGTCTACGATGTTTTGTTGTTTTTGAAGGGGCCGCCGAGGTTTTATGGGAACAGATTCGGCACGTGTCGAGCGATGGAATTAGCCGTAATACTTGCATTAATAAAGTGTGAAATTGCCACCGGGATGTTTGCTGTAATTCCTTATTAGATCCTGGTCCCCGGAGGCTCAGAAGATGATTTTTTATCCGGTGGACTTACCAATTAGCGGGCCTGATGTTCGGATCGACGGATTACGGTTATTTGGCTATTAAAGGCGCAAAGGAAATCGTGAATGTGATACAAGTATTATATTACGATATATAAGGGTAGCGATGGCGATAGGTTAGGGGTGCCTACTTTTATAAAACACAAAATTCTTATAAGCTCTACTGGAATTTTCACTTAGTTTCCGATTCAAAGGCTGATGTTTTAAAAAAATTCAATAGTTTCTCTGGTTCACCGCTTCAAATAAGCACAAAAAAATTAAAGCGGTATTAAATACAGATACAGAGTGTTTTAAATGTGTTTTTTTAAGCCATAAAGTGGCTGACAATCATAACTTATATAAGATGAACACGAAAATAAACAGGTATCTACCTGGGTTTCGAAACGAATAATTTTAATTTTATTAACTTTTATATAATAATAATATTAACAGATGCAGAAGGCGGTAATTTTGGACACGGCGCGTATAGACTATAGACGTCGGTTCCTCACTCTGCGGCCCTGACCACCGGCAGCTTGGGCCAAGCCCCGCTGCCGGCGCGGCGGCAACCTAGGTTAGGTTTTTTATAATGTGTTTATATGTATTTTTTATTGTTTTGTAAGTGTTTTTATATTTTACTTTTATATTCATATTATAAATCACCTAGCCTAAGAATTCAAATAAATAAAGGATAATAATGTTAACATACTAGTGCAAGACACTAGAACGATTCCAAAGTCCAGTTGATCTTTTTTTCTTTTTTTTCATTTATTTATTGACACAGAATATTTATATACATTCAAACAATTATGACAGCGAACAAAGCCCCCTGAGGCTTAACTGCCGCTGGAATCGCTCTTATTTACTCTTAATATTATATTAAGCTATGGAGTATTTCATTTCATTAAAAGCGTAAGTAGGTACCTTACTCACTAAAAATACCTTCAGCTCTACTAAAGGCAAAATAGGTATTATGTGTATAGAGTAATACAAGTAAAGACAGAGTGGTAACTCCATACATCAGTTTTCTTACCAAAACGCGCGTTATTTTGTAGTCACCACTCTAAAGCTTTACTTGTATTACTCTATGGTATGGTTTGGTTTCAATGTCTCATATACCTATGCCGAAACCATTACATAACTATTATTGGAGCTATACGTGATACTTAATTATAATAATAATAATAAGGCTTAATAAGCCTTAAGTAAGTTATTTGTTAACATATACTAGTGTAATTAAAACGCAAAGTTTCATGGTTTCTGCCGGTGGCAACAAAATAGCAGAACTAAATTTATTTTATTTGGACATATAAGATATTTCATGGAAAACAGGAAAAAATACAATTTAAGCAACAAAACTTAACAGGTATAACTAAAACAGGTGCTTTACAAAACACATTACGACACAAATAACAGTTAGCTAAACTAAAAATAGGCCTATCGAACGATTTCTTTTACAATTTTAATTACACCACCATCTCCAGCGGAGCGGAACGGTAGAAATGCCGTGATTGGACTAAAGAAAAATGTATTAACCACCATAAACAAGAGGACAGTGAAGCCGAGTCCCATTTCAGACTTGACAAATTTAAATTAATATGGTTTTATATTTTTTTTTATTGGGTAAGTATTACAAAGTATAAACTGACGTAACTAAAAATTATTCAAACGGAACTTATTGAAAATTAATTCATCAGAACCAACCAAAATCATAATTAAATGTCTCTTCAATTGAGGTAATATTTTGGGATGGAATGTTAATTTCCTATGGCAGACGGTGTTTAATTGCGCATGTTGAAGACAGATTAGTATCAGGTAAGTATCAAGTATGGATTCGTATTAGTATAGGTTTTCCTATAAGTCAGAGCCCTTATTCTTTGTGGCCTAGTTCATTAGGCCTATTTATGCATTAGAATTAGAGCCTAAGAGGCAAACAAAATCACGAAACAGTCGATCAATCGAAGAAGAATATCAAACATTTTGAAAACATTTTGGTCAAGCAGATCTTGTCAGTAGAAAAAGGCAGCAAATTTGAAAAATGTAGGCGCATAGAAAATTTGAATTTCGCGCCTTTTTCTACTGACAAGATTTGCTTGACCATCTATAGTTTGCAGTGAAGGATCTTACATGTACGAAATCTACATACTTGGGTTCGTCTTTGACGTCTCGAAAAACGTGTCCAGGGTTTTAATTTTAAACTAATTAACACAAAAGTTATGGCCAGAAAACCAGTTTTTTAGCCTAAAATTGTTCAACTTTGATGTCCAATATCTCGAAGACAATGAACTTTGAAGTAAATATGGGATACTATATTGCTTAAAGCCGTTGCTGTTCATATAATAAGCTACAAAAAACATTAGAAAACTAAGGGATTCAGATCGAAGGTCATTGGCGTGGGGTAGCCCGGCCTGATGACAAATTTTGAAATCCCTTTTAATATTGTCGGTACACTTGTATTGGTTCCGAAAAACATTTATTGTAGCTAGTTTAAACCTCGCGCGAAAACGCCGCGCACACCATTTGTGACGTCATAAATTAGTGAACACGAACATAATAAATTTTATTTCATTGTAAAAGACAGTAAACGGACAAATAAATAACTTATGAACTAAATACATCTATGAATAAAACTAAATTTAAACTAACAACCCTAAATAAATAATAAATAAATAATAAATAAATAATAAATAAATAAATATTATAGGGACATTCTTACACAAATTGACTAAGCCCCACGGTAAGCTCAAAAAGGCTTGTGTTGTGGGTACTCAGACAACGATATATATAATATATAAATACTTAAATACATAGAAAACAACCATGACTCAGGAACAAATATCTGTATCATCATACAAATAAATGCCCTTACCAGGATTCGAACCCGGGACCATCGGCTTCATAGGCAGGGTCACTACCCACTAGGCCAGACCGGTCGTCGCCGGTCTAAATATATCTAAAATAAAACAAGGAATATAAAAACTACTGAAAGAGGCCTCCCCACGCTACCCCCGGCGCAAAGGTGCCCATCACACTCGCTGCGTTACCGCGTTGATGTTAGTTGGTGATAGTGTGGTAGATATTGTTTACATCACGTAGTGGTTACATTCTCTTTGGTTTACATACTTACAGTTACGAATTTTGCCATGAACCCGAATTATATTGTTAAGTCAGCACCATATAAATACGATTAGGGGTGATAAATACATTACAAAAATTAATCACAATAACTCATTATATACAAAAACTCTCACACGGTTGCAATTTAAGATTAATTATTTAGATACATGTAAATTTTTAGTGAAAATACCGAGCGCCTGTTTTACTTTTTAATTTTTCATTTTTTCTGGTTACGACAGCCAACATGGCAATGATAGTTCCATTCAGCCAAATAATTTAAAAATTTTTTGGTGAAATATCGTATTATTTAGCATTTTATTTATAAAATAACAAATAAATATTTACTTTATATCGTGTAATAATATTTTTTGGAGGTAATAAATGTTTAGTGGAGAAATATTTTTTTTTGAACCACCAAATTTCTTTGGTGAGGACGTATGGATTACGGTAAATGAGGTTGTCTATGCTGCTCTAAGAAATATGTCATGGATTGATGACGTCACTTCTTAGATCGCTTCTGATTGGTGTTTCAGTGAAAATGGCCGATTGGAGAATTTTGTACTTTTATTTTATTGAATATATTAATAATCCTTCAGTTTATACTGAGATTGGGCCATTTTTAGGGTTCCGTAGCCAAATGGCATAAAACGGAACCCTTATGGATTCGTCATGTCTGTCTGTCTGTCTGTCTGTCTGTCTGTCTGTCTGTCTGTCTGTCTGTCTGTCTGTCTGTCTGTCCGTGTATGTCACAGCCACTTTTTTCCGAAACTATAAGAACTATACTGTTGAAACTTGGTAAGTAGATGTATTCTGTGAACCGCATTAAGATTTTCACACAAAAATAGAAAAAAACAATAAGTTTTGGGGGTTCCCCATACTTACAACTGAAACTCAACTTTAAGGTTTCTAATATCATTTTTTTCTAAACTGAATAGTTTGCGCGAGAGACACTTCCAAAGTGGTAAAATGTGTGTGCCCCCCCCCCCCCTGTAACTTCTAAAATAAGACAATGATAAAACTAAAAAAAATATATTAGGTCATTACCTATGAAATTGGCGTTTTGTTCGGAGAATTTCAACGAAACACGAATTTCCATACAATTAATTTTGCGGATATTTTTTTGATGGCTAATTCAAACCAAACAAAATTTTTCCAGTAATTTTTGACACCTTTAAGGTATGTTTTCAATATCTCCATTTCTTGAAAATTGGTACCATTAGAAAAATATAAGTAATTTTAATACTCGAACCGACAGCACATGAAAAGACCTATTTTCAAGGCTTAATTCTGAACACTTAACAATAAAAAATAACAATTAATTGTATGTAAAATCGTTGTTTATTGAGTGCACTGTAGTTTTATTGTAATTGTGTATGTACTTTTGTAAAAAAAAAAAACTAGGATCAGACTTATATCTATGAACAAAAACGCCAATTTCATAGGTAAGGACCCAATATGATGTACATTACCATGCAAACTTCCACCGAAAATTGGTTTGAACGAGATCTAGTAAGTAGTTTTTTTTTAATACGTCATAAATCGTAAACCGCAATTTTATTATGTTACTTGCTGCTACGGAACCCTTCATGGGCGAGTCCGACTCGCACTTGGCCCCTTTTTTTAGAATCATATTAACATATATATTTCTTTGAAACCATTATTTCCATGATTCTTTGTTACTGTCATCAGGCCTTATTAAAATACGCCTGCTAGGCCCCGCTTAACTTGTTTGTCAAATTGACACAGAGGTAATTTTTTTGCCGGCAAATTTTGAAACCCGGTCGTCAGGAGGGTAAGTTCAAAAACCTCGATAAGGTTATATAAAAATGACAGTTGCCTCTTGAGCTATTTACAACTGGAGCCTATTTAATTCCGTAAAGACACGGTTACGTTTTATTGATTGCGAGACTCAGTGAGCCGCGTCGCTGACTGGATAAACAAGGGCGAAAAAAAAAACAAAATGAAGATGGCGGACGCTCCGCCCCCCGCTGAGCGGCTACCGTTTCGAAGTGTCATTCTGCTGTTCTGAGTGAAGGGATCGAGTATCGATTTCTAATTAGAAAATGTGTTGGTTGATTATCAATCGAAGAGTTAGACTTACTTGAGTACGAAACGTAAAGAAATCTTACCAGTGTCCTTTTTAGCCTACTCCGGAGAATAGTTAAGGATTCTACAGATCTTTTAGGTAACTGCCGGCTAAGTATGTGCAATGAATTCACTCGATCGACCAAATGCCGTAATGTAACGCAAATCGCTTGCGATAATATGTGACGTTTGGAGAGGCTCTTATGATTTTATGCGTCGTCTCTATTTTCAGCGTCTAATTCCTTCTCAAATCAGAACCGAAAAAATATGTTAAGGGGCCCACTGATTAACAGTCCGCCGGACGGTATCGGCCTGTTAGTTAGAACAAAATTTTTACAGTTCCGAACAACTGACAGGCCGATACCGTCCGGCGGACTGTTAATCGGTGGGCCCCTATAGGGTCTGACCAAGCTAACTCTGCGTGGCATGTGCAAAAACAAAGTGTGGCGAAATCATTGTTAATGTAAATTTTCAAAATAGTTCTTTTTAATGACATATAAATAATTTGACGTCAAACTTATTGACATCGATAAATCTATCGATAATCCCAGCTAACCGTCAATTCTCCGCACCTCCAATCGTAACCGGAGCATCAAATCGTTAGTTTTTTCCATCAATCGTCTTTCAA
Organism: Cydia splendana; assembly: GCF_910591565.1. NCBI lineage: Eukaryota > Metazoa > Arthropoda > Insecta > Lepidoptera > Tortricidae > Cydia > Cydia splendana. The sequence goes on along the minus strand of NC_085965.1, from coordinate 712,996 downwards.
TTCCAACTTTGTGATATCGTATCGATTTATTCAATTTCGGGAGCCGTTCTCACCTGTCGTGCTGATCATTTCCGTTGCATTCGTTTTGGAACGTTTATTTTGTTTTTTTTTTAGTTTTTCGAATATCGATACTGGCCGATTAGTCGCGCGCATTCCGGGCGTTTTTAAAAAGATTGTGTTATAGAATTTTCTTTTAGGTAGAGTCAGGTTGAGGAGTACAACCGTTTTGTATTGAGTCTGCCATTGATACTGTCAATGGGAAAGATGCAGCATTCAAAATACGTTCGGAATACATACTTGAGAGAAATGAAAATAGGTCAGTTTTTATATACAGGCCAGTTAGCCAGTTCTCATTGCTTCTTAGTGGATTTATGACTAGTACCACACCACGTCAGAAATATTAAAAAATAGAATAAAAAATAGAATAATAGAGAACGAACTTAATCTCATATAAATATATTGAATATGCATTGGTACCAAATATTTTTGATTAATCGATTAAATATTGCTATTTTTTCAAAAATGTTTTGATGGTCACAATAGTTCATTTATGTGACCTACTAGGAAACCTATTTGCTGTACTGTATCTATAATACTCGACGTGTTATATATGTTAGTGATCTTCATAATAGGTACAATACGTTATTCACAAATTGCAACTGCCTTTTGATATTAACTCACATTTACAGACGGGTCTAATGCGAAATTTATTCAATTACCTTTATTTACCGACGTTTCGACACAGGTTTCACTGGTCGTGGTCGCGGCTATACGCGAAAGTTTTAAATATTATATTGCCTTTTGATATGTAAGATAAATTCATAAAACTAGCACAATAAATCGTCCCTCGAATTGAAATTAACAAAATTATATTACCTCAATCTCAGCAGGACTCGGTGAGGGGTACATCAATTCAGTATTTAGCACGTCATTGTGACACCTTTATTTTTAGGGTTCCGTACCATCTATCTGTTTGTCTCAAGAACCGTAATAGTTAAATGGGTAGACAGGTAAATATAAAATAAATAGACCCAGAAAATAAAAGCACTTTTTCTCCAACATGTTCGGAAATGTTTGTCTTTAAAATTGTACTGGAAGATCATTATTTTTGGAGATTATTTGGAGATAAGCACAGGCATAGATCATGTTTCCCGGAAAATTTTTAACAGCGCGAAGTAGTATTTTTCACTTGCCGTGCAGTCATCTAGTGGGTAATTCAATCACTAAAACTGTCTATGATGCAAATCTACACTAGACTAAGAAATTATGTTAGATAAAGAGCCTTATAAATCAAGACCGTAGTGATCCCATAAGAGCACCGCGAACAGTTTTGTGCGGTGCTCTAAAAATCACTAAAACTTGGAAATGCATACAACGTTTGACATGAAATACACGTCTATTAAAACAAAAAATAATAAAAGAAAAACATGTTTTTGTTTTAATGGTAGATAAAAAATCGTATAACAACAAAATCTATCAACCAATCGTCAAAATATAGTGCGATGGTACGGAACCCACCAAGCGCGAGCCCCGCTCACTTTTGATCTGGATTTATTTTATTATTTATTGGTAGTTAATTAGGATGCGCGGGAGTCCCGCGGCGATGAGAGATTTGAATTCAGAACATAATGGAACCGCAACTCATATCGTTGGGAATCGATACGTGGATCAGAGGTGTGGATAAGTGGTAGTAGTAAACGGTTTTCAATGTAAGTCATTAATTATAATTTCGTTTTTACTGGGATGAGATATTTGGTCCTTAATTATGGATATTTTACTTTTTATGAGTGATTTTTGGGGTCATGATCCTGAATGTCAAAAATGTGTTAAGAATTAAGATATAATATAATATAACCATCTTAACACTTTCGTGTAAAATAATGTAATGTAATTTCGTGTAATGTATTCAATATAATCATAGAGTAAAGTAATATAAGTACCTAAAGAATGAGTGGTAACTCCATACATCAGTTTCCTTACCAAAACGCGCGTTATTTCATAGTCGACATCTAACGTCAAGTAGTGGAACTATCATTACCTCTCCTTGACACCAGATGGCACAAGTGTAACCTACTGACGAAAAATGTACTACTAAAATTGTTACAACTATATAATATTATAAGCAGAAGGGGTTGAAAATAGACTTCCAGTTAATCCGGTTATAATATTAGCTGAAAATTGTTGAGCATTAGAGTTTTCGTTCGCCGAGACGTCTTTTGTCAACTAGCAGTACTAATAAATTCCGCTACATGACGCTAGATGTCGACTACGAAATAACGCGCGTTTTGGTAAGAAAACTGATGTATGGAGTTACCACTTAATGGACACCTTGAGGTGTGAAATTATCGGTAGGTGCCTTTTTCTGTCCGTCGTATAGACATTAAAATATATATGGTACACTAATATGGTACATTATCCTTATCAGGTAAATTAAACTATAAACTATGGTCTGCAGCACAATCACACTAATTGGGCTTTCAAGTGTCGTAAAACTTAAAAATTACACGTTTATGAAAAATTATAGTTCATTTTGTTACAGTTACCATAGAGATATAAGTAATTTTAGAGTGCTTGCTCCAAACATAAATATAAACACATTTATTTAAGCGAGTATTGCGAAAACTTATTATGTAGTAATTAAGTTTTTTTTGTGAACAACTCTTGCGGGCTTACAGGTTACACTTTAAGCTTAATAAATAGATAGGTGTAGGTACACATTTATTTACCTATGTATTTAAATTAAAATATAAAGATATTCCAAACAACACCAGTAAAACAATTAAAATACGTAAAGTAACCAACAAATAGGTTCATACAGATCAAAAATTCATATTAGATACCATGCATTTACCTAATAGATGTGAGAAATCCATGTAAAAAAGAAAGCTAAATTTAGACCAAGAAAAGTCTGCAGCGATTTTTATAGCCCGCGTGTTATTATACGTCATTGCAAGTGTTATTATACGTCATAATTTCATACAAGTTTGACATTTAAAATTACACTTGCATTGTGTGGGCTATCAAAATCCCTGCAGACTTTTCTTGGTCTAACTCTAACATTTTTATTTCAAAAGGTTTGAATATCGTGTGTTTATCGAACGAGCGAGCGAAGCGAAGCGAAGTTCTTACATTTGACTTGGATCACGCGGCTGGCTAGCGGCACGTCCCGGCATTTCGATGCTTTTAAGCTGAACTGTCAGAAGATAGTTTGATACTCAAGAACTTAAGTAAATTTGTTCTAATTTAAATGAAATTGAGTGAACGTATAGTTGAGGGCATTATATTTTAGTCATTAAATTATGAGCAGACTCGATCAAGGGATTATTGAGGTAGAAGAGCTTAGAAGGCCAAAAAGCTGTTTGTGAGAGGTCTTGCTATTCTGGTCATTTTATTTGCAAAAAAACATCGTCGAATTTAGTATCAAATGAAAGTGCTCGGTTTGCACTTTTATAATATCGATTTTAAATCTACCATTTTTAAATAATTAGCAAGATAAAAATAAAATAATATAAATATAATATAGGTATTTGACATTTGACAGGAAATATTTCGGCTTAGCACAGATACAGTTTATTTTAATCTCTATGATTTCTATGATGACTTAAATCCAGGGGAGGGACAGGGGACAGTCGTATATAAAGCACTTTATTCGAAAAAGCGACATCTATATTACTTAACGCTAAACTTTTTTTTATATGACTTCACTTTATTTCGTCTGAACGTCTTAAAAGTCTTGTATCCAGGGCATGGATCAAACAAAAAAATATCTGTTGAACAGATTATTTATGACCATCGTTGCCATGGATGCCATCGTTGCGATTGCCACAAAAAAACAACTTTGTCAAATAAAACTCAAAATATTATAACACCCCATTTATTCTCTGTACTACGACATAATTCAGATAAATAAAAATACTTTCAGTTTTAGAATGTCAAAAGAAACAAAGTTTTCATACGCCATCACAGTTGCTGAGAACTTTATTACTTGTTATTACCAAAATATTTAAAAAATATTTGGCGGGTAAGATTCACAACCTGCTGCGTGTAATTGTGTTTCGTGGTCAATTGTGTGTTATTCCAGCCGTGTATGATAGGTAATTTATTTACATCAACAGTCAAGTTAAAAGTATCTAATCTGTTTTCGTGTATTAGTAAATATCCTGAAGGCCTTTCTTCAAAGTCAAAGTTTTTTACGTTCGCAACATAATTAGACGCTATTTATGACCCCCCCCCCCCCCCCCCTGATATTGACGTTGGTATTTCTGGTTAAGAATTACAGATGGCATTTCAAAATGGAACTCAAAAATGTCCATACTAAATTGTTGCCATGTGTAAGCATTTTACATGCATTTTATGTCAAAAATGTGACAGTTACGTAGAAAGTGGTGCCCTCATTTATTTTCTACTATGGTTGGTCAAGCAGATCTTGTCAGTAGAAAAAGGCGGCAAATTTGAAAACCGTAGGCGCGAAGGAATATCGTCCCATGGAAAATTAGAATTTCGCGCCTATTTATACTGACAACATTTGCTTGACATTTTATGTCGCGCTGTACGAGTACCTAAGTAGGTGCAACAAAGTCAATCGCTCTATAATAATTTTTGGTTAACTGCGAGTTCTCAGTTCGGGGCGAACTACTAGTTTAAGACGCTTAAAAATAATCCATAAAAATAAAAAGCTCTACGTATAAATATTCAGTCTGGGCTATAGATATTAATAAACATACATTTTATTCGAGGAAAATGTTATCTCCCCAGATATTATACTTTATTATAGTCATGTAATAAATACGTGATGTACCTACATATCAACATTATTGCGCTATTTATGTAATTTCTCAGTAAAACCGTTAAATATTAATGACTCAACGGTATCAATAAGTAATGATTTTATGACGGCCGACATAGGTACCTACCGGTCAAAAGTTTAAGTACAATGTCGAGGACTGAGCGATAAACCTGATAAGTGTAGATATTTTTTTTCATTTAAGGTGCCGTAGGTACAGAGAGCGGAGTTTTGAAAAATCGTACCGCTTTTTTAAATCACAATAAAGTTGCCAAAAATTTAATTAGCAATCTTAGAGGATTTTCTCTAGTGACTTCATCAATTTTAATCCTGATTTTTTCGACTATAGAAGAAATCACAAACTCACAGGTCTAAAACTCACTTATAAAATGTCTAACAATTTATGCACAAAAGCTAAACATATGAAAATTGCTTCTTAATAAAAATGCGCAATTACTTACTTTGTTATAAAAATATCTAGAGTCTTATTCTTTTTTTTTTCTATTGGCAACACAAGTAGGGTACGACTTATTATTTCAACATTATGATATCGGAATACCTCAAACATATATCACGTCTATCAAATATGAGCCAATATGCGGCATTTAACACAAAATGAATCACCCGCCGCGGCATCCACAAAAGGCCCTAAGAAACCAACTCCCCATTACCACTCCACCATTTCATTTCTAACCTTATTCCCAGGTATCAAGGATCACGTGGACGGCATTATCTCGGCCTAGATGTCTATGACTGGTCTTCCGTTCTAGTAACTTTGGTGCCCTTTATTCGTTAGTTCACTCATTGAATGATAACGCCATTCATAGGTTGCTAATAATATTATTGTAGAACATGTACGAAATTATGCTAAAACATAATTAAATCCCTGTAGCGGCGCGTGAAAAGTATATATGTGTAGGCAATCTGGAGCTAATTTGGCTTTTCTTTTTCTTTGCGAGCTGTAGCTAAACATAACATACGTAACGCCATCTATCTCGCTATCCCGGAATTACCTGAGTTGATTCGGATAGGAGGTATACAGCATACCTCACCACCATACCATACCTTTGGTTTATTAGACTGTAAGCTTATTTCTGAATAAAATTGAATAAAATAAATACGTACTGTTAAAAACTCGAATTGGTCTATTTAGTGTCTGCCTCCTACTTTCCCTAACTTTATTCTCTTCGATTTAGTCCCGAAAAGATTCTTTACACTTATGTCCAATTCCTTAGTTTAGTGAATATCGTCTGTTGAGGCCGTTAGTCAAGTTTATAGCCCATTCAGACGACACATGGCGGCGAGTAACGGCGACAATTGTAGCTATGATTTACTTGTTAAACAACCTTTATGGCTTTTGAATGAAATAGAAAACTTTTCATATTATAAATCAAAGGATGTACAATATCTGCTTATTAGGTATTTGAGTAGAGGTATCTAAGGTACGTTTTTTAAATACCTACACAAATTTATACATTTTATACACGGCAATCAATTTTACGTCTCTTCTGTGGACATAGCCACAACCCAAATTTTCTGAGTGAGCATTTTATTAACCATAATAATTATATTGTTAACTATTGTACAGTACTGTAGTATATCCTCCAAATTACCTAACTGCAATCATTTACATGCAAATTTTATGTGTGCTTCAAATCTTGTAACGTTAATTTGAGCCAAGTCTTGTTGTATATTTTAACTGAAATTTGGCATACTTGCTTAACTTCGATGACAATGCAATAATACACTAATGTGGAGCTGATCTGAACTATTCTGAACTTCTGGATGGAAAATCGCAAACATGAGTCAAGTTAGGCCCATTGGAAAGATCTTGAAGTCTACTTGATTGATAGTATAGACATTTAAGGAGAGGGAAGTACTTACAGTCAGCAATAAAAGTGTGTATCAATCAAAAAATAAATAGGTACATTTATTTGTCTTGATTTCCAAACTTGTTTCCAAAACAATACCATTCGGCTGTAAAGCCCAATAGCCTCCATTGCAGACCGATAAACTAGCGTAAACTGAAAGATAATGCTCTCCATGTAAGAGCATCGGCCATTATTTGAGGGTATCAGCTCGTAAATCAGCCGCGTCCTCCGGCTATTTTTGATCCGCGGCGCTTAAGTTATGTGTCCCCCGGGTCGTGTATCGCTAGCTGCTGTTTGGCAAAACTACCAATTGCTGTGAAGATGCTTTTAAAATCAGTTATGTTAGCAAAAATACACGCTAAAAATACTATTATTTTGCATATAATGGAAATTTAAAAACTATTAATGTTCGTTTGAGAAGTTTCATAATTTTTGAGGTAGATATTGCTGAAAATACCTCTGTATAGCGATAAATAATTTTAAAATAATTACCTTAGTTACGCAGCAGACGTTTCAGCTTAATAATTATTTATTTATTTATTTATTGTTGGGAAACAAAATCACAAAAGTTTAAAACAAATCCCAACTAATATTATTAATGCAAAAGTAACCCTGTCTATCTGTTACTCTTTACAGATTAAAATGAACTTCAATTGGTATGGAGATAGTTTGATGCCCAAGGAAGGACATAGGATAGTTTTTATCTATCATCACCATCACTCCACGCAGACAAAGTCGGCAGAAGCTAGTACGTATTTTTAATAGGTACGTTAGAATCTCAGGGATCACGGGCAAAGGCTAACGTATAAGTAATATCCACAGATACACTGCAATTATCAAACACTTGAATACTTATCACCCACTCTAAGTGTTAACATGAATTATGATCTCGTTATCAGTACTACATGCACTAAATGAAGTTTTCATTCATCTCGGCTATCGAGCGGATGCAGGATTTGACGAGTTGATAACCCCTGACCGACGTGGATAGTGCTATGCACTATTTTGCAAGTTGATCATCATCATACCCCGATTTTTTTTACTAGAAAAATTTTTGGCCTTTGATTGGAGGGTTGGCCGACTTGCACGACCTGGGGCCCATTTATCAAAAGTTTGCACCTGCCCCATAGAATATTTTTTTAAAGTGAAATTCACAACTTTTTTTAATAACGGGAAATTGTGAATTGTATTCAAAGCTGCGAACGGTGTATATTTATGGAGGAGGGATATCTTTCAGTGATATGTGACAGATAAGCGTCAGTGACGAGGACCATTTTATGAAGTTAATTCCTGGCATTATATTGCATAAACCTGTCCACCCAATTGGACATTTAACAAAGTAATGGCGCTAATTATTGTGGGCTCATTGAAAACACCAGCTGCCCGCGCCCATTCATAACGTCGGCCTAGATTCGCCTTATCATCATATGTTTATGCTATATGTTCTTAAAGGATACGAATGTATTTAATCTAGACAGAACGATCGGGTCATACATACGAAGGGAAACAAGAGGTCTCTTCTGTCCCAACAGTTAAGGATGACTCACGTTAGACCGGGCCGTGTCCGGGCCGGAGCTTCCCGCGCATCGTTTTCTATGGAAAGCATCACGTGATCGCCTGTCATGTCATAGAAAAGTAAGCGCCGGCAGCTCCGGCCCGGACACGGCCCGGTCTAACGTGAGACGTGAGTCATCCTTTAAGAAGGCGCTTACGCAAAATTTTTATCTTCATTTTTTTACACATCATAGGGCAAATGCCATGCCATGAAACAAATCACGACAAATAGTCTATACTCATATTTGCAAGGACAAACTCCTACCAAAACTTTAAAAGGTTAAAGTAGGCTTGGTAGAAATAAATAATGACAAAAACATATTAAACATACACTAATTTTCATTTCATTTCAGTTGTATATCGTTACCCTGCATACCATAGCAGTATAAAATTAGTATAAAATAGATAGTGATATAGCCGAGGGATCTGACGAGTAATATTTTAAACACAAGTATATTTTCAGAGTAACTGTGATAAAATGTAAAAACCCCATCTTCCGCAAGTTTCGCGCCGCGCGCAATCTTTTGTTTCTCTTAACAGATTCACAACCAGCGACCCGCTAGGCGGGTTCACTGTTCGTAGGCGCTTTTAGCTACTACATAGGGTTTTTCCTGCGTTATCAGCTACACTCGTAGCGCGTAACTCGCGCTGGCACTCATTGTGATAGAGATTAGATCAAGTCACTTGTTACAATGTGACATTGATTATATTAGTGCAAGATGCGTTGGGTATCTACTGTCAAATCAAGATCAGATATTCAATCTTGGAGTGTTCCTCAAGGTGTTCGTGAAATAATTAGTTTTCGCCGGCGGAGGGAACAAATCAAATCGATTAGTCGTTCAACAACTCAATCGGCTGAGAATAAATATCAAGAGAATCGTTTCTTATTTATTTGAGAAGTTTTATTGCTGCAAAAGTGGCTCGTTATAGTCAAGTCAGTGAGGAGATGAGGAGAAGCTCTACCGTGAAAAACGAAAATCTAAATTTCTTTATCTGTCTCTCTATCCCTCGAATATGTAAAAGCAATACAGAGACAGATAACGAGATTTCGATGTTCGTTTGTCGCGGTGGGCCCTGAGGCCTCAACAATAAAAGGAATTATGGTCGATTTGTTAGGTTAGATTACCTTGGGTAAGCTACCTACAAGCATGTAATGTTCAGGTAACACATCTTGACAGCTTTAGGTTTAAAGTTGTATTTATTGTTTTCAAAAGTAAATAGATTGTTCCCAAATAAGTACTTACTCACTATTTAAGATTTTCACGTATACTTATGAAACTTGCAAGGAACTGATGGAACACCTTGCAGATGTCATGATTTTTTTTTTTACCTATAAAAGCTATTTGTATTTAAGATATAAAAATAGTCCTCGTCGATTAAGTTACTTACCGAATGCCCAATGCGCAGGTGTGAAAGAGATAAACTGCATCCAAAGATGGCTCCGAGGTGTTACCAAAAACATTGTTTTAACAAATCTACACACTTGTAAACCTTATACCTTTACAATAAGGGTCACAATTGAGCAATTAATTATGTCGACGCCATTGTATGGCCACTTTATAACTATTGCAATTAAAAATCGACTCTATTAACTACAGTTTAAGATTCAATTTGCAATAACAGTTATTCGGCGGATTATATTTGAGACGCGAAAGTTTGTGATAAATTTGCATACAATCTTTATATCTTGTATTAATTGGAAGGAATGCGAATTAAATATGTTAATTACGGGTTGATTAATGGAGGGCTACCGCGTCCCGAGCGGTCATTAGGTACAAACAAGCAATACTGTACATCGGTGGACTTTATTACATAAGGCATAAGGTGTACAGTTAACAGTGTGGGCTATGCTATGCTGATGATGGATGAGGAAAGTAATTGCTTTCCCATTGGTTGTCCACTGTCGTGTCGTGTGCTTTATTCTGGTTGTGTGTTAGTACTTTTATTGACGTGAAAGACCTAAGTAGATGTTTCAAACTTCAGGATCGAGTGGCAACACCTTTAAAATGGCCTAGGCAATGTCATCAAAATTTGTCGTTTCTTTCATTTATTTTTAATAAAGAGTAGGTATTTATTTATATTTTCACACATGAATACTAAGTAAAGACTGAACCCAGTTGTTACCAGGTCACAAGAATGTTAATAAAAATAACTTTTCCAGCCTACGGTAAACAATCACTTAATAACAAGACTAATTAGCACGATAACAATAATAACATGCTGCTAATATTTCACAGCTTGCTTGAGGTGGCGAACAACGCAAGATATGACTAACAATACAATTATGAACTACAACAAAGGTTTTTAATGTTTTTATTACATTGCTATCTAGGACATTCGTCAAAGTCAATGAAGTAGATTCTTTAAAGGCATTTAAGACACTGAATAACAAATACTAATCTCTACAAGTCTACATAAATAATAACCATGTTTATACAATGGAATATACCGAAACTTAACTGAATTTCACAAATTTAATTTTTAATTTAATATGGATTTTGGAAATTTAATTATGGATATATTTAATATGGATGATACAATGACTTCACAAATAATTTGGGAACGGGTAAGGGCCATTGAGTACTATGTAGCTACCCGTCCCGGCTTCGCACGGGTTAACAAAGTATACACCTAAACCTTCCCCAAGAATCACTCTATTGATAGGTGAAAACCGCATTTATCGCGAACATAATCCCTTTTTTTGACATAATTATTGATAGTCATAATAATGTAATGATTGTCAGGTTATCATTAGACATAACTCTGAAACCGTTAACATTTCAGGATTTTCATAAGGTTACCCTATAGATAGATGGCAATTCTGAAAAGTTACGCGTTTCTGAGAAAAAACAAATTATGACTAACGAAAATGAGGACAAACAATACATTATGACTTAAAACTTTATGGGAAACAATAGAGACCCACAAAATACAGATAGGTACCTATCTCTTTTCGTAAAGCTGCTAGAGAATGTTCATGCTAGAGAATGAACATTCTCATTTGATACTGACTATATAATAGTCAGTATCAAATGTAGCTGATAAAATATTCTCTAGCAGTGTACAATACCTACACTACACTAGAGTCTGTGCGGAAACAAAAGAGTTGTGAAATGTATGGAGCCCAACACATTCCACGACTCTTCTCTTTCTCAACAGACTCTAGTGTAAACTGGTCATCATTGAAGCACATCTTTCTTAACTGTTTCACAATCCTTCAAAGATATCAACCGGATTCAGCAAAACATATCTCCACAGCGGAATCAATGACAAGTTACGACCAGTACAAGTAATAATTAGGCAATGCTCGGCACAGCAAAACAAAATGATAACGTCACGGCTATTATTATATGTAACGACCAAAACAAGCTGGGTCAGAGGCGGCGAGATAAAAAATCTGTATTAATTTGTGCCGATGTTTGACAATTAGTTGAATAAAATGTGACTCGTGAAGAGTGAACGCGTGAGCTTCGATAAGATGAGATTAATGAGGTTAAAAACTAAAAGCGCAGAGAATGCTTATCGTTGAATCTAAAATGACCAAATATCCATAAAAGCACTAACTTATCTAGACGTCCAGCGTATCAGGGTTATACTTATTAAAAATCGCATATTTGTAGACATTTCAAATGTGCCTATTGGTGCTCTTTACCCATAAAAGAATCGAGCCAACATAAGGTATTTAAATGTATTAAATTTTACTAAATCTGGTGATCAGTTAAATAGCAGCCATTAAAAAGTACGGCAAAGAATCACGGTCAGTTAAATGTTGGGTGTCGAACTGTCGAAGTTATCATTAGATATATTGTGGTGCTGTCACACGTTACTAAAAAAAAAGGCGCATGATCACGGCAGTGTAGATGGTCGAAGACAATAGGGCATGCTAATCTGGGGAAAAAGGGTATAGTGATAATCCCGATGACATAATGCGACAGACCAAAAAATACCACGAACACAGTAGTAGGTATAATATAAAAGACCAATAATAAGTAATCATGTCTCTCAGATACGAGGTTACGACCAAAAACTATGCCAGATTAGATTAAATCTATGCCAAGAAGACAAATGTTCTCTAATGTTCACATCACACGTCGACTTCAAAGTAGTCGACTAATACGGCCAAGACACTGATAGGAGGGTTATCAAAAACCGAGTAATAAATTAAAGAACATTCTTTTTTCAAGTAACCGCTACTGATAATTGTTTATTGAAAATTAATATCTCCTCCGACGCAATTAAAATGGGGTCGTTCTGTAGATCATATTGAGGTCGAACCAAGGAGATAACATTCAATTCTTTGGACGTTGGTGTACGCCATTATTGTGATTTAAAATTTAAAAGTCGACGGGTTGGCGGTTGTTATCTGAATTTTAGCTAAAAACAATATCCGGCGAGTTATTAATAGATCTGACTGGAAGCTTTGCTTTTGATACACCGTTCACAGAGATACATTTAAATATTGCACCAATAGTCAACAATACCGATACGTGTTAGTTCCAAGACAGGCCAGACAGGGTATGATTTTTTTTACCTTAGATTTTGTTTTATATTATTTATTTGGGGCATCAACAGCAATACAAAAAGTACATAATACATAGCACAATGAACAAAAAACAAAGCCAATAACAGATGTCCACAATAATACAGTTAATATGCAATAACTAAGTGGAAAAATACAAAAATGTTAAGAAAAAAGAAGGAAGGAAAAATACATTTTATACAAAGATTTATGTACTTAATTGCCTATTGTTAAAGTAGTACTTAATTTTGTAAGAGCAGGTATACAATAGTACATTTTAATACAAGTGCGAATTACCTTTTCGCACGTGTATTGTACAACGCTTTACAATACATAATTAGCGCCCTTTAAATTTTCGACATATTTATTTATTTACTTTATTTATTTATTTAGAAATTAGAAATTTTAATCAGGCAACAAGGCCCATATTACCATGCCATACCATAGACTAACATACATATGTATTTTATAAACTTAAAACGTTACACCCTTTTAGGCGACAAAACGGCGTGGCTCCGTTGCATCGGTTGCTCTTGCGTCGGACATAGGCACGTATTGTGCCTATTGTGCTAATTATCGCCCTAGGGCGCGACATTACTCTCTCATTTTCGTTTCATGATAGAGGCAGATAACGAAATGTCGATTTTCGTGTCTCGTGGTAGGCCCTCAGTTAGAACGATAGAAAAAGACAGAATAGTGAAATTTCGATTTTCTTGATTGGTGGCATGCCCTAATCACTCGATTGACGAACTAAAACTACTCTTGAAGTCTAACACTTTCAGTGCAAGACGCCCTATTACCTATACAAAAATAATCCAGGTAAGTGGTTTATGGCAGTGGTTGTATTAAGCGCAGACTCGCAAAACTGTCAGTCTTCTAGTTTACAGTCATAAGTTTCGAGCTCCGAACAACTATATTTTACTATTACTCTATAATCTATACTGTGAGAATTGTATGATGTCCTCCTAATATACACTGAAACAAGTCACAAACGAGCGGGATAACTCGAATTTACATTTTGATGTCAAAATGATATAGCTTTACTATCATTCGCCCGTGCGTCTCGCTCGCGCCAATATCGAACAAGTAAGGTACGAGTGAAATGCACGTGCGAATGATAACAAGATTACGTCATTTTGACATCAAAAAGTAAGTACGAATTGGCTTCCAGGGCCGCCATAAACAACCAATACAGACGACAATCTCTGCACATTAACGTACAGTAGCTTACAATGCCAAATTGCACAATAGGACGGCCACAAATCACGGGTTCTTATTCAGGATAACGTACGCTGTACTGCCTGTACTAACAGCAGCACTCCTAACAGTAGGTACATCGGTGGACCTTATTACATAAGGCATAAGGTAAACCGATGTACAGTTAACAGTGTGGGCGATGGTACTTCGAGTAGTGATGTGCGGGGGGAATATTCCCATTTAATTATAATTAATGTTCACATGTTCCCTGAAAAATGACTAAAGATGTTTAAAAGTATCATTATAAATCAATATTAATTATTGTTTTTACTACCTATATTTTACAGAACTACTTGTTTTTTGTTGTATCAATAATACATAAATATCTTAATACATATTAAACATTTATCATAATACATATGTATCTTTATCATAATATCAAACATTTATTTCGTATAAAACTCAGGTTAAATGTACTTTTACAAGAATAAGAGAGAGAAAAAACTAAGTTAAGACTTAACATTGAAACCTAGGTATACAAACTAAACCTAATTCTAGATATTAAAAAAAATTATACTACCTTTTAAAAATATAATTATAAAAATAAAGTTATTGTTATTATAGCGTGGATAGTACCTACGTCGGTTCCTCTCTCTGCAGCCCTGACCACCGGTAGCTTGGGCCTTGCCCAGCTGCTGGCGGCACCCTAGGTTAGGTTTTTTATAATGTGTTTATATGTACATATTTTTATTGTTTTATAAGTGTTTTTTATATTTTACTTTTATATTCATATTATAAAAACCCTAGCCTAAGAAGCACGATGAATAAAGTTATTAAAAAACCATTTACAAAATTTACAATAGTAATATACAAATTAAAGCTTTGTACCTATAGGCAGTGTTGGCCGAGACGTTAATACAATTAACCATTTTAGCTATTAACCATTATAAATTGAACCATAAACTGTAACCGTCCGTTACGGTTTACGGTTCAATTTAAAATGGTTAATGATTAATTGCAATTAACGTTCGGCCAACACTGCCTATAGGTATGTCCATCTCATACTTAAATAATATAAACCTGGAAGTAAAATAAGACTATACCTACATCAGATAACGTTAACAGAGACTACTTAAAAAATTACAACGTGGGTCTTAAAACGAGCCGTAGAGGATAAAGTAGGTTTACAATCGGTTTACATTGTTATCATTGAAAGAAAAACGGACAACGATAACAAAACAACTTGGTAAATATTTGACCGTATGGTCTGTTCGCTCCAACACTAGTCATGCCATAAAATTTAAAGAAACAATGGAAATTAGAAAGCGTCCTTGGATCAACCCAGGTAAAAGATTATGGAATGCTTAAACTTAATACTTAAATAACACAAGGACGCCTAAACTTAAAACTTATTTTAATGTGAATTAAGGAAATGTGTAGAAGGTAGGTAATACATATTTATAAAATAATTTAAATGTTCCAGTGCTGGACAGTTGGACACTCGGGCATTCGAACGTACCTACACTTGACATCATAACGATGTCTGAATCATGCCACGGCCTGATTCCAACTTTAAGGGGCTACCCCACGACAATGACCTTCGATCTGAATCCCAGTTTTCTAATGTTTTTTGTAGCTTATTATATTAACAGAAGTATCCCATGGCATCAAAGTAAAACAATTTTAGGCTAAAAAACTGGTTTTTGGCCATAACTTTTGTGTTAATTAGTTTAAAATACGTCTTTACGTAGGTTTCTTCAAACAAAAACGTCACTTTTAACACTGACATATCCGATCCATATCGTATCTTTAGCAATATTTTGTCGTAGTAATGTAAAGTTCGAATCAGGCCGTTATTTGCGCGTCTCGCTCGCGTTAAGAGCCAACGGGAGTGGTCATTTCTCCATACAAACGTACTCCTCGTTTTCCTCCGTGGTTTTTGAAGCTAGAGC
This sequence comes from Cydia splendana, assembly GCF_910591565.1. Lineage (NCBI taxonomy): Eukaryota > Metazoa > Arthropoda > Insecta > Lepidoptera > Tortricidae > Cydia > Cydia splendana. The sequence continues at coordinate 697,120 of NC_085965.1, read as the reverse complement.
AATGATTTTTTCAACACAGATTAATATTGTCAATATCTGTGTTGGACCGTTTTGCTTTTTTTGATATTTTTGTTTTTTAAGGCGCTAGAGCCCTTCAAAAATGGCCAAAATGGCCTAATTGACTATGCCGCAATGAGAGGCGTGGCATTCAAAACTGATATCAATTAGCCAAAAAAGCAAAACGGTCCGACGCAGATAATTTCATAATCAATTAGATTTCCAAATTTGGTTACGATTGGTTAAGTTTTGGAGGAGGAAACAGAGGAGTACGAAACCTCGATTTTTGAGATTTTTACGCAGGATTTTTCGCCTTGTCTTTATCGCACTACTTTTAGGTGCCGCTTCCGTTAGCGAGACGGGTATATTTACCTAAAATATTTAAAACTCAGCTCCTGTTTCGTCTTAATACATGTACGGACAAGTCCGAGCGAAAGGAACGCGGGAATGATAACTAACTGACATCAGGTAACATTTGATGCGTTTAGTAATCATTATACTTGCAACCATTTGTAACGATTACTAAACAAAAAGCATAAATTTTATATATTTACCTACATTAAACCGTATTGAACATAATCATATTAATTAATAATTAAGATCATAAAAGCGGAACTCAATTTACCTAACCGATTTTTTTATCAATATGAATATTAAGCGGGTCATATATTTTCAGGCGCGAGTAACTAAAAATACGTGAGTTAAACCATAAAATTAGCTCAAAAATGTTGCATAGCTGACTCACGATGATTTAAATTCAAATATGAATATTGGTTAAAAATAAATAGTTCAAATCAGTATTATCCCTCAACATAAATATTGTAAAAATGTGCGATTTTTTTCTTTATTAGGTAGGTACTAACATTTTAGATTTTACAACCTTTCCTAGTCCTAGGAATCGTGGAAAAAATCCACTCCAAAGGAAAACAGAAAGTGGAATACAAAGAGGGTTTTGTTTCTGCCATATCGTGTCGGCAGAATTATTGGTAGGGCCATAAAAATACATGATGAACACATGTTTCGAAAAATGCCAAGTTAGCAAAAATACACCACGAAGTACGCAGAGCGACGCGGGGAGCGGTGCAGGGTGAAGAGCGAGTTCCCCTCTACCCCGGCGCACGGGCGCTATACCTGCGGCGCGCGGCCCGTGCAAAAGCGACGCATACGCATCACTGCGCTCTGCGCTGCCATCGTGAACAGACGCGCTCCGGGTACCGCTCCCGTTGTAGCCTTGTATTGTAACTCGCGCCTTTTCTGGAAAAAGTATTTATTATCTGTGTTTTGTAGTAGCGAAATGCCCCGCTGGTATTTGTATTTCCTTGCGACTATCTCGTGAGCCTGCCACCAATCGCTCGAAACCGGTCCCGCTCAAACGGACGCCCCGGTTGAAAGTTTGCGGTGGTAGGCAAATATCGACACCATAACGGTCAAAATCGAATCGGCCGCGATAGCGACCTTGGATACCAGCCTCTTCTTCAATACCAACAGCGACCACTACCTGCCTTCGGTAGACTCATTATTATCCCTGACGCTGAGAGCAGTGATTCAAACCAAGAACGAATTGAAGATAATATAGAAGAAGAAAAACGCCACTGGAATTTTTACCAACGGCTCCCGTTCAGTGGAAATGAGCCCAGCTGCCCCAGCTACTTGGACGCCAATACTACACTATTGTTGTCAAGGCGTGATGTTTTAAAATGATCACGATCCCAAGCATCAGGTTAATCAACTTGCACTGGCAGAGAGGGGCCTGTATTTGAATGGAGATCAGATCATGGTTATGTTTGTCGTTATCTTCATAAAAGAATAATTCTTGGAGTCTTTCCTATTTTTTGTGCGCCGTCTTACTTGCCTACTCAGCGTCTTATCGATTTTTATGTCAATTTAAACCTTCACAAAAATTTGTCTGAAAAGCGAGTCCATTTTTTGACCTGTGACGCATTTTTTTGCCGAAAAATCCTCCGGCACTTCTTCTGCGTTGATCTTTCCCTCGACTGCTTGTTTTGATTTCTCATCATTTGGTCATAATATATGTTGTGTTCTTAGTCGTTGGGTAGATATTTAGGACATTGTCTTCGCTATTTAAAATTTTTAGCGAAGACAGTTACAGTCATGTATTGTGTCAATTTATTGGCAGTTACCGTTGTACTCGTATTTCGCGTATCTGGAATTAATTTTCTTAATAAATACAATATAATTGCTTCATGTAGAATATTATCTTTGGACTAGTTAAACGCCTTATGTTGAATAGACTCTATGTTTATTTCCTTGAAAGTCTATTTGTCGTCATCTCCTTTATATTGAAAATAATTTCTTTTCGGTAGCAAAGCCAATTGTAATTCTGTAACATACCTAGTCTATCTGTAGTTGGTCGTTTTAAAGTTTGCATATATTGGGACTTTCGTATCATAATTAATATTATTTAATGCTCCGAATGGTTATACGAGATTGAAATTCTGGGATCAACTTAATTCAATGGTGTTAAGTTAATAATTTGCAATTGACTGCCGCCTTAAATTTTGGCATTTAATGTACTTTCGTATGAAAATCAACATTGAAGTTATCAGAAAACAGAAATCTGAGAATCAGAAACCTTGTTAGTTGTTATCTATTTTTTTTTACCTTTGGCACGATCGTGTCATCGATCCATCAAGCAAATCGTCAACGCGCCATATTGAAATGTACGGCTATTATAAAATATATTTATACTTATCTAAAAATCCGTGAAACCCCTTAATACGAATGTGAGATCAACGTCGTAAAATGCCCGCCATTTTCGTTAAATTTTGAGTGGTTTTCTTGTTTAATGGTGGGTTGGTGTAATGGGCTGTGTCGTGACACAGTGAATCACCTGTGTGAAGGTTTATTGGCGTTTTTGTTTTCCTCCTATTTCATGTCTGAATTAAGAAGATGAGGATATGGTCATCTTACATTTAAGTATGTGTCCGTAGCAGAAAAGTTTGCCCATTTTAATAATTTTGATAATTAATTATCCTATAGTAGTTAGCTCTTTTAATTGTTTTCCCAGCATTTCCTTTGATTATGTATTTCGTACTTTCGTAGTTCTTTGGTAAACTTTTATATACTGTATGAATTTAGTTAGCATCACAAAAGTCAATCTGTGGGTTAGGGGCTATTCATAAATTACGTCATTTCAAATTAGGAGGGGGGGGAGTCTGGACATCGGATGACGGTAGCATGAAATAGGAGGAAATGGGGTCATTTGAAGCATGATTTTTGGATGATTATAGGGGGGGGGGGTCATAAATCGTCAAAAATCGATGGCGTAATTTATGGACAGCCCCTTAGCATATAGTTTTTCGAAAGGCATTATCGCACTTGCTGCGAATATATCGTCAGCAAATACTTTTGGCGTTTGTAAGTTGGCAAAATGTCCTCCGCAGTCTAGAGTTGTGGGCTGCAGTAAGTTGGGGACTTTGGTCCGGAGAACTCAATCAAGATGGTGAATTGTTATAATTAAAACAAAAAATATTACTTTGCTTGCGATCTGATCAGTGCCTGGAACTGTACCGTTTTTCATTTTCCTAATGATTTTCGAAATTGACTTCATGTCGGGTCCGTTATCGATAGGTAGTTGGTCGTGTTCGCACGTTTTGGACATCTACGGCACACAATGTTCCCATCTCATCTTTTATTTTCTTTATTAAAAAAAAACAATTGCTTCTTATTTACTAGTGGGCAAACAATCATATTGCCCTAGGGTATTCAGATGTATCAATAAATCGAGATTTGATTTTATGTTATTGTCTTTCCTAATATTTGATAAACCAAGCGGGTGGCCATGTACATATAGAAAAAGAAAATATATATTGTATTCCATATTTCTTTTTATATTTTAGGAGAATACGTTTAAACGTAGAAATACGTTTCGCTTACGCAAAGCACCGAGCGGATATATGGTGGTAGTGAGTTCTTTCATATGATCTTTAACATGCTGTCATTAAACTTATTCCTGCCAGCTCACGCATTCGCCTTAGCACCTGGCTGGGCTTTTGCTCGCCGAGCTCCATTTGGGACAGGAGCTTTTTCACTTGCCGGCTGTCAGACTCTTCGTAAACGGCGATGAGACGCTCCTTTACGGCGTCCCTCGTAGCGTGCTCGAAACTGGCGAACCAAATGCGCGGCGAGTCGCGCCAACAATCAGGTATCTTCAGGGGTGCGCTGGCCGATGCAGGTGGTGCGGGTGATGCAGGCTGTTGATGAATGAGTGTGTTAGCTGCGCTGTTGCCTACATCGACGACTTGATAGCTGGATTCGCTGTTCATGTTGACTCCGATTAAGACGTTGTTTTGATTCCGGCCCATTTTTTCTTACTTCGGCGGTGGTGTAATTAAATCAAGAATTATACATTTACCATAGACTTGGTAGTGTATCATTAAATCATTATTTGAAATCACCTTTTTCCATTTTTAAAGGCAGTCTTTCTAACTCTGCCGCAAACCATGTATACTTACTCTGAGCTCGTATTTAAAGTCAAAGCCCTGAACGGAGCAGCCACATTTCCTCACCCAATGTTTGAAGGAACACCAGGCATCACGAGATTGTTTCAATATTAAGGTATTTTCTCATTAACATCGGGGGCTGGTTCGCATGATGTCGATGCTACATGTTGAGCAACTGCTGGGTGGTTTTTCTTCACTAAGACTTCTTCCGTCTCCGATACAGAAGCTGTTCTCTTTACTCCACGTCCTTTTTGAGGAGATCTATCTATACGAATAAAAATAAAACATAAATTATTTAATATCAGCTTTCTAGAATAGGGTAGGTACCCTAAACTAGATTGTAGGGAAATTAAACAAGAATAAACTGCAATTAAAATCATTGTCTTGTACTTATATTTATTTTCATTTCATAGTTTCAATCAGTAATTGATGCAGTACCCGCTTCCTTGCTTCTTCTTTCTTTAGATTTTGCATCTACAATTCATGCTCCTCGAGTTTATATCGGAGTTTTCTACATTTAACTGGTCCAATTTATTTGTGTCACTTGCTTTAGATGGTTTCAGTGCCTGGGAAACTTTCGTTCTTAGTGCCTTAGAGTTCCATGATACCTATTTGTCGGGCTCGGTGGAAAGTGTTTATTCGATAATTCCTGCGATAATAGGCAGGTTAATTCTCCAACATTTAGAATACTAGTCTAAATGTTGGAGAATTAACCTGCCTATTCGCATGGGCAATTGTCGTTGTTTTAGATGACCAAATTCACTTTCAACCGTTGAAGATGTTGCATTCCTTGAAATTCAGCCAAAATTTTCTCTTATTACGCATATAGGAAGATAGGGTAGCAATTGCTTTCTTAACCGACTTGCGAATTGTAACAACCGTTAATTACGGAACCGTCTTTTGATTTTGCGCCTATTTCTTCTACCGATTTATATACATTTTGGAGGATCAAGAATTCCAATCAGCGGCTTTTTCGGTCTCTTTATCGCTGGATACTCCGAACTCCGTCATCGACTACAAAATCGTCATCACAATTACTCTTTTGGCAGTGGGGTTTGGTATATGTACTAAGGTGTTGGGATTGTTGAAATAAAAGTGCAAACAAATTTATATTGATTTATAATGATTGCAGACAAAGTGCTTGTTGGTAATTCGTATTCAGCTGAAACATGTTTTTTCTTCTTTCGCGTATCCGTTACTGCATTGTGATATACCACCTCGAATAATTGTTTGCTATGAAAGCTAATTATCAATGTTTCAGTTATATAAAATTGCATCGCAGATCAATCCTGAAGCAGTACAATCAGGACTCAGGCCATATAAACATTTCTAAAATTTTCAAATGTAATCACTTACTAACAAAACATCTGTGTTTAGATATAAATCAGAATAATCTCCCATATTTTCGCAAAGAAATGAGGGAAAAGTCTTTCACGCGTACGTAATCGTTGTCTGAAATGTGACTTAAGAAAGAAAAGTTAATTTTAAAGAATCGTATCATGTCATGTGTTCATATCATACTCTTTCGTATTAAGCGTTCAAAGCCCTCCTCACATGAATTCAATTTTAATTCATGAAATTGTTCAGGCATCAAGTTTTTTACTAATTCTTCAAGCAAGACTACTGGACATAAAAGTAATTAACAAATCTCAATATAATTGTGTAATTACTTACAAAGATTTAGAAAATGAAATGTATTTCTCTTTGTTCTCTGGAATCACATCAATGTCAACTTCCTCGAAACCAACAATTTTAATTCATGAAATTGTTTAGGCAACAAGTTTTTTAACTATTTTTTCAAGACTACTGGACATAAACTTAACAAATCTCAATTTAATTGTGTTACTTAAAAAGATTTAGAAAATGAAATGTATTTCTGTTTGTTCTCTGGAATCACATCAAATATAAAATGACTTGGTTTTTGAAAATCTGTGCAAATGAGTCCTGGTTGGTCAAATTCTGAAAAAAATACGGGTACAATTGGGTGCACTGTTATTTTCTAAACAAATTGATGTGCCATTCCTTTAGGTATGTTCCTTCCGTATTTTTTTTAGCCGTGATCTGTTGCCACTCGTGCCTCGCGCCATCTATGACCTATGACCTAAAAGCAATGGCCCGATGGCGCGATAACCATTTTGTATTGTAGCCTCGCTAGTCTCCAATTAGTTCAGTTCAAGAGGTAACTCCATCCAGCATATCCTGCTGCAAGAGCTAGGAAAAGGAGACTACGAGGGGGAGGCGATGTTGAGGCAAAATAAAATATGCTGCCCTGCTGATTCAGCCTGTAGGGACTGCGTCCTACATTCGTCCAAGCTTAGATGATATTAAATGAATAATTAAATAAATTAAATTTTAGCTATTCCCGCTATACGCAATGTGCATAGCATACGTAACATTAACTCGCTAGGACCTTCTGCATCGGGCGCGGCAACTGTTCCAGCCACATTGTACGAAGCAATCCATCCAGCGAGATTTCTTAAATGACGCAAAAACTGTGAGGGCTTGCGGTCTCCTATGTGCTCTCGCTCGTGCAACCTGCGCGTGTTCACCTCTTGTGATGCACCTAACCTCTTAATGATGCCGGTCTTAAGTGCATCGTATTTGTTGTTTTCTGGCGGGGCGATCAGTATATCCCGCACTTCTGTGGCATCATGTGGTGCTAACGCACTCGTCACATGAAGGTATTTGCTAACGTCGTCGGCGACGCCGGCCTTGCTAAAAATTGTCTCTACCAATGAGAACCACATCACGTCGGGGTCACCAATTTGGCAGTGGGGTTTGGTATTCGTACCAAGGTGTTGGGATTACTGTAAATAAAAGTTTAGACGCCGGAAAAATAATTAATCTCTATGCGTCGGGTCAGCGTTATCTTGAGGATGAGCCAGCATTGTTGCGTCGGCGACGCATTGATGCGGGCAAACGAAGCTGTTTAGAATTAAATTTTAGCTTTTCCCGTTATACGCAAGTAGGTAAGGTTTTACGTCTGAGTTTGAGTACGTGCCCATGGTATGAAAGCCGGCGGACTTTGATAATTTTTTTTTATTGATTTACCTTCTAGGATTTCATTAACCCTTTGCTTCAGGGTGCCCCTGGCTGTTTTCTTTAAGGATGTGTCTCGCGTATCTTCTAAGGCGGGCTCTGTTGGCTTTGGTCAGGGCGGTTACGTTTTAGCAAGTGTATTCCGGCTTAATGAAGAGCCTCGTGAGGAGTAATTAAACTGTGTTGCCAATTGTCGCGTTGGGGTAAACTGGTTTTGGGAGTAAGCTGCCCTTATTTCTGCCAAGCCGGCTTCATTGATCACCCCCGGTTTGAGTGGTCGCACTCCATTCGCAATCACGACGTTGCCGTCATTCTCAAATATATTTATCCACTTAAAATACACAGTGGTCCTCTGCAATGTTAACAAATATAACAAAAATTTAATTCCATTGCAATATCCTTCTTCCTGAAATCTTGCTCCCACAGGGTTAAAATTTTGCTCTTCTCCATTGTGCTTAAATTACTCATATCGGATGATATTGGCTATAAATTTGTTGTCACTTTAGAAAAGCGTTGTTGACTAGGCCGTTTAAAATGCAACTAATAGACCGGCAACAATTGTCAACAGATGTTTCCACCGAGTCAGGTCTGAAACCAAAATATGTATTACCGAAGCTGTAATTACTTATTGCGCTATCCGAATTGATTGACATAAATGGGCGTGACGCCTTTATTTTTTGGTTGCAAACGATTCAGTTGACCGAATATCCAGCCGTGTCTGACCGCGATAGTACGTCATGACAGGTGAGATGACCATTTTGTACATTAGCCGAGCTATTTTCCATTCAATTTTATTTTCTTTTATGAATCTTACGGCCTGGTCACAACGAGTCTTTATCATAGTACCAAGATATTTAATTTATTGTAATGATTGTACCTATAGTCGCACCATCTCCCGGATGCTTAAGTGGAGTTGAACATAAATCATATATATCATTTATATCATAATCATAGTTGATGGTTCTCCGGCGGGGTTGGCGCGTGCAGCTGCGCCATGAGTGCCCTCTTCTTTGCGTCGAACTTTTCAGTGGGGGTATTTGCATCCTGCTTCTGCTCGATGATCCTTTGATATAGGATGTCCGTAGGTATCTTCGGAGCGCACGCGTGCCTAAGCCGGTCCTGGAATGTGGTCCAGTTATGTATCTCGGACTCGGCACCTTCCCACCAGATAGTGGCGTCCGCTCTTAGTAGCAGGGTAAGCCCTTCCAGTGTATTCTCATCCTTGACGTCTTAAAGCTTCTTGTAGACATTTATGACTGAGAGAAATGTCTCCACAGCTTCGTTCTAGCCTATCCCGTCGTATGTCGCGTTGCACTGTGCGAAAGATCCCTTTCTGTTTGCCGGTGCTAGAGCTCCGATGATGTGCTGGAGCTGTTCTTCGGTCATGCTGAGGGCCATCTTCCCTCTGTGCTGTGCTCGTGTTCTGGGTTCTGAAGCCAGGGCCACTGTTTCCTGTGGTGCAAATAGAGATGCGTCGGTAGTCGTTTACTGTTTTCGGGTTGGTTTTTTTTTGGAAGGTGTCCAAGTGGACTGAAGAATATTTTTTATCCAAGCCGTTCTTATATGGTCTAAGATCTCGGATTTTAGATCTTGCGTGTTAGCCTTGTATAGCTCCGTGACCACCTGATCGATGCCGGGAGCAGTGCCGTTTCGCATTTGGCTAAGGATTTTGTCAATGTCTGCCATTGTGGGCTCATCTCCTAGGTCTGACGGATCCTCATCGCTGAGTCCGTCAATGAAGCGCCCGTCCATATTGTCAAGTTCATTTTCCCACTTTGACATTGGAATAAAGTTATTTTTGATTCGCCGCCTTTCTTTTTGCTTGTGCCGCCTATAGAAATCGTAGGTTATTTTCATTCTCATCGACAGTTGTGTTTTGGTTAGCCCCCTGAAGAACATTCGGCATTATTTTTCGTTGTTGTTGTTGTTGGCATTATTGTTCGTCATTATGCTTCGATCTCTTGTTAGCGCCGTCTGCATTCTTTAAGCGAGCTGAGGAGTCTAGAGGGTGCGTTTATTTTGAAATTTGGCCTTTTGTAGATTTGTTAGCGCCTATTGAAGATTCCTTGAAGTAGTTTGGTTGGTATTAAGGGTCTTATTGGCTGCGCTTTTCATGATGTTTGTGATGTTTTTACATGATTTTTTTTAGTTTCTTACGGCCTGGTCACAACGAGTCTATATCGTATTACCAAGATATTTAATTTATTTTAATGGTTGTACAGTCGCATCACCTAGGTCGGCTGTTGTGCCTGTTTTTGGATCTCTTAGTATTAGTTTAATTTTAGTTGCATTTATTATAAGCCGTACTGTCCAATAGGACTGTTAACTTTCTTGCCATAAGGTCGAGGACAATTATAGATGATTTAATAAAGATAGTTTATTATTCAAGTAGGCATATTACAATGCGCTTATGAACGTCAAATAAAGCTACACCGGCTCCAACCCTACACCTCTGCCTCGAGAAGATTTAAGTCCCCCCTCTATTGGAGGAGGGTATCCCAATATGGGATCGGCAACAAACTCGGCGGGACACATCTTTTCAAAACATTACAAGTTATAATTAACATGCATTACGAGTAAATAAAAAAAAAATACAATTTAATTTACAATTTATGACGGCATGTAAGTATGTACCTAATATATTTCGTTGTCTAGGTCCAGACTAGTATTTTCATCTTCTTCTTCTAGCGTGCATAGTACATCATCCATTAGAAAACACATTAAACTGGTGAACAACCGAGGAGACTAGTAGCCTCCCTAATCTCCAATCGATTTTATTCTTTTGTAAAAATTTATTAAGTATTTTCGCGTTTCTGACTGCATTTTCGCATAAGTACCCAGGTAGCGGATTGTTTCGATTGGCTTTATTTGCACTCTTTCAAGGTGTACCGGTTGTTGTTCCGATACAGGTGGACCGAAGGGTTCTCTGACAACAAGCTTCGTTTTAGTTTCATTAATAACGATTCCTACCATGCTTAGTAGTGATTTTAGTTTGTTAACTACGCGGTCCAGCGTTCTAATCTTCTAATGCAGTCGCCTACCATAATGAGGTCGTCAGCGAATGACAATATTAAGGGTAGGGCAATTTCATTGTCCTGTTTAAGAGTTATAGCCTCATCGAGTCCCGTGTTCTAAGTACGTCATCTATCAGGATTGTAAACAGTCTGGGCGATAAAGGGCATCCTTGCTTGACTCCTTTGCCTTGGTTTATTGTCTCGGCGGTTTGTCCGAACCATGCAAGTGTGTTCCTTCTCTCATACATGCAGCAATACTTCTGTTTGTAAGAGAAGTGCTCCTTTAAGGTATTGAGGCGTTGTCGAAAGCCTTTTCAATGTCTATGGCTATTATGAAAACCTTCCTTCCTTCTCGCCAGGTGATATCTAGCAAACTTCGAACGTTAAAGAGGTGGTTATTCGTCCACTAGACCTTTCATTTCCTTATGTATCATCTCGAGGAGCAAGTTAGCATATGGTATTAAAATAACAATAATTTCTGATTTACTTAAAGTAATTATTTATTTTAGTTTCGATGCATTTGCTATAACAAGATTTTCAATATAATTTGATTTATGGACCGCGTCTTCGCTAAAATAACCCATAGAGTCCATAGACGATACATGTGATAATGAGTGAATGAAATCTAGGTGTGATATTCTGTCAACCGTACGAATCAAAAAGCCTGGGAAAGAGAGAACATCCTGTTTGACGCCTTTGCCTTTTTTAATCCACCTTGTTTGTTGACTGAACCATTTTATGCAGGTTGATTCGTTCATGACCGCTTTGACTATTCAATTGGTCATTGGCCATCCGGCCTCCTTCACCTTTATACACCGCCTGTTCATTGATCCTACCAAGTTTTCACACACAGTAGTTCCCCTAAGCGAATCCCAAACCTCTTTAAGATGGTCGACAAGTGCCTCCTTGGTCCTTTCGGCTCTCATGTCCCACCGCTGAACCATAATAGCCCATAAATTTTCAATGGGATTGAGATCCGGGGAGCGGGCGGGCCACTGTAATGTTGTTAGTCCAGGTTCCCACGCTATCCAGTCCGTGACTAATCGACACTTGTGGATCGGGCAGTTGTCATGGACTAACAATATTTCGGGCATTTCTGTCGCTGGATAAATAGCTCTTACCGACGGCAGAATTACATCTCTCAGTACTGAGAGGTAATTTTCCCCAGTGGTCCTTTCTGGTATAAATGTCGCAGTCGGATCGTATAATCCGCCGTATTACATTACGGCTAGCCGTTTTCAAAAACAGGGGCGTTTTGAAATGCGGCGGTTTAACGATTAGCCGGATTGAATGCGGCTGGATGAGAATCCGCCGGAATGTATTCGGCGCCATACGTTCTTCAACACGGCTAGCCGTAATGTAATACAGCGAGTCATTAGCCGCCGCTTTGACAGTTTTTAGTTCCCATTTTTAACACCCGTGGCGCTGCCTGACAAACGCTGGGGTGTCCATCAAATCTGGAGTTCGTCGGACTGTTTCTTTTCAAAAAACATTTCTTTCGCAACTTAACTAGACGGAGCCCCGCTTCGCGGGGCTCCTATTCTGAGCGGTTTGCCCTTCGGGCATCTGAAGCTACCTAACGAACCTAACCTACCTACCTATTGATTTAGTGAGACGTCCGTGAAAACATTACACTTTGGGGAAAAAAGCGTAGGTAGGTAAGTAGGTTAGGTTCGTTAGGTAGCTTCAGATGCCCGAAGGGCAAACCGCCCAGAAATAGGAGCCCCTATTGCGGGGCTCCGTCTATTTAAGTTGTGAAGGAAATGTTTTGGAAAAGAAACACATTTAGTGCGGTGGGACCATGGTAAAAATAAATTAAATTGCAAACATTGTCAAACTCCGGTTACGTAGGCGACCGAAAGAACTGGTCACTCTACAATCTAAAATAGTACTACGATGCGGCTAAACGTTGGCCGCCTTATTGAAGAACGTATCGCAATGACAATCCGGCTAATCGTCGAACCGCCGCATTTCAAAACGCCCCTGTTTTTGATAACGGCTAGCCGTAATGTAATACGGCGGATTATACGATCTGACTACGACATAAATACCAGCTCATCAGGACCATCAGCACTCATCCACGCCCACATATTAACGCTTGATTTGGAAGCACGTTTTCAGGGCTATGCCGTGTATTATTCATGCGCCATAAATGCCTCCGGCCATGTGGGCTAGACTTGAAAGTCTTATCGTCAGCAAATTTCGTCAGTAATTGATTTGCGAAATGCCGTGCCGAAATCGTCCACGTAGGACAGTATTATTGGTAGCTGTATATCGTTGTCTTGGTCCCGTCTGACATTTTCATCTTCTACTTCTAGCGTGCATATTATATCATCCATTAGAAAATACATTAAACGGTGAACAACCGAGGAGACTATTAGTAGCCTCCCTAATCTTCAATCGATATTATTATTTTGTGTAAATTTATTAAGTATTTTCGCGTTTCTAACGGCATTTAGTAAGAGTTTTTACAGCGGTTACGGTTAAGTTACAGCTTTTCGTGTAGTATCGATAACCGTTAATTTCTTCAATTACACCTATCTCCTCGAAGTACACCCCGTTCGGGTTCTCAAGCTCTGCGATCTGGTAACTCGTGACGGTGCAGCTGGCCAGTATGGCCAGTAGTACGGTGGCCATCTTCATCAATGTTGTTGGGGATCTGCCGTTCAGGTTGAGACGTTCTGATCTACGTCGCGATGTGGAGCTTCATTGATCAGCAGCAGATATCCCACCGCTGTCATTCGTTTTGAAGTCTGCAGTGGTATTGTGGCCCTGTAAAATAAAGCTTGGACAAACAATAACCTTGGCCACACACCTCAGAGTCACTTCCTCACGGAACGAGCCTGAACCACTATAATTCGTGTTCGTCTGGGACGAAAGTAATTAATTCTCGACCGGTATCGCGTCCGACGCCAGTGGAGGCGCGGAACAGTTCTTCCTGAGCGTAAGTGAAAAGTACTGAGCACGGCAGTCTCTGAGATACCAAAGCTTCTAGGACTGATTCCGTTTGCGCTACCCACGTAGAGGCCTGTGTCTACTATGTGTGTAAGCTAGCTAGCATTTCGTATGGAGGGTTAGCAGGTGCACAGGTGCACTATGTGATGTCGGATTTATTTGGTGTTAAGCGGTATACCTTTAGTATTACTTGGGAGTGGCCACTAAGCTAACCCTCGGCGCCTCGTATAAGGTAGACACAGGTTGCTCTACGCAAGTCGTATAACCTCGATGTGTACTAGTAATTAATCTAGTCCCTAGACCTGCGGTCACAATGGTAACGGCTTATTCCCCGTAATTTAATAGCAAATAAACCCTTGATCAAAACGAGTGACAGAAATTAGATATTTCGTAAGTTATAATGAGCCCAATCGACGGCTAGAGGCCGTCAACAGTCAGGCCGATTGGCGTCGTCGTTTATTTCCTCTAGCCGCGTCAAAACTACCAATACACATCAAAGCTTTTCTACCTGAAATCGGTTCTAGTCGCTTATTAAAGCCAGGTATGTAAGGTATGATGGATATTACCTCAGTTTCTAACTAAATACCTTCTTGTCTGTCCAACCTAACTACAAGGTAACTATGAAGGCTTAGGGCCAAACTAGAGTATGAGAGGAAACACTGAATTAAAAGCAAGTCAAATTTATAGATATTTATTTGTACCAGCGATTCGGAAAGGTGGACACTGTAAAGAGGAAGAACCGCCTAAGAAACCCCTTCAGTTTATTCTTTTGGTCTCTTTTCAAACTAAAGTTAACAAAGTTACTTATAAAGAACCCTAATCAGATCTATATTACCAATATAGCTAACCTAGCCAACTAACATACGCTGTCTTTATTAAGGTTGAACGAGAGTATAGCTAAACTTCCATAAGACAAATACACAATCAGAATATATTAGCCTAGTATTGGTTGATATGTTTCGGCAATAACAAGGGGTGAAGCGAAGTGATAGCGAAATAACCCGCGGTCTATAGAGAAGAACGTAATTACAACTTTATTTCTTCTCAACCAATACGTCAGCCCAACACAGTATAGTAGTACACACAAGGAGGTCAATCTTCAGTGACTAATCGGATAAGTTTCTACGAAGACTATTCTACAAAGCCCTACGGCCTTGCTCTACAACGCTATGAAAATATGGTGAGATAAATTGATTGGTATTTATATCCGATTTGTCACCTCACATTAACAGAGTACTTAGCTTTGTATTAGCTGCTCGTCTGCCACTCAACACTGACTCTACAACTCTCTATTTGGTATAGTATTGAGATACTTGTTGATCGTCAAAATAGTGAACTAAGTCAGACAACCTATCTCTTCTGCGTCTTTCAAATAAGTGTCCTCAACTTCCTGCGACAACCTTAACCAAACTTAATTACTACAACCTTATTATTTACATATTATCTTAACCTAAATACAATGTAACAGGGAAGATTTTCGCTCGTCTCTGGTCCAGTGTCTTTGCAGCCCCTCCTAGCAAATGCTCCGTCTCGCTCCTTCGCACTGCGCTGTCTCGCTCGCTCCTTCGGCGGCGCCGGAGTTCGTGGAAGTGGCGATGTCGCCTTTGAGTGGCAACCCGTTGTGTTGCACGTGTAGACTTATTCTGCAATGATTTGAAAGAACCAGAGTAGTTGCCTGCATTGTATAATCGCTCGTATATGTCAGCGATAGGCTTCATATTAGGTCGTATTCAACTTTAAGGGTTAGTAAATTTCTTTATTATTTTCCTTGAACTGTCTTATCGCACACTTGTCCATTTTGCATTTGTTTTACTTCCTTAGACCCTAACTAGAAACATAAATCGTATTGTTTTTATGTTTCTTTGTTTTATTAATTTATTACTTTCGAGCGTTTGGTTTTCTCGTTCTCAGAATACGTTCGTTTAAATTTATCACTCTCCCGTCGGTTTTAGTTCCGTCTCAAATTACTTAACAATGTCTTTAAATCGGATAAATATTTATGATGCAATCCTATGTTACCATCTCACCCCCCTCTCTTGTGGTCGATCAAAACGTATAACCATTCTTTTGGTCGTCTACAACAAAATACGGTTAACTAGCTACTTAACCTACTCCCGTAACCCTATCATAAACCTATTGGAATTTATACACCGCCGAACGAAAAACTCTCAACTATTATTTCCTATACAATAGCTTTAAGCACACCATTTACTGGGTTCAGGCGGAGTATGTCACTTTCTTAGGACGTCACATTCTGAGGACGCCACATTCTGAGTTCGTCACTTTCTGAGTACGTCACTTTCTGAGTACGCCACTTTCTGAGAACGTCACTTTCTGAGTTCGTCACATTCTGAATACGTCACTTTCTGAGTTCGTCACTTTCTGAGAACGCCACTTTCTGAGGACGTCACTTTCTGAGTTCGCCACTTTCTGAGTACGTCACATTCTGAGGACGCCACATTCTGAGTTCGTCACTTTCTGAGTACGTCACTTTCTGAGTACGCCACTTTCTGAGAACGTCACTTTCTGAGTTCGTCACATTCTGAATACGTCACTTTCTGAGTTCGTCACTTTCTGAGAACGCCACTTTCTGAGGACGTCACTTTCTGAGTTCGCCACTTTCTGAGTACGTCACTTTCTGAGAACGTACTTTCTGAGTACGTCAGTTTCTGAGTACGTCACTTTCTGAGAACGCCACTTTCTGAGTACGTCACTTTCTGAGGACGTCACTTTCTGAGAACGTCACTTTCTGAGTACGTCGCGTTTTTTAGCATAGGTACGATTTAACAGTATAATATACCTGCACGAAAAATGTATACTGCCACTACTGCCAGCAACCAGATTAGCTGTTCGACATACGGTCGCTTTTATATCCTACATACCAATACCAATCTCTGTTTGCCTTACGCCTGACTGGTAGAGAATTCCATTTGGCAAAACGTCCTATGTTTCGTGCAATAAAGTGAAAAATAGAGAAATAAATAATAAAAAAACAATCTAATTATGTTTAAAACATTATTTAATTCAGAATACTTAGAAACTACAAGCAGCAAAACATTTAGCCACAGATTGGAGTTAGGCCGGCAACAGCTGCGATTCAATACACATCAATGTTTCGCACAGTAGGAACCATGATTTTATCATTCGCCGCTGTGATTAGCTGGTGAAGGTATCATGGCAAGCTCGCTGACACCAGTAGAAGGTCATTCCCACATATTTACATTTAAACGGACTGCCGCTCCTTTCGTGACAACATATTCTTCAACATACCGCGTCTTCTGTCATGTCTCCATAAACTCACGTCTTTTTTTCTGATGATAGTGTAAATTTTGGATATCTGCGTATAAAAATCAGCTCTTGCAGTTTTGGTTCAGACAATATTTCTTCTCGTGTCACCTGTGGAGAATAGGCGTCAAAGGATTTTTTCTTCATATCGGCAACGGCATATTCAGAATATATGTTCAGCCATCAATCACTTCTGCGTATGGAGTGATCCATACTCTCATAGTTCTCATGTTCTGCATATATTTAATGTAATTTATTTGTTTGTTTTCTTCCTATATAGGTTACACGATGAATTTTTAACTTAATATTACATTGTACTTTTAGCCTGACAATAAAAATCTATCATGTCGCCGATTTGACATCGCTGATTTTTTTTCTATTTAAAATCCGAAACTACAAAAAGGTTATAAAGTTTGTCAAAGGACTGTCTCATTTCAAACATAGACAGAGATAAACATACTATCTTTGTCTTACACTAGTACTAGCACCCAAAAGAAATGGATGAGTGTAGTTTTTATTGTTCTTATTTAATGAAAAAAAATGTTTGACCACTTACAGTCCGTTAACTCTCAGAATGAACTTCGTTTTTCGGGTAAAATCGGACGTATTCGCGTAATAGAAAATGACAGCGTCGTACTGATTTAGTTGCAACTTGCAATCCAACACTCAAAACTATACAGGGTGGTCTATACCACAACGTCCAAATTTTTTTTTAGATTCCTCAATTCAATTATAGAATATGTATGTTAGCCGGTTTGTCGTAGTTTTCGAGTTATGAATTTTTGAACTTTTAACTTTTGTTAAGAAATTCCGGGCCGAACCAATTAATTTATTAAAAAAAAAAATAGAACTTTTTTGAATGTTTCTTTTTATAACATAATCCTTTACAAACGACGCAGTTGCTAAACAAATCAGCATCCTCACTTGGCTGCGAGTTGGAAAAAAAGACAGAAGTCAAAGTTATACGTTCAAGCAGGTCAAGTTTAGATTTTACCTAATTAAAAAAAAACATGCGAGTTCAACGACTTTTGGTTATTTTAGAAACTGCTAGTCCCTAAGTTTTTTTTAAAGGTAAAAAAAAGTGACAATAGTCATAATTTGAAAGAGTCACCGGTCAAAGGAATCGAGGGGAAAGTTCCCAAATTAGTAATCTGATAGCCCACGTAGAGAAGAATCTAAAAAAAAACAACGGGATGCACTCCGGGAGTGCCGGCAGAAGTGAAAACTCAATGACATTGTAACAGTTTTTCGATCAGGTCACGTGTCCGTCTTACGTCTTACGAATCTTACGGTCACGTGACCTGTCGCGAGTTTAACATTTTTTCCCCATCACAAAAAGTGCACAGCGCCGCTAAAGAAGTTTTCACTTAAAAATTTTGGACATCGAGGTTTGTACCACCCTGTATAGAGTAGTTAATACCACCATAACTAGTAGGTAAATATTTAGATTCATATTAAAATATGTGACTTTTAAGTACCTACTGTATAATTATTTACAAATTAAATTTAAAATTTTTGTTTTAATTAATTTTTTTATGTTAAAGTAAATTTTAATTAAAACTAGAGATTAAATAAAAAAAACACAAACTATAAAAAATATACTTACCTACAAAAAAATATGCCTGTTATTATTACCACTCTGTATAATTTCAGCGAGAAGTAGTAAATGACGGTGTGACGTTCTGCTTTCAAATTCTGATTCTATTTTATTTAGATTATGACAATAAGTCAAATAGCAATATAGTCATCAACCAAATATTAAGCATAACGTCATTAAATTAGAGCTTGTTTTACATTGAGACAATAGGTATCCCTAACTTTTTGCGAGTGAGTAAGAAAGCAGAACAACAGTATCACCTTCGCGTGTTACCGCCGATACCCGATGTATCTTTCTAAAATCCGAAGGTCATTCTGAGAGTTAACGGACTGTAGATAATATGTTGCGCTAGCTTCGACCCGCGACTTCATCTGCTTGGAAATATGATGATGATGATGATATCGTACCTATGCTAAAAACGTGACGTACTCAGAAAGTGACGTCCTCAGAAAGTGGCGCTCTCAGAAAGTGACGTCCTCAGAAAGTGACGTACTCAGAAAGTGGCGTTCTCAGAAAGTGACGTACTCAGAAAGTGACGAACTCAGAAAGTGACGTACTCAGAAAGTGACGAACTCAGAAAGTGACGTCCTCAGAAAGTGGCGTTCTCATAAAGTGACGTACTCAGAAAGTGACGAACTCAGAATGTGACGTCCTCAGAATGTGACGTCCTAAGAAAGTGACATACTCCGCCTGAACCATTTACTGCGGTTCTACTATGCTAAGTGTGTCATAAATCCGAACAATAACTACTTAGCGCCGGCGCTATATCTATTGTCTTCTCCATTTCTACCTGCTCTGACCCACTGACCGTCAACCTGTTAATCTCTACTACTGGTACGATCTGTATAATAACGGAAAAGGTATACGGCATTGTAATTTCCTTTAAATTCACCTGTATCCGGACAAACCAACGTATAGACATTATCATACGGTATAGCTCCTATCCTGAACGGTCCTCTATTTAATTGTGAAAACTTTTTAGTTAACTTTTTGTCAGCTTCAGATTTGGGAAAAGCCTTAAGCTTTACATAATCCCCAATATGAAATTGTATCAGCCGATGTGTTCTATCATATGACTGTTTCCTATCTTCTGCCGCCTTTGCTAAATTTTCCCTAGTCCTTTCGCGAATTTCACTAATTGCCATACCGATAGGTCCCGTGACCTGGTGACCTATTGTCAAATCACTAGAGAGCTTTGTGTCCTCTCCGCGTAGTATCTCTAATGGAGTAAACCCGGTTGAGACCTGGATAACATGGTTATAGCAATCTTCGATCTGTGAGACTACGTCAACCCATGATTTGTGTGATTTACTGCAATACGTCCTAAACATCCTCCCTAACTCTTTGTTAACCCGCTCACACGAATTTGCCCTTGGATTACGTACTGAGGTATGCCCTAGTTGTATACCTAACTGTGCTATCCCTTTCTCCCAAGTATTTGAAATGAACTGTGATCCATTATCCGTTATGATTCGTCCTATTTTGATCAATTTGTGAAACTTCTTCACGCAGCCTAATGCGCCACTACCTGTTGCCTTTCTTAATGGGTATAGCTGTATGTACTTGCTAAATGCATCCTGCATCACAAAAATATATGTTTTACCAAACCGCCCTGGAGGTAGTGGCCCATAAAAGTCCCCAAAGACTATTTCTCCTACTTCTTTAACAATCACTGGCTTACATGGCCCAGAATGATTATCTAACGCATGTTTAGATTTTTGACAGACGTCGCATTGGCGCAAGATATTTGCTATTTCGCGCGACATACCGGGGAAGTAATATCTTTTCTTCATCAACGCTAAAACCTTGAACCTGCCATAATGGCCTATTTCTTCGTGGATATTTATTATCAAATCCGTTTGTAATTTCTTTGAGACAACTGGCACGCGTCCCCCTGACTTAGGATTTACGTGATAGAGGACATTGTCTTCCAACTCATAGTACCGACCTACCTTGTCCCTAGCTATGTTTTCTTTGTTAGACAGACTATCTATTATTATTTTCAGATCCCCGTCTTCTACCTGGTGTCGCCCTATTTCCGCTAGCTGTTGCCTAATTATCCGCGAATTCGTAGTTTCAAATAAGTTTATTTCTGGGTGCTGAACTTTCGCGGTGTTGATATCCGTAACCCCCTGTATATGATCAGCAATTACGTTGTCACTACCCTTTACGTATTCTATGCTGTAGTCAAAATGTCCTATATAGTGTACCCAACGAATCATGCGTGCACTCAGTAACTTGCATGAATTTAGAAACGTAAGACTTTTATGATCGGTTCGTATTACTAATTTTGCTCCCCGTAAATAAGTCTCGAATTTAGATAAACTGTATATAATAGCCCACAATTCTTGTTCCGTGACTGTCCATCTCATTTCCGCTTCGGTGAGCCCTTTGCTACAAAACCCTATCACTTGTTTCTCACCTGTATCCGACAGTTGATATGCGCACCCCGCAATACCTATGGCGCTACTATCCGTTTGTAGATAATAAGTCTTATTTATATCAGGATGCACCAACATCACTGATTTTAAAAACAGCGTTTTAACGCGTTCAAAACATTCATTCTCTACATGCGTCCATTTGAATTTGATTTCCCCTTTAAGAAGATCACACAATGGCCTAGTCTCCTCTCCGTACCGTTCTATAAACCTTCTAAAGTAATTTATTAGTCCTAGAAACGCCCTAACTTGCTTCACGTTTTTAGGAACGGGGAAGTCCTGGATAGCTTTTGTCTTGTCTGGGTCCATCTGAATCCCTTTAGTGCTAACTATATGCCCTAGCAGCTTTACCTCCACTTGCAGGAATTTACATTTCTCTATATTACAAGTCATATTTGCGTCATGTAACTTCTCAAGAACCTGATCAATATGTGATAGATGTAAATCAAAGTCCCCAATCGTATATACAATTAAATCGTCTAGATAATTCACACAAAATGCCCTAACTCCGCCCAATATTATGTCCATTGCTCGAGAAAAGCTAGCTACTGATGTCTTCAAACCTTGAGGTAATACGGCGTATGTATAACTTTTGCCCATGAACGTGAAACCAGTATACTTGGTTGAGTCTTTATGAATCGGTATTTGGAAGTATGCATTATTGAGATCAATAAAACTAATGTAATTTACCCCGTGGAACGATTGTAGAATCTCTGATGTAATTGGTGGTGCCTCCGCGTCCCCTAACATCCTTTTGTTAAGTTCTCGCGCATCTAGTAACAATCTAACGGAGCCGTCCTTCTTCTTCGTATAGGTAAGTGGACTACAATACGCAGTGGCCTCACGTTTGATAACGCCTAAACTCTCTAATTCGTCTATTTTTGCCTTTACTAATTCCCTATGTGCAAACGGTATCGGGTAACTACGCTTTATAAATGGGGTCCCATCTAGCATTTTAACCTCGTGCGTATATTTATTTGTCAGCCCTAACTTTTGTGAAAATACATTTTGGTGTTTCTTCAATGTCCGCAACAGTAAGGTCCTATGCTGTTCATCGACGTCCATAATCGCTACATACCTATCAATTAGTTCGGAACCTGCACCTTCGCCAAACGTCCTAACATCGTTCGTTTGTGTCCCTGGCTCGGCCAAGGCCTCCAAGGAATACATGACTTTAGCTAGACGATCTTCTTCAGTCTGATCGCTGAACGTCGCATTCGCCGTCACTCCTAAATGTTTTATTGTTAAACTTTGATCCTCACAATCAATAGTCCCTTTCACTCTCCTTAACCAATCCCAGCCTAAAATAACTGACCGTCGTATCTTTTGTAGTACTAGCGCGGGAGTCTCGACTTGTGTTTTTGCAATTTCTACAGTAATTAGATAAAGACTCCTAACATTTTCGCTTCTAGACCCAAAAGCTCCCGTAAGATGTATCGCGGGTATAGGTACTTCGGGTAATGGTCCTAGCTCCGATCTCAAATTAACATATAATTCACCGGAAATAGCCGTTATCTGACTCCCTGTGTCTATCAGTGCCTTTATCACACGACTACCTACTTTAATTTCTACCTCAGGTAATCTTGGCAACGTCGGATCTACGTTCCCCTCTTGTTCGTCTATACTTTCATCTAAGTCGTCAAGTATGGTATATAATTCCCCTTTCCTGTTATAACACGCAACGCACGGTCTACCCCATTCTTCACATAACATAGCACGCTCGTTCTTATCGCTAAAAAGTCTACCTACGCATTCTAACGTCCTAAATTTATCTAACCCTAAACGCGCATTTCAACCTATCGGTTTTCTGTCCCCATCTCCTAGCTTGCCTAAACCTTGACCCGCACGCCAGCCCCAGCGATTCATTAACTTATAAGCTACTCCTATTTTACTGACTACCGCGTCCCGTTTTACCTCTCTATCTACAGCAGTCTTACAAACGGGACTTATTTGTTCGACTGAGTCCCGTTTCCCTGACCCGAACCTACCCCTGTGCACGTGGATTGATTATTTCCCGCGATTCCTGGAGTTGAAGACTCCTGTGAAAAACTAGGCCTACTTGTTGACGACGAAGAAGCCGGTTCCCATTTGATTGCGGGGAAATTGCGCCTGTTATAATTATTTCTACCTCGTCCGCGCCACCTGCCTCTATACGACCTTTGATTTTCGCCATCTTGCCTTCCCTCTAGTATTGCGACTAAGGGTGTATTACCACGCGTATGTCCTATTCCTCTCCTATTAAACGATTATCTATGCGAAAAATTGTCCCTACTAGTTCCCTGGCCTGCCACACTACTATTAACACTATCGGAACTAATATTCTGGTCGTAATCGAACAAGAAGTCCGTCGCTGCCCGTACGCTAACTTTCCCTACCCGTGTATATGTGTACCACATTTGTTGTACATCCCTGGGATAGTGACGCATAATATACCCTACTAAGTCACTCTCCTCTAACGGTATAGTTAACGCACTAACCGTATCGACTTGTTCCGCGAAATGTTCCCCCATACTCAGTTTTCCTTTAGTATCGAACCTTCCTTTGATAAGTCTAATTTTCGCAGCCTCTTGATGTTGTTTGGTCCAGTATCTATTTTTAAAATCCATCTCAAAATCTTCGAAATTTCGCCAATTTTTACTATCTAATCCCAAGACGGTACGCGCGGACCCCGTCAGGCACTCGGTCACTACATCTAAGACCCTATCTTGCGCGTTAATCGAATTAACGTATCTACGTAATTTTTCAATAAATTTCATCGGGTTTGGGTCGTTATTTCCATTAAAGCTGGGCTTCGTGAACGGCGGCATCACATAAACGCTAGTCCTCTTATTACTGCACGCGTTCCCGTCCGCCTCTATGTTCTGCGCAGCCTCGGATTCGGTCCGCGAGACTGCACTCTCACTACTCCCACTTGCGGTTGACGACATAGAGTCCACACGCTTTACTAGCTCGTCAAACCTAGTTAAAAGAGACTCAAAACTACGCTGCTGTAAAGCAAACAAATCTACACTAGCCTGCTGTCCCTCGTCATTGTCGGTTTCAATTCGTCGTTGTTTACTTGGTTCGCTTCTATTCGTTAACACTGCGCTACGTTTTGCGCCACGAACTTTACTACCACGTCCTGACATCTTGCTACGATTAGACGGTTCAAGGAATGAAAAACCCAAGCGCTATATTAAAATTAATTATCTGTAGGGACTGTAAGTAATTATAATACGCTCAGATGTACCCTCGTTCAACCTTTTAAATCTGAATTAGAGAAAACTATATTGTAGATACCCCTCTCCAATCTTTAGACTAAAGTTACTGGTATTAATGACTTGCCTCAATCGAAATCTCTCTTCTTAATGTATTTACTTTAAATTGTATTTCTTTAAAAGTGATCGTCAATTTTAGTTTAAATGCCTACGTTGTGTTTATTTATTTTATAGTAAGTTTGAGTAACTAATCAAGTCCTTCTAGTTGTGTCTATTTGTTCTTATAGTATCTTGACACAAAGTCTAGAATCCTGCGTCATGCGGCACCACGTGCAGTGGTATTGTGGCCCTGTAAAATAAAGCTTGGACAAACAATAACCTTGGCCACACACCTCAGAGTCACTTCCTCACGGAACGAGCCTGAACCACTATAATTCGTGTTCGTCTGGGACGAAAGTAATTAATTCTCGACCGGTATCGCGTCCGACGCCAGTGGAGGCGCGGAACAGTTCTTCCTGAGCGTAAGTGAAAAGTACTGAGCACGGCAGTCTCTGAGATACCAAAGCTTCTAGGACTGATTCCGTTTGCGCTACCCACGTAGAGGCCTGTGTCTACTATGTGTGTAAGCTAGCTAGCATTTCGTATGGAGGGTTAGCAGGTGCACAGGTGCACTATGTGATGTCGGATTTATTTGGTGTTAAGCGGTATACCTTTAGTATTACTTGGGAGTGGCCACTAAGCTAACCCTCGGCGCCTCGTATAAGGTAGACACAGGTTGCTCTACGCAAGTCGTATAACCTCGATGTGTACTAGTAATTAATCTAGTCCCTAGACCTGCGGTCACAATGGTAACGGCTTATTCCCCGTAATTTAATAGCAAATAAACCCTTGATCAAAACGAGTGACAGAAATTAGATATTTCGTAAGTTATAATGAGCCCAATCGACGGCTAGAGGCCGTCAACAGTCAGGCCGATTGGCGTCGTCGTTCATTTCCTCTAGCCGCGTCAAAACTACCAATACACATCAAAGCTTTTCTACCTGAAATCGGTTCTAGTCGCTTATTAAAGCCAGGTATGTAAGGTATGATGGATATTACCTCAGTTTCTAACTAAATACCTTCTTGTCTGTCCAACCTAACTACAAGGTAACTATGAAGGCTTAGGGCCAAACTAGAGTATGAGAGGAAACACTGAATTAAAAGCAAGTCAAATTTATAGATATTTATTTGTACCAGCGATTCGGAAAGGTGGACACTGTAAAGAGGAAGAACCGCCTAAGAAACCCCTTCAGTTTATTCTTTTGGTCTCTTTTCAAACTAAAGTTAACAAAGTTACTTATAAAGAACCCTAATCAGATCTATATTACCAATATAGCTAACCTAGCCAACTAACATACGCTGTCTTTATTAAGGTTGAACGAGAGTATAGCTAAACTTCCATAAGACAAATACACAATCAGAATATATTAGCCTAGTATTGGTTGATATGTTTCGGCAATAACAAGGGGTGAAGCGAAGTGATAGCGAAATAACCCGCGGTCTATAGAGAAGAACGTAATTACAACTTTATTTCTTCTCAACCAATACGTCAGCCCAACACAGTATAGTAGTACACACAATGAGGTCAATCTTCAGTGACTAATCGGATAAGTTTCTACGAAGACTATTCTACAAAGCCCTACGGCCTTGCTCTACAACGCTATGAAAATATGGTGAGATAAATTGATTGGTATTTATATCCGATTTGTCACCTCACATTAACAGAGTACTTAGCTTTGTATTAGCTGCTCGTATGCCACTCGACACTGACTCTACAACTCTCTATTTGGTATAGTATTGAGATACTTGTTGATCGTCAAAATAGTGAACTAAGTCAGACAACCTATCTCTTCTGCGTCTTTCAAATAAGTGTCCTCAACTTCCTGCGACAACCTTAACCAAACTTAATTACTACAACCTTATTATTTACATATTATCTTAACCTAAATACAATGTAACAGGGAAGATTTTCGCTCGTCTCTGGTCCAGTGTCTTTGCAGCCCCTCCTAGCAAATGCTCCGTCTCGCTCCTTCGCACTGCGCTGTCTCGCTCGCTCCTTCGGCGGCGCCGGAGTTCGTGGAAGTGGCGATGTCGCCTTTGAGTGGCAACCCGTTGTGTTGCACGTGTAGACTTATTCTGCAATGATTTGAAAGAACCAGAGTAGTTGCCTGCATTGTATAATCGCTCGTATATGTCAGCGATAGGCTTCATATTAGGTCGTATTCAACTTTAAGGGTTAGTAAATTTCTTTATTATTTTCCTTGAACTGTCTTATCGCACACTTGTCCATTTTGCATTTGTTTTACTTCCTTAGACCCTAACTAGAAACATAAATCGTATTGTTTTTATGTTTCTTTGTTTTATTAATTTATTACTTTCGAGCGTTTGGTTTTCTCGTTCTCAGAATACGTTCGTTTAAATTTATCACTCTCCCGTCGGTTTTAGCTCCGTCTCAAATTACTTAACAATGTCTTTAAATCGGATAAATATTTATGATGCAATCCTATGTTACCATCTCAAGTCTCTCGTGGGATGGCCGGATGTCTTCTTGAGTAAAACTCGATGCTGACCGTATAGTACATTATTGTTACAATTACAAATATAGTCTTATCTAAATGAGATTAGAGCGCGAAGATACCTAGAGCGATTCGGAGCGCAGGGGTATTGACGCGGATGTTAGGGTGGATGCGAACTTGCCGGGTCGCCGCTCGATCCCGGGGTTATATTCTGGAGCACGACGGGGTGTGTGGTAGGGCCGCGTGCCCATGCGTCGGAAATGCCTTAGACTTTTGTGTCTGGTATGTGATCACACTGTCGCCCGTTGCATTAGCAGCAGTCATAACTGTTTAATTTGTTTGCACTTGCACATCGTCTTGTAATGCACAGATAACACTTCACTTGAAACATATCAGATACAGGGTTGCAGCAGGGTGCGCTCTGGCGCCGATATTTGTGTCGCTGGTGTAGGTCGAGCGCCGTCTCTTAACTTAAGTAATAGTTTTAATCCACCGCTTTCGGTTTCCTCTGGCTCTGATTCCGTGTCCGTTTCCGGTTGTTTGTATATTTTTTCCGCTTGTTTCTTTAAGCTGCTTCTGTTTTCAGATATGTGCTCCCAATAGGATCGGGGTCGGTTAATACTGTCGAATGCCGTGGTTAAGTGAGTCCTCCCACGTATATATCGGGCGTCCCTCCTTCCTCTTTTTCTCTTTATATTCCAGAGCTGCGTGGAGTAGGTGAGGGTTTTCTCGTCTAAGTATGTGCCCGTAGTATGAGAGCCAGCGGACTTTAAAAAAAATTGTAATTGTTTTCCCTTCCAGGATTTCATTAAACTTTTGCCCCGGGGTGTATCTGGCTACTATTAGCATTTCCTTAAGAATGTGTCTTTCGTATCGCCTAAGGCGGGCTCCGTCAAAATTGGTCAGGGCGGTTAAGTTTAACCCGTACGTCATGGCAGGTGAGATGACCATTTTGTACATTAGCCTAGCTATTTTCCATTCAATTTTCTTATCCTTAATAAATCTTGTTAGTATCTTTGAGGTTCTTACATTACAGCCTGGTCACAACGAGTCTTTATCGTAGCTCTCCTGTCATGACCTGAGGTGATATAAGTGCCAAGATATTTAATTTCATTTACTGGTTGTATGTCTCCTACGTACCTAATCTGTTGGTCGGTTGATGTGACTGCTGTTGGGTCTCTTATTACTAATTTGGTTTTGGTTACGTTTATCATAAGGCCTACGGTGTCTAATAGGATCGTTAACTTTCTTACTATGTATACGGTCGAGGACTTCTATGCATGGACCTAGTATAATTAGATCGTCTGCGTAGGACAACCCCTTTTCCTTTCTGGACCGCTTCCGAGCACTGTTAATTTATTACATTTTGGAGAATCAAGAATTCAAGTCAGCGGCTTTTTCGATCTCTTCATCGCTGGAGACTTTGAGCTCCGTCATCGACTTCAAAATCGTCATCAAATTACTCTTTTGGCAGTGGGGTTGGGTATATGTACTAAGGTGTTGGGATTGTTGAAATAAAAGTGCACACAAATTTATATTGTTTTATAATGATTGTAGACAAAGTGCTTGCTGGTCAAGGGCGGATCCAGGATTTTTTTCTGGGAGGGGCACATGGGGCAGTAGAGGGGCAAAAATATATATACCTGTTATATAAATAACAATAACTGTTAAAAATAAACTTGCAGTATTTATATAAAGGTTAAGTAAAACAAAAGATGTACATAAATAATAATGATAGTTTTCTTTTATGTTTCCTGCTAAAGATGTCCAGCACTTCATTAGCGTTCATTTTTGTCGCAATGTCTTGATGGATGTGCATTACAGCTAGTCCATTTAAACGCTCTTCTGTCATCCTGCTGCGAAGATATGACTTTAACAGGCGTAAGGTGGAGAAAGATCTCTCGGCAGTGCTAATGGTCACAGGAAACGTGCACAACAATTGACACAGAGTTCTAATATTCGGTAGAACCGTTGCTCGTTTGTAGGCATCTGCTGGAGTCTTTGGGATAATTTCTTTCATCTGTTGCCAAATTTTTAGCTCTCCCTTCAAAGCTAAAAAACAAGGAAGGTCATCCTTATATAGTTCAGCGCCTTGCAAAACATCCTCTATATCTTCATCGCTGAAGTTATGGGACACCAACTTTTGCAACTGTCCGATTGTTTGGAGGGGAGCGCTAGGGAACCTAGATGACATTTCGCTTAGCAAATAGTCTAAAAAAGGAATATATACTGAAAGTCGGTAATATTCTTCAACTGACTGAGTCTGAATGTTCGGCCGACCTATATATCGTTCCTGCAACATGTAACTATTATAGTGGAGACTGATGCTGCCGATGCATTTGTTGGCACTAGTGTAGTTGCCGCAAGCGTGGATGCACATGAGACACCACCAAATTCAACCGCTTTCCCTGTATCTGCAACTGCATCGTCGGTTTTTTGTTTTATTTTGTAGAGAAAAACGCACTTATACTCTTTTGTCTTTTCCTGCCTTTATCACTCATCATATAGATACAGTAATATAACTTGTTACTCGATGAAATCACTTCAATTTTTCGCTTCAATATTTTGAGGAAACAACATCAAACGTACAGTACGGGTCCTACGATTGTTATCAACTGGAACCAAATGTTGAGGATGAGTACCTACCATGAGCAGACGCACAAGTGTGCTGCAGATCAGCGGCGTAGCGTATATGTTTGTCGCCCGGGGCCGATCAGAATTTTGCCGCCCCTAAAAAGTTCGGTCAAAATGTTAAAATAAAACTTTTTTTCTTGGCTGGCTACCATTTATTGAGGCAATTAAAAAATAAAGATCTCTATCTCTAATTACAAAACAAAACTTATCTACTTAAAAACCAGAATCAGAATGCTTTATTTGTAAAACATAGGTACCTACACAATAGGTCTTAGGTAGTTATGTTATATACCTTTGAACACTATGTTTGCCATGCAGTTGGCATACAAATGTTTAAGAGAACGAAAATCTAATTAAACATTTTAAATCTTAGGAGTAAAATAAGAGCGGTTTCGCACTACGTGCGATCCGAATCCGATCCGAACCCGTGAAAATATGGTCCGTAGTAGCCGTAGAACTATTTCTATGGTAAATTACGCACCGCACACGTTGAATGACGGAAAGAAATAGGATGACGGAGATCGGATCTAGTGCGTAACTTATCATATAAATAGTTCTACGGCTACTACGGACCATATTTTCACGGGTTCGGATCGGATTCGGATGGGACGTAGTGCGAAACCGCTCTTACTAATAAATAAATTATCTTAGCTTGATTATTTATCAAAAGGAATTTACTATTTTACAAACAAATTAATGCAGTGGCAATGGCAACATTGTCTGACTTTTTTTGGTCTTGAATTACGTTTTGCAGTATAAAATAATAAAATGGCTCTCACGGCAAGTCTCCTAGGGTAAGATTTACTATTATTTATTAAAATTTTACTCTTCTTGCTTTTTTTTTCGGTAAAATCTCGAATGCAAGAGTCAAAGTCAATATTAATTGTGTGTTCAATCGTTAATATGGCAAGATTACATAGTCTCAGCTCTGACATTCTTGAGCGTAAATAATTTTTAATTAGCTTTAACTTTGAAAAGCTCCTCTCGCAACTGGCATTGCTAACTGCGGTTGTCAAAAAAATCCTTAACATTATAATAATGTTAGGCAAGCACTCTTCTAGCCTCGCTTCCACTATGTATTTTAACAAATCTAATGAGTTGGACTTCATTAGTTGTACTTTCTTGTCCGGGTCTGAGGCTGTTACGAAAGCCCGGAGACGGTCGCGCTCAAGTACAAAATCTTCGCTGTTAATGTCTTTTGGAGCTCCATCGAGGTTGATACTGCCGTCACCTAATAAAATTTCTGGTCTCAAAACCCCATATTCTTGGGCCAGATCTTGTAACTGCTGAAATCTTTGTTTGATCTCAGAAATCATCCTGTCTATAGAAGCGAACATTTTTCGACGCAAGTCTGCTTCATAAGACAGACCGACATCTCTGCTTCCATCACCATAAAGATGCTTCCGTCTTGCTTGCCTTGGGGGCTCGCAAGAAATTCCGAGCTCTTCACATTGGTTTTTAGCGTATGCTACTGCTCCGTCTACAAATTCTTCCCGTTTTCTTTCACAGATTGCGAGTAAAGCATTTACTTTTTGAGCACACTGCTCAATATTGAGTCCTTTCGTTTGCAAATAAGTTTGAGTATCATTAACTTCAGAGAGTATTGGCTGCCAGAGGCCTAAAAAACATAAAAACGAAAAAGACTGCATCGCTATTAATAAAGTTCCAGCATCTGTCCGCGTGTTTAGGCTTTCCTCTGGTTCTGTTAAATTTTCAATAGCAGTTAATGTATCCTTATAATGGTTTTTCATGTAGTTTACAGCATCACCTCTAGCGCTCCATCGTGTGTCTTGAATCCTCTTCAAACTTTTACCTGTGGCTGCAAGAAGGACTTCCCACCGGTGCATCGACATAGAAAAGAAAATATAGCAGCGTTCTAGCGTACCGAAAAATGTACCTGAGTTTATTTCCGCTGAAGCTGCATGTACGCAGACTAAGTTTAATGAGTGATTTGAGCAGGGGACAAATTCGGCATCAGGATTCATGTCCTTAATTCTTTGTTGGACCCCTGTGTGGCATCCAGCCATCGTAGCAGCATTATCATATGCTTGCCCTCTACAGTTCATAATGTCCAGGCCATCTGCCTCGAGTTTGCTTAGTATCATGTTAGTCATGCCTTCCGCGTTTTTTGTTTTGGTTTCAATTAAATCCATAAATGATTCCTCTACTCTTACCTCATGATTTTCAATTACCACATATCGTAATATCTGGCTAGTTTGGTCCTTATGGGAAACATCTGGGGTACTGTCAAAAATCATGGAATAATACTTGGCCTTTTGAACACGAGCTACAATTTCTTGACGAATTTTGTTTCCTAAAATTTCAATAAACTCGTTTTGAGTTTCAGGTGACATATAAGTAACAGAAATGTTTTGACCCATTTTTATTCTTACTAGATGCTCTCTGAGAACGGGATCGTATTTTGCCAGTAGCTCCACCAATTCTAAAAAGTTTCCCCTATTGGCACTGTCTTCGTTTTCTCTGTGACCACGTAATGCTAAATTTTTTTTTGCCAGAAATCGTATTACATCAAACATTCTTGTAAGCAATTCATGCCATTTTTTACTCTTTTTCGCCACTACTTCTTGTTCTTTCTGGTCAATTGTTTGTCCTTTTCAAAGTCTCGATTCTAACTCCTTCCATTTGCAAAAATGTTGGCTATGCTGAACACTTGACTCGTGATTAGCAACTTTAGGATTCAGTTTCCACCAAGTATTGAATCCATCTGAGGAGGTAAATTTCGAAGCCATTCTCGCCTTTGTTGAGTTCGAGTCCTCAAACAAACGACAACAGAAGCAAAACAGTGATTTTTTTGATGGAGAATATGCCAACCAAGAGCGTAAAGCTTTTTCGCCGTTTGGCAATGTACGGTAAAACCAATCCCGCGAGAAGTCCCCTAAGTCTAAAGATGTCCAGTAGTTCATTAGCGTCCATTTTTGTCGCAATGACTTGATGGATGTGTATTATAGCCAGTCCATTTAAACGCTCTTCTGTCATCCCGCTGCGAAGATATGACTTTAACAGGCGTAAGGTGACGAAAGATCGCTCGGCAGTGCTAATGGTCACAGCAAACGTGCACAACAATTGACACAGAGTTCTAATATTCGGTAGAACCGTTGCTCGTTTTCTCTCATCTGTTGCCAAATTTTTAGCTCTCCCTTCAAAGCTAAAAAACAAGGAAGGTCATCCTTATATAGTTCAGCGCCTTGCAAAACATCCTCTATATCTTCATCGCTGAAGTTATGGGACACTAACTTTTGCAACTGTCCGATTGTTTGCAGGGGAGCGCTAGGGAACCTGGATGACATTTCGCTTAGCAAATAGTCTAAACAAGGAATGAATACTGAAAGTCGGTAATATTCTTCAACTGACTGAGTCTGAATGTTCGGCCGACCTATATCTCGTTCCTGCAACATGTAACTAGTGGAGGCTGATGCTGCCGATGCATTTGTTGGCATTGGTGTAGTTGCCGCCAGCGTGGATGCACATTATGACACACCACCAAATTCAACCCCTTTCCCTGTATCTGATAAGTACATAGGGATAAGTTCGCCTTTGTACTTCCATTACTGTAATTTATTTTTGTAAACCTGTGTTGTGTACAATAAAGTGATTACTACTACTACTACTACTACTACTACTACTACTACTACTACTACTGATACAGTAATATATGTATGTATGTATGTATGTATGTTTGTATAAACTCTTTGTTATATATAACTGTTACTCGATGGAATCACTTTAATTTTTCGCTTCAATATTTTGAGGAAACAACGTCAAACGTACAGTACGGCTCCTACGATTGTTATTAACTGGAACCAAATGTTGCCATCACGTGCCCCTGTACCCCCCCCCCCCCTAAATCCGCCCTTGTTGCTGGTAATTCGCATTCAGCTGAAACGTGTTTTGTCTTCTTTAGCGTATCCGTTACTGCATTGTGTTACCTCGAATATTTGTTTGCTATGAAAGCTAATTATCAATGTTCTAGTTATATAAAATTGCACCGGTTTGGGTGGTGGCACTCTATTCACGACGTTGCCTTCATTAGCAAATTTATCCACTTATCCACAGTGATTCTCTGACAAAAAACGTTTAATGGGATTATTAACTGGCCGAAACATTTAATTCCGTTGCAATATCCTTCTTCCTGTAACCTTGCTCCCACAGGGTTACAATTTTTCTCCTCTCCATTGTGCTTAAATTACTCATATCGGATGCTATCGGCTATAAATTCGTTGTCACTTTAAAAAAGCCTTGTTGACACCGGTTAAAATGCAACTAATAGATCGACAACGATGGTCAACAGATGTTCCCACTGGGTCAGGTCTGAACCCAAAATATGTACTACCGAAGCTATAAAGTACTTATAGCGGTCCAGCGTTCTAATGCAGTCGCCTATCATAATGAGGTCGTCAGCGAATGACAATATAGGGTAGGGAAATTTCATTGTCCTGTTGAAGAGTTATAGCCTCATCCTTCTCCTCCAGTATTCTAAGTACGTCATCTCTCAGGATTGTAAACAGTCTGGGCGATAAAAGGCATCCTTGTTTGACTCCTTTACCTTGGTTTATTGTTTCGGTGGTTTGTCCGAACCATGCAAAGTGCGTTCTTTCTATCATACATGCAGCAATAATTCTGTTTGTAAGAGAAGTGTTTATGCGGCTAAGCAGGTTCTCCTTTATGGCATTGAGGACTACGTTGTCGAAAGCCTTTTCAATGTCTATGGCTATTATGAAAACCTTTCTTCCTTCTCGCTAGGTGATATCTAGCAAACTTCGAACGTTATAGAGGTGGTCATTCGTCCACTAGACCATTCATTTCCTTATCTAGCATGTCGAGGAGCAAATTAACATATATGCGATAGCCAACATTGCAAATGGATATCTCCTGTTGTAGTAGTTGACGTTTTCGTTGTTGTCGTTTTTTTGGCGATATAGTTTTAGGAATCGGCTCCTGTTTGGAAATAAGCCACTCTTCCGGCACTTTGTTGGTCGTCTAAGCGTTTTGCATAATCTTGTATATCTTTGGTCGTTGTTGCACGCAACTATGTATAGCGTTTACTTTAAGGCCTACCGTTTCGAATAAGGATTTGGCCTTGGCGTAACATTGTTGTAGTATACAATTAGATATTTACTATGATTAAATCATCTGCGAATAGTAGTAGTACGAGTGGTCTCTGTATTTCTTTGTCCTGATTAAGCTTCAAGGAAGCAAGCTCTTCTTCTAGAGTAGACGATTCTGAGGGGACCTAGCAAAAAAGCGCCCTAAACGGGAAATCGTATTAAACGTGAATAAAAAAACAAGTATTATTCCATTCCATGTAATTTGTTTATTTAGAATGGAAGACGCAACAAGTATTATAATTATTAAAATCAACAATAAGGTTACGGAGGGTACCTACTTAACATAATTTTACCCACATAAATGTAGTATTTTTGTTAGATACATTAAATCTGTTTATGTTGGTATTAAAATAACAATAAGTTCTGTTTTACTCAAAGTAATTATTAATTTTAGTTTCGATGCATTTGCTATAACAAGATTTTCAATATAATTTGATTTATGGACCGCGTCTTCGCTATAACCCATAAAGTCCATAGATAGACGACCGAATCAAAAAGCCGATTGCTTGGTCAGGGCTACAAACTTGTCTGGAGAGGCGGAGGTGTCGCCATCAGGATCGCGGCTCCTTACGTCATACTAGTACGGCATGGTTAGTCCCAATTTTTGCAGACTGAACCATTTAATGCAGGTTGATTCGTTCATGACCGCTTTGACTATTCAATTGGTCGTAGCTTTGTTAGTTATTCCGCTCAGCAAAATGTATCTGATGGCGTTTAGGTCCACTGTGTCGAAAGCTTTTTTTAAGTTCAATCGAAAAGGACATACGTTCTTTTGCCAGCTCTTCACTCTTTATCGTAATGTTAAAGTTAACGGTTTCAGAATTATGACTAATGATAATATGACAATCATGACATTATGACTTTCAATCATTATATCAAACAAAGGGATCCGCGCTATCGCACTATGGTATCGTATCAATATGCAAAATTGGTGACTTAACATTTTTTAAACAATATTAATCCGTGAGTACTTAGGTACTTTCCGTCCATGTTCTTCAGTGTTAATTTGGCGCGCTGTGCCTCGACTGCTGCCGAGGAGGCGGGTTACCCACCGGGGCGGGTGTTAACGGGCGCCTCGGACGCCTTCGTTTTTTCGTGTCTTTTCGTCAACAAATATGACGCATGGAAAATCAAAATTTTCCATTTCTTCGGCGAACCTAAGACGTGCTGCCTTATGAGCATCTGTAAGGTGCAATTTCATAGCCGGAATCCGGCAGTGTATTCCGGCATTATGAAGAGCTCGCCGGACGGTTGATATGTGACAGTTAAATTGATTTGGTAAATGCCGCGTCAGGATGAACGGATTCTGGTAGAAGGCTGCCATAATTTCTCTCACGCCGGCTGGATTAATTAACCTAGGTGGAGCTGGTCGCCTTCTTGCAGTAACGTTGCCAGTACTCTCGAAATGGTTAACCCATTTAGCGACAGTGTTCCTCTGCAAACAAATATAACATAAGAAGAAGAAAAAAATAAAGAAGAAATATATATATATTAAGAAGGAGTAAAGTATTGATTATATACTCGGATAGCTACAAAATACTAAAAAAAAGTAACACATGAAAAAAGGTCATTCGGCTTTTAGTAAAAACTGGCCAAGTGCTAATCGGACTCCCGCCCCATGAGTTCCGTAAAGTTTTCCCAATTTTTCCCCTTTTTTACTCAAAACCGACATATAGACTTCTCATCAGGTTTTCCTGTATTCTATAAATTAGGTATAGAACTATTTTATGTATTTTTTTTTAGCAACATCTTTGCTCCGTTGCATATGAAATAACTTATTAGTGTAATGGAGTTTATTAACTTACCGTAAGGTGTAACTCTCTTGCTATTTGCGCTTTCTTGTAAGCCTGCTCCCACAGGACTACAATTTTACTTCTCTCCAATTCACTTAAGTTTGCTGGCATTTTGACTGAACATTTTTTTTAAACAATATATTTAAATTAAAATACATTTGTTGTGACTTAAGGAAAACGTTGTTGACACGATGCCGTTTAAAATGCAACTGATAAACCGATAACGATGGTCAACACATTGTCATGTTTGACAACAAAAACAATACCGATGCAATATACTTATTGCACGACCGTGATTTACTTACTTCCTTTTTAACGATACCATAATCCATGACGTCAAAGTCAGGAACATCTTTTTTCTTATTTCGCGTATCTGTTACTACATTGTGATATACCACCTCGAATGTTCATTCATACTATTTCATATTAAGTTTGTATTCCGGTTTTATGAAGAGCACGGCGGACGGTTCGTGGGGAGCAATCATAGCCCATATGATAACCGTTACTCAAAAAGTTAACTTCGTTATTTGCTAATCCGTTACTAAATAAAATAACTTCGTTAAACGTTAATGCGTCACATTTTGGAATATTTAACGCAAGTTAACGTTAATTGTTAACACGTGATAAAATTTGCATTATTTTACTTATACAAACTCTTGGTTTGGGTCCCGGAAGTCAACAGGTTAGGAACAAAAACACACGTGTAAAATTGGAGTATGTAATTAGCTTCATACATGTTTTTTTAAACATGACAATCGATTCTACTTTCTGATAGATACATTGTATTTTATGCATGTAGACCATTCATTTGTCTGGCATAATCTGTTGTTGCCATTTCTTTATACGGCATTCTTCTTCGGCGTGCCCGTTCTTCATGCAACACTCGCAGCGTTGTCGGCATGAAGAGTTCCATTTCTCGTAAGAAGTGACTGAGGCATCGTTTTCTTCCCAGTGTGTTTTCTTCTCTAGTAGGATCTCCTCAGCGCTGCGCGCAAGTTTCAGGACCTCTTCAAAAGTTTTGAACGAGCTTATTGGCACCATCTCCCGGATGCTTAAGTGGAGTTGACCATAAATCATATGCAGTTGATGGTTCTCCGGCGGGGTTGGCGCGTGCAGCTGCGCCATGAGTGCCCTCTTCTTTGCGTCGAACTTTTCAGTGGGGGTTTTCACATCCTGCTTTTGCTCGATGATCCTTTGATATAGGATGTCCGCAAATATCTTCGGAGCAAACGCGTGCCTAAGCCGGTTCTGGAATGTGGTCCAGTTATGTATCTCGGACTTGGCACCTTCCCACCAGATAGCGGCATCCCCTTTTAGTAATAGGTTGAGCCCTTCCACTGCGTTCTCGTCCTTGATGTCATCAAGATTCTTGTAGACATTTATGGCTGAGAGAAATGTCTCCACAGCTTCGTTCTCGCCTATCCCGTCGTATGTCGCGTTGCACTGTGCGAAAGATCCCTTTCTGTTTGCCGGTGCTAGAGCTGTGATGATGCGCTGGAGCTGTTCTTTGGTCATGCTGAGGGCCATCTTCGCTCTGTGCTGTGCTCGTGTCTGGGATCTGAAGCCAGGGCCACTGTATCCTGTGGTGAAAATAGAGATGCGTCGATAGTCGTTTACTGTTTTCGAGTTGTTTTTTTTTTTTGAAAAGGTACTTGGACTGACTTGTGTCCAAGTGAACGGAAGAATATTGTTTATCCAAGCCATCCTCATATGGTCTAAGATCTCGGATTTCAGGTCTTGCGTGTTAGCCTTGTATAGCTCCGTGACCACCAGATCGATGCCGGGAGCAGTGCCGTTTCGCATTTGGCTAAGGATTTTGTCAATGTCTGCCATTGTGGGCTCATCTCCTAGGTCTGACGGGTCCTCATCGCTTAGTCCGTCAGTGAAGGGCCCCACCATATTGTCGAGTTCTTTTTCCCACTTTGACATTGGAATAAATGTATTTTTGATTCGCCGCCTTTCGTTTTACTTGTGCCGCCTATAGAAATCGTAGGTTATTTTCATTCTCATCGACGGGTGTATTTTGGCTAGCCCCCTGAAGAACGTTCGGCATTCTTTTTCATTGTCTGTGGCTATGATCTCTTGTAAGCGCCGTCTGCATTCTTTAAGCTTGTTTCGAGCTGAAGAGTCTAAAGGGTTGCGTTTATTTTGAAATTTGGCCTTTTGTAGATTTGTTAGCGCCTATTCTCGTTCCTTGGAGTAGTTTGGTTGGTATTTTAGGGTCTTATTGGCTGCACTTTTCATGATGTTTGTGATGTTTTCCCATGAATTTTTGGGTTTTACGGCCTGGTCACAACGAATCTTTATCGTATTACCAAGATATTTCATTTCATTTATTTTAATGGCTCGCCTATCATGTATCGCTGTTATGTGATAACATGTCATAATTGCCCAGGTAGCGGATTGTTTCGATTGGCTTTAAATTGCACTCTTTCAAGGTGCAACGGTTGTTGTTCCGATACAGGTTGACCGAAGGGATCTCGGACAAGCTTCGTTTTAGTTTTATTAATAACGATTCCTACCAAGCTTAATAGTGATTTTAGTTTGTTAACTACGCGGTCCAGCGTTCTAAAATGCATTCGTCTACCATAATGAGGTCGTCAGCGAATGACAATATTAAGGGTAGAGCAATTTCATTGTCCTGTTTAAGAGTTATAGCCTCATCCTTCTCCTCCAGTGTTCTAGGTACGTCATCTATCATGATTATAAACAGTCTGGGCGATAATAGGCATCCTTGCTTGACTCCTTTGCCTTGGTTTATTGTCTCGATGGTTTGTCCGAACCATGCAAAGTGTGTCTATTATACATGCAGCAACAATGCTGGTAGTAAGAGTAGCTTATGCGGCTAAGCAGGGGTTCTCCTTTAAGTCTACGTTGTCGAAAGCCTTTTCAATGTCTATAGCAATTATGAAAACCTAAACCAGGTGATATCGAGCAAACTTCGGACGTTGAAGATGTGGTCATTCGTCCACCAGACCTTTCATTTCCTTATCTAGGTTCTCGAGGAGCAAGTTACCATATATGCGAAGCCAACATTGCAAATGGATATTCTCTTGTATTCGTTGACGTTTTCGTTGTTGTTATTTTTTATCGATAGGTATAGTTTTAGGAATCGGCACCTGTTAAGAAATAAGCCACTCTTCTGGCACTTTGAATGAATGAATGAATGAATGAATGAATGAATGAATGAATGAATGAATGATGCTTTTATTGGAAACACACATACACAACAACATTAAAAAATGCTTAAGTCTAGGTAAATTTGAAGTTACAGTGTTGCGAGAGGTTCCAAAAAGGATAACACTCAGCATGTGTCGCAGCACATGAATAGTGTTACGACGCTGATTTTCAGTGTACCCATTGACACGTAAAACAAACACAAAACAACACAGAACATAAAAACAAAACCGAAGCAGAATACAACAGAATGTGCGGTTGACACGGTAATTTATTAACAAAATAAGAAAACTGACACATGTTTATGAATAAATACTTACATAATACATAAATAAATATATAGACTCTAAAGCACAGTAGTCGGTACAAATACAGGTGGATGTAGGTAGGTATAGGTCGGCTAGGTGGGGATCGTTTGTTCCTTGAGTAGGTGCAGTTTCAGTCTGGATTTGAACATGTATAGTGAGCTGGCATTTCTTATTGGTGGTGGGAGATTGTTCCAGCACCGCGTGGCTGCGTACCGGAAGCTGCCACGGAAACTAGCCGACCTGTGCCTTGGACAGATGAGGCGGGAGGCTTGCCTTATGTGTTTACGGGAGAACGTTAGTCTTTCGTAGAGGTAAGTTGGTTGTTTTGTCAGCATAATCCCGAACAAGAGTGAAGCAAAATGTAATTTTCTACGGGCCTCCATCTTAAGCATATTGCCACTATTTAAACTTTGTTGGTCGTCCAAGCGTCTCGCATAATCTTGTATATCTATCTGGGCTACAAATTCTTGCGGCGCCGCATTATATAGTTCTAGTTTCTAGTGCGATTTTGTCAGTGCTTGGGCCTGTCTCATTTTTCATTTTTTGAATGATATTCGAAGTTGTTTTCATGTCGGGCATGTAGTTGGTCGTTGTTGCATGCAACATAGTGTTTACTTTAAGGCCTGCCGTTTCGAATAAGGATTTGGCCTTGGCGTAAATGGTGTCTAGTTGTTGTGTATACAATTAGATATTTGCT
The DNA here is from genome assembly GCF_910591565.1 of Cydia splendana. Taxonomy (NCBI): domain Eukaryota; kingdom Metazoa; phylum Arthropoda; class Insecta; order Lepidoptera; family Tortricidae; genus Cydia; species Cydia splendana. The sequence continues at coordinate 656,845 of NC_085965.1, read as the reverse complement.
ATGATTAAATCATCTTCGAATGCTAGTAAGAGTGGTATCTGTATTTCTTTGTCCTGATTAAGCTTTAATTTAATTATAATTATAATTAAAACACCCCCCGACCACCCTAAACCCTAAACCGACGAGCGTGTATGAGGAATGTTATGAAAGTGAAGGAAGCGAAAGAGGTATGTCAGTATCGTAGCAAGTGGAAATCCGTGGTCTCTGCCTACCCCTCCGGGAAATAGGCGTGATTATATGTATGTATGTATGTGTATAATTATAATTATTATAAATTTTATATTAAAGGAAAAAATTGAAAAATTACGCTTCCGGCAGGACTTGAACCCGCAACCTCCGCAATCCGTGCGTTAGCTTGCTTGGATTGTGGAGGTTGCGGGTTCAAGTCCTGCCGGAAGCGTAACTTTTCCATTTTCTCCTTTAATATAAAATTTGGAATATCGCTCGCAGACGTATCTGCATGTTTCAAAAATTGATGTAGGGACTGCGTCCTACATTCGCCCAAGCTTAGATGATATTAAACAAATAATTAAATAAATAAAATTTTAGCTTTTCCCGTTATACGCAATGTGCATAGCATACGTAACGGTAACTTTATTTTATGAATTTTATGATGGCTAGCCGTTAGGGATAAGCTTGTAAAATATTGTAAAATGTATTTCCTTTGCTTTGCCGGCACTGACTCTTTGTTTATCCATCTTTGTTTTATTTCTTTGTCGGTGTCCGAATAGCTATTGTTAACTTACGTAATAAACTAATTTGTACCCAGCGTGAGAAATGCTAGGATCAGGCATGTGCAAAACCGTTATCGGTCCTGTACCGCTATTCCGATGAGCCTGTTGCTTACCTGCAAAGTTATGGTCATCAGGATCGCGGGGAGTCAGAATGAGTTCTGAGTTAGACGTCAACTCGACAAGTTATCTTGTACCTTTATCACGGGTCGAGCTTGATCTTATATCGCTCCCTATACTTGTTAAATATTGTAATTTTAGTTAGTTTAGTTTTCTTAGTAGTGTTAATATAGAACAATTATTTTTTCCGGCGTCTAAACTTTTATTTGCAATACTCCCAACACCTTGGTACGAATACCAAACCCCACTGCCAAATTGGTGACCCCGACGTGATCGCTATAAACGGCAGTATTGGTTAGTACATGTGTTGTGGACATAAACTTTAGTGCTTTTAGTGGACTTATCGTGTATAGTGACTTTTGTGGTGAACTTTTAAAATGGCTAACGAAAGTGCGCTTCGTTTACCCGCATTCATACCTCGCGACCCTGCGATGTGGTTCTCATTGGCAGAAACAATGTTTAGCAAGGCCGGCGTCGTCGACGACGTTAGCAAATACCTTCATGTGGCGAGTGCGTTAGCGCCACATGATGCCACAGAAGTGCGCGATATACTAATCGCCCCGCCAGATAACGACAAGTATGATGCACTTAAGACCGGCATCATTAAGAGGTTAGGTGCATCACAAGAGGTGAATACACGCAGGTTGCTCGAGCGAGAGCACATAGGAGACCGCAAGCCCTCGCAGTTTTTGCGGCATCTAAGAAGTCTCGCTGGATCCGCGGTGCCAGACGCATTGCTTCGTACGATGTGGCTGGAACAGTTGCCGCGCCCGATGCAGATGGTCCTAGCTACGCTGGCAGAGCAGAGCTTGGACAAAGTTGCAGACGTCGCGGATGCAATCGCGGACAGCACTACGCCTACGCCTAATATCGCGACTACGGAAAATCCAGTGATGAAAGTTTTAGAAGTTCTAAAGAGTGAAATTGCTGACTTGCGGCAACAAATGAAAGCTTTGTCTCTCAACGCAAGTGCGCGACACAGAGGCAGATCACGCTCGCGTTCGCGATCTCGACCTCGCTCAAGGAGCAACTCAGCAAGCGGTATGTGTTGGTACCATGAAATTTACGGACATGAAGCGCATAAATGCGTACCGCCTTGCGCATTTAAAGCAGCCGACAATGCGGGAAACGCGAGCGGGAGCCATTAGTGGCGAATGGTTGCCCAAACACAACAACAACGTCACGACGAGTATTCATCATGGACAAAAACTCTGGGACCAGGTTTTTAATCGACACTGGAGCGGACTTAAGTGTATATCCTCGCAGCCTAGCCCCTCACAGTGAAGAATCTTTGTACGAGCTAGTTGCAGCGAATAACACCCCGATCAAAACTTACGGTTTCTCCACGATGACCCTAAACCTCGGACTACGTCGAGATTTCACATGGCGATTTGTTGTTGCTGACGTGGCTAAGCCAATAATTGGTGTAGACTTTTTAGGTCACTATGACTTACTAGTCGATCCAAAAAGGCATAGACTGATAGACGCCACGACAAACCTTACGGTCACCGGTCAGGTAGCCGAGTTCGAGCCGCCGCTATCAATCAAAACAATAACCGGGGACTCGCCTTATCACCGAGTTTTAAGAAAATATAGCGACATCACTAAGCCCGACGGTGCCGCGGCAACACAAAAGAAGCACAACACAAAACATTACATTGTGACGAAACCGGGACCGCCAGTAGCTCAAAAACCTAGAAGGTTAGCGGCCGATCGACTTATCGCCGCGAAGAAAGAGTTCGACGCAATGCTAAAGTTAGGCATTGCGCGCCCGTCACAAAGCAGCTGGGCATCGCCACTTCACATGGTTCAGAAGAAGGACAATGGATGGCGACCATGTGGAGATTATCGCGCGCTTAATGACCGCACATTACCGGACAAGTATCCAGTTCGGCACATAGAAGATTTTGCCCAGACTCTTAGTGGAAAAAAAGTGTTTTCAACCATAGACCTAGTGCGTGCGTTCAATCAAATTCCAGTGGCGGAGGAAGATATACCCAAAACGGCTATAACTACGCCATTTGGATTATTTGAGTTTCCATATATGACTTTTGGACTCCGTAACGCAGCTCAGACTTTTCAACGATTTATGGACGAAGTGTTACGTGGTTTAGACTTTTGTTATTGTTATATAGACGATATTTTGATTGCTTCCAGTGACAGTGACGAACACTTAAAACATTTAGATACTGTATTTAAGCGATTAAGTGACTATAGTGTAGTGATTAACCTTTCTAAGTGTGTGTTTGGTAAGGACCAAGTTGAATTCCTAGGTTATTTAGTGTCTGCGGAGGGCACACGCCCGTTACCTGGTAAAGTAGAAGCTATACGCTCCTTTCCACTCCCGTCCACAGCGAAGCAATTGCGACAGTTCTTAGGTATGCTAAACTTCCACAGACGTTTCTTACCTAACGCTTCAGCGCATCAAGCTAGATTAAACGACTTACTGAAGGGAAACCTTAAAGGTAAAGCGACGATTCACTGGACACCTGATAGCACTAAGGACTTTGAGGCCTGCAAACAATGCCTCGCCGACGCAACAATGCTGGCCCATCCTCAAGATAACGCTGACCTGGCGCTATTCACAGATGCGTCAGATAACACGGTTGGCGCCGCACTTCAACAACGAGTGGATGGCGCATGGCAACCGTTAGCATTCTTTTCTAAAAAGTTGACAAGTGCTGAGAAGAAGTACTCTACTTATGACAGAGAGTTATACGCTATTTATGCCGCTGTAAAACAATTTCGACATAATTTGGAAGCGCGACCATTCACAATATATACCGATCATAAGCCTATTGTGTATGCATTTGCGAAGAAAGATAAACAATGCACTCCAAGACAGTTCCGCTACCTGGATTTTATCGGTCAGTTTACAACCGACATCCGACACATTAGCGGAGAACAAAATATACCTGCCGATGCAATGTCTCGCATTGAAATTGATCCAATTGAACGAGGAATTGATTGGAAGGCTTTAGCCTTATCTCAGAAATCGGACGACATTTTATCATCGCTACTAAACAAAACTGATTCGACGCTACAGCTCAAGCTTGTACAGCTACCTGGGCTCGAAGAAAGTATTTATTGCGACATTTCTACTCCGTCTGTCCGACCTTATATTACTGAGCCTTTCAGAAGGACTGCTTTCAATTCAGTTCATCAACTTTCTCATCCAGGAGCCAAAGCTACTATCAAATTAGCTACGCAGAAATTCATCTGGCCGTCTATCAAATCAGACTGCAGAGAATGGACTCGAAGCTGTTTAGAGTGTCAGCGTGCTAAGGTTACGCGTCACGTGTCAGCCCCTGTCGGATCATTCGCACCGCCTTCTACTCGCTTTGAACACGTGCATATAGACATAGTTGTAATGCCAATTTCAGAACGATGCAGATATATTTTAACTTGCATTGATCGTTTCTCTAGGTGGCCTGAAGCTATACCTATTGAGAATCAGGAAGCAGAAACTGTAGCATGGGCATTTTACTCAAATTGGATCGCACGATTCGGCGTACCTCTACGAGTCACTACAGACCAAGGCCGAAATTTTGAGTCGCATCTCTTTAGAAGCTTAAATAATCTGATTGGTACGACTCAACTGCGAACTACTGCATATCACCCAGCTGCAAATGGAATGATTGAGCGATTTCACCGCCAATTAAAAGCTGCGATTAAATGTCATCAAAACGACCAATGGACACGAGTTTTACCTACAGTTATGATGGGTATTCGCGCAGCATTCAAGGACGATCTGCAAGCTACGCCCGCTGAAATGGTTTACGGTGAAACCATTCGCTTACCTGGAGAGTTCTTAGTACCCAGAACAACCAGCGATTGTGATGCATCGGATTTCGTCACTCAATTAAAAACTAACTTTTCTAATCTGCAACCCGTCGCAGGAACTCGACATGGACGTAATAAAATATTCATATTCAAAGACCTGAAGACAGCTAGTCATGTGTTTGTCCGTGTTGATGCCCCTAAACGAACCTTGCAATCGTCGTATGAAGGTCCATTCGCCGTTATATCAAGAAACGATAAAACAAACGAGGACATCATGTAACCGTTTCGGTGGACCGACTGAAGCCAGCCTACGTACTAGCAGATAACATTGAACCGTCGCACGAGTTCCAAGACGACTCAGCACAGTTCATTGTGAAGCCAACAACCTGCACTACAAACAACAATGCGAGTATAGCTAGAGCACCTGCACCGATTGTACAACAAGCGCCGCCTATTAATCAGGACCAAATCAGGTAGACGAGTCCGTTTTCCGGATTATTACCAGGCAGGTCTCAAATAATTAATGTGTGTAAGTAGTTAAGCTTAATTTACCTTTTTCTGTAATATGTTTTTATATCATTATTGTTTCTATTGTGTCTTCACCATGTATTATCAATACATATTGGTTGTTGTAGTTATTTTAGCGTATATGTTACTAACATAGCACTTAAGCGAATTGTAACTAACAATTTTATCCACTGTTCATCTAGAATTGTATTTTTATTATTTGTATTTAGCTTTACTTCATTCCTTTTTAGTTTGTAATATGTTTACCTTTTTCCATGTGTGTTTTTACCAATTGTTCTTTCATTTCTGTTTTTCTATCGTGACTTCATCACTGGTAAGGGGGTACTGTAGGGACTGCGTCCTACATTCGCCCAAGCTTAGATGATATTAAACAAATAATTAAATAAATAAATAAAAAAAAATAAAGGTTTACAGTTCTAACCTAACCTAACCTAATTAGAATTTACACAAGTAATCCGTCGGTAGCCTAAACTAACCTAAACCTTCTTTTACCAAACCTAACTTGACCAAACCTAACTTCTCATTTCAAACTAACCTGCTTTCACCTAGTCTTCGTTCAAGTTATGTTTTAACCTAAATACCTAAACTTACCTATCCAAACTAAAGCATCCTACATATCGTATACATACTTACCTATATTGTGCATATTGTATTGTGTTATTTTATTTATAATAATAATAATTTAGTTTTACTTATTTCTAACTCATTATTTTTGTCTGCGATAAATGCAATTCAACCTAATGTAGCCTTTTTTATACTTAAACTGTTCTATCTTCTTAACCTTAGCATGTAAGTATGTCTCATTATCTAATACTATATAGTTTGTTTTCACATACATTTTTATGTTCTTTGTAACACGATAGAAAGTAAACTCGTAGCTACTTGTTTCTTTGTATAATTAAAATAATAACGAGGCGTGTGAGACATTTCTTGTGCACTTGTTTTCATTGTTATAACAGCTTAATTGCTTTATTGATAGACGTCTATTATATTTTATGCTGACAATGGATTATTATGTGGATATAATTTGGGTTTGAGTACAGGGAGCGTCTGTTTAGATGAACTTGATGAGACATGTTACTTTGTATGATTTTAAAAAAATAACGAGACGTGTCAACTGGTTTCAACATGATTTAGTCTAATACGTCGGCATTTCTTGTGTGTTGGTATTCATTGTTATAACAGCATAATTGCTTTATTGGTAGACATCTATTATATTTTATACTGACAATGGATTTATTGTTTCCTATTATGCTTTTGAATTTGGGTTTTAGTAAAGAGAGCGTCTGTATTAGATGAACCTGTTGAGACATGATTTGAACGATACTGTATCCTGCTCACTATCACAGTATAAAAGCCGAAGAGAAATGGCTTTGAGTAAGTATTACTGTCGTGGCAGTCCTCTGTATCAGAGCTCCTTGTATCTACTGCAGTATATAGAAATATAGTGTTAATTCAACAGTGAAGTGTTTAAGTGTTTATAGAAAGACCCAACAATGGATGTAAGTATGTCTTTTATTACCGTAACTTACTTTGTTTTGTTTTCACTTGTGTTCTTTGTGTTTTAATTATCAAGATTGTAGACAGTGTGTAAATTATTGTTTTATATTGTTTCAGTTCACTGAAAATACTTTCAAGAACTATTACTACCCGGATGATAATAAAGACGAATCAAGCGATGAAGAGGGTACGCTTGGTCTCAAAGTTAAACAAGCCATCGCAAAGAAACGTTCAGGAAACAATATCGATAGCTTCTTTGAACGACCTAAAAAGCAGTCTAAAGTTGTGAAACGGTCTTCAAATGTGAGCAAAAGTTCACCAGACGGTGTTGCAAACTTGTCATCCGGACAAGACGACGGGGCCTATGCATCACATTTGATTAAAATCGAGATATATGATATGCATAAAATCAAAAACGTCCCACCCATGGAACACTGGAAGCATGCGGACTTCAGATTGAAATATTTTGCGTTGGAAGACGATTTGGAGCTACAAAATACGCGAAATATTATTTATAACATAACAAAGCAATTAGCTTCTAAGGACAGTAGTGTGAAATATTTTATAGATAATAAGAAACAGTGATAGTTATAATTATTAATGATAGTAGTAGCTTAATGATTGTGTTAACGTATTTCTCATTTTTTACCTCTCCTTAAGTACATTTTCCATGTAACAGATTATTTTTATTGTATCACATTACAACAAGTTTTAATTTAATACTTCTCATTTGTAAAGATTACAGTCCCCACTCTTAGAAATCTTATATCTGTAGTCAACTATTTAAATGAAAGAAAGCACTGTATGATTTCTCATTTCATAATGGACTCTTTGAGTTGTGATGTCTACGATCTTGAACTTATCAGACTCTGTGAAGAAATAGAAGAAAATGAAGATCTATGCGAGGCTGCCCGTCTTGTGAGCCAACTACATCGAGAGGCGTAAGTAAAAGTATTCCTGTTCATACATGTTTATAACTCTTAACCAGTACCTGTTTAACAAAGGATGGGTTCCTCCTAACTTGTTGTGACCAGAACTTATTGTTAGGATAAACGTGGGGTGGGAGAGTGCTGGTTATATAAGCGGGGTATCTCGAGTTCATATCATTCAGTGTTTTGGTGCCGTGCTTGTACTGTGATATCCTTTTCCATAATGGTGTTTACTTACTATCATATTGGTTTCACTTTGCCTCGTGATAAGATTGAGGAATTAAGTAAAGAATTTATTTTAGCATATTTTCATAGAAATATAAGAATGTGGTATATATCAAACAAATTACCTCACTCGTTACTGGAAGATTCTGATATTATACCGTATTATACACCATGTGATGGGCATATCAAAAATTCCAAGGGGAATACTCAGTCATCAGATGTGATTGATGGAGTTTTGATGATGCGGGCCTATTGTCAGCAGTGTCGAAAAGACTTACGTTAGTATATACAACCAACCGTTTTAGTAATTATTTTTATTTTATCTGACATTAAGATATTTATGTTTATTATGTATTGTTATAGATCTTCTCAAATAGGACGGGGAGTAAAAAGGACAGCTGCAGTTTTGGAGACCGAAGAATTCTTGGTGAAGAAAAACCGTTCAGCAGCTGCTGAACCTGTAGCATCAACATCATCCGAACCAGTTCCCGATGTCATTGTGAGTACAAATAATAATCATGAAATTGAATGTTCTGTGTGTAATAAGTTTGTTTCTAAAAGATATTTTAAAAATCATTTAAATAGTAATCTTCACAAAAATAATGTTTTAAGGGCTGACATTGAATGGGTTAATGTTCAGTTCATTGAAAATGCTTTTCAGAATAGGGTGGCCACTTACAGAATACTATTAAATGAAAATGTTCACCAACCATTTACTCCCGAATCCATTTTACTAGGAAATAAAGATAAAAGTAAACTTTATTTTGAATGCGGATTTTACTCAAGAGAGCAAACAAGTAAATAATACATTTGATTTCCAATTATGTAACAATGTAGTTGATGTTAGCAGCGACAAAGATGATATTTTCGAGTCAGAGGGGCTACCGCGAAAACCGAAATTCGCAAATTGCGGGGATCTTACTCTTTTACTCCAATGAAGGCGTAATTAGAGTGACAGAGAAAAATGCCCGCAATTGACGATTTTCGGTATTGGCGGTAGCCCTACTGTTGTTAAAGATATATTAACAAAATTATTTAACTTTGAGAGAAAAGACAGTGGATGGAGTTTAGTAAAATTTAACTATCTAGATGTCAATGTAAACAAATTTAATCCATTGCGTGGTTCTTCCTATATCGAATTACCACGTGATATTCAGAACAGAAAAGCAGTTATTAATGTAAAAAATAATGATCATGAATGTTTTAGATGGGCTGTATTGTCAGGCTTGTATCCACCTACAAGTCATCGTTCAAACACTACGAAATCGTATATAGCGCATAAAAATAAATTAAATTTTAGAAATTTAACTTTCCCACTTAAGGTTGGAGATATTCAGAAATTTGAAAAAATGAATGATATAAGTATAAACGTTTTTGGTCTTGAATACAATTCGATAAGTAAAAAACATGACGTAGGAGGCCCATTACACTTAACAAAGTGCAAAAAAGCTACCCACTTGAATTTATTGTACATATCCAAAGACAGTAAGGGGCATTATTGCTATATCAAAAATTTATCTAGGTTAGTATCTAAACAATTATCAAATACACAGCATGCTGCACATATTTGTGATGGTTGTTTGTCGAACTTTACAACTCGCGACAATTTAATGAATCATCAAAGAAACGATTGTTTCCATGTTTGTACACATTTACCTTCAGAACAGGATAAAAAGAAAAACTGGTTCAATGAAAACGTTTCCTCCAATATACTTACTTTCGATAATTATGAACGTAAATTAAGGGTACCTTTTGTTATTTATGCTGATTTCGAGGCCTTTCTAAACCCGATTCAAACAGGTACAATTAATCCTACTACATCCTCAACAACAAATGTACAAAAACATGAGGTATATAGTTTTGGATACTACATTAAATGTTCTTATAATGATAAATTGTCAGTGTACAGAACATATAAAGGCAAAAATTGCACCCAGGAATTTATGAAGTATATGGAACAAGACTTAAAGGCCATTTGTAGGAGAAATACTTTTGTAAAAACTCCATTGCCTTTATCTAATGCAAATAATGTGCATATTGCTCAGAGTAGTACATGTTATATTTGTGATAAAAATTTAAACGAGGATTCAGTCATTTCCTATAATTACCATACTGGTCTTTATGAAGGAGTGGCACACACATTTTGTTCTGAAAAATACAGGGCACCTAATTTTGTACCTGTATTTTTCCATAATTTGTGTAACTATGATAGTCATTTTATAGTGCATGGGCTTGGTTTGGCGGAAGGCGACATTGAACTGATTCCAGAGAACAAAGAGAAATACATTTCATTTTCTAAGAGCTTACAAATAAATAATCGCACAATTAAATTGAGATTTGTCGATTCACTTAAATTTATGTCCAGTAGTCTTGACAAATTGGCAAAAAACTTGTTGCCTGAACAATTTCATGAATTAAAATTGAATTTTTCATGCGAGGAGGATTTTAAACGCTTATTACGAAAGGGTGTCTATCCCTATGAACACATGTCATCATACGATTCTTTAAACTTAACAGCTCTTCCCTCTAAAGATGATTTCTTTAGTTCCTTGTCTGATAGTCACATCTCAGAAGAGGATTATGATCACGCAAAAGATGTTTGGTCTCATTTTCAATGCAAAAATATGGGTGATTATTCTGATTTATATTTAAAAACTGATGTTCTATTACTAACTGATATATTTGAAAATTTTAGAAAACTTTGTCTTAAGACGTATGGATTAGACCCCGCTCATTATTATACTGCTCCGGGATTAAGTTGGGATGCAATGTTAAGAACTACAAAAATAAAACTAGAACTCCTAACTGATATCGATAAAATAGCTTTTATATCAAAAAATATTCGAGGTGGCATATCACAATGTAGTAATAGATACGCGAAGGCTAATAATATTTTTTTGGAAGATTATAATCAAAATATCCCATCGTCATTTCTTATGTACTTTGACGCAAATAACCTTTACGGGTGGGCTATGTCTCAATGTCTTCCTACCGGTAAATTTGAATGGGTAAATACAGATACTGACTTTAATATATCTGATGACGCTGATCATGGTTTAATTTTAGAAGTTGATCTCGAATACACTAACGAGTTGCATGACTCTCATTCAGATTTGCCATTTTGTCCTGAAAACGTTTGTTTGGGTAATTCCAAAGAAAAAAAATTAATTCCTAATTTAAATAAAAAAAACGAATTATGTCATTCATTATAGAAATCTAAAACAGTGTTTGAAGAATGGTTTGAAATTGAGTAAAATCCATCGCATTCTTAAATTTCAGCAGTCTATGTGGTTAAAAAGTTACATAGATTTGAACACCCACATGCGATCACAGGCATCATCCGATTTTGAAAAAGATTTCTTTAAACTAATGAATAATTCAGTGTTCGGTAAAACCATGGAAAATGTTGCAAAACGCGTAAATGTCAAATTATTAAATCACTGGGAAAATCGAGGAAAAACGCAAGGGGTTCAATCTTTGATAGCGAAACCTGAGTTCCATAGTTTATCCATATTCTCTGAGAATTTAGTGGCCGTTCAATTGAATAAAACTAAAATATTTTATAATAAACCGATTTATCTGGGATTTTGCGTATTAGATATATCGAAAACTTTGATGTATGACTTTCACTACAGCTACATGAAAACCAAATATCCAGACAATCTTAAGCTTCTTTATACAGATACTGATAGCTTAGTATATCAAATTTTCACGGAAAATTATTACGCAGATATAAAATCAGATCTTAATTTATATTTTGATACATCTGACTATCCTCCTAACAATAAATATGATTTGCCGTTAATAAATAAAAAGCGATTAGGGTTTTTCAAAGATGAAAATAATGGTAGAATTTTAAAAGAGTTTGTAGGTCTGAGATCTAAAATGTATACCTTAGATGTTGAAAAATATGACGAGAATGATGAGAAAACTGACAAATACGGTGTTTTATCAAAAGCCAAAGGAGTCAATAAATGTGTTACAAAAAAATTTACTCTTGACAATTACAAAACGTGTTTATTTAATAAAAATTTGCAACGCGCTCAAATGCTAAGATTTAAGTCTATAAAACATATAATATTCACTCAAAAAATAAATAAAATATCATTATCGCATGAAGATACAAAACGGTACTTATTAGAAAACTCTTCTGACACTCTAGCGTGGGGTCATTATAAAATACCGCAATAATGAAAAAGTTTCAAAGTTGTAATATAATCACACAGAACATTCGAATTCCAAATTATTGTTTGTACATTGTATATTTTTTAAGGTATTACTTGTAAACATGTAAAAAAATGTATGAATTTTATTTTATTGTATCTTTTAAGGTATTTTTGTAAATATGAAACAAAAAAATAATGTTAAAAGTGTGATCATAAATAATAAAAAAAAATTTACGTAATCATTTTGTTTTGTTTTTTTGTCTACTATATCTGAGTTGTTTAAATAGTAATCATCTTTCTGAATATTACCATTTAAAGTCCATCCGTTAACATATCAACACTCACCCACACACATACACACATACACATAGATTACGATATTTAATAATGATTCACTTTTATCATCCTTTCACCACCATTGTCGCAGGTCCTAGTGGGTGTGGTAAAACGCAATTTGTTACAAACTTTTTGAATAACTCCAAAGAGATATGTAATGTTGAATTTGATGAAATTGTTTGGTGTTATGATGAAATGCAACCTCTCTACAATCTGGAAAATGTAAATTATAGTCAAGGAATACCAGATTTTTCAATTTTTGATGGGAAGAAACCTAAACTTCTTATTATAGATGATTTGATGAGAGAATCAGATGGACGAATCGTTGACATTTTTACGAAAGGTAGTCATCATAGAAACTTAAGTGTTTTTTATATTACACAAAACGTATTTCATCAAGGTAGAGGTCAACGTGATATTTCATTGAATACAAGCTACATTGTATTTTTTTTAAATCCCAGGGATAAAACTCAAATACGCTACCTGTCACGACAAGTTTACCCAGAAAACTCAAAGTTTGTGGACGAAGCCTACAAAGATGCTACAAAGGAGGCTCATGGTTACCTCATGATTGACCTGAAACAAAATACAAATGACATATGCCGTTTTAAAACAAAAATATTTACGTTTGATGGGCATTGCACAGTGTATGTACCTAAAAAGGGGTTTAAATATGATAAAAATCACCATATTTTAGTCAGTTCTACATGATGCATGTAAGAGTAAACACATATAAACATTTACTTGAAGCATTGCAGTTGCTTAAACCCAAATATCGTACTGCATTACTTAAATCTTGTGACGATGAAGAGATCAACATTATTTGTGAGTGCATTTATAACGTCCTAAATGGGAAAATTCCATTAGAAAAAAAAGAAAAGACGAAACTAAAAAAATATAAAGATATTTTAAGAAAATTAGTTTCGAAAGGGAAACATAAAATAAGAAAAACTGTTATAGTTCAAAAAGGAGGTGCATTTCTACCTATTATTTTAGGTGCAGTTTTAAGTGCTTTAGTGAACTCTTTATCATAAACAAAATGGAAAACACAAAAAAAATGTTATTAGTTGAATCAGATTTTATTGAAAGGCTGAAACGGAATGAGAGTCCACCCGAAAATTCCTCATCTCGGCTAGATGGAGAGATGCAAAAAATCCTTAAAAGTAAAATGAATGATCGCGAAAAGTGGACGTTATATTCTCAAGCATTACAAAGATTTCTACATTTTATTGAAACAGATCGAAAACCGTTTAGAATACCCATCGTGATGGAGGGGGTAGATCAAGTCATCAACGAAAGTAATGATATTATAAAAACAAAAGTGAACAAAAAGGAGGAGATTGAAAATAATGAGTCAGTTACAGATAATGTAACTGAAGCAGCCACACCGTCATCGTTTAATACACCACCTGGCGAAATAAATCAAGAAATAATGCCAATTAGTCCGTCAAAAATTATAAACATATTACCTAAATCTTATGAAAAAAAAGCTCGAACGTTGTTAGATTACATTGTTTCAAGTAAACCGAAAATTTGGTGGAAACAGACGAAGTGAAGTTGTTATAAATAACCAAACCATTCAAAATAGTAATATTACTGATTTGGTAAGCGACACCGTTAGATGTCTTAAACGTCCTAAGCCAATTGGATGGGAAGTGTTTGCTTTACTTTTAAAAGATATCGAAGTTCCTAGGTCATGCATAGGTAATCCTACAAATTTAGCATTTATTAATGGTACTCCTTTGATTGAACCCATTACCCCCTCCACATCTGTGAAGACGAGAGCCTCAACAGATAAAGATAATAACACTTCTACGCCTCTTGCTACATGGGAGCAAAAGCGATCCGGAAAGAAAATAGAGTGGGAAAGATGGACTCCTTATTAGATATTAACAGAATCTATTATGACGTCTCTAATCCAGCTGGCTATAGCAGTTTAAATAATTTATCAAAGGAAATGAAAGGTCAAATGAACAAAGAGGAAGTGAAAAAATGGTTACAATCTCAAGATACGCACACGCTGCATAAACCTATTCATAGACGATTTACTAGAAATAAATACATTCTCTCGAACTTTAATGAACTTTGGCAAGCTGATTTAAGTGATATGAGTACTTATAGTCAATATAATGATGGGTACAAATATATTCTTTGTGTTATTGATGTGTTCAGTAAATATGCTTTTGCAAGAGCCATGAAGAAGAAGGATTCAGCAACTGTTAAACAATGTTTTGAAAGCATATTTACTGAAGCCAACTCTGTTCCCCGTCACATCCAATCTGATAAAGGTACAGAATTTGTTTCAAAGGCGGTTAGAGATTACTTTAAGAGCAAAAATATTAATTATTATACCACTAATAATCCCGACATTAAAGCAAGTATAGTAGAAAGGTTTCAAAGAACCCTTAAAATGAAAATGTGGCGTTACTTCACTCATAAGAATACATATAACTACACAAATATATTACAAGATCTTCTACATTCTTACAACCATAGCTATCATTCTAGCATTAAAATTAGAGCTCCCGATACACGTGTTACACGCTGACACGGGTACCCGTGTTCTTAAGCCCGCCGGGCTTAAGAACCCGAACTACACGAACCCGCCCGGATTCGGAAACGTTTACACGGGTACCCGTGTACACGGGTACACGGATACACGAAATAACGGATCTTATTTACCCGCCGGTTCGACCCTTCACTCTCGTGTAGCGGAGATTCGTGCTATGAAGACATACGATTGAATATGTGGAAGGTTAGGAAGATTCGATTACCTACTTTGCAGTTTTACTGGATTGATTTGTAATGTCAATAATAGGTAGGTAAGTACAATTTGTTTCAATAATCATAAGATTAAAATTAACAATATCTCAGTAACCGTTGACTTCATTGTTGGTATTTCAGTTTCTTCATTGATGTAGTTTTTTGATAATTAAAGTAAACCTAAATACCACCACCACCATGTTACCATTTGTTGGGACGTCAGTCTTTCCGTGACCACAGCTGGTGCAACTCAGCTGAAACGTCGGAATTAAAGGTAAAAACAATGAAATTATATCGCGGTAGACCCGTTTGTGTAATTAAATATGTGTACAAAACGCGAGAGTTTAAAGTGTTATATAAACCTAAATGATTATTTAATACAAAAGTAGATAGTTATGCTTACTGAAACCAGAGTTGGGCATTATTCGAATCATTTTTAATCTAAATAATTATGGTGAGATTAATATTCGCGAATAAATCATTCGTTTAGAATTTCGAATAAGAAATGAATTATTCGAATAAATTACACGAAGGATTTTTGTAATACACACTCAGATGGCAAATCTGAATAGGTATGCAACTGCAGCGTATTTTAGAGCCAAGGAAAATTTTGGGAAAGGCCCCAACTGACCGTCGCCATCCATGGTGGGGACAAATGGGAATTGTTTATATGCAGCGCCTATTCCCATTTGTTCCCGGCCGGGACAAGTGAGAATACATCCGATATTTGTGTAAAATATTATTATGTAGGGTCTACCCATATGTTCCCCGCGGAGATAAATGGGAATTCACCCATTATTGGTAATTATTAGTAATATGGGAATACACCAATAATGGGTGCATTTATCTCCAATTCACGTGACCTACGCCATGCACGAGGCGGGGACAAATGGGAATGTTTATATGAATTTTGGTGTTACCATTTGTCCCCGATATTGGCGTTGCCATTTGTCCCCACCTCAAAAGATTTCTATGCAGCGTCTTTCCCCATAAGTTTCTCGCGGGAACAAATGGGAATACACTCTTTATTGGTGTATTCCTATTTGTTCCTGCCCTACGTGACCGCCGCCATACGTGAGGCGGAGACAAATGGGTACGATTTATATGCAGCACCTATTCCATCAGTTCCCGACGTAGACAAATGGGAATACATCCGAAAATTGTGTTCCCAATTATCCCCACCCCAATAAGGTGGGGAAAAATGGAAAATATTTTAATGCAGGGTCTTCACATATGTTCCCCGCGGAGACAAATGGGAATTCGACCATTATTGGTAATGATGGGTGCATTATTTGTGTATTCCCATTTGTCCCCGATTCACGTGACCTACACCATACATGAGGCGGGGACAAATGGGTATGTTGTATATGAGTTTTGGTGTTCCCATTTGTCCCCGATATTGGTGTTCCCATTTGTCCCCGAGGCGGAGACAAATGGGTACGATTTATATGCAGCACCTATTCCATCAGTTCCCGACGTAGACAAATGGGAATACATCCGAAAATTGTGTTCCCAATTATCCCCACCCCAATAAGGTGGGGAAAAATGGAAAATATTTTTATGCAGGGTCTTCACATATGTTCCCCGCGGAGACAAATGGGAATTCACCCATTATTGGTAATGATGGGTGCATTATTGGTGTATTCCCATTTGTCCCCGATTCACGTGACCTACGCCATACATGAGGCGGGGACAAATGGGAATGTTTTATATGAGTTTTGGTGTTCCCATTTGTCCCCGATATTGGTGTTCCCATTTTGTCTCTCGCGGCGTGGACAAATAGGAATTCTTCCGAAAATGGTGTGTTCCTATTTGTCCCCACACCAATAAGGAGGGTACAGATAGGAAATATTTATATGCAAATCCTATCACTTCTGTACCCGGCGGGGACAAATGGGAATACATCCGAAAATGGTGTGTTCCCTTTTGTCCTTACAAAAATAAGGTGGGAACAAATGGGAAATATTTATATGCGGCTTCTTTTCCTATATGTTCCCCGCGGGGACAAATGGGCATACACCCATTATTGGTTATAATGGGTGCATTATTGATGTAATCCCATTTGTCCCCTATCCACGTGACCTACGCCATACATGAGGGACAAATGGAAATGTTTTATATGCAGCGCCTATTCCCATCGGGGAACAATAAGAATACACCCGTTAATGGTGTGTTCCTATTTGTCCCTGCTTCAATGAAGTGGGGACAAATGGGAAAGATTGTTTGTCTTTTCCCACATGTTCCCGAAGGGGACAAACGGGAATACCCCCATTATTGGTGTTGTTCTCGCCCCCAGTTGTTCTCGCCCCACGTGACCGCCAATACATGAGGCGTATTCCCAGTTTCCACACCTCAAATCAATCAACCAGATAAACCGATAGAAAACATTTTCTTTTTACTATTGGGATATAAAACAGCTAAATAGTTATTTTGTAAGCTAACTATTCGACAATATTATTCGCAAATAATTTATTCGTGGGCTATTTTATTCGCCGAATAAATTATTCGCGAATGAATTAAACACGAATGATCATTCGAAAAAATTATTCGTCATTCGCGAATGATTTGGTAATTCTCATTCGTAATTCGTCATTCAAATGAATTTTGCCCATCTCTGACTGAAACTACCACGAACGGAATATGTTATATTTTCCTTTAACAAAATCGCATTTTGCTGACTGTTAGCAAAGTACCCTTGTTCGAGCTGCTGAGGTGAAAAATAAATTAAATTGGTACAACACATATCAATCACATTGAACATCCATATATACATTACTACAATCTCCGCTACACGCCAAGGACGGGTTAGGCCCGCGTGTATTTAAGGTCCGTTTCGCCGTGTACACGGGTACACGGGTACCCGGATACACGGATCTTAATTACACGTGTGCACGACTACACGTGTAGAACGGGTCAGAAAACCGTGTACGTGTAGTTCGGAAACGGGTACCGAACACGTGTACACGAAACCCGGACACGACCGCGAGCCCTAATTAAAATGCGCCCAGTTGATGTTAGCTCTAATAATATTATGACTGTTTGGTGTAATTTATATGATCGCAAAAAAGATAGGCAAATTTCATTAGAAACTAAAAAAACTAAATGTAGGTGATCATGTTAGAATCACTAAATATAAGCATGTGTTTCAAAAAGGTTATGAAAGTAATTGGAGTGATGAAATATTTATTATTGATTCGATTATTAACAGATCGCCACGAGTTGTTTATACAATAAAGGATTTAGAAGGTGAACCCATCATTGGTACATTTTATTCTAAAGAATTACAAAAGGTAACTTACCTCCCCTCCAACGAGTATAAAATTGATAAAATAATACGCTCGCGTCGAGTTGCTGGCAGAAAGGAAATACTAGTTAAGTGGCAAGGTTATCCTAATAAATTTAATTCTTGGATACCTGAATCAAACTTAAAGAAAATATGAGTGAAAATAGTTTTTATCTAACTTTGTTAAGTAATAGTTCATCAGATTACTACACGGATAACACGACTGCACATTTCTTAACTAAATTACCAAAGACCATTAAATTGGATGGAGAATGGGTAGTTGGGTTGGTGGAATTTCAATATCCTTGTTCCATGTATAATGTTCAAGAGCACGAAAACATCATTTATTTAAAGAAAAAGGTGTTATCACCCACCGATAAAACTACAAAAATAGTAGATATAAAAACTCATATATCAGCCACTACATATGATAATATAGATCATTTTCTTCAAGCGTTTAATGAAAACCCACAGTTAAAAAATAACGTAAAATTTCGATATGATGGATTAACAAAACTGGTTGGAATAGCAACAACAAATAAAGAAATAACATCTATCATTACAACTCCGATACTAAGTCTGCAATTGGGTTTTAAACCGAAAACAAATTTAAAACAAAATACATTAGGAAAAAGCCCTGCAAATTTATATTTAGGTTTACCATCTCAAATATTTGTTTATACTGATATAATACACCCACAAGTAGTCGGAGATGTTATTACTTCATTACTCAGAATAATACCTTTAGATCCAACTAAGTTCATTTATGGAGCTTATAAAACTCACATCTTCTCACCCGCTCATTATGTACCAGTTTTACGAAGAGAGTTCGATACCATTGAAATAGATATAAGAACAACGACTGGTGTCAGAGTACCATTTCAATTTGGATCTTCTTGCGTGAAGCTACACTTTCAACGAGTAAAATGATTTACAACAGATCGTCAGTCTCTTGTCCTTACGAACATTATTATTCACACCAAGCCGGCTCTGGGATAGGTATTGTCTATAAGGGAGTTCCATATCAACGAGGACATGGTATAGGCAGTTTTTTGGGTGGACTATTTAGATCAGTGCTCCCTTTGTTATCTAGCGGTTTAAAAACCATTGGAAAAGAAACCTTAGGGGCAGGGGTTGGTTTGTTAACTGATATGGTAAATTCTCGTCCTATGGATAGTTCCATTCGATCACGATTTAAGGAAGCGAGCGCTAACCTAAAAAGAAAGGCTGATGAAAAAATTGATTCTCTCATGTCAGGATCTGGGTATAAAATGTCGAATAAAAGAAGAGAACCACTCATTACTCGAAAAGCATCGCGACGAAGAGGAAGTAGAAATAATAATAAAAATAACGATATATTTTCAAGTTAAATAATGTCATTTCTACACAGTCATTCATGTGAATGTGCAAAATCTGAATTAGATATATTTGCCCTTCCATCAACTCAAACAAGTATTGAAAGCGGACATTGGATTCATTACAAACCAATTTCATCTTTAAGTGATGATGGCCCCATTGAATTTCAAGTACCTGGATCAGGAGATGACTACATTGATCTATCACACACAATGTTACATATTACTGCTAAAGTATTGAATCAAGATGGGACAAAATTAAAAGCAGATGCCGGAGTTGGACCCACCAATAACTGGCTACATTCCCTTTTCAACCAACTTGATGTATATTTAAATCAAAAACTCATATCACCCCCAAACAATACATATGCTTACCGTGCTTATATGGAAAATCTTCTCAACTATGGACCGGCAGCCAAAAAAACCCATCTTACTTGTGGGTTATGGTATGAGGATACCCCAGGTTTTATGGATACCGTTGACGCCAACAATAAAGGATTTCAGAAAAGACTAGAATTTATCAAAGAGAGTGGAAGGAAGTGGAAATGATTGGACATTTGCATGGCGATATATTTAACCAAGAGAAATTCTTGATAAATGGTGTTGAATTGCGTATTAATTTAGTCCGATCAAAAGAATCATTTAATTTAATTTGTCATCAAGATAAGAAACTTAAAGTACAAATAACAGATGCTAGTCTCATTGTTAGAAGAACAAAAATCAATCCTAGCGTTTTGTTAGCCCATCAAAAAGTATTGGCAACAACGACCGCGAAGTACCCCATTACGAGAGCAGAAGTTAAGGTTCTCACAATACCAACAGGGGTCCAGGGTAAAACATTGGATAATATATTTCTCGGACAAATTCCTAAACGCTGTATTATTGGATTTGTATCAAATTCAGGTTTTAATGGAAATTTAGCTTTGAATCCATTTAATTTTCAAAATTATAATATGAATTCATTTAGCTTGTTTGTAGATGGTCATGAAATTCCTTCTAAAACATTACAACCGTCATTTAGTTCTGGTTTAATAGCGGCGGCATATCACACCTTATTTTCTGGAACTGGTATTCATTTTCACAACGAAGGTAATGGAATAAGTAGAACAGATTATGGTGGAGGATATTGTTTGTTATGTTTTGATTTAACCCCTGATTTATCTGCTAGTTCAACTTCACACTGGAATCTTGTTAGACATGGAAGTGTTCGGATAGAAGTACGCTTTGATTCGGCTCTAACTAGCACCATTAATTGTATCGTGTATGCAGAATTTGACAACATTATTGAAATAAACAAAAACCGTGATGTATCTGTAGATTATAATAGTTGAAAAACATAATTATATAAATACAATGTTTTCTTTCGTTTACTTTATTTTGTTGTAGTCATTGTTTGCAGCATCATCAAGACATACATTGTTATTAATTAAGTAATTATGGATACTAATGAGATTCAATTTTGTATGAAGAAATGAAACCCACTTTTTGAATCAAATGTTTTTGCTGCTAACAAATACAGACGCTCTCTTTACTAAAACCCAAATTCAAAAGCATAATAGGAAACAATAAATCCATTGTCAGTATAAAATATAATAGATGTCTACCAATAAAGCAATTATGCTGTTATAACAATGAATACCAACACACAAGAAATTCCGACGTATTAGACTAAATCATGTTGAAACCAGTTGACACGTCTCGTTATTTTTTTAAAATCATACAAAGTAACATGTCTCAACAAGTTCATCTAAACAGACGCTCCCTGTACTCAAACCCAAATTATATCCATTGTCAGCATAAAATATAATAGACGTCTATCAATAAAGCAATTAAGCTGTTATAACAATGAAAACAAGTGCACAAGAAATGTCTCACACGCCTCGTTATTATTTTAACTATACAAAGAAACAAGTAGCTACGAGTTTACTTTCTATCGTGTTACAAAGAACATAAAAATGTATGTGAAAACAAACTATATAGTATTAGATAATGAGACATACTTACATGCTAAGGTTAAGAAGATAGAACAGTTTAAGTATAAAAAAGGCTACATTAGGTTGAATTGCATTTATCGCAGACAAAAATAATGAGTTAGAAATAAGTAAAACTAAATAAAATAACACAATACAATATGCACAATATAGGTAAGTATGTATACGATATGTAGGATGCTTTAGTTTGGATAGGTAAGTTTAGGTATTTAGGTTAAAACATAACTTGAACGAAGACTAGGTGAAAGCAGGTTAGTTTGAAATGAGAAGTTAGGTTTGGTCAAGTTAGGTTTGGTAAAAGAAGGTTTAGGTTAGTTTATGCTACCGATGGATTACTTGTGTAAATTCTAATTAGGTTAGGTTAGGTTAGAACTGTATTCCTTATAAATCGAAATAGCTCCAAGAAGTTGTAAGATAATAAGATAATGCACCGCAAACAAGTACCTTTTGCAAATACATATCGCTAATACCTATTGCAAATACCTATCGCTAATAATACACACATAAAGAAGCCATGAATGGAGACGTCGGTGGGTGAAGGTAATGAGGGTCCAGGTAGTAAGCCCGGTAACACAATAACGCGCCCGAGTCGAGATCTAACAATAGAAAAGGGTCGATAAGCCTATTGTTACCGTGGTGAGCAAGGAGTATTGTTTAATTAGCGTATTTCGTAAATACTCGAAGGAGGCGCCGGGCGCTGCTGAGACCTAGCGCAATCAATTCAAATGGGGGGCTATTTGTTTTTTTTTTTTTTTTTTTTTTTTTTTTTTTAGGTTCAGCAGGGGCGGTGGATCGGCCCTGGGGTCAGGATCGGGGACCACTGAGAGGTGGGGCCAGAATCGGGGAATAGTTTCTACTAAAGAGTAAGTTCGGACTTCGGACAGATATATAATTTAGGTGGTAAAACCATAGCAAAAATTATCAAAGTCCGCCGGCTTTCATACAACAGGCACATTTGCAGACGTAAAATCAACGCAGCCCTGAAATATAAAGAGTGCAAGAGGAAGGAGGGACATCCAGTATATACGTGGTAGAACTCACTGAACCATGATAATCGGCACTATTCCAACAGAACCCCGATTCTATTATGACGACGATTTTGTATTATAGGCGATTACGGAGTCTCTGGCGATGAAGAGACCGAAAAAGCCACTGATTGGAATTCTTGGTCCTCCAAAAATTATTAACCGGTAGAAGAAATAGGCGCAAAATAAAAAAAAAAAGGTTCCGTAATTAACGGTTGTTACAATTCGCAATTTCCAAGTGGCCGCTATATCGTGTTCATAATAGCAAATGCATCCAAATATCTACGTCAATCTAAAATGAATAATAACTTTAAGTAAAAAAGGAAATTATTGTTATTTTAATACCAACATAAACAAAATTTATTTATCTAACAAAAATACTACAATTATAAAATATGTAAAGTACCTTTAATGTTGATTTATAATAATTATCAATTTGGCAGTGGGGTTTGGTATTCGTACCAAGGTGTTGGGAGTATTGCAAATAAAAGTTTAGACGCCGGAAAAAATAATTGTTCTATATTAACACTACTAAGAAAACTAAACTAACTAAAATTACAATATTTAACAAGTATAGGGAGCGATATAAGATCAAGCTCGACCCGTGATAAAGGTACAAGATAACTTGTCGAGTTGACGTCTAACTCAGAACTCATTCTGACTCCCCGCGATCCTGATGACCATAACTTTGCAGGTAAGCAACAGGCTCATCGGAATAGCGGTACAGGACCGATAACGGTTTTTTTTTTTTAGGTTCAGCAGGGGCGGTGGATCGGCCCTGGGGTCAGGATCGGGGACAACTGAGAGGTGGGGCCAGAATCGGGGAATAGTTTCTACTCTCTTTGGAGACTATTGAAACAGCTAGGTTTTAAGTATGGAACACTAGATGAAAGAAGAACAATAATCGAATCGAAACACCACGACTCGACTTATAAAATTAAGAGAAAAGTTCAATGAAAATATACGTTTGAAAAGATCGTCAGGAAAAAATATAGTATATCTTCCAATGGGTAAATAGTTAAATACAGATACTGACTTTAATATATCTGATGACGCTGATCATGGTTTAATTTTAGAAGTTGATCTCGAATACACTAACGAGTTGCATGACTCTCATTCAGATTTGCCATTCTGTCCTGAAAACGTTTGTGTGGGTAATTCCAAAGAAAAAACATTAATTCCTAATTTAAATAGAAAAACGAATTATGTCATTCGTTATAGAAATCTAAAACAGTGTTTGAAGAATGGTTTGAAATTGAGTAAAATCCATCGCATTCTTAAATTTCAGCAGTCTATGTGGTTAAAAAGTTACATAGATTTGAACACCCACATGCGATCGCAGGCATCATCCGATTTTGAAAAAGATTTCTTTAAACTAATGAATAATTCAGTGTTCGGTAAGACCCCAAGAAAGGTTACAGAGGCGATTCGCCACACTGTTCCTTTAAGGCTCCGTATTCAAGAGGTAAACGTTTAATTATATTACACATGGGTACTGTATACGGTTGGACATCCGAAGTTCTACTGAGTTCAAGTAAACATTTGAAAAACTCCAGTACTGACTATCATGAAGACATGCATTCCGGGTTGTTCGAGAAATGGTTTGCCGAGCAACTTCTACACAGCATTCCTACCAACAGTGCCAAGAAGAAAAAATCAAAAAATACAAGGAAAAATGATAGGTATAATCAATTTCATAACTAGACATTGCATTACCACAAAAATATATAATATCTTCAATATAGTAAGTCATCATTTTGAAAAAGAATATGTAATTGATAAGATGGCGCAAAAAGCTAGACATAAAATATTTAAACGGGTACTATTTATTATATCCAACTTCTTAACTACTGTCACGCCCGGATGCAACTAAGGTCTACTAATAATACCCCTTTTATATTTAATAGGTATTCCTAAGCACTATAAAATATTTACTAGCGTTTCGGAACATAATTTCAGACGAGAAGAAACGCCAAGAAACTGATCTGAATATTAATGTATGAAATACTGAAAACATTCTTGTATTAAATATGATTAAATACCCTTTAATCATATTTAATACAAGCTCAATTATCACTAATGATTTGTTTCGCCTCTCACTAGCGCCTTGTAAAAAATGTATTGAATATATCCTCAAATAACTTTGTTCCCCTACTATCTCAACAAATGTAATAAAATGTGTATATTTAATGTATGAGCCTCAGTATCACATCCATATGCTTTAGAAACTAGATTTTAATTAATTAATATATGTTGTTGTTTCAGGTCACACACAACCAAAATTTTGGCAAGATCATCAGGTCCAGTCGTCACGACAAGCATTCCTAGAGGGCCTTTCAACAGAGCTACGGGCACCAAGCGGAAACGGAAGAAGACTAATAATTAGTCACATTGGCAGCGACGAGGGCTGCGGCTGAGGGATAGGGCTGAAATGAGGGGATGAATAAAAAATACTGAAGATTATCACCAAGAAATGAATTCACAACATTTTGAAGAGTGGCTTACTGGACTACTGCCTAAATTAAAAAGCTCTCCGGAAGGTGACGCCACAGCGTCAGATCTTGTACCTATAGGCCGTGTAATAAAAATTGAAGACGAAATGTGCAAGTTATATGGATTAATTACCGGGTTTTAACAGATACGAAATCCTCCAATTGATTTTAGGGCATGCAGGATCTAGAGGCGATTGATAGACGGAGCAAAACTGCTTTGGCTCTTAAACTATTGATATCCAGATAATAGAGGGCATCCGAGGCACCAGCTTCACCAGTGACATCGCCATTGACGATGTAGCTACTTTATCGTGACCCCAATGTTAAGGCGCGTAGGGCCGACGGCCCGAAGCGTCCCATCCACCGAAGCTGGTACAGCCACCGGTGACTAAATACCATGGACAGATGAATAGAGTCAGCTTCGAAAAATGGACATACGAAATGTTATTGCCGAGCCTTCCTGCAAACAACGCTGTTGTAATGGACAACGCGCCCCACCACAGTGTTCAAGAAAATAAAGATCCTCCAAAATCTAGTACTAAACAAGCCATGACAGATTGGCTAGCCAAGAATAATATACAGGCCTACTGGCCGATCTTAGTATGAAAAAAGACTACTTATCTGACTCGTTTGAATTGCATAAAGCTCCTAAAAGAATATTTAAAATGGACGAATTCGTAAACGTAAAATTAATAAAATTAAAATAATTAATAAAACGGTTGAAGATGTTGGCGGTATTCACAACTCAACAATCTGCAAAATTATAAAAAGAGTGACTGAAGCCGCTTCTGCACTGAGACCAGACTTCATCTCACTACCAAAGTCCCGCGAGGAAATACTTGCCGTACAACAAGATTTTTATAAAATAGCTATTGCCGCTCCAATGTCGGTTTCCAAGAGTTATTACCGCTCTGGATTGTTCGCAGGTAAAATAAATTTCACCAGGTCCATGCAGAAATTTACAGGAACAGAAAAGGCAACTTTTCTTTAAATGTGCAATGCCAATTTGCAATTTTTGGACATTGTTACACGATGGCCAGGGTCAAGTCATGACAGTTTGATATTCGCAAATTCTGCTGCTAAATATGAGTGTGACAATCATACTTTTGGCAATGGCGTTGTCTTGGGTGATAGTGGATATTTTTTTAATAACTATTTATTAACTCCACTCAGCAATCCTTTGACTCAAGCCGAGCAGTTATACGATGAATCTCGCATCAGAACGAGAAATGTGATAGAGAGAACATTCAGCATTTGGAAAAGAAGATTCCCAGTTTTGAGTATTGGATTAAGGTGCAAAATACCTTTAGCCCAAGAGTCCCAAGACATCATTGTTGCTACTGCCATATTGCACTATTAAGCTTGCCCACAAAATGAAGGAGAACCACCGACAGGCACCTTCAAGACAGAGGTTCAAATTCCACCACAGTTAGTCTGGATTGAATGAATTCCAGTGTCTGAACTTGCCGGAGAGGAAAGAGGCAGAAACTCCAGGACTAGGGATGCCATGATTACATATTTTGGATCTCTAACAGGCAACTGAGATACAGTGCTTGCCAAAGAACCTCACAATCAAGAAATTTACTATTCTTATTCTATAATGTATTAGAATTGTTTATGTGTAATTTTCTCTGTAAAAATGCATGTTATTTTAGATTCATATTCTTAGCTGTGGTACCATGAAGAAAATACAAAAAAAGCTACCCACTTGAACTTATTATATATAACCAAAGAACGATGGAGATTTTTGCTTTATAAAAACGTACCCAGCTTAGTATATAAACAATTATCAAATACACAACACGCTGCACATATTTGTGATGGTTGCTTATCCAACTTTACATCTCACGACAATTCAATAATCCATGAAATAAATTACTGTTTCCATATTATTTGTGTAAACATTAAAAAAGTTATTATTCTGCCATCAAACACAACATCACAAGTTCAACCACTCGATTAAGGGATAGTATAAAATTAAAAGATTTTACCTAATAAAATGATAACTGATATATGGAACTAACTACTGATTCTTCTGTCGATGTCTCACAAGCAATGAGGATGGTAGATAAAGCTTAGCGAAATGTTACATCCCATGCAATATGCAATAAAAATATGCCTCATCAAAACCTGTAGTTTTCCTTTACGGTTTCAAGAAATTACATAAGTCGTGAGCGATAACGATAACGTTTATGGTGATGTATTTGTTTTGATTTTTGAAATTAAGAGTTTTGTAAACAACGTGTAAATTAATGCTTGATAATGTTTTAGTTCTCTGAAAATACTTTCATGAACTATTGTTACCCAGAAAATAAAGACAAATCAAGCGACGAAGAAGGTAAGTCTGGTTTAAAATTAAACAAGCCATCGCAAATAAACATCCAGGAAATGATACGAGTAGATATGATAGATTAATTGAACGACCTAAAAAGCAGTGTAAAGTCTTGAAATAGTATTCGAATGTGAGTAAAAGTTCTCCCGATGGTGTCGCAAACTTATCGTCTGGTCAATATGACGGGGCTATGCATCTTATTTAATTCATATCTCAGGGAGATTGTGCCAAGGAGCGCATTCAGTACAATCGACTAACTTCTGAAACTTACACAGAGAGCCGAAGAATTCCTGGTAGAAAAGACGACCAGCTGGGAAGAACAGAACCCAACAGTCACTCTGAACGAGTAATGGGACAATTAGGGGCGACTAAACTGCGAGTGCTGTAAGAACATTGGGCACGCCGAAGAAGAATTAACAAATTATGGGGCTATAATGAAACGCCAAATAGTATGTGTTGGTACCATAACAATTATGGTCATAAAGCTATACCACCCTGCACTTTCAAATCGGCCGACAATTCGGGAAAGGCTATTTACCATATTAATGGTTGACGTAATTCTAACCCTTTCAGAATGACTTTTGAAATTTCTTCAAAAGTATAACGGTAAGTATATATAGTTCGCGATATAGCACGAAAGCAAGGGGGGATTTAGGGGGGAGGGGCACAGGGGCACGTGCCCAAGACGGTTGTGGACTTTCCATCACAGTACGTACTTATGGGTAAATCGAATTATCAGCGTTGTTAAAATATATGAATAAAATAACAGAAAGAACATGAGCGAAATTCTTGCCTTTTCTAAGGGCTTACCTCAAACACCAAAATTCGTAAATTTCGAGCAAATATTTCTGTCACTCAAATTACGCCTTAATTTGAGTAAAAGAGAAAGATCTCATTCATTGGACGAGTGCAGTCAAGTGACAGGTCGCGTGTCTTTGTTTGTAAATAAACAAAGTCAAGGCGTCCCTCCTTTGGATGGAATTACTTACAAGACATCTGCAGCACACTTGTGCGCTTATTTATACCTGCTCATGGTAGGTACTCATCCTCAACATTTGGTTCCAGTTGATAACAATCGTAGGATATGGCTCCTGTACGTTTGACGTTGTTTCCTCAAAATATTGAAGTGTAGTGATTTCATCGAGTAACAAGTTATATTACTGTATCTATATAATGAGTGATAAAGGCAGGAAAAGACAAAAGAGCATAAGTGCGTTTTTCTCTACAAAAAAACAAAAAACCGACGATGCAGTTGCAGATGCAGGAAAAGGGGTTGAATTTGGTGGTGTCTCATGTGCATCCACGCTTGCGGCAACTACACCAATGCCAAAAAATCCATCGGCAGCATCAGCCTCCACTAGTTACATGTTGCAAGAACGAGATATAGGTACACTACTAATCAACCAGCAGAACGGTTTAGTTCTTACGGACGAAGAAAGGTACCAGTGGGTGAAATATACCTGGCAACCTACAGCAGACTTTAAGTTTCCACTTGTGCGTGAGGGAAAAAAGAACCGTTCTTTTCAAATGGGCTGGTTAAAGGGACATGAATGGCTTGCATATAGTAAAATTGCTGGTGGCGGATTATGCAAAATGTGCATTCTTTTGGCCGACGTGAAGCGGGCATAAATGATGTGAAGCTGGGAAGATTGGTGTCGGAACCACTGCTTCGATATAAAAAAGGCCATCGAAACGATCACACACCACGAGGGTACGAAATATCACCAACAGAACGTGGTAGCCTCTCAAATTTTTTTTGGATATGATGGAGGGGAAATCAATGGATGTTGTTGTCCAAATGAGATCCCACGAAATGAAAACTATTGAAGAGAATCGTAAAAAACTTATACCCGTTATAAAAACACCCATTATTACCCATTATTATACTATGTGGAACGCAAAACATACCCTTAAGAGGTCACAGGGATGACGATAGTTTAGAACAGGAAAGTTCTGACGGACACGGAGAAGGCAACTTCAGAGGGTTGTTGAAGTTCCGAACCGATGATGGAGATGAGATACTGCGTGACCATGTAAAAACGTGTCCTACATTAGCAAGTCGACACAAAATGACTTAATAGAATGCTGTGGGGAATTAATCAGCAACAAAATAGTAAGTCTTAATATTTTACCATTATAGCTGATGAGACCACGGATGTTTCTATTTGTGAGCAACTAGCCGTTTGTATTCGCTATTTTGATGTAGATATACAAATTAAATACAAGAAGATTTTTTAATGTTTGTCAAAGTTGTTAAACTTAGTGGTGAAAATATTACTCATCATATTTTGAAGGCGTTGGAAAGCATAAATCTGCACATTACATTTTCCAGAATGACAGTAGAAATTTCTTCAATAGTATAGCGGTACTTATATTATTACATATATGGTTTGCGATAGAGCAAGAAAGGACAACTGACGAAACTCCAGAATGACGGTAGAATTTTTTTCGATAGTATAACGGTAAGTATATTATTACATATATGGTTTGCGTTAGAGCGAGAAACGACAACTGACGAAACTCCAGAATGACGGCAGAAATTTCTTCGATAGTATAACGATAAGTATATTATTTGGTTTGCGATAGAGCAAGAAACGACAACTGACGAAACTCAAGAATGACGGCAGAAATTTCTTCGATAATATACCGGTAAGTATATTATTACATACATGGTTTGCGATAGAGCAAGAATGGACAACTGACGAAAATCCAGAATGACGGTAGAAATTTCTTCGATAGTATAACGGTAAGTATATATGGTTTGCGATAGATCAAGAATGGACAACTGACGACACTCCAGAATGACGGTAGAAATTTCTTCGATAGTATAACGGTAAGTATATATGGTTTGCGATAGATCAAGAATGGACAACTGACGACACTCCAGAATGACGGTAGAAATTTCTTCGATAGTATAATGGTAAATAGGTATTTATAGTTTTCAATAAAGTAAAAAACGACATCTAACCAAACTCCAGAACGACGGTAGAAATTTCTTCGATAGTATAATGGTAAATATGTATAGTTTTCAATAAAGTAAAAAAACGACAGCTAACGAAACTCTAGAAAGACGGTAGACATTTCTTCGATAGTATAATGGTAAGCATATATAGTTTGCAATAGAGTAAGAAACAACAACTAAGGAAACTCCAGAAAGACGGTAGAAATTTCTTCGATAGTATAATGGTAAATATGTATAGTTTTCAATAAAGTAAAAAAACGACAGCTAACGAAACTCTAGAAAGACGGTAGACATTTCTTCGATAGTATAATGGTAAGCATATATAGTTTGCAATAGAGTAAGAAACAACAACTAACGAAACTCCAGAAAGACGGTAGAAATTTCTTCGATAGTATAATGGTAAGCATGTATAGTTTGCAATAGAGTAAGAAACAACAACTAACGAAACTTCAGAAAGACGGTAGAAATTTCTTCGATAGTATAATGGTAAGTACCTATGTATAGTTTGCAGTAGAGTAAAAAAACGACAACGAACAAAACTCCAGAAAGTCGGTATAAATTGCTTCGATAGTATTATATAGATAGGACGCTGTTGCGCCAGCCGCAACAGCGTCCTAGCCATGATCGCGGACCGGCTGGACTGCCCCTACATCAATCACTATATAAGTGTGCACGTACGAAGGCCGTGCCGTGCCGGTAGGTAAGTGACTAGCGGATTAATTTAATGTATTTTTATTTAATTTATAACTAATTTTAATTTAATTTTTAATGTAATGTATATTATAATCGTATGTTAATATAATTTGTCTTGTGTTGTGTAATATTATGTGTGGACCATTGTAGTCTGTGAATAAATAAATTGATTGATTGATTGATTGATTATGGTAAGTATGTATAGATTGCAATAGAGTAAAAAAACGACAACCCAGAAATACGGTAGAAATTTCTTCGATAGTATAATGGTAAATATGTATGTGTAGTATAATGGTAAGTATGTTTCAATAAAGTAAAAAAACCACAGCTAACGAAACTCCAGAAAGACGGTAGAAATTTCTTCGATATTATAACGGTAAGTATATTATTACGAGTACATATATGGTTTGCGATAGACCAAGAAAGGACAACTAACGAAACTCCAGAAAGACGGTAGAAATTTCTTCTATAGTATAATGGTAAGTATGTATAGTTTGCAATAGAGTAAGAAACGACCACTAACGAAACTTCAGAAAGACGGTAGAAATTTCTTCGATAGTATTATGGTAAGTATGTATAGTTTGCAATAGAGTGAAAAAACGACAACTAACGAAACTCCAGAAAGACGGTAGAAATGTCTTCGATAGTATAATGGTAAGTATGTATAGTTTGCAATAGAGTAAGAAACGACCACTAACGAAACTTCAGAAAGACGGTAGAAATTTCTTCGATAGTATAATGGTAAGTATGTATAGTTTGCAATAGAGTAAGAAACGACCACTAACGAAACTTCAGAA
Organism: Cydia splendana; assembly: GCF_910591565.1. NCBI lineage: Eukaryota > Metazoa > Arthropoda > Insecta > Lepidoptera > Tortricidae > Cydia > Cydia splendana. The sequence continues at coordinate 624,834 of NC_085965.1, read as the reverse complement.
AGACGGTAGAAATTTCTTCGATAGTATAATGGTAAGTATGTATAGTTTGCAATAGAGTAAGAAACGACTACTAACGAAACTTCAGAAAGACGGTAGAAATTTCTTCGATAGTATTATGGTAAGTATGTATAGTTTGCAATACAGTAAGAAACGACAACTAAGGAAACTCCAGAAAGACGGTAGAAATTTCTTCGATAGTATTATGGTAAGTATGTATAGTTTGCAATAGAGTGAAAAAACGACAACTAACGAAACTCCAGAAAGACGGTAGAAATGTCTTCGATAGTATAATGGTAAGTATGTATAGTTTGCAATAGAGTAAGAAACGACCACTAACGAAACTTCAGAAAGACGGTAGAAATTTCTTCGATAGTATAATGGTAAGTATGTATAGTTTGCAATAAAGTAAGAAACGACTACTAACGAAACTTCAGAAAGACGGTAGAAATTTCTTCGATAGTATTATGGTAAGTATGTATAGTTTGCAATAGAGTAAGAAACGACCACTAACGAAACTTCAGAAAGACGGTAGAAATTTCTTCGATAGTATAACGGTAAGTATGTATAGTTTGCAATAGAGTAAGAAACGACAACTAAGGACACTCCAGAAAGACGGTAGAAATTTCTTCGATAGTATAATGGTAAGTATGTAGGTATAGTTTGCGATAGAACAAGAAAAAACCACTGACGAAACTCCAGAATGATGGTAGAAATTTCTTTGATAGCATAATGGTATGTATATATTAATTAAAGGCTCAAATATCGATTTTGATATGAAAAAAAAATTTAAAAAGTCCGGCTACAGATTTAAAATTTGCTTTGCGACCTAAATAAAAATGCCAAACTACAAAAGGCGTTGAAATTGCGAGACAGATAATATTTAACAAGAAACAGAAATATGTTATGTTATGAATTACAACGCCCAAAATACAACAAGACTTCTCAATGAATTGAGGCAGTACCTACAGACATATATTATCTTCGCTAAAATATTAAATAGCATTGTCTAATGTCCTACATCTACCCAACGACTGAGAATCATTTAAACATATCTTGGCCAAATGACGAGTTATCAAAACAACAAGTTGAGGGAAAGATCACCGTAGGAGAAGCAACAGAAGAAGATTGTTTTGGTAATGAACTGCGACAATAGTTGTGAAACCATGCCACCAGAAACACTCACTTTTCAGAGATGTTATATGAAGGTTAAAATTGGTATCAGAATTGACTAAACACCGTAAAACGGTAGGTAAGAGACGGCGCACAAAACATAGGAAAGACTGCAAGTATCACCTGGGTGAGTTAGTACATCATACCGAGGATTGTCACTCAAGTAGTTTGTTCCATTTTCACTGAACGCGGATTATTAGTGTAGGTGCCGTTGGCGTAATAATTCCACATGGTGATTGTTAACTGCGGCGTCCCGATTTCAGCAGCGTCAAGTTTCGGCTGCGTGGTCATTTTCACTAGCGAGGTTCTACTTCCCTTTCTTCAAGTCGCTCTTGGGTCACGGTCGTTATGGTGGTCGGATCGAGGGTACGATCGAAAAGGTGTCGACACTTGCCTGCCACCGCAAACTTTCAACCGGGGCGTCCGTTTGAGCGGGACCGGCTTTGAACTTTTGGTGGCAAGCACTTGCGTATAAGCTTTCTGAAGGGCCAAGTCACTGCTGAACTGAAAATTTCACGAAGAATGAATAATGACAGCGCGACACACACTTAAGACTGCAGCGATTTTGCAGTAATGGCGCGAATAACTAAGATACGTGGCTACAACGGGAGCGGTACCCGGAGCGCGTCTGATCACGATGGCAGCGAAGAGCGAAGTGATGCGTATGCGTCGCTCTTGCACGGGCCGCGCGCCGCGCCACAGGTATAGCGCCCACGCGCCGGGGGAGGGGGGAACTCGCTCTTCACCCCGCACCGCCCTGCTCCCCCCGCTGTATTTACGTATACTTGTGGTGCTTTTACTAATTTCAATTGTTTCCGTGGTATGTTTCTTATCTATTTTTTTTAAAACATCTGTGCTGGGGGCTTATTTTCGTGGCCTTTACGCCCATAACAGCAATACAGCCTACATAGCATGTATCAAACTTGTGATGTACATAAGTACCTACTTTCCAGTTTCCAATGGTGCAGTACTCGTAGTTATTAATGTGACATACATAATGATGATAATTTAGTGTAATTTTATAATGACATAATAATATAATATGAATATGATTATTACTATTTAATGATTCGTAATTAAACATTTGATAGAAATGTATAATGTTAGAGTGTATATTAATCACATGAGAATAAGATCTACATTTATTTATAAGGTAGATACAAACATTAAAATCAAAATAAACTAACTTATCTATAAAATAAAACTAAATTAAAACTAAAAACTAATACTAAATAAAATAAAATTAAATTAAATTAAAATACGTCTAAGAAATTGGGCCCCTTTGGCATATGAAAATAATAGGTACTTACTAAATAACAACACTATTAGCACGTAAGGTTTATCTGTAAGCGCTAGTATGTATACCTACCTGAAAATTAAAAAAAAATTAAAATATATTTATATTATGTCAGTTACTTATCATTCGCGAATGCAATGCTCGTACTCGTACGTGTCCGTACATGTATTGGCACTAGCAAGATGCACGGGCGAATGAAAACAATATAAAATCATTTAGATACCTATCATTTTTATGCCAAATATAAGTTTAAAATGTTTGAACTGGCCTCCTAGTAGAAGGCATGATCCCTCATAGGAATGTAAAAAAAATGCCTACAAGTAAATTTATTTAATAAATAAGTAAATATTATAGGCCATTATTACACAAATTACCTAAGTCCCACAGTAAACTCAATAAGGCTTTTGTTTTGGGTACTGAGACAACGATATAAGTATATACTATAATTATAATATAAATATGATACACCCATGACACAGGAACAAATATTAATTAATTTAAATTAATTAATTTCCTTACATACCCTATAAAACTTAGGAAAGTTAGGAAACCTAGGTTAAATTTTGTCTCTTTCCAACAAATATCATGCAAAAATTTGACAGATGTTTATAAAAATGCTATAAATCTTTTAAACCTTTAATGCTTACGAAATAAAATAAAACTATTTACACGGATTATATCGGGTATAATGTAATCAATTTGTAATATTCCTACTTGAATAATAAACTAATAAAATCTTTAAAATAAAACCCGGCGTTTCGAACCCTTTAACAGTTTTATTTCATGAGCTGTTGCTTAATTGATTCCATAAATGTCTTTCTTACATACAATTCCATATGATCGACATAAATAGTATTAATTTCTACTTCACTTCTGGATGAGATTAGCTCAGGACCGGGACAAGTGGCGTACTAGAAGAGAGGCCTATGCTCAGCAGTGGGCGATAAAGGGCTGATATGATGATGATGAATTTCTACTTCTATACCTTAAGGTGATACGTTTTGGTGTGCACGTGTTATTTAAGACGAAACAGGAGCTGAGTTTTAAATATTTTAGGTTTAATATACCAGTCTCGCTAACGGAAGCGGCACCTAAAAGTAGTGCGATAAGGACAAGGTGAAAAATCCTGCGTAAAAATCTCAAAAATCGAGGTTTCGTACTCCTCTGTTTCCTCCTCCAAAACTGAACCAATCGTAACCAAATTTGGAAATCTAAATGATTATGAAATTATCTGTGTCGAACCGTTTTGCTTTTTTGGCTAATTGATATCAGTTTTGAATGCCACGCCTCTCATTGCGGCATAGTCAATTAGGCCATTTTGGCCATTTTTGAAGGGCTCTAGCGCCTTAAAAATATCAAAAAAAGCAAAACGGTCCAACACAGATATTGACAATATTAATCTGTGTTGAAAAAATCATTGCTCTAGCTTCAAAAACCACGGAGGAAAACGAGGAGTACGTTTGTATGGAGAAATGACCACTCCCGTTGGCTCTTCAGTATTAAATATAAGCTCCTATTCTTTACCTGAGTTGATCCCAGGGCGTTTGCTAATTCCCATTGTTTCATTATCTGCAGTGTTAGGTGGGTAAAGAATTTGGCATGGTATTTTGCTATCGTTATTTCTTATCCTTTGAGTGATAACAATGATAAATTTATAAACCGTTTAAAAAATTACCTTATCTTTTTCTGCTCGTTTTAAGACTCACGTTGTAATTTTATTGAAGTAGGAGTCTGTTAATTTTTTATCAAATGAATTAGTTTTATTTTACTTCCCGGGTTTTGTATGAGCTGAATATATAAAAACCATTAATTTGTTAACACTTTATAACGTTATAAAGTGTTGTAACGTTAAAAAATATAAACTTCATATAACCACAAATTAGATCATAATATGACCAAGATCACAACACGGCATGGCATTTGCAATGCAATGACAAAGTATGGCAATGTCTGCATTAATGTCAAATTTATATTTATATTTTTTTTTTTAATTAATTTATTAATACAAAGTATATACATTCATAAAATTATGTCAGCGAACAAAGGCCCCTAAGGCTTAACTGCCGCTGTGATATGATATGAAAATATGACGTTAATAATGATTCTGCCTCACTTTGCTCTATTTAAATCGGTGCAAAGTTAGGTTAGTCGGACTCTAGCTTTATTTTTAATCCACGATTGGTAAAAAAATAAAGGTCCTTAAAAATATAGAACACGCTACGTATATAGGTACACATCGGCATCGGTCCAAGCCAGAGTCGACCAGTTTCAAAACAGCGTCGCTTGCAAGTTACGTTGATTTTGGATTTGACCCGCCCCTAATTTGTTGACCAATGAGAAACAAAGATCCTTTTTAGGGTTCCGTACCCAAAGGGTAAAACGGGACCCTATTACTAAGACTTCGCTGTCCGTCCGTCCATCCGTCCGTCCGTCCGTCCGTCCGTCCGTCTGTCTGTCACCAGGCTGTATCTCACGAACCGTGATAGCTAGACAGTTGAAATTTTCACAGATGATGTATTTCTGTTGCCGCTATAACAACAAATACTAAAAACAGAATAAAAATAAAGATTTAAATGGGGCTCCCATACAACAAACGTGATTTTTGACCAAAGTTAAGCAACGTCGGGAGTGGTCAGTACTTGGATGGGCGACCGTTTTTTTTGCTTTTTTTTTTTTGTTTTTTTTTTTATATGGTACGGAACCCTTCGTGCGCGAGTCCGACTCGCACTTGCCCGATTTTTTTTGTTAAGTAACTGTCATTGTTCACAATCTTTACGTAGCTTTCACGTGTTTTGTCAAGTCAGTTGCATCTTGCACATCTAAATCACACAACGTGTCTTAACCGTCGCAATCATGTCTCACCGCAATTTGTCATAGTTGGTGCGAAACCGTATAATCACTTTAAGAGACGAAGGATATAATATTAGTGAAATCTCGGAAGAATTACAAATTACCGTACGTGAATTTTTTTTAGGGCGAGCGAAGCGAGCCCTATCACTATTCGACAATCTATGCATTCTTGTGATACACTTTACGGAAAAACTATCGCACTGTTAGGTTTGAGATTTAACATAGTAATTTATATTCATGTCTAGATGTGTTATCAAACATAAAAATATCATTATATAAACATAAACAATAAATAAAAGGGTAAATAATGTGTATTACTACTAACGCCATCTGTTGGACTAATGTTAGTTATTTCTTTTTCTAACAGATGGCGTTAGTAGTGACAAGGTTAAAGGTTGTTCCGTTAAAATGCGCTGGGTTTTTGTGGCTCAATATAATTGGGTATTTGACTACCTAAGTATACTAGTCAAATGAGTTTCTTTTTTCGAACTGTCTAAACGATTTGCTACTATGGAATTTATATGAAACACTAGCATGTGACGTCACAAGCAAATTACCTACTCTTTATCGTTGTTATCGGGTTTTAAAATAGAAATTGTGACTAAAAATAACTGCTAAGTATCTACCTTTCTCTATTAATCTTCTGGTGCTTTATTTCTTGCATGGTGTAAAATAATTTATCTTAAGTACAGTTATAAATACCCTATTAGTAGGTAATCATAATTAATTATGGGTGAAATTTAATACGTGACTATATATTTTTTGGTTGAATCGATAATCGTTTTTACTACTATGGCGGTTAAAATCACACGTGATTGATTTCGAAATTGCGGCAGTAATGCAGTTGGCAGTAATATCGCAGTCGGCAGCAGTATTGCAGCGCGATATTACTGTCTTACTGTTTCAAATGCCAAAATCGATTTCGCTGCCAGGGTTTTTGACATTCGAGGCAATAAAGTAGTCGGCAGTAATATTGCAGTCAGCAGCAGTATTGTAGCGCGCAAATGTCGAAATCGATATCGCTTCCAGGATTTTTGATATTTGCGGTAGTAATTAATGCAGTCGGCAGTTATATTGCTGTTGGCAGCAGTATTGCAGGGCGATAGTACTGCCTTATATAATGTTTCAAATGCCAAAATTGATGTCGCTGCCAGGGTTTTTGACATTTGCGGTAGTAATGCAATCGGCAGCAGTATTGCAGCGCGATATTACTGTCTTACTGTTTGAAATGCCAAAATCGATTTCGCTGCCAGGGTTTTTGACATTCGAGGCAATAATGTAGTCGGCAGTAATATTGCAGTCAGCAGCAGTATTGTAGCGCGCAAATGTCGAAATCGATATCGCTTCCAGGATTTTTGATATTTGCGGTAGTAATGCAGTCGTCAGTTATATTGCTGTTGGCAGCAGTATTGCAGGGCGATAGTACTGCCTTATATAATGTTTCAAATGCCAAAATTGATGTCGCTGCCAGGGTTTTTGACATTTGCGGTAGTAATGCAGTCGGCAGCAGTATTGCAGCGCGATATTACTGTCTTACTGTTTGAAATGCCAAAATCGATTTCGCTGCCAGGGTTTTTGACATTCGAGGCAATAATATAGTCGGCAGTAATATTGCAGTCAGCAGCAGTATTGTAGCGCGCAAATGTCGAAATAAATATCGCTGCCAGGATTTTTGATATTTGCGGTAGTAATGCAGTCGGCAGTAATATCGCTGTTGGCAGCAGTATTGCAGGGCGATAGTACTACCTTACTGTTTCAAATGCCAAAATCGATGTCGCTGCCAGGGTTTTTGACATTTGCGGTAGTAATGCAGTCGGCAGTAATATCGCTGTTGGCAGCAGTATTGCAGGGCGATAGTACTACCTTACTGTTTCAAATGCCAAAATCGATGTCGCTGCCAGGATTTTTGATATTTGCGGTAGTAATGCAGTCGGCAGTAATATCGCTGTTGGCAGCAGTATTGCAGGGCGATAGTACTACCTTACTGTTTCAAATGCCAAAATCGATGTCGCTGCCAGGGTTTTTGACATTTGCGGTAGTAATGCAGTCGGCAGTAATGTCGCAGTCGGCAGCAGTATTGCAGCGCGATATTACTGCCTTACTGTTTCAAAAGACAAAATCGATGTCACTGCCAGGGTTTATGACATTTGCGACAGTAATGTAGTCTGCAGTAATATTGCAATCGGCAGCAGTATTGCAGCGCGACATTACTACCTTACTGTTGCAAATGTCAAAATTGATGTCGCTGCCAGTATTATTGACATTTGCAGTAATATAGTCGGCACTAATATCGCAGTCGGCAGCAGTATTGCAGCGCGATATTACTGCCTTATCGTTTCAAATGTCAAAATCGATGTCGCTTTCCACTCTGGACGACCGGCTAAAGCAAGACAGAGGCAGAGGGCCCTTTTTATCCACCCTTCTATCGAGTGGCAGAACTTCCCACTTCCCAGGAGCCGTGGGAATGTTTCTTCCCAACAGCTCTCCACAAGCTGCCCTGCGTTGACTGATTGTACTGGTCCATCAGCACGCGATGGGGTTGTCACATCGCTACGCCCATATTCATGTCTACCTACCGGTCAAGAAGCTATAGGTGCTCCGGACATTTGTAAGGCTTGCTCGGAGTTAAACTATTAAATATAAGTACCTATTGATATAATATAATAGAAACACTCTTGATATAATATAATACAAAATGATTTGGGGTATTAATTATTTATAGAAGCCCTTATATCATATCATATAATTTTTAGAGTTCCGTACCTCAAAAGGAAAAATACGGAACCATTACAGGATCACTTTTGTTGTCCGTCCGTCTGTCTACTAAGACCTTTTATCTCGGGAACGCGTGGATGTATCGAGTTGAAATTAAAAGCATAACTTAGGTCCTAAAAGCTGTGAAAAATTTAAACTTCTAAGAGTTGTAAGTGATCGGAAAAAAAGATACGGCCGTTTATGCCGCAAAAAAAATATATTTCGAAACTCTCAAAGGAATCAAAATGTACCTATAAAGGGGCCCACTGACGGACTTCGCGGGACGATTTCAGCCGGTCAGTAAAACGCAAAATTTGACAGCTCCGAACAACTGACAGGTTGATATCGTCCGGCGAACTGGTAATCTGTGGGCCCCGTTAAGTATGGTAATTCCCGTTGATCTAGAATTTCTAGAACTATGAAATTTGGCAAGTAATATCGTCACTACAAGTACTGGGAAAATATTTGAAAACTATTTTTTTTGTAAATAAATTAATAAATACGTTAAATTTGTACGGCGGGCGAGTCCGACTCGCACTTGTCCGGTTTTTTGAGATGAATCTCTTATTAAAAACTACCTTAGTAATTATAACTATATAGGTAGAAAAATTCCGCGAGCCCTTACAAAGCTCTGCTTTTTGCTAGTTTAATAATACAACCAATTAATGCATTTTTTTAGAGAGCTTCAGCACGCCGCTGGGTTCACCGCTACGATGGAGAATCAACCACGTCCCGTCTACCGTAAGGTTATTTTGAAATAAAATTATTTCCGCGCAATTATTATTGTTTACCTTATCCACCTTTCGATACCTAACAAGCCACGAGCGCTTTTGATCATAAAAGTAATAAGCAATATCGCTCAAAACGTAATTTCTATTTAACTGATAGATCATAAGAAATCTATAACGAGTTCTCATACGAACTCTTCCGAAAGTACCCGAGGCTCGGCCGATATCGCTCGATCATAGATCTGCGAGATTTTCTAGTCTGTTTTCAAAAAGGTTGAGTTTGTATGGATTTTAAAGGCGCTTACGACCTTTTGGTGGGTAAGGGGGGATAATGACTCAATTATCCGCTTAGAGGGGGCGTGGTACTGAACAGTATGTCTTCATTACTAGAGCGGGTTGGGCTAGTATGGAGATAGGCATTAGGAAAAGTAACAGAGACAAGGAGTAGTAGATTACAAGTATAACAACTGTTATTTGTTCCCTGTAATATCTTACGAGGCCCTCCTCTGAGATAGCTTTACAGATAGAAACAACATTAGGGTGACTGCTCTAGTTATTGGCCACTAGGTACATAGTAATTGGCCACTCGTAACAAATCGGAAAGAAACAAGCGAAAAGAAGGTTTATTGTTGTGTGTGTGTATGTGTGTGTGTGTACGTGGTCTGTAACAGGAGCAAAAAATTAAACTGTGATAGCTAATATGCCTACCAAACTGACCCACATTTGTTCAAACTTTTAAAAATAACTTTTGCTTTGATTTTATGTTCAAACCTTGTTCAAACCGTGACAATAAGCAACGTCAATTTACAATGAAGTCCATAGAAGAAAGGTAATATTTCATATTTAAGACTTCATAATTTGTAGAATTTATTGAACAAAAGTGCATCGTTTGAGGGGTACAATTTTGTTTTAATTATTGGTCGTGCTACAGGCCCCACCCGTATATTTATCGAACCCTCCCGTACCGTACCCTAATTACGTAAGAAACTTATTATGAATATTGGTTATGATTAGAAAGATGCATTCGGGTAATTTCGAAAACGTGGTAATTTTAAAAAACACTGTATCGATACTGTATCGATGCTATACCTATCGCGACTGTATAGCGATGTATCGCCATATGTAGCCATGCAGAATCGCGTTTAGGTGTAGGTACGTGTGCGAGGGTATAGGACCAGCGACAGTATCGCGACTGCATCGTGGCCTTTTTGCAAAACTCTTACAAGGAAATGATCCATACAATGTTAGCATCAGGAAGACTGCGCGTGACCGCTTCATAGGACTATATCGCGCATGCGCCCGATTTATTGGTAATATCGATGCGATGCCGTGACGGCTATTACAGCCCGCCATTACTCTACCTTCAACCTAAAACATCACAACTCACAAACACACAAAAAAACACTATGAACAATAACTAAACTGTGTTAGAGATGATTTTAGTGGTGAATATTGTTAAGGTTATGTTTTCGATATGAAGAGGGTTTTATCAGGTTCTATTCATCTGAGGTCAGCAATTGATTTTTAACGTTTTGGAACTAGTTGGTGTAAGAAACATCTTATGCGCCCTCAGGCGCTTTAAAGATGGTAAGGATAAAACGCAGTTTTCATGTAGTAAGCTAGACAAGATATCTTAATAGTGGATATCAGACCCCTAAGATTACCGCTTCATACATTTCATTAATTGTACCTTATTTAAGGTACCTAAATAGGTATATGATGAAAAATTAAAAAAAAACCTAACAAATCGAATTTGATAAAACAAATTTAAGAACCACCGCTAGAAAACCTGCTTTCAAATAAAAAACCGCATCCAAGGCGGTTTATTCTATAGCTGGTTTGTTAAGTGCACGACACCTTGTATTTTGTGACTATGCGCTGAAACTTGGCACAGTTGATTCTTAACTGGTCATGAGCAGATACAGACCGGGAGCCGTCGAGAGCCACCTCTCATTTAGTGGGGGGAGGGGGGAAGTTCGACGCTGCGGCGCTTCACTTGGAGCAACATTTCTCTAAAACTATACCTATTAGGGCATGTAATATATCATTTTCGTATAAATTGAAGATGCGGAATCTATTTTTAGAAAAAAAACAATGCACTTTCTAACAAAAAAAAAGAATAAAGTAGAAAAGACTAAAAAACTTATTTTTCAGGATCAATATTAAAAACGATATTAAAGAGATTCCCCTTTTTAAATATTGATCCTAGCGAAAACGTTTGAATAACCTCAGTTTTTTGTAGGAAATTTTATGTAAATTATTCATGTAATAAAATTTTTTTTGCTATTGGCCATCGTTTACGAGTTATTTATGAGAAACTAAAAGAACGATTGTAGAACAAATTATAAGTATAGATGGTCAAGCAAATCTTGTCAGTAGAAAAAGGCGCGAGATTCAAATTTTCTATGAGACGATATCCCTTCATGCCTACATTTTTCAAATTTGGCGCCTTTTTATACTGACAAGATCTGCTTGACCAACTTTAACTTTCCCACCTTATTAATATTTTGCATTGAGATCACTCTGACCCACGGAAAATATTATTTTTTATCTCCCATTTATCAACAGATTTGTATAATAAAATATATATTTTTTTAAACGTAATAAGTGTAGCTTTATGACTGAATTTTTTGTTTTCAGATTCCTGCTACACTTTAAAATAAAACTGGGGATTACAAAAAAATCAATAATACGTTTTTTAGTCTTTTCTACTTTATTTTTTTTTGTTAGAAATTTCATCGTTTTTGTTCTAAAAATACATTCCTCATCCTCAATTTATCCGAAAATGATATATTACATGCCCTAATAGGTATAGTTATAGAGAAATGTTGCTCCAAGTGAATCGCCGCAGCGTGGAACTTAACTAAATGCCCCCCACTAAATGAGAGGTGGCTCTCGACGGCTCCCGGTCTGTATCTGCTAAAGACCAGCTAACAATCCACTGTGCCAAGTTTCAGCGCATAGTCTGAAAGTGCAAGGTCCTCATACAACGGTGTGCACTAACAAACCAGCTACTAAGAAGGTTTATGTTAAAGAGCTATATGGTGCCACAAACAGATACACATAGCGGTAAAACTTATAACACCCCTCTTTTTGCTTCAGGGTTGCTTCAGGAGTTAAAAACAGAGCTTTTATCTGAAGTAGGTAGGACGCGTCGGCAAACAAAAACATAAATATGCTGTCCAGGCGAGTCGTCTCTGGAATTCACTCCCTCTCAACATAAAACAAGCCCCGAGCAAATTTGCTTTTAAGAGGATGCTGCATAAACATCTGCTGAAACAAGAGTATGAGTAGGTAGTATCCATCGTAATATATTAGTATGTATGTGAGAATTATGTAGTAGTATATTCATTGTATATATTTTATTATTTTTATCTGTGTATTGTATATGTAGTTTATTATGTTTTTCAGTTGTTTGCAATAGTTCCTAATTGAATTCTCTTACTTTTCTTGTCGCACCATTTTTATTACATCTCTGTTTAGCCCTATGGTTGACTGGTAGAGAATGCCTTTAGGCATTAAGTCCGCCATTTGTACATTTTATTTGTATTTTGTGCAATAAAGTTTAAATAAATAAATATGAAACGAAAACTCGTATAAATACAATACTTCCCCACGCAAGTAAAAGCTTTAAGCCTATTGTTATTACTTATTACTAGTACTTAACGTCAACTTTACATGACTCAAAAAACCTAAATAATTTTATCTTCAACATTAGCGAACGAAAATGGCGTAAGCTCTCAAAATGGCGGGAAGGGTTGTGACGCCTGTCCGAATAGTCACTCTGACAGCGGGTCAAGCGAGTCAATTTCCGCCCGACGATCAGCCGCGATTTGAATTTTGATTTTAGAACGCTTTCGAAGTTTAGGGCGGGTGAAAAGAAAATGCGTTAGTTCTGAATGATACGAGCGAGATACCTACTGTTTTTAACTTTAACCCCCAACGTAAAAAAGAGGGGTGTTATATTTTTGACAACAATATCTGTCTGTGTGTCTGTCTGTGACATTGTATTTCTGAAACGGATGGACCGATTTCGATGCGGTTTTTTTACATGAAGGCGAGTTTCCTTGCATAAAAATCGATCTAACAGGTTGAAGTATTCAGCGCTTTTCCAAAATGAATTATTTTATTTGGTATACGAGTAGGTAAAATGGACTAAGTATTTTGGCATATACTGCGTAAGAGGGCTTTTTAATCTTTAATTTATAACTATGAAAAACTAAACGCATATTGTATGTTTTTAAATGTTGTGAATATTATTGAAACGACTAATTGTGAATTATACTTTCGAAATGATGAAACTTATTTCTATTTAAAAATATTGGTTTAGAACTGAATTTCAGTAAATGCGAACTCTTTATTCAAAAATCTTCTTGTACTTTGACCAACTTACAACCCAAATTTGACGATCTGACTCCCAATATCAAATCAGTAGACAAGTATTCTCTTTGCCTCCTGGGTTCTCCTATATTCGAAGAATCTTTTCCCGATTATATTTCTAACTCCATAACTAAATTCAAAAGTCACACGGATCGCTTACTCGAAATTAGCCCTCATTATGCTCTTGTGATTCTTAAATTCTGCCTTTTTGTCCCTAAACTTACGTATGTGCTCCGCTGTTGTCCTTTCTGGAAACATCAAAATTTATTGTCGCCCATAGATGATTTGATCAAAATTAGTTTAGAGACGATTCTAAACATTCAGCTAAGTGAGCCTTCCTGGTCTCAAGCGTCCCTCCCCATTCGGTTTGGAGGTTTAGGAATTCGCAAAATTTCCAGTGTGGCTTCCCCAGCCTTTTTGGCGTCCACTCATAGCACGTCTGGTCTCATAGGAAATATCTTAAGGGCTTTGCCCACAAACTGTGAGATTGCGGGCTTTGAGGACGCCAAAAATGCTTTTAAAATTGCTTGCCCAGGCAAACAATTTCCAGACAACCCAAATTCACAAAGGAGTTGGGATAATGTTTACTGTGATTTAACTTACAATACTCTCCTAAACAACTGTACAGGTCCAGACCGCGCGAGGCTTTTGGCGGTTGGAGCCCGGGAAGCCGGTTACTGGCTACATGCCCATCCTTCGCCCAATACTGGTACTTTCTTGGATCCGGCCTCCCTTAGACTGGCGACTGGTTTGCGACTCGGGGTTTCGGTGTGTACGCCACACATATGCTCTTGTGGCACGGACGTGGACCGACTGGGACACCACGGATTATCTTGTCAAGAAAGTGCAGGCCGTTTTTCGAGACATGCGTCGCTTAATGACATAGTCCGTCGGTCTCTTGCCACCATCAATGTGCCTGCTCTTCTTGAGCCGACTGGCATTATCAGAGATGATGGCAAGAGGCCCGATGGAGTGTCCTTAGTTCCTTGGAGCTTGGGACGGATGTTGGTGTGGGATGCTACCTGCGTAGACACACTGGCACCGTCCCACCTCCAACAGCACCGCAATTCTAAAACGTAACAAATATAAGAGCCTCGGTAGAGAGTACCATTTTGTACCATTTGGTGTTGAAACTCTAGGTCCATGGGGTCCCAGCGCGCATAAGTTGTTCGCAGAAATCGCGAAGCGTCTGGTTGACGTAACTGGTGACCGAAGAGCTGGCGGCTACCTCGCACAACGTATCAGCATTGCGATACAGCGAGGAAATGCCGCCATCATCCTTGGTACAATGCCTCAAGGGCCTATTTTAGATTTAAGCTAGTTATTAATTTCGTTTAGTAGTACCACTGTATATATATTGTATGTAAATAAATGTTTTATTTAAAAAATAGATTCGATATTAAACTTTCGTGAGACATATTTTACAATGTTTAAATACGACAACGGTTTCACTCACTTGAATTTTTGGTCGCTATTGGCGACATGTTTCGGCCCCGTCGGGGGTCCTTCCTCAGGCTCGAGTGCTCGCGGCGACTGCAACTCGTGCAGAAATTCAAGTGAGTGAAACCGTTGTCGTATAAACATGGTAAAAAATAGATTGTTTCGATAGGTATGTTTTTCTTATTGTACGCTACAAAGTACCTAATTATATTTCATATTTCATTTCTTATAAATCTTATACTTAATGCCATTTTGTAGTCTATCAATGCGAAAAGATAATAAGAAGTCAATATCTTTATGAAAACACAATTCTAGTTAGTATGATTTCATAAATTCTAAAACGCTAGTCGAGTGAGTCTTGTAGGAAGTCCCGTTCTTCTAGAATAAACACTTGAATTTGACATTAGCCGCACTTGTGTATTCGCTGGGCATACAAATTTCCGTGCCGCACGTACGTAGTACAAATAAGCAGAGATTTTTGCATTTTGATCCTTGCAGCGGGTCTGGAGTTACCAGGCGTTAGGAAATTTCGTTATTTTTGGGAAAACTGACCAAATACTTCAGTAATTTTTGATGGTGAATTGAAAAAAAACATTTTTCTTAGTTCTTACAATTAGGTTTCGGTTGTTGGTACTCTGCGAACGGTATCTACTGTACCTACATACACATATAATACTCGTATAAATTAAATAAGAACACAATTCGATACACAGAAAATGCACATAACACAGGTTTAAATTCCCAGCCACACATGACTGATGACCTTGAACCAAGACCTTTGCAGGAAGGATCACTTCCGACCAGTGGCGTAGCTAGGGGGGGGCGGCGGGGGCGGCCCGCCCCGGGTGTCACCCATTTGGGGGGTGACACCCGACCGTGAACATCAGTAGTGCCATCTATAAAAAATCGTAAAACTGTGGCAGATTGCACAACCGCCATGAAGGAAATAATATACAACATGCCCACGAGGAACCCGAGAGATTTTGACAGAATATTCCTGATCATATTTAAAGACTAAAATGTCCTATAAACTGTTTTGGAATTCGCCTAGTTTCATAGTCCAGTACCACCAGCAGGCTAAAAAAAGCATCTTTTTATTGTTACTTAGTGCAAAATGTTTTTTTATGGCGATGTTGCTACTATGGGACCTAGTCCAAATATCCTTATTGATATAATGTAAAAAAGTGACAAGTACACTTTGCAAAAACTAGGTTTTACAAAAAAAGTTAAAATTCTTTTTGAGTGATAGTTTTACAAATAGCATTTATATTTTATGTAGGTACGGTCAGCCAAGAAAGTGGTCTACCACTTTTCGACTCTATCAATCAGATGATAGTGTCGAAAAGTGGTAGACCACTTTCTTGGCTGACTGTACATTACGTACAAAAAAATTGAAAAAAGAATTTATTTTTCGTGAAATTGACGTACCTAATACTCTAACTCTTTTAATATTTTTTCCTTCTTTGGCCTCGGAAATGCGTGGTTAAAATCTCTCAGGTTCCTCGTTGGCACCTGGTATGTAGCAATAATATTTTGACGCCTCGTAGGTTTTTTTAATTCAGGACCATTGTAAAGGTTTTTTTTTTAATTATGTGATTATTTCTGTATTTTTGGGTGACAGTTTTACAAATTATAGCATTTATATTTTATGTACAAAAAATCGAAAAACAATTTTATTTTGGCGAAATTGACGTAAACTCTTTTAGTATTTTTTTCCTTATTTTGGCCTCAGAAATGCATGGTTAAAATGTCTCGGGGTTCCTGGTATGTAACAATAATATGTTGGCGCCTCGTAGGTTTTTTTATTCAGAAAAGTTTTTTTTTAATATGTGATTATTTCTGTAATTGAGAAGCTATGTCACTGTTTCTAATTGGTTGACTCTGGACTATTTGAAATTCATTGTGAAATGGGATTTTACAGAATCTCTTTCAAATCGCGCACTTGGCAAAAAAGTTTTTAATTTTTTTTTAACGTAAATTATTTGTATATCTTTCACGGGACAATGATGACTCGGACCTTTGCGAGGCGTGCGCGGAGCCCAAGCCAACATGTATATGCCCTTATGACACTTATGAAATGTGGGTTACACCGAGCGGATGCTGTCCTTGCCCGTGTCATAGAACCAAGGACCGGAAAACCCCTCTAATCCTATCAATTCGGTAA
Organism: Cydia splendana; assembly: GCF_910591565.1. Lineage (NCBI taxonomy): Eukaryota > Metazoa > Arthropoda > Insecta > Lepidoptera > Tortricidae > Cydia > Cydia splendana. The sequence continues at coordinate 608,051 of NC_085965.1, read as the reverse complement.
CCCAATCGATTCGGTTACCGTATCATTCGGTAACCCTATCATACTGTTACCTGATTGTAATGGTAACCTTATTGAAACGGTAACCCTAACCTTTAACCGAGTTAATCTCAAAACCCCATCGCGATAGGGTTTTTGTTAAGGGTTTTTAACAGGTTTTCATTCAGTTATGGTAACCTTTATTATCGGTTGCTTACTGGTTTGCTACATTAAAGTAGTTTTAGTGATGTGCCGTCAGAACTAAAAAAAATACTAAAAAAATAATGTGAATATACATTCTAAAAAAATTGTTTATTTTATTTACTTTATTTATATTTTGTTGATTTTATTGATTTTACTTATTAAATTTATTTAATTTAATTTATTTATTTAATTGATTTAATTCATTTAATTTATTGAATTTGTTGAATTTATTATTTTTTTTGAATTTATTTAATTTATTTAATTTAATTAATTTATTTTATTTATTTTATTTATTTTATTTATTTTATTTATTTTATTTATTTTATTTATTTTATTTATTTTATTTATTTTATTTATTTTATTTATTTTATTTATTTTATTTATTTTATTTATTTTATTTATTTTATTTATTTTATTTATTTTATTTATTTTATTTATTTTATTTATTTTATTTATTTTATTTATTTTATTTATTTTATTTATTTTATTTATTTTATTTATTTTATTTATTTTATTTATTTTATTTATTTTATTTATTTTATTTATTTTATTTATTTTATTTATTTTATTTATTTTATTTATTTTATTTATTTTATTTATTTTATTTATTTTATTTATTTTATTTATTTTATTTATTTTATTTATTTTATTTATTTTATTTATTTTATTTATTTTATTTATTTTATTTATTTTATTTATTTTATTTATTTTATTTATTTTATTTATTTTATTTATTTTATTTATTTTATTTATTTTATTTATTTTATTTATTTTATTTATTTTATTTATTTTATTCATTTTATTCATTTTATTCATTTTATTCATTTTATTCATTTTATTCATTTTATTCATTTTATTCATTTTATTCATTTTATTCATTTTATTCATTTTATTCATTTTATTCATTTTATTCATTTTATTCATTTTATTCATTTTATTCATTTTATTCATTTTATTCATTTTATTCATTTTATTCATTTTATTCATTTTATTCATTTTATTCATTTTATTCATTTTATTCATTTTATTCATTTTATTCATTTTATTCATTTTATTCATTTTATTCATTTTATTCATTTTATTCATTTTATTCATTTTATTCATTTTATTCATTTTATTCATTTTATTCATTTTATTCATTTTATTCATTTTATTCATTTTATTCATTTTATTCATTTTATTCATTTTATTCATTTTATTCATTTTATTCATTTTATTCATTTTATTCATTTTATTCATTTTATTCATTTTATTCATTTTATTCATTTTATTCATTTTATTCATTTTATTCATTTTATTCATTTTATTCATTTTATTCATTTTATTCATTTTATTCATTTTATTCATTTTATTCATTTTATTCATTTTATTCATTTTATTCATTTTATTCATTTTATTCATTTTATTCATTTTATTCATTTTATTCATTTTATTCATTTTATTCATTTTATTCATTTTATTCATTTTATTCATTTTATTCATTTTATTCATTTTATTCATTTTATTCATTTTATTCATTTTATTCATTTTATTCATTTTATTCATTTTATTCATTTTATTCATTTTATTCATTTTATTCATTTTATTCATTTTATTCATTTTATTCATTTTATTCATTTTATTCATTTTATTCATTTTATTCATTTTATTTATTTTATTTATTTTATTTATTTTATTTATTTTATTTATTTTATTTATTTTAGTTATAATATAATAATATTTATAATAAGAACACACCACACAAGTAGGTATAAAGATAAACAAAGGAAAGGCAAAAAAACTTGTTTGTGCTGGAGGCTTCATAGACCGCCCATGCCAACCTCGGTTATTCAATAATAAGTTGAATTTAAGTGTGCGTAAAGATTACAATCGTTTGAACTGGTCAAAAACCTCATAATGAGGTAACTGAATAGACTGGGTTTTTATTTCGGTTACCGGTAACAGAGGTTAACTCGATCTGATACGGTTACCGAATCAAAGTGTTACCTTATTAAGCGGTTACCGTTATGGTAGGGGTTTTTATAAACACCTCTAAAATAACCCTATGAAAAACCCCGGTTAAGGTAACCGGTTCCTGTCCCTGCATAGAACGCGCGCAGAGGCAACACCCGCCAGGGTGTGGATTATTGAGAGTTCATGGAATCTAAAATGAAAGCGATGGAGTAAATTGTGAGCTATGGAATATTAAACGTAATTTTATAATTGTAAAATATTAAACATATTTTACAACTTTGATTGAATTTTGGGGTGACACCCACAATTTCCGCCCCGGGTGCCACCCATGCTAGCTACGCCACTGCTTCCGACTCCGGCTAAGCCTGCTCGCGGATTTTTAATTTTCAGTGCCGGATTTACCAGGCGGCCCTAATCTTTCAGGCAGTCGAATTGACTTTTAGACCAATCTGTCCACGATATTTAAACGTCAATCCAAAATTGCGCTTAATACAAATAATATATAACCTACTTTTATGTTATACGTTAAAACAAGCGATTTATTGCTTCCTGATAGACCTAACATTTAAACAAATATTAAATTGAAAACGATTATTCTTGTGATAGCTCCAGAGAATTTTTGGATTACGTCAGAGACGTGAAAAGTATCAGTCTAAGAGTTGATTCGTCCAGGAATCGATTGAATTTAATGGCTGACACCACCAGAGACCCCAGAAATGCTTAGGACATAAAAATGCCTATGTCCAGCTACGTCTTGTCAGGCATGCGAAACTCCTGACTTCGGCCAAACTCGGCTCCGCCCGGGTCAGCATTGCTCCGAGCAATTATTAGGGTTGACACAACTTGGCGTCCCTTTGCGTGCACGACCACAGATAAGATAATGGCTTGAATTTTGACAACCCTAAATAGCCGAAAAGGATAGTGCCATATATTAGAAAGGGACGGCATGATGATTCGACCCTGAACCGCTGTCAAACTTCGGTTTTGTAGGAAGTTTCCTTTCTGTACGGTAGTACTATTATTTATATTCTGTGGTCTTGTTTTGTAACATCAAACTTCGATCTTAAGTACTCTTTTTTATAAATGTTTTTATTACGCTGCGCACAATACTATTACGAAAAAGCTAGTATAATATTATATTGACAGTCCCTTCCTTACACTTAATATATTTATAAGATTTTTCATAAACTAGTGATTTATTCGGTGTTTTTGGCATTAGCGTCTGGTAACCCTAGAGGCCTCATATGCGGCCCCTGCACCGGCGCAGCGATGCGACGGTCGCAGCTAGAATAAATCACGCCTGATTTATTTTTATTCGGTTGGCAAGACTGAACGCGTATATTCTCCGCATTGCCGTTTCCATTCTTTGTTTAAATTATTTTCGTCGCAATAGGTTTTTATTGTTGATTTGTTATTTTATTGTTATGAAATAATGAGGAACTCGTTTATAAATTAGTCTGTGCAGGAAGAGAAGAGTCGTAGAATGTATGGATTCCCTTACATTTCACGACTCTTCTCTTTCCTCATAGACTATAGATTACGGTATAGACATGAATCATAATTAATTAATTGATTTGATTTAGGTACCTCTGCTTTTGTAACATAAACCTAGTTTTGATTGGCTAATTTAGTAACACCTGTGGCCTATTTTATAAAGCTACAAGTTACAATTTACAAGCGGAAGTCTCGTTCTAACACATAGGGTAAGAAAGAGACTTCCGCTTGTAAATTGTAACTTGTAGCTTTATAAAATAGGCCACTGATAATAAATATTAGCAACTTATTATTTTTGTGACTCGGAACATCACGTTTTTTAATTCTTGAGCTTAGGTAAGTTAGGAAGTGTCATTATAAACGTCGTACATATTTTCATATAAATTTGACATTAATTATGACATTGTCACACTGTTTCATTCCAAATGCCCTGCAGAGTTAGCTTCAGTTAGCTTGGTCCGACTCTAAAGGTCTCTCACAAAATAATTTTGATAGAGAACTAGGAATCAAATCGAGGTCAATTTTGAATAGACAAAATCCTGATACATGATTTTTTAAACGAATAAGTTTTTTGCAAAAATTTCATTTTTGGTACTTACAAGCTTTTATTGCTGCTGACTTTACTTTTCTTACGACAGACAACTAATACTCATCGAGACAATAGGCCTGTTGCAAGTAGCAAAGAATCACGGAAATAATGGTTTCAAAGAAACATATATGTTAATATGATTCAAAAAAATGGCCCAATCTCAGTATAAACTGAAGGATTATTAATATATTCAATAAAATAAAACTGCAAAATTCTCCAATCGGCCATTATTACTGAAACGCCAATCAGAAGCGTTCCAAACAGTGACGTCATCAATCTATAACATATTTCTTAGAGCAACATAGACAACCTCATTGACCGAAATCCATACGTTCTCACCAAAGAGTTCGAAGGTGCAAAAAAAATGTTATTTCGCCACTAAACATTTATTACGTCCAAAAAATATTATTACACGATATAAAGGAGATATCTATTTGTTATTATCTAAATAAAATGCTAAATAATACGATATTTCACAAACAAACTTTTTTAATTATTTGGCTGAATGGAACTATCATTGCCATGTTGGCTGTCGTAACTAGAAAAAATGAAAAATTAAAAAGTAAAACCGGCGCTCGGTGATTTTCACTCAAAATTTATTTGTATCTAAATAATTCATCTTAAATTGCAACCGTGTGAGAGTTTTTGTCTAAAATGAGTTATTGTGATAAATTTTTGTAATGTATTTATCATCCCTAATCGTAATATATGGTGCTGAAATAACAATATCATTCGGATTTAAGGGAAATTCGTAACTGTAAGTATGTAAACAATGTCTACCACCCTACCACCAACTAAATAGTGACGTCACAAATGTCGTGCGAGGCGTTTTCGCGCGAGTTTTAAACTAGCTATAATAAAATGCAATTATTTATGTTAAATCTTATGAGTATAGCTGAAATATTGTGTTTTTCGGAACCAATACAAGTGTACCGACAATAATAAAAGGGATTTCAAAATTTGTCATCAGGCCTATTCCCCTAACACAATTAGGTTGCGTTGTTTCATCACAGAGTTCCTATGGCCATCTCCTGTCTCCATCATCAGATCAGCTCGATGGTACCATAATATTGCATTGTCATCCGATTTATACATGCATGCAAAATTTCAGCTCAATCAGAAACCGGGAAGTGGATCAAATTTAACTTGCAAGATTTGATTACAGACAACGGTCAGGTGAAACTAAATAAAAGCTTGTAATATGAAATGAAATGATTTTTCACATAAAGATTGACGTTATTACATTTTATTCATGATATAAATATGTACCCAGTCATCCAACGCATTTTGCTAACCAAATATACAAGCTAAAGTAATTATTTGAGCAGCACTAGCGCCATAATGGCAACGCTTCCGGCGCGGCGGCCATTAGTGGCCATTTCCTCCTCACTTCCGGTCGCCGGTGGCGCCACGTTGCGGTTTTTTTCTAACAATATGGCCGTTTTCATTTTGCCCGTAATGATGATGTTATCATTTTAGCGTCCTATTCTTTTTTTAAACGAGTTTTAGTCCTTTAGGACGGTAAAAGGTTTAGGAGGGGACTTGAAATTAAAATGTCTACAGTAATTAACGACTATGAGCTATTGTGGAGTTATTTTGCAATTGTTACGAGTGTCAATTAAAGTCATATCTTATCTACTTATTTAATCGTCTTACTGTAAATGGTAGTTACAATAATTACGAAGACATATTGAAGGAATGTATCTAACACTTGTGGTTTGTAAATGTCACATTTTTACACTTTTCAGAGGACCTAGCGCAAAAGACTTCGTCAGTCTATGTTTGCTTCTTTATCGCTCGAATATGCAAGAATGATAGGAGAGGCAGATAGAGAAATTAAAATTTTCGATATTTTCGTTAGGCCTTCATGCGTGTTATGAAGTTCCGTGACGTAAAATGGTTTTCACCCTCAATTGAAGCGATTGGCAATCACGATTACGTGATTGACGGCTATTATTGACAAATAATTTGATCTTTTTGTTATTGATTGACCTTAATTAAAGTACAAACTAACAATACAACACACGAGTATGTTAACAACACACTTACTTGTTACACACTGAATTATTTGTACGTATCGCGTACAACTTATTTAAATGTCAGCAAAATCTTCGTGATACCGCTGGTGTTTTTCAAATGTAGTTTATCCAATTGTAACCACTCGACTGCCAGAATAGAACAGCAACAAAATAGCACCACTGACTACCCAATCCCACGTGTCAAAGTCAAAGTGTCAACGATGCACTAAAGTGATCAATCAGTGTGAAGGGCTGCGACTTCCCGCTTACCGCCCTCGGCAATGTTTGTGCATCCATTAACTTCACCTAAAGGGTGCTTTGTAAGCTCAAGGCAAAACAACCAACGATTGTGACGACCGGTCTGGCCCATTCGGTAGCGTAGTGTAGTGACCCTGCCCATGAAGCCGTTTGTCCTGGGTTCGAATCCCGGTAAGATGTTTAAGTTCATTAATAATAATAATAATAAAACTTGACGCCGTCAACGTCAGACGCGTTTTTTACTAAATTTTCCTTTTATATGTGATCAAATATGTTTTTTACTGGCTTTTATTACATTTTTATTGAATTTTTTTGTGGAAAAGTTACCTACACATTAATGCGACACTTCGCAAAGGGATTCATGACCGCGAAAATGTAACTATGTACAAAGCTAGCCAACAAAGAATGATCGAATGACAGAAGGAAATGATCACACGGAGTAAAACGCGCTCACAAGCGTCTATCACAACTAACGCACGCCCACCACCCTCGCCCGTCTCGTCCGTCTCCTCACAAGCGTCATCGGGCGATGAATTTGCCACTGCGCCCGATACCAGCGAGTCGAGCGACGAGTGCGGGCCGCCGCCGCCGCCGCCACGACCACCAGCGCGACGCGGGCGGCCACCGCTGCCGGCACGCTTGGGGCCTGCGGGACATCATGCTCCGCCCACGGTTCCCGCTGCCGGTGGTGTAGTGCGTCGCATGCGATGGTCTCAAACAATGAATGAGAACGTCATGCGCGCCTACTATGGGGCTACAGAGGGGGGAACCGACTTATGCGCGTACCGTGTCCGAATGCTTCCACTGTTTCAGGCCCTCGAACCAACCATCGACGTGACTGCGCAACGGCTATCGGATCAGGTGCGAGTCATCCAGCGGCTAAAGCGGTTGGATGACTCGACACTTGATCGGCTTCGCCTGGAGGCTCTCTCTACTCGCGCAGCTTCCACCTCGGTGCGAGACCCGCCCGCCACATCGCCGGATCCGGTGCCGGCACCCGACCAGGCACCGGAGGCGCCGCGGGTAGATCTCTGTGCCGACGAGGAGGAGTTCGCGCAGAGTGTGAGTAGTACAGCCAATGAGCAACTGAGGAGGACTTTGGATGAGGCGATTACGCAATATCGCTCCACACCCAATACTAGGCCACGATTACCACGTTTGCCTATGAATAGACACAATCTAGCGCTAATGGGAGCCCTAAACGCTTTACTAGAGCCATATTTGCGGACTAGTAAAGATTTAGATGATACGCACGCGATCATGTATTGCGGAGCCATCGCGGCGTGCCGTGTTGCACGAGTCAAGTTTCCGGACTCTGAACGTGCACCTAGGACCGCCGGGGGTGCCCCCGCATGGCAAATACGGATCGAGCGACGTATCAGCTCTTTTAGGACTCTTATCGCAAAGCTGATCTGCTTCAGGGGGGGCAACAATCGCCCCCGAGTAATGCGCTTTGTAAACCAGGCATTCGCGGGGACGGATATCAGGCCCCGCGACTACATGGCCAACATTACGGAGCGCATCGACTTTCTAAAGCAGAAAGTCTATGCATGGGCAAACCGTATTCGCCGCTACAGAGAGCGTGTGGACCGATTCCAGCAGAACCGTCTTTTCCAGAGTGACCAAAGGAAGATGTACCGAAAGTGGCAGGAAACCAACCCTCGTGCGTCCGACTCGCAGCCACCGGAGGCTACTGTCATGAATGACTTCTGGCGTAGCATCTGGTCAGTGCCTGTCGGACACACCGAGGGGAGTTGGATGAGTGTTGTCGAGCGTGAGTGCGAGTCCATCGAGCCTATGGGGGCAGTCACCATCAGCCCCGATGACGTAAGTTGTGCCATTCGCACGGCCCAGAACTGGAAAAGTCCTGGGCCGGATGGATTGCACAACTTCTGGCTAAAATGGTTCCGATGCTCACACTCCTGCTTGGCAGCACAATTTCAACAAGCCCTCGAGCTTGGTTCTCCCCCACCTTCCTTAACAACTGGTGTCACCTTCCTGCTCTATAAGTCCGGTAGTACCACGGAAGCGAAGAACTTCAGACCCATCACATGCTTGCCTACACTCTACAAGCTCCTTACATCCATTTTGAGAGCAAAAATCAACGCGCACATTGTCGCAAACAATATTTTGGCCTCTGTTCAAAATGGATGTAGGGTTGGGTCCCGTGGTACTAAAGAGCTCCTCCTCATAGACATGACCATCTGCCAACAAATCCGGCGGAACAGGGGGGCCCTCTCAGCAGCCTGGATTGACTACAAGAAGGCCTATGATTCGGTGCCTCACTCATGGCTGGAGAGGGTCTTAGAGCTGTATAAAGTTGATACAGCTTTAAGAGCCTTTCTAAGCGCGTGTATGAGGCAATGGACCACAGTCCTTCGTCAACCAGGAGGCGGGGATGGGAGCCCTGGCCCGCAGGATTTTATAAGGATTGAGCGAGGAATATTTCAGGGTGATAGTCTGAGTCCTCTGTGGTTCTGCCTAGCTTTGAATCCTCTCAGTACCTTGCTGAAGGATTTAGAACTAGGTTGCCGGCTTCGGAGAGGGGGTGAAGTCATTTCTCACCTTCTGTACATGGATGATCTCAAATTATTTGCACCAAATAGCCAAGACTTGGTGGAGCTACTGAAAACTACCGAAGTCTTCAGTAATGCCATCAACATGGAGTTTGGTGTCGATAAATGTGCGGTTATGCATGTACAGCGGGGGAAAGTTGTAAATTCAACAAATTTACAACTTTCTGAGACAATGTCTTTCAGATCCATCTCTGAATCAGAAACCTATAAATACCTTGGCATGTCACAGTCGTTGGGTATTGAGGAAGAAGGTATTAGACGGTCGGTGAAGGAGCGCTTTTTCAGTCGGCTCACAAAAGTACTCAACAGTCTTTTGTCAGGAGGCAACAAAGTGCGCGCCTTCAACGCCTGGGTAATGCCTCTACTCACATACTCCTTTGGCATACTAAGGTGGACTCAGACCGAGCTGGATGCCCTGGATCGGAGGGTCCGGTCACTGCTCACCACACATCGCATGCTACACCCACGCTCGTCAGTTATGAGATTGTACATCCCACGGAAGTGTGGAGGCCGAGGCTTCCTAAACGCCAAGGATCTCCACAACCGCGAGGTGTACAATCTCAGGAATTATTTCCTTAACAACGAGTGTGGGATGCATCGTGATGTGGTGGCAGTAGACAGGAACCTCACGCCGCTCTCCTTGGCGAACGAGAACTGGCGCAAACCTGTAGTACTAAGCACCGAGGACCGCAAGGCGGTATGGAAGGATAAGCAGCTACACGGGCGGTTCTACAAGGCCCTCACGGGACCCGATGTGGACCTGCTCGCGTCGGTGAACTGGTTACGATTCGGGGACCTCTTCGGAGAAACCGAGGGTTTTGCCTGTGCAATTGCGGACGAAGTGATGATGACGAACAACTATCGGAAATATATCCTGAAGGACGGTACGGTCGACATTTGTCGGGCATGCCGCCGTCCCGGAGAGTCACTCAGGCATATTATCTCCGGTTGTTCTCATCTTGCTAACGGCGAGTACTTGCACAGACATAACCTCGTAGCCAGAATTATTCACCAGCAGCTTGCCCTCCTATACGGCCTTGTGGACCGCGAAGTGCCGTACTACAAGTACTCACCTGCGCCAGTTCTCGAAAATGGTCGTGCCACGCTCTATTGGGATCGATCTATCATCACTGACAGGACTATTGTAGCCAATAAGCCTGACATCGTGCTGATAGATCGATCGCAGCGCCGGACCGTGCTCGTCGACGTCACCATCCCCCATGATGAGAATCTCGTGAAGGCCGAGAAGGACAAGTCCAGCAAGTACCTAGACTTAGCCCACGAGATAACCGCTATGTGGGATGTTGACTCGACGATCATTGTTCATAGGAACACCTCTTACACGACTATAGAGTCGTGTCAGCGAACGGTCTCATAGCGAAGAGTCTCGACCAACACCTAGAGAGACTCTCGCTGGGTGGTTGGATCAAGGGTCAGATGCAGAAGGCGGTAATTTTGGACACGGCGCGTATAGTACGTCGATTCCTCACTCTGCGGCCCTGACCACCGGCAGCTTGGACCCTGCCCCGCTGCCGGCGGCACCCTAGGTTAGGTTTTTTATAATGTGTTTATATATTTTTGTTATGTTTTGTAAGTGTTTTTATATTTTACTTTTATACTCACATTGTAAAACCCTAACCTAAGACCCTAATTGAATAAAGAGAATAATAATAAAGCAGGGCAGCTTGTGGCGAGCTGTTGGGAAGTAACGACCCCACGGACCCGAGTGCTCCCGAGAGTCGGTCAGGGTCTCCGTCTCCGGCGTGTCTTCGTCGGTCGGAGTGGATCCCAAGGGGACCCGCAGGACTCTCAGCTCTGGCTTGCCTTAATTGGCCGTCCAGAGAGGAGTCGTTAGAGCTATATGCTCCAGGGGTGGAAGTGAAAGATGCATAAGACGCGAGTTGGCACAGTGGCTGCTAACAGCCACTGGGTAGAAAGCGGCGCACACCTCTCGACACCCCTGAGCCGCTCACACCGATGTTGCTCCTGGTCGTCTTCGCGACGGCAGTTTCAGGGGCCCATCTAGTGCGCGGCAAGTCACCACCTGCCTCGATAACTTGTGTGAACATTGTTATGGCAGGTGTCCGTACGTCTTTGTAATAACCCAGTCTCATAGTCCACCCAAACTTCAATCCATAGACCGGTATACTGTTCTCTTTTTCTACAATAGTCCCAATGCCTGCTGAGACCGGTTCATGGGTGTCTATTGTAGCACCTGTGAACGGGTTCCAGCAGGCGTTCTACATGACATAAAAGCTCTCCAAGGGGCCTCTACGTGTTGGATCTGTGTCCCCACGCAAGCCTATCAAAAAGCCGGGATTATAGGCCCGTGATATCCAAGGAGATACAAATAATAATAATAATAAGTCTCCAAAATAATAAAAATTAACTTCCTGTGCCGGCTGAACTTTCTAATCTCACGCAGGACGCAAGTCTGTAGCTATCACTGCACAGTTGGGGAACAAGAGTGGACGGAAGTTTTGGAGTCGCCTAACAACTGCACCAGTTTTGACACCAGCCACGCGGAGACAATCGTTGATCTCCTTAGGTTTGCACTAAATATGGTTAACGGTGTGGTGTCAGCCATGGTGAGCGATATTGTGTAGGTAGTGGATTGATCGGTTTATATAATTTCAAGTATGTTAATTTTACTTTTTATATTTGGGAGGTATACCTATTTAATTAAAGAAGTTATTATTGTTGTTGTCATCTTGCTAACGGTGAGTACTTGCACAGACATAATCTCGTAGCCAGGATTGTTCACCAACAACTTGCTCTTCTATACGGCCTTGTGGACCGCGAGGTACCGTACTACAAGTACTTACCTGCGCCTGTTCTCGAGAATGGTCGTGCCACGCTCTATTGGGATCGATCTATCATCACTGACAGGACTATTGTCGCCAATAAGCCTGACATCGTGCTGATAGACCGATCGCAGCGCCGGGCCGTGCTCGCCGACGTCACCATCCCCCATGATGAGAATCTCGTGAAGGCCGAGAAGGACAAGTCCAGCAAGTACCTAGACTTAGCTCACGAGATTACCGCCATGTGGGATGTTGACTCGACGATCATTGTTCCGATAGTTGTGTCAGCGAACGGTCTCATAGCGAAGAGTCTCGACCAACACCTAGAGAGACTCTCGCTGGGTGGTTGGATCAAGGGTCAGATGCAGAAGGCGGTAATTTTGGACACGTCGCGTATAGTACGTCGGTTCCTCACTCTGCGGCCCTGACCACCGGCAGCTTGGGCCAAGCCCCGCTGCCGGCGGCACCCTAGGTTAGGTTTTTTATAATGTGTTTATATATTTTTGTTATGTTTTGTAAGTGTTTTTATATTTTACTTTTATACTCACATTGTAAAATCCTAACCTAAGACCCTAATTGAATAAAGAAAAATAATAATAATAAAGCCTTTTATTTCCAATAGATTACATCATATTAAGATTACATTTCATGCATAATCCATAATATATTAATTACATTAAAATAATATCATAACTAAATTTATCATTAACTTAACGTATCATTAATTAGATGGAAGTTTAGTATTAGTACAATATTTATAGTATTCATTATTTCTAGTTGTATGCATCATTAGAAACTAATTTACTTATAAGGTGTGATAGTTTTAACTTTTAGTATTTATTTATTACAATAATTTTCTTATATCTACTGGGCTGTCCATTTTTGGACATAGGCCTCCTCCCTCCTGTTCCACTCGTTCCTGTCGGCGGCTACTCGAGTCCAGGTGATGCCCGCCTCGGCGACGATGTCGTCTCGCCAGCGTCGCCGCGGGCGATGCGCGGGTCGCGTGGCGCCGCGCGGGTACCAGTGCAGAATTTTCTCGCTCCATCGTCTGTCATTAGTGCGAGCCGTGTGCCCAGCCCATCGCCATTTTAATCTACAGGCCATTTCTGCTGCATCTATTATCTTTGTGCGACGGCGGATTTCTGAACTGCGTACTCTATCTGTTAACTTAAGATTTAGCATACTTCTTTCGGCTGATCTTTGAAACACTTTGAGTTTGTGCGCAAGTTCTTTAGTTAATGGCCATGTTTGGCATCCATACAATAGAGTAGGCGTTACTACAGAGTCCATGACTTTTTTCTTTAATTTTGTGTCTAATTTAGACTTAAATATGTGTTTGTACGACCAGTATGCCTGCCAGGCTTTTTTAATTCGTCTCTCGACTTCTTGAATCGGGTCGCGATCCTTGATAGATATATTTTGGCCAAGGTACGTGTATTCTTTAACGTATTCTATAGTTTTGGATGATATTGTCGTAGATTTAGCGTCGCCGTTGGTCATAATACATGTCTTTTCGGGGTTCATTTCTAAACCACATTTTTTACTTTCATGTTGTAAAGTTTCCAGCATGTATACGAGCTCGTCGTGGTCGTCTGTCATCAAAACTATATCATCTGCGAAGCGTAGGTGATGAAGCCGTTCTCCATTTACAGAAATACCACAATTTTGCCAGTCTAGTCTTCGAAATATGTATTCTAGGAGAGCCGTAAATAAGTTGGGTGAGATTGGGTCTCCTTGTCTTACGCCACGTTTAATTTCGAAATACTCTCCTTTCTTTTCTAATTTAATTAGAGACTTTCCCCTGCTATATATTTCTGAAAGAATATTTATATATTTGCTGTCGACGCCCTGTTCTTCGAGTGCGATCCATAGCTTTTCGTGCGAAATGGTGTCGAAAGCTTTCGTGTAGTCCACGAAAGCTATGTAGAGTCGCTTGTTGTATTCACTATACTTCTCTATTACTTGTTGTAGAGTGAAAATGTGGTCGATTGTCGAATAGTTGCGTCTAAAACCTGCTTGCTCTACAGGTTGTTCAAAATGTAATGTTTTTCGTATTCGGTTTAAAATTACAGTCGTAAATAATTTATACGTGGATTGGAGCAGACTTATAGGGCGATAATTATTTATTTTACATGGATCTCCTTTTTTAAATATTAGTGTAATATTCGATGTTTCCCATTCTCTAGGTATTTTTTCTTGTTTAATTATTTCATTGAATAGAGCTGTCAGATGAGGAGTTAGTGGTTCTCCTATTGCCTTTAGGATGTCGTTAGTTACGCCGTCTTCGCCAGGGCTTTTCATATTTTTCAATGTGTTTATAGCGTAATGTATTTCGCTTTCTAATAGCGGCGCTATATTAGTCGGTATTCTTTGTCCGTCTCTCAGAGTAGAGTCTTTGTTTTCAGAGTATAGAGTTTTGTAAAATGTAGTTGCTATTCTGATTATACTGTTACGGTTTGTATGTTGTCGACCTGTATCATCGATAAGCGAGGGTATCCACATTTTGTGGTCATTTATGCGTCTGCTTCCTCGTTTAGCGGATCCTCTTTTTGGAAGCTCCTCCTCTATAATATTCATTCGATGACGGAGTCTATTTTGTTTCAGTTTGTTGCGGATTTTTGAATAACTTAAGTTCATTAACTTGGTATAAGTATTAACATTTACTTATCTAATAGGAAGTCTCATTAAAATTGAATTCGAAGCCAATACAGTGAATAAACCAAATAAAATTGTGAAATACGATAAGCAATAAAATAACTAACAAAATTTATGTGCCATATATTGTCTTTATTACTTTAAGAAATTTTTAATTTAATTAATATGGTTGGGTACATGGACCTAATTGGCCCGGTTGAACCAACCACACTTGACGTACTGATCAACGTTAATGAGCCATCAACTATGAAACTTTTCGTACAAAAATATTTAGCGAACGTTTTAACGGTGACAGATGGTTTGGTGCAACTGACCCATAAAGTCTATTTTTTTATTCGGTAGACTAAAATGACATTTCATGCTATGAAATGACATTTTATGTTCATACTAGGAAATGTCATTTTAGTCTACCGAATAAAAAAATAGACTTTAGTGTACCTAATATTTTTAACATGTCATTATATTGCATAAAGAGCGGACATTGTCATTTATTTATTACATATCCAGCAATTTCAGCATATGCAATTATTAATTATAAAGTTGGTCATGCCATGGTCACAGTTCAATAATTACGAGTACGTACTACCTACGTAAGTACATACCGTTTTATTTTTATTACATATATGTATAATTTTCCAATCTGTCTTTCAATATTACCTAATGCGATTGTTTAGGTACCTATCTATAAAATTTAATTAGGTTTCTAACCTACTAAACTAACCTAAGCTTAGAATAAATTTAAAAGTGGAAAAATTACTGACTTGAACTCACGACCCCTTGATCGATACTCCAGTGCTCCAGTGATCGATCCAGGGGTCGTGAGTTCAAGTCTCACCCAAGACAGTAATTTTTCCACTTTTAAATTTATTCTAAGCTTAATAGCATCGTTCGCAGATGTTTCTGCTTGATAAAAATTAAAACTAAACTAACCTACTATTCAAATTACTAAAAACAAACTAAACTAACCTACTATGCAAGTCACAACCATGGTTTAGTACTGAATCGGTACATAGCTTTCTAAAGCCAACCATAAATTATCATTATATCATGGGGCTTGTGCACAAATCACGCGAGGTTCGATAGGGGGGGGCGGAGATCACGAAAAAATCACGACAGATCACGAGGGGGAGTATAAGGAGACCTCAAGTGTATTTTTCTACAGTGAACGAAACTAAGAAAATACACCTACCACATGAGTAGATACTTTTTCTCCACACATCAAAATAGCGAGTATATTTTACGAAATTTTGGATCGCGTGGCCTGACCGGTCGGATGGAAAAATTTCAAAAAAATACACGTGAGCTTATGTGGGGGAGGGGGGGTAGCCGAAAACCTTACCAAATATCACCACGGAGGAGGGATAGGGGTCAAAAAGTAGCCAAAAACACCTCGCGTGGTTTGTGCACAACCCCATAACAATACGATAAAAATCATAATACTGAAATTGAGTACAAGTTTTAGCGTTTAAAGTTTTTAAGACCATGTGTTGGTGAAACACGAAATAAGGTTATGTCAAAACGTATAAGTAAATTGTATTAAAACCTTAATTAAATTCCAAAATACTCCTCTTTGATGAAGTCAGCCGCCCTTTCCGCAATCATAATAACGGGAGCGTTGGTATTCCCTCGAACCACCTTCGGCATCACACTAGCATCAGCCACCCTCAACCCTCGCACCCCTCTAACCTTCAGTTTTCTATCCAACACACTCCCCATCGCGGCGGTCCCGACAGCATGCCACGCTGACGTCGCCATGGCTTGAGCTTTACACTTTAAATCTTCTGTTCCTATATTGTTACAATAGTCAATATCTAACTCAATAACCCGAGCGTTCATTGATCTAAAATAAGAAGTGTTTGCTATCGACCACGCTGTCTGCAATGCGCTAGGAAATCCATCCAAGTCAGAAATGTCGCTAAAAGTGCCGGAGTATATCAACGGAACTTCCAACGGATCTGCGGACTTTAACCGCACTTTACCACGAGATTTCGGCTTCAAAAGAACAACAGCTAGTCCTAATAGCTCACTGCTTTCCAGCTCTGATTGGAGTTGAGTGCAAACTTTGTGTTGAAACCCGAGCATATTTACGCAGTTTTGATAAAAGTTCTCTCCTACTGATATACAAGACGGGTAGATCGCAAATTCCGGTACTGTGCCGTCTTCGTTTGTTATATACGCGCCCATGCTGTCGGTTCTCGAGTAAGAGCCCGTTCGATCGTACAGATACCTTATCAATTCCATTTGAGACTCTGCTTCGTTGTAGAAACAAGTTCCATTGTCAGCTGCCAAGTACGTCAGCACCATCACGTGATCGTGGAGGTTATCGCCCACAGGCAAGTCTTTTATAACCTCAATTTCCATCTCTTCCAAATGCTCCTTCGGGCCTAAACCAGATAGCATCAATAGCTTGGCTGTATTAAAAGTCCCTGCAGACACTACAACTTCTTTGTCAACCAAAAAGGTGAATTTATCTCCATTTATAAGCGCTTCTACTCCGTAAGCTTTATCATTCTCAATCAAAATCTTGGTCACCAACGCGTTTTTGACCACTTTCAATTTCTCATTCCATGATTGTTTATTTAACATCGCGGTTAAAGAACTGTCTCTCTGACCGTATCTTATGGTGTGCGAGAATCTTCCAGCTCCTATCAAACCTGGATAGGTCATATCCTTTACTATTGGAAAACCCAACTCTTCAAATGCTTCCAGGAACTTTTTAGTCGTATACATGGACTCATTTAAGCCGGTGACTTCTATATCTCCATTCCTTCCATGATACTTCATTAATTCAGGATCGTTAATGATATTTTCGTCAGTTAGATGTTCAGTCTTCTTGAAGTATTTTAGGACGTTGGTCCAGTTCCATTGTTCTCCGACGAGGGAAGCCCATTCCTCGTAGTCTGCAGGGAAGCCTCTGGCGTAGACCATGTCGTTGATGGAGCCGCTGCCGCCCAGCATCTTGCCTCGAGGTTGAAGCTGCTGGCCATTGATAAGCGCCTGGCTTGACACGGCGTCGTCCACGGACGTGAAGTTCCAGTCGTATTCGCTGCCTTTGAGGTGGTGGCGGAATCCTGGAATCTGCGGACGTGATTACACAACGATTTTATTAAATGCAGTAAACAGGGAGGGCAGCGATATAACGGTGACACCTACTTTTATAGAACAGACGACGTTGGTTTGGTTGGTTTGGTTGGTTGGTTGGTGGTGAATTCGACCCTGGCTAACAAGCCTGCAAACAAATATTGCAAAAAGCGTATTTTAAACACACACCTCAAAATATTTCATATATATTACCAAAACATATACCATCAAAACTACGACCCGCATGCCTGAATAACGGCGTGAACACTCTAATCTGGCCTATACTACGGAAAATAGTAGTATATAGGTGTAATACTAACTATGCCCTCCTGCGGTGGATCCTCTCCAGCTTCCAGCAGCAGCACCATGCCAGGTAGCCGCGCCGCCAGCGCCGCGCCCGCCGTCCCTCCGCCGACCACGATGAAGTAATACTAACTATGCTCTCCTGCGGTGGATCCCCTCCAGCCTCCAGTAGCAGCACCACACCAGGTAGCCGCGCCGCCAGCGCCGCGCCCGCCATCCCTCCGCCGACCACGATGAAGTAATACTAACTATGCTCTCCTGCGGTGGGTCCCCTCCAGCCTCCAGCAGCAGCACCACGCCAGGTAGCCGCGCCGCCAGCGCCGCGCCCGCCGTCCCTCCGCCGACCACGATGAAGTAATACTAACTATGCTCTCCTGCGGTGGATCCCCTCCAGCCTCCAGTAGCAGCACCACACCAGGTAGCCGCGCCGCCAGCGCCGCGCCCGCCATCCCTCCGCCGACCACGATGAAGTAATACTAACTATGCTCTCCTGCGGTGGGTCCCCTCCAGCCTCCAGCAGCAGCACCACGCCAGGTAGCCGCGCCGCCAGCGCCGCGCCCGCCGTCCCTCTGCCGACCACGATGAAGTAATACTAACTATGCTCTCCTGCGGTGGATCCCCTCCAGCCTCCAGTAGCAGCACCACACCAGGTAGCCGCGCCGCCAGCGCCGCGCCCGCCATCCCTCCGCCGACCACGATGAAGTAATACTAACTATGCTCTCCTGCGGTGGGTCCCCTCCAGCCTCCAGCAGCAGCACCACGCCAGGTAGCCGCGCCGCCAGCGCCGCGCCCGCCGTCCCTCCGCCGACCACGATGAAGTAATACTAACTATGCTCTCCTGCGGTGGGTCCCCTCCAGCCTCCAGCAGCAGCACCACGCCAGGTAGCCGCGCCGCCAGCGCCGCGCCCGCCGTCCCTCCGCCGACCACGATGAAGTAATACTAACTATGCTCTCCTGCGGTGGATCCCCTCCAGCCTCCAGTAGCAGCACCACACCAGGTAGCCGCGCCGCCAGCGCCGCGCCCGCCGTCCCTCCGCCGACCACGATGAAGTAATACTAACTATGCTCTCCTGCGGTGGGTCCCCTCCAGCCTCCAGCAGCAGCACCACGCCAGGTAGCCGCGCGGCCAGCGCCGCGCCCGCCGTCCCTCCGCCGACCACGATGAAGTCCCATGTGGAACCGTCTGGAATATACCAGTAAACTTGTCATTAACTTTTGACTTTGAGGAGATTTTTTTTTACTGGAAGTATTTTATGTAAACGACATCCAACGTATTTAAAATAAATAAAATTGTAGGCAGAAAAAGGTGGAACAAAGAGTTGTTTGAGCTGTAAGCGTGGTCTAGTCCACATTCCACCTAAGAGAACTGTTATTTGAACATATTTTCATAGCAATTTGACGTTTATGGTGACATTTCCACACTCTCTCTAACCAAGCCTGTGTAACTGCAGAGCTAACTTTGGCCCGACTTAGGTTATGTCCAATTAAGATAATGAGTTAATGACCTTCATTCAATAGTCAAAAGTGCATTCATCGTGAACGTAACCTGTATGGCGATAACGTCCTGAACCACTACCACCAGTTTTGACATTGACAGATACGCTCGCGTCTAAGTAACTTACTTTCTATGCATCTCGCTCGTACTCGCATATTAGTGCAAGCGAGATGTATAGAAAGTAATTTACGTAGACGCGAGCGTATCTGTCAATGTCAAAACTGGTGGTAGCCGTACTGTTCGACTCGGTAAATGCGTTTAGTATTAGACAGACGATGTAGAAATATCGCAATATATATTTTCCTTGAACCCAGGCAACCAAGCTTAAGCTGTAGGATAGTAATTTTAAGTAGGGTGTCCTTCTGAATCCCTAACAACGTTTGTCCTAAAGTCACTTGCCCTAACTGGTTTGTCCTAATGGGCACATGCCCTAACGATCAATTGTCATAACGATTATTTTCCATAATGTAATGGTTAGCCTAAGACTCATTTGTCCTAAGCATTTGTACCATAACTATCAAGATCCCTAATGTTTTTTACCATATTCTTCGAAATCCCTAACAATGTTTGGCATAAAATAATATGCTCTAACTGTTTTGACCTAATGGCTATTATAACACTTTAAACTCTCGCGTTTTGTACACATATTTAATTACACAAACGGGTCTACCGCGATATAATTTCATTGTTTTTACCTTTAATTCCGACGTTTCAGCTGAGTTGCACCAGCTGTGGTCACGGAAAGACTGACGTCCCAACAAATGTCAACGGAGATATTAATAAAACACCACTAAACTACCCGAAATTAGTTTATAAAAATGTTCGGGGTAGACAAAGAAATTGCAGCTACCCGTTAAAGTTTAATGTTTATTGTCCACGGCACGACACGCAACACTCACAGTATCCGTACACTGGTCCGAAGATATATCCGCTGGTTTCAACATTTGAATCACTGGTCCCCAAGTAGACGATAATTTGTACCCGTCCTCACGATTGAAATTTTTAGGGTGTTTTTTAATTTCAATCGCCTCTCTCACGATCCGCGGATAATAGTGTCGCTCGTTGGAGAGGACTTTGGGTTTATGTTTGGGTAATGGCTATTGCCCTAATTATCAATTGTCATAACAGTTACTTTTCCTATTGATCAATTATCATAACAATTACTTTCCATAATGAATGGTAACGAACTGTTGCCACAAAAGTGGGTTAGGTTAGGTTAGAACTGTGACCCTCGCAAAAACGAACTGCTGCCACAAAAGTGAGTTAGGTTAGGTTAGAACTGCAACCATTGTAAAAACGAACTGCTGTTAAAACTAGGTTAGGTTAGAAATACGATCCTTGCAAAAACGAACTGCTGCCACAAAAGTGGGTTAGGTTAGGTTAGAACTGCGATCCTTGCAAAAACGAACTGTTGCCACAAAAGTGAGTTAGGTTAGGTTAGAACTGTGATCCTCGCAAAAACGAACTGCTGCCACGAAAGTGGGTTAGGTTAGGTTAGAACTGTGATCCTCACAAAAACGAACTACTGCCACAAAAGTGGGTTAGTTTAGGTTAGAACTGCGACCATTGTAAAAACGAAACGAAATAGGGAAATCAAAATTAGGGCATACGAGTTTTAGGTCAAGCAACGATAGGCTAAGTAAAATTAGGTAAAATGATGGTAAGGATATATAATTTTTAGGCCTAACAATAATTAGGCAAAAAAATAATTATGCTACATAACATTAGGATAAATACTCAATATGTAAGTAAGTAAGTAAGTAAGTAAGTAATCATTTATTGTCAGATTGTGCAATGTCAGTATACAGATGTTACAATATTATTTGATTAGAGAGTGTCACAATCAACCGGTTTACGGTATACAATGTCCTTATTCCTAAAATACATATAGTACAGATCAAATAACCTTAAGATTAAACTAAAAAATGTCTAAGGTACAAAATCCATATAATATAAAAAAAAACTATTCAACCCTACAATCATAATATTATAAAGCAACATTATTGTTGTATGGAAAGTGCCATTAGGGAAAAACATATTAGGACAAAAAAAATCGGCCATTCGATAATAGGGAAACCAAAATTAGGGTATACGAGTGTTAGGACAACTGATCATTATGAATAACAATATTAGGGAATACAAAAATAGGAGAAAAGACTTTAGGGATTCAGATATAGATCCTTTTAAGTATTACAATATTATAGGTATTCACTGTGGACAGTAGCGTCCGGCAACCACGCCTCTCGCACCAGACATTACCTATGCAATGCGGGCCGCTACCACCGCCGAGACCACGCCGCCGCCGCCTCCCGCGCACGCCGACATTGCTAAACAGAGTGTTGTACTCACTGTGGACAGTAGCGTCCGGTAACCACTCCTCCCGCACCAGACACTGCGAGGCAGCGAAGAAATGCAACGCCGCTGCCACCGCTGAATCTACGCCGCCGCCGCCGCCGCCGCCGCACGCCGACATCGCTGCATTAAGGATGACTCACGTTAGACCGGGCCGTGTCCGGGCCGGAGCTTCCGGCGCTTACTTTCCTATGACATGACAGGGGATCACGTGATGCTTTCCATAGAAAATGATGCGCCGGAAGCTCCGTCCCGGACACGGCCCGGTCTAACGTGAGTCATCCCGTACAATTATTGTATTGTTACTTATAAAGACTCGCTACGGAAATATTTAATAGCAACCACCTTGATAGGACGCTACTTCTGAGAATGTATATATATATTCTTAATGCCCTAAATAAGCCTTCATGCCTTACGAGGGTCGCACTGAAAGATTCGGGAATGGGACACTTAGAAATAACATAATAGAAACAGGCATATAATTTATAAAAATGTAACTCTTTATAAAACTTTTAAGGTATATTCCATTTGGTTGTCATTTGTATTTAAGAATTACTGGCAATTTGAAAATTGTATGTCGAACATTATTTGAATTTTTGGCCAAGTGATTTTTCGGATCATATTTTTAAACGGTTTTCAATATGCCCTCAGCGAACAAATAAAAGTTACAATGGGCTTCTGTTATTTTTTTATGAACTAGAGTTCATCGTACGCTCGTTTGCAGTTAAAATTAAATATGAAAGTCACTTTCATTTTATCCCATGGGTGATCTTAAAGAAGCATGTCATTCCAAAGCGACGTCAAAAATTAAAATCGCATTTGTGCTGTTAATTAAAAAGACTGCCAAAAAAGTTGCATATCGGCAGATTTCGACATTCCTAAATATTCATATGACAACAGTAAAAAAATCTTTTATATATATATATATATATGTAAAAAAACTTCAATTCCGTTGGCTACTCCACGAATTTCATACAAAACCACTAAGGCCCCAAAATCGCCATACAAAAAGGACTTTGGGATTATGAGCCGTGTGCATTACAGAATGATTACTTTCAAAAGAAAATTTATATGCGTGGTCAGTTTGAGTTTAAGTATGTATTAAAATAAAGATTGACCGTCTAGATGCGACAGTTTTCTCTATTCCCGACATTTTCAGTGCAACCCTCGTATTAAGTCCTATCGTACTCTTGTTATGTGCAATAAAGTTAAAATAGGTGTAAGTACCTATATTACTTAGGTACAGTCGACGTCAAAAATATATTTACACTTTTGCACCTTACTCCTTTGTAATAAGGCAAAAAGTGTAAACATATCTTTGGCGTCGACTGTACAACAAAAACTAAAAATAAGTAAATACTAAATGTGTAAATGCTGAAGAGTGAAGTTACTTACACTTGTGGTTTTGACGGTTTTCTTGTGTATTTTCGATCGTATTTCGTTTCCACTAAAACTAAGCCGGATACAGATCCACACGATATGTTATTTAATGTATTATGTTATTTAGAAATGAAGAATTATGTCAACACACCATTAACTAACTACAAGCACTAAGTGAGTTGGAGATCTCTTCGACTCGTTTTGAAAGCAATGTATACATTATCGTCATCAACACGTCAGTGATAACATACAATATTCATAACATAACACTTGATAACACGTTAAGGGCTTGTGCACAAATCACGCGAGGTTCGATAGGGGGGTAGGGTGTCACGAAAAAATTACGACAGATCACGTTGGGGTAGGGGGGTATAAGGAGACCTCACGTGTAACTATGTGTGTATTTTTCTACAGTGAACGAAACAAAAAAAAACTACCACATGAGTAGATACTTTTTCTCGGTTGCGTTAAACATAACATAAATCTTTACTCAGCAGTTCCGCACTTCAAAATAGCTGGTTTATCGAACGAGCGAGTGAAGCGAACGAAGTTCTTACATTCGACTTGGGACACGCGGCTGGCTAGGGGCACGTCCCGGCATTTCGATGTTTTTAAGCTGAACTATCAGGGGATAGTTTGATACTCAAGAACTTAAGTAAATTTGTTCTAATTTAAATGAAATTGGGTAAACGTGTAGTTAAGGGCATTATATTTTAGTCATTAAATTATGAGCAGGCTCGATCAAGGGGTTATTGAGCTAGAAGAGCTTAGAAGGCTAAAAAGCTATTTGTGAGGGGTCTTGCTATTCTGGTCATCTTTTTGCAAGAAAGTATGGTCGAGTTTGGTATCAAATGAAAGTGCTCGGCTTGCACTTTTATAATATCGTTTTTAAATTTACCATTTTGAAATAATTAGCAAGATAAAAATAAACATAATATAGGTATTTGACATTTGACAGGAAATATTTCGGCTTACCACAGATACAGTATCAGTTAAGGGCTCCACAGACCTTGTAATATATCCACGCGATTTTTGATCTATTGCCGCCTATAGTAGGACATAAAATAGTAGAAATTAAATAAAATGGAGCTCGAAATACTATAGTCAGTCAAACAAGTTTGTCAGTAGAAAAAGGCGCGATATTCAAATTTTCTATGGGACGATAACCCTTCGCGCCTACATTTTCAGCCGCTTTTTTCTACTGACGGAAATGGCTTGACAGACTATAAATTGTTGCCATGTGTAAGCATTTGACGTCAAAAATGTGACAGCTCCGTAGAAAGTGGCGCCCTCATTTATTTATTAACCGACTTCCAAATCTCAAAAGCAGGAGATTCGATTGTGCTTTTTTTATGTTTGTTACCCCATATCTCCGTTATTACTGGACCGATTTTGAAAATAATTTTTTTGATTGTATGTATATGCATACAGATTGGTCCCATTTTTGTCAAAAGCCAATTCTGATGATGGGATCCATGAGGAATAGAGGGAACTCCTCAAATCTTAAAGGCATACATATAGTGATGTATGTGTTTTACCAACAAATCAAGCATATACATTCAAAAAAATGATTTTGGTGAAGTGGAACTGCTGATGATGATCAGAACGGAACTCTTCAACGAAGCATAGTTCACGTTTTGCGATTTGTCCTCTTCGTTATGTTTGTTAAGCAAGTTAAGTTTTTAAGCCACATTTTTGTCAAGCTCGAGTTCTGATGATGGGATCCACGAGGAATCGAGGGAACTCCTCTAATCTTAAAGGCTGTATAGAGATTTTTGTATTTTCATCAGAAAATCAAGTATTTTCATTAAAAACTGTCGCATTTGATGAAGTGGAACTGCTGATGATGATCAGAACGGAACTCTTCAACGACGTATAGTTCACATTTGGCGATTTGTCCTCTTCGTTATGTTTGTTAAGCAAGTTAAGTTTTTAAGCCACATCTTGTCAAGCTCGAGGTCTGATGATGGTATCCATGAGGAATCGAGGGAACTCCTCAAATCTTAAAGGCATTCAAGAATTTACATTAAAAACTGTCGCATTTGATGAAGTGGAACTGCTGATGATGATCAGAACAGAACTCTTCGATGACTACACGTTTGGCGATTTCGAATTTCGATTTTGACGGAGCTGGCCCTGGAGCCAGACCTGACCCGGATCCGGGCTCTTATCTGGACCTGAACCCGGACCTGGACCCGGACTTGGACCTGGACTAGGACCTGGACCAAGACCTCGACCTGGACCTGGTCCTGGATCCGGAACTGGACCCGGACCCGGACTCGGACCCGGACTCGGACCCGGACTCGGACCTTGACCCGGAAAACCACTGATACCTAAACTAAATCAACCACTATGATTACCTACCATAAAATGTAGGTATAAAGTATGATGATGCCAAACTTACGAACTGCAATCCTCACAGAACCGAACTGCTATCAGAGAAATGGGTTCGTTAGGCTAAAACTGCGACCCTTACAGAAACGAAATGCTACTAGAAAAGTGGGTGGTTTTACCTCCTTTTCTACATAGTGCACCATCTATGTACAATAATCTTTCACCGGTCCCGGTTCTTTTTTCTTAAAAATTATTTTCTGCTATTTTATGTCGCACTATAAGTACGAGTAAGTAGGTGCAACAAAGTCAATCGCTCTATATAATTATTGGCAAACCGCGAGTTCTCAGTTCGGGGCGAACTACTAGTTTTATGAAATTTTGGAGCGCGTGGCCTTGACCGGTCGGATGGAAACATTAAAAAAAATACACGTGAGGTTATGTGGTGGAGGGGGGTAGCCAAAAACCTCACCAAATATCACCAAGGGGGAGGTGGGTTGAAAAGTAGCCGAAAACACCTCGCGTGACTTGTGCACTAACTTGTGACTTGTGGACCGGACTATTACGGTACCAGCTTAGTGTGGCCCTCGATTTAAAAAATGAATAAAAAAATCTGTTAAGGCATTCAGAAGTTAAGGTGGAATAAAGAAACTCACATACATACAAACATGAACGCTGAAAACAATACCTACACTCTTTTTGTTTGGGCAGTCGTGTAATTAATTAGTTTCAGATTATTTTTATCCATAAGTGAATCAATAAACGCGCAACACTTAACGCAGATGTCGCTGCAATCGTAAAACATGTCATTAGATATTGCTAAATACAAAGAAACATAAACCACAGACTAATACGAGTACATACTTATTTGCACCTTATTTGGGTCCGTTACAGTAGGAATAAATCATAATTAGTGGAGGTTTAACCTTATTAAAACACTGCACACATTTTATAAAAACATATTTTGGAAAAATTCATCGATACCTACTCGATACAATATACCCACAATCCTGTTTAATTATAACGGTTTCCAGATACAGCCCGCTGCCGCTCACAGAAACACAGACGAAAAGACGGATGGACAGTGGAGACTTACAATAGTAATTAGATTAATTAGTATATATACGGTTTTGTTTGATACCCTTCAAAAACGGATATACATTTCCTTCAATTTAAAATTAGCTAGGTTTGTATATCTATATAAGTCTGTATCTCTACCTTTAAGCTTGATTGAGTATAAATCGTATCGTGAATAAATATTAGGTCAACTCATTAGGCTATCAGCACTCGATTGCAGAGATAATTAGATTGTTGTCAGTCCAACTATCCCGTAGTTTGAGGGTTCCGTATGATACCTAGTACCAGACAGGAGTCAGTCAAACCAGAGGTCAAACTAAAAGAATTACTGGCACCGTAACATGTACAGTCACCTGCAATAATATGTTACTCTTCGAAGGCCGCAAAAATATGTGACTCGCTCTTATGGCTTCACGAATAAGATCGTGTCAGATATTTTTGCGGCCTTCATTGTGTAACATATAATTGCAGGTGACTGTACCTACTTATAAGTGAAGTATAACTTAAAAGTAAGTATGTATATGTATTATGGGCAATTAAGCTATTATTTCTCATATTGAGTACCTAAATAACTAGTACCTACTATTGTAACTAACAACTATGGACTTGTCCCCGAAATAAACTTATTTTATTTTCTAAAAATTAAACAATGACCTTGCAAAACCAAAACAATACAAAATCAAAACAATCTTTACCTTAACGAACGTCGCGCGAGCACCTGTCAGATAGCGACTATCGACGAGACTACCGAAAACGATAGATTTTATAGGTATAAAGATCATCATACGCGATGCGTCATACTCGCGATAATATAGGTACGTGACCGTATTTACAAAAATACGATAGAAAATAATTATGCACTACATATGTAGGTACCTAAGTGTTTTCTATGTATACTTACGTAATATTAGAGCTGGTATTTTAATCCAAATGAGCATGAGAAATGAAAAGTTTATACAGTGGAAACTGGATAAGTGGAACCTGGGTTAGTGGAAAACCTCTTTAAGTGGACCCAAGTTCTCGGTTCCAGTCCCTTGGCAACGAATTACCTCTATAAGTGGAATTTTGGGACCTCTATAAGTGGAATCCATTTTTTCGAAAATTTCTTATTTTTACCTCTGTAACTGGAAGCAGCCGTCTCCGAAACCTCTATGAGTGGAATAGCTCGGCGTTATAAAATTTGTATTTTTAATAAACCGTCACAAGGAGGGTAGTTTGTTTCGTTAACATTATGGTTCGTGTTTTAACTACGTATTTTGTATGAGATCACACATCGTTCAGTTTTTTTTGCATTAAAGTACAATCGGTACATTGATTTATTTAACCATACCTACTGGTTTCTCTTGCATAAATAAATATTAGGAGTGATTTTGTTTTTGTAATTTTGAAAATTGTATACGAGTAGGTACTGTGGATTATTTACAGTATTGCTTTTTTTAAAGTCAGGATTACATACCTATTTTTGTTAATACATACATATCTACATACATATTTAATAAAAGATGATTATTTAAGTCTTGATCATACCATACGTGACCTCTATAAGCGACATTATTAGCATCCACAACCTCTGTTAGCGAGAGCCTCTGTAAGTGAGAAAATGTTTTATTTCAACCTGGTTTAGTGGAAAACTGGATAAATGGAAAACCTGGATAAGCGGAACTAAACAGCCAGTCCCTTGCGATTCCACTTATCCAGTTTCCACTGTAACGGCCTCCGTAACCTACAGTCAGCAGCAGTACGGTTACCATCAGTTTGTCACTGACATAAACGCCGTCGAGAACGTAATTTACTTTCTATACATCCCGTTTGCACTAATATGCGAGTGCGAGCGAGATGTATAGAAAGTAAATTACGTTCTCGACGGCGTTTATGTCAGTGACAAACTGATGGTAACCGTACAGAAGTTGCAAAGCGGGCGAGGTGTTCAAAATGACTTTGACACGCTCTCGTCCGCTTAGCAACTTCTGCTGCCAGTATCACTTAGTTGATGGCGGCCTTGTCTACGAAGCTGGAGTCTCTGGGTTCGAATCCTGATGGGCCGACTGATAATGCCGTACCTACTATAGGACAGAGCAGAGCACGTGGTACTTCAGTTTGACCGATATATATGCAGAACAGAGTGGAAAGATAGTGACCCTTATCAATCAATGCTGATAGTGATATGATAACAATACATAATGGCCCAGATGCGATTGTGCAATTCAAGTGCACTTTATTTCCATTTGGAATATTCATATCAATTTCCTCCTCTGTGGTCGCTCCCTCATGACTGAGGATCGTGGTCATCGGTCGGTGGATGTAGATGTGGATGGTTTTTGTGATCTGCCTCCTCAATTAATCCTCTACTCCTCAGCTCTGATCAATCAGTCTGCTTATCAATTTAGGCACATAGTAAATAACAGTAAATTAATAAAAAAAAATTTTTTGACTGGAACATTGTGGTTAAATAAAAAAATATAGAAGATGCCATTAAAACTTATATATGTCATCAGCACAGCCTCCCAAGGCCCAAGGTCCTACCTAAAGTGCTTATTCAGTTCGATGAAATTTAGATCATATTCAATTGGAAAAGAGTCGCATTTGTTTTGTTTCGTTCAATTTTTCAAACAAAACCAAAATCAACTCTATTCCCTTCACTAAAGGTTCAAAGTTCTGTGGCGAATTGTGGGTTTTTCATTTGTATGGCTGGGCCTTAGGAGGATAGGTACTAAATAAATAAATAAAATAACAGCCTAATACTCAACAGCTGAGCAATGAAAACGGCTAATTTAATTGGGAAATTCTGTCTCTTCTCCCTCGCGTTATCCCGGCATTTTGCCACGGCTCATGGGAGCCTGGGGTCCCATTGGTCCCAAGAATTGACGTATCTAGTTTTAACGAAAGCGAATGCCATCTGACCTTCCAACCCAGAGGAGAAACTAGGCCTTATTGGAATTAGTCCGGTTTCCTCACGATGTTTTCCTTCACCGAAAAGTAGTAGGTATACATATCAAATGATAGTTCCGAAAAACTCATTGGTACGAGCCGGGGTTCGAACCCGCGACCTCCGGATTGAAAGTCGCACGCTCTTACCGCTAGGCCACCAACGCTTACCAGATTATATTGCTGTGAAGTGCGAAAATAAAACAGCCAAATTATACAAAATTAATAAACTATTTAATTGGTAACTTCAATAAATGCTCAGAAAATTAACAATAAATAATATATTATATCCGGCTTTATTTCTAGTGTAAATAGGTAATAGACATTACATTGATTTGGGAGTATTTGTCCTTAAACTAAATTATGTCGCACTTTCAGTCTGTGTTGTTGGATTTCTGAAACAAAAAGATAATGTTTTGAATAAGTAGGCGAAACATCACTAGGGTTAGGGTCAGTTGCACCAAACTGTTCGTATCGTTAAAGAGTTCGCTAAATTTTCATGTATGGAAAGTTTCATAGTGGCGCGCCGGGGCGCGCCGGCTGACGTTGATCAGTCTGTCAAATGTGGTTGGTGCAACTGGCCCTTAATGCGGGTAAGAGTGTTTGGTCGTCACATTGGGGCCTGTTTACATATTGATTAGGGCCGGTACATATACTTACTTTACTCTTTGGCCGGTACAGATAGACTGCATCGTCTATATCGGCCTTTAGTTCTTATTGCGAATTTATACTTTTGCCACTTGCTACTTACGTTTGCAATGTGAATGCCAGCCACACTTACCCTGCAACCACACTTATCCCATTGACATATGTATATCTAAGGACTGGCCTTACGGGTAATAAGAATGGGGCCAAATCCGTCGATGGGAAATTCCGCACATGAGCGTGTTTTTCAAATAACTGTAATATAAAAATGCGTCATTTACGTACGGGATTTCTCGCAGACGGATTTGGCCGCATCGACCTTGAGACTAAGCGTATGCTGAGACGCAGGCGAGGCAGTTCACGGAGCGCAGCGCAGAGTAGTTTTTATGAAGTATAGAACGTCCTTTAGCTACGCACACTGCAGCGCAAGGACGTTCCATACTTTACAAAATCTGCTCTGCGCTGCGTTCCGTGAAGTAGCTGCGTAGTTAGCCTAATGCGTGGTAGCTGTGTGAGGCACTCACATGGCACAGGGCGAAGTGTCCCAGCAGTATGGGTCCCTGTGCTCGTGCGCCGGCGCGGCAGCTCACCGACGTCACGCGCCGACCCGCCAGCCGGGTGCTGTAGTACCTGCCACAAACAAACATAATATATCGCCATAGAATAAAAACCTGACACGAAAACATCGCTTCATTTAAAAATAATTCCATGGATTATTAACGTAATTATTATCAAATGGTTTCACTCACTTGAATTTTTAGTCGCTATTGGCGACATGTTTCGGGCCCGTCGGGGGTCCATTTTAAAATATGTCTCACGAAAGTTTAATATCGGTAATTATAATCATTTATTTAAATGTTACCTACATTTCTAAAAATGCCTACAAACATTTTACGTGACTCCAAAAACCGGACAAGTGCGAGTCGGACTCGCCCACCGAGGGTTCCGTACTTTTTAGTATTTGTTGTAATAGCGGCAACAGAAATACATCATCTGTGAAAATTTCAACTGTCTAGCTATCACGGTTCATGAGATACAGCCTCGTGACAGACAGATGGACAGTGGAGTCTTAGTAACAGGGTCCCGTTATTACCCTTTGGGTACGGAACCTTAAAAATGAACTGTCATAGAGACCAACATTTGACGCGAGATGTATAATGACTGGTATTTACAGTAAACAATAAAATACCTACAACTCACCTGACTTTCCACCCGTAAGCATTCTCCACCGACACGTAAAACCCGGGCTGGTTGAGCAGCAAATACCTCTGCAACGCCTTAAACTCCTCCCCGCCCACCGCCGACACTGCCACAGCGTTGTCAACTCCATGCTCCGTCACACTCGTCCCAGCTAACACAACTCGAGACTCACGCCAATCCTGATCCTTTACTGACAAAACTATATTTAGAAATACATCTTCGTGTTCAGGCAAAGTTTTAGTAACCACACAAGCTATTAAAGTATCGTCAATATTAAAATCACAATGGAATAAGCGAATAAGTTTAAATGGATTTATCATAAGACAGCCGCCCCCTGTGAAACTGTCTTCTAGAAATAGTTCGATACAAGAATCTTCTTCGATGCTTTGGAGTTGGTATCGCTTTGGGGGTATAGGTTTCGGTTCGTCGGTTGGGGGGCTTGGTAAAGGGGGAGGGAGGGGTGTGAGGGTGTAGCCGTGGGGTCCGAGGGTGGCGTTGGGCTGGTACTGCTGGTGTCGGAGATTGTACCACGGGACTGGGCCTAGGACCTGCAACGCAACAAATAATAAATAATCTATTAGATGATAAGTGTGGCCATGGACAAAGGAATATTAAGACGTGGCAATGAAAATTTGACAACTGGAATGACATTTATTTGTGCAGTAAAGGTAAAAATACTAACCTCACCGTAAAGCCTCCTCTTCCGTCCCAAACCAGTACAGAACGACGTACTGAAAGGCAGTGTTTTAGGCAGCTTAGTATTAAGAAACGGCCACACGCTGGTCCAAAACGCCCGCTCCCGTAGGGTATATGTGCGGAACCAGGAGTCAATGGGGTCCAAAGCCTCGTGGGTCCACGCGGGCGCGAATATGGCGAGGGATAACCCGTGCTTGTGGGCTACCTTTACTGCCTGGAAAGGAATATTTGGAAACGTAGGAAAAGGCAAATAAATCTTGGTCACATACTTATACTAAAGAGACGGTTCGTTTAGAACTTTAGACAATTTTAAAACTGTTTTAGTAACTATCCGAAACTTCAGATATAGCGATTGGAATAAAAATGTAGATTCTCAGGATAGCGGCCGAGTTTTTACAAATTTAACCTTTTTGTTGAATTTTGCTTTCAGCCGAATGACCTTTTCTCAGATATTTTTCAACACGATCTAATCAGAAACGAATAATTTCAAAGTGGCGGCCGGTGGTCCACGACTTTAACTATAAGTACATAAACACCTCTTGTGTGTTAAAGTGCTCCCGGCCAGGAAGTTTCGCCCACACATAAAAGTTGGTGAAAATACCGTCCACTCCACCACCGTTCTAAAAATGATGTAAAAAAAGTTCAAGATGGTGGCGGATTTATACATTTTTCACAAATCTAGCTAACCAAATCTTTATTAATATTTAATACCTATCTACAATTGGACTAACACGTTGAGTTTTAAGCCGAAAGTGGATTTTTGGTTTAGTGGAGTGGATATGAACGGGCCAAAAATGAAGAAACTTAAAATGGCGGCCAGCTTTATACAGTTTTTACCATATTATTTTACGAAAAGTAGGTGTTTACCTCCTGCGTGTTAAACTGCCCCCCGCCGAGGAAGTTCCTCCCCCACACGTCGACGCCCACGAACACGTCGCGGCGCCGCGCGCCCGCCGCCGCGCGCGCGCCGCGCACGTGGCGCGAGCTCCACGCGTAGTTGGTGAATATGCCGTCGCAAGCCTCGAAGAAGGCTCTGACATTGGTTTAAATTAGTTTTTAACTAGTTTTAACTACCGCAAGCCGGTAAGTCTGCCTTAGAGTAGGTAGTACTGCCAGTACTGGTGCATTGGCTTGGTCGGATGACGGATCAAAATATGAGGTTTTTTTTTTTTATATTCTCTCGTTTTATCTGCAATCAGTTAGACTATAAGCAGATTGGTTGAGTGCTTTATATCATGACGAGCGAGTCCTCCAGCGAGGGCTTCTGCTCATTTCGCTTTGACAATTTTGGATTGTCTATGTATGAGGGAAGATGTCTTTTCTTTTTAGTCTTTTATCATATCCCTTGTCTGTTAGTTTTGCTGCCAGGTCGTTTGGGTGGTGTCTTAATCTATGGTTGAAATATGAGGTTGCCAGCTAACTGACACTCTTGATATAGTGTAGTGCTGTTTGTTTTTAATAGAAACTCTAGATATAGGTACTTTAAATTTAAATTTCAAAATTGCTATTAGTCTTTTCCCGTGAGCTTAGAACACATATGATATAATACTTACTTGTTCTTATCATTAAGAGTATTCTGCCAGGCCAGTTCCCCAGCCACGGTGACCGAGTCGTACCAGATGAGCTCCGAGTCCGGTATCTCGCTGTGCAGTAACGTGTGTAGGTAGCGCACAAACTCTACCAGCTCTGCTGGCTTCGTTATCTGCAAGATTAAGAAAGATAGAGAGTATGATTAAAATCAGGTTAAGTTTTAATTTATATTAATAAAAAAATCTACCAAAACAAACGGTCGCTCAACGAGCTATGGAGAGGGCTATGCTCGGAGTTTCTCTACGTGATCGAATCAGAAATGAGGAGATCCGTTGACGAACTAAAGTCACCGACATAGCCCACCGGATTAGCAAGCTGAAGTGGCAATGGGCAGGCCACATTGCACGCAGAGAAGATGGCCGATGGGGTCGAAAAGTGCTCGAGTGGAGACCACGGACTAGCAAGCGCAGCGTAGGACGTCCACCCACAAGATGGACAGACGATCTTGTTAAGGTCGCCGGAAGACGCTGGATGCATGTCGCTTCCAACCGGCACGTATGGAGGTCCAAGGGGGAGGCCTATGTTCAGCAGTGGACGTCTTATGGCTGAGATGATGATGATGATGATGAATAAAAAAATCTAATTATGTATGTATATTTAAATGTGTATCGCTTTTTAAAGTCTAAATGTGTATGTATAATAGATAAATAGGAATGTAACACCACACCATTGTATACCACATCTAATGGTAAATAAATATATTTTTATTTAGAAATATAAAATTGTAATTCAAATACATATCAATACCAGCTTATGTACAACCCACTGCTGGGCAAGTGGGCACAGGTTTAATTATAATACAAAAAAGGCTTCAATCCCACACTAGTTTGAATATTTAAAGTCAGAATAAAAGTACGCCAGTCGTAAAATTCGTAAATAGTTATCGCCGATCTAAAAATGTGAGTAAGGTAAATACGGATAAGTGTGGCTGCGGCATAAGCGTGGAGGGGCTTCACATTGGGGCCTGGTTACACATTCATTAATTAAGAATCACGGCAGGTAACATGAAAAACAATGGAGATATTAAATAAACTGACATAAATTACATTCAGTGGACATTCTCTTTCCTAAGACAAGTTGAGTTGTAATATTGACCTTGTTTTCCACATTGAGCAGGTACCCATCGAACTTCAGCGTCTTGGCGATGGCGACCAGGTTGCTGGCGAAGCCCTTCCACGCCTCCGGCTCTGACAGCAGCTCCTCCCAGATGTCGGCACCGTCGCCCCACTCTGTTATAACTGTGCCTGAAAATATTATATAATACGGATTAGGTAAGATAATTTTACGGTTGAACTCATGTTTCGGAAAGTCTAAGTCTTCCTTAAAAAAACGTAAATTTTATAATGAAAAAAATTAATTAAATTAATACTAATAATTATTAATTTAATTTAAAAAAGATTTTTTTATTATTTATTTATATAATATATTCGATTAAATATACCTAGATGTTACAAAAATTGTAAAAAAATTAAGTATTTCAAAAAAAATTCTTGATAAGTTTTAGGTAAGTTTTATTTTTTGATTTTCAGTTTATTTAATTTTAATTAATATTTAATTGTAATTTAAGTTTGGATTGTTATTTAATTTTAATTTGTATTTAATTTTTGATATGTAATTTAATTTAATTTATTAAAATTTTGACAAATTGTGTAGTTTTTAAATAAAGGAATTGTATTTGCAAACAAAAAATAGATATCTTTTCTACCTTGTCAATTTAGAGTCTCATTAGTAAAGATATAACAATAATCACCAATAACTTTGACTCCATGAGCATGCCCCACGTTGATCCAGCCCAGCGGCGGCACCGTGACAAAATGGTGGCTGAAGTAGCAGAATATGTCCACCGCCGCCCAGTTGTAGAATGTGTACGCCTCGTAGTTGCCCGTACCATCAATATTGCTACAAAAACAATTTCAAGTAGAATATGATTCATTAACACCCCACAAATGACATATTTAATAGTATTACCTTTGTATAGAATAAATTGCAAATTAAATTGTATCCTGTGTGAGAAACTGCAGTCTGAACTAAATAGGTGTAAGGTTGATCAAAAGGCTGTCTATAAAGGAAGACTCTTACGTCGCTTTTAATTCTCGCATTTGTACCATCACTAGGATTGCCAACCGTACTATATTATATAGTATTGTACTATATTTTGGCTCTCTGTACTATATACTTTTGGAAAAATATATAGTACGCTAAAATACTATATTTCCAATTAATCGTATATTACACTCATGTTTAGTATTTTATCTAAATGTACTATATTTTTGATGCCTTATTCTGGAAAATACTATATTCCACCAAAAAAAAGTTGGCAACCCTAATCATCACCCACACTCTTAACTGTCCATTGGTGGGCCTTATGCCTTTTGTAATAAGGTCCACCGATGGACAGTTCGGTTAAAAATACACATACTCCACTAACAGGTCAGCAGAGCAGAAGGAGTGCAGCTCTTCCTTTCAGACTGTGTCTGGTCGACATTCTGAATACAAATAGTAGAGTTATTGCCCTATCACGGTCTTCCCAGCAATCAATTTTATACGCCGCTCTTCTCCACATTGATCTTAATATAATAAAATATCTTGAACAATAATTACCAATCATCATGGTACCCATTGGCCATGTCGTGACACACCAAAGTCTTGGGCAAGGTTTTCCTCCTATGTCTCTTAACATCTTGCTTGTCCAGGTCAAAGTGGCAGAACGCCTCCGGTCGCTCCGGCTCTACCTCATGATCTGACCCCTCATTTTGCCGTACAATATCCAAATTTCGTATGACAACATTACTATGCGGCCGCAAATCTATACAGAGCGATCTCCATGCCGGGGGGTTGTTCAAAAACTCTGAGACGTCGCTTAGGGACTTAAGCGGATTGCAGACTATAATTTCTTCCTTATACTGGCGTGCAGCAGGCCTAGGGCGGCTGGGGGATCTGGAACGAGCTCCGTCTCGTGAATCTGAAGATATGGCACTCATTTTAGACGTTCTTATAAACAGTTTTGTTGGCACTTAATTATACACGACATCTAAACTTAGCACTTATTATAACTTTATTTATTATCGTGTTTTTATGCGTTATATTATAATTTTAATTAATAAAATGCATTGTTTATCACTGCAGTAAACATTTTACACTGGCTTCTGACAGTGACAGGTGACAGACCGGCTCCACAGACAGTAGTATTGTCACTGTTGACAATTGGGCTTGCCGTTCCAAATCAACTAACTATAAATAAATATGTAAACAAATTAGGTTAGTTGATAAGTGGAGCAATTAATAAGCTCATCGGAAATGACTCAATAAAATGCATCGTTATCAGCATGATTGTTGCACTGACCTAGTTAATAAGTAGAGTGGGTTTATTTGAAGGTGAACACGCGTGCTACTCTATATGCTCAAACGCACTGGCTACTTGCGCAAATTTATGCGTCACTTTAATTTGCAACATTAATAATACAGTAAAATTAATTAAAATTATACATTTTGCGTTTGCGTCAAATCCGGTAGTTCTGATTTTTTGCAGACTTGTTTATGATGTTGGCATTGTTGGCCCAATGAATAATCCAAGTTTGTGACCTCGAGCGCCGAACGCAACTTTGTCAAAAATCGAATAAACCGCAATTTTTTTTAGATTTGGGCGATTATAACCCTAAAGTACTAGTTTTTGATAGTAACTTCATAGGACGTTTTATAGTAGCCTAAATTTGCTACAATAAGGCACTAGAATTGTCTCTGTACATCTAATATTTTTCGAGATAGAGCCTTTCAAAATGTATAATTTTTTCGAACTTGTATTCGTAGACTAAGTAAGTGCAGTGAGTATACATACACTTTTATCTCAAGCGATGCCGGTTGGCACAATTGTTTCTTTTTTAGGGTTCCGTACCTCAAAAGGAACAAAATGGGGGTAGGCTGTATCAGGGACACAGCCGCAATGGTTTACGTGAACGTGGTGAGGACAGCTATTGCAAAGGCTGACTACTAGGGCCGCAGGTCCGAATCGTCCTGGTGGTTAGTACTAAAACGCGGAACAATAGTACAATATAAGTGTCCCAATGCGAAGGTCGAACGCCGAGCTCCGCGTGACGCCGAAGGCCCTAGCGTCCGAGAGGTTAACTTACATTCTACCACAAAAGTGCATCAGTTTAAAGGCGTATCCAGATTAGTCAATTTTTCGCCAATCTGATTAAATTGCCCTCTGTACGTGCGTTTGTTTATGGTTCTAAAATTGGTGATTAAATTGTGTACGTGTGGACGCTAGATGAAATGGCGCCAATTATTTTCCTGATCAAATCGACCGATTTGATCAGGCCTGTCTGAATACCACTTAAGGCTTCTACAGACGTTGCAACAAATGGCATGCGATTTTAGATAATTACCGGCTGACTAATAGGACAAAGAATTCAATAGATCGATTAAAAGCTGCAATGTATTGCTATTCGCATGTGATTATCGCATATGACGCCTTTACTCAGTAATAGTAAACACCATTCACATCTATCTACGAGTGTGCCCACTAAGTACCTACCAAAGACCATTTTAAGTTGGCAGTGATTTTGATAGGACAGACTGTACAAGTGTTATTTTAAACGTCGAACTTCTATGATATTATGATGTTTAAAATAACACTTGCACAGTCTGTGTCTGTGCTATCAAAATCGCTGCCAACTTAGCTTGGTATAACTTTACCTACATAGTATTCTTGCTGTTGTTCGCTGTGGCTTGCTAGCATAAAAACTGTCACAATTAAATGAATGGAATAATTTGTTGCGGCTTGAAATTTCTCACGGAAATACCCTATTTAATTAGATAACGATACAAATAATGGTTTTAACTTGTAAACCATAAAAACACGAGGGAATGCGAGTGTTTCCGAGTTAAATATAAACACTCGCAGTCTTTGTATGTCACACAATTGTTCTAATGTATTATGAAAAAAAATAACAAATAAAAATGATAATCAGATGTTGATGTTGATGATGATGGTCGCAAGTTCTAGTCCTGCCGGAGGAGTAAATTTTTCCATTTTACCTTGAATTTGAAAAATGATGATGTCAATGTCAGTGATACTAACAATTTCCTATCTTGTCCCATCGATTAATTGTCGCAATGTATTGCAAATTGCATGCGATAATTGGTGACATTTGGAGGGATAATTATGCGCGCTAGAAAGGGGTAATTTGTGTCGGTACGTTAGTTACTGATTTTTAAAAAGCGTTTTTCAATTAAAATACATGTCAAGATCGCTTACCTTCTTTCAAGTTCTTTCTAATGCTAATAAAAACGACTATAACAGGTCTTGATTTAAGGAAACACCATTAGAACCAAGGCGAGACGCATCAAGTACCATCCTAAGCTTGGATGTAGTTGTGTCCTCTCTGATGACAGCATGATGTGGAATATGAACTGCATCTGGATTGTTCTGTTCTGTAGGATAGGAACCTTTTCCAGGTGTTAGAATTAGAACGTATTCGGATTCAATATAAATTTCCTCATTAAAATCAAATATGTATAAAATGTGCCTTGCTCGAGACTTTGTTCACAATTTAGCAATAAGCTGAAAAACTTTTTTATATCATAAAAAAGGAGGCAAACCAAGCAAGGTAATTTTTGAGTGATCATGTCATTATCTGATTAGACTGATGTGATGACGTCAGTGACGTTGATTTTAGCGATATACAAATGTCTGAGTTGCTGGTGATAGTGACGAGGGATAAGATAATTGATATTTTTCATTCGCATGTAGTGTTAAATGTTATGATCAGCGACTATTACTCTGTGAACCAATATGTGAACTGTGTCAAGTGTCCAATAAATGTATAATGATTCCCCCTTAAACCGATAACTAACCAGCTGATAGTATTTACTTTATACATTCGACTGCTAGTAGTGATAGTGTTTACACGCATCAATCATGGTGTATAACGTTCTGTAGAAATTATGGTGTCTTACAATGTGGTGCTGTACGCAGCGCGTGGAATTAACCGGAAGCCCAAGCCAAACAAATAGTATTTAACGTATATAGTTTCTAAAAGTTTAAAATTTTGACGATAAATGTATTTACACAGCAATTTAATGTATGGCCGCATCATAAGTCACTGCACCCACATGGACGCTTTTCTATTTCGCCCTATGGTTGACTGGTAGAGAATGCCTATAGCGGCATTAATTCCGCCTGTTGTACTTTTTGTATGTGCACTAAAGTTATAAATAAATAAATAAGTGTATGATTATTAATAATTTTAGTATGATGGGTATAAAAAGATTAATGATTTGATATTAAGTAGTTTTAAAGGTACGATTATTTTAAATAGCTATAATTCTTTTTGAGAATAATGGCTGTGAAAAATGATAAATACAGTAATAATTAATTACGAAATTAGAAAAAATATTGAACTACTAGATTTGAATCACATGTTGATAGCTACTTAGCAGATTTACATTTAATGTAGTTTAATTAATAAATTTAAAATTTAAACAATGCAACATTTGTGCCATATCTGTAGGTGCCTCCAAAAGAAATTAATAAAAATCATTTTGTTTATAATCCTTCTACTTGTTTCTATTGACTTCTTTCGCGTATATGGATGTTTCAATTACTTACATATATCTGAGGATGCTATAAATTCAGTGCTGTATAAGGCAGTAAATCCAAGTATATTAAATAAAGACAGACCTAACTGTACATATAATCAAGTTCTAAAAAGTAAAGAATCTATTCACGCTTGGGTGGTGCGAAGAAATTACGATGACTTTGATGCAGAAGGTATAGCAGATGGAGAATATTCACCGGAGCACTGCAACCCACTCTTCAGTGTGGCAATACTGGTCACATACAGAAACAGACAGAACCATCTAGATATCTTCTTTCCATATATGCATAATTTTTTGAGGAAACAAAATATACATTATAAGTAAGTGTTTTTATAAATTTTGTATATACCTACAGTACCGTAAAATAGCCTATCTATATTATTGGGTCCTTGCAAAGCTTTTGATACAGTCTCTATCGATTTCATGCTTAAAATGCTTGAAGCGTAGGATGTGACTAGAGATGGGTAACTACCCGGGTAAATACCCGAGAGCGGGTATTTACCCGGTAAATACCCGATATTTACCTACCCGCGGGTATATACGCGGGTATTTTCGTTTTTCTTCTAAATTTGATGTGTTTTATGGTATGTGAGTATAAATAAGATTAATTTAAGTATTTTTTTATAATGTTACATAAAATGTATGTTCAAACTAATTACGAAAAGATTGCTATGAGGTGAAGTTCGATTTTAACATATCAGTCCAATTATGAAAATCGTGTAAAATCATTCCCTGGCTTCCGGAAATGTTTTAAAATGCTTTTAATATACATTAGAAAGATGAAAATAAAGAATACTTATGAATGATAATAAAAAAAAATTGTGCCTTATCCCAACTTGTGAAGCTTATAAGTCAAACACAGTTAGTGTTAGGACAAAAATGTATATAACCTTTTTTGTAGAAAATTATGTCTACTTTAGTTTGTACATACAACACTTTTCGATATGAATGACAGATTTCAAGAAATATGTAAAAGTTCACTTTTGCCCCCCTCCCCCCAACCACACCCCCCGCCGACCAAAGTTGGAATGTGTATTATCAACGTATAAGTACGATAATTTACTCAAGTCTAAAAAAAATACTCTTATGACGGCCTTTTTTAAATATTTATCAAAATTGTACTAAAAATTCCTTAGTTACAACTGCAACTGCAACTAAACCATTTCATTTTAAATGACACACAATAATTACAGCCATTAACTCGGTTTATATCTCCACTTTAACACAAATCGACATGTGCAACAAGAAATGAATCTACCCGTCCATTTGGGTAGATACGGGTAAATACCGGGTAGATGG
Organism: Cydia splendana; assembly: GCF_910591565.1. NCBI lineage: Eukaryota > Metazoa > Arthropoda > Insecta > Lepidoptera > Tortricidae > Cydia > Cydia splendana. The sequence continues at coordinate 566,547 of NC_085965.1, read as the reverse complement.
GTATTTACCGGGTATTTACCTGGGTGGGTAAATTGGATAAATACCCGCGACCCATCTCTAGATGTGACTGATGTGAGAGAGATGTTTTTTCTTTCCAGCGGTCATTTGCCAATATACAGTGCCTCAAGGCAGCATTTTGGCTCTTTCTTGAATACATTCAATATTAAGTTGTAGTAAGTTAAAACCAAGGTCCAGCATTGTCAATACTATTGCCTTGACATAAGGTTGTAATATTGTTTGGACAAATATTGCAAAGTATCTTTTTAAGTTTATGTCTACATTATTGTCTCTCTCTGCATCCTCTCTTTTTAAACATCACTACCATCTGCTTAACTATTGCAGGATATACTTAATTGAGCAGCAAGACGGCAACCCGTTTAACAAGGGTCTCCTGTACAACGTAGGCGCCCGCAAAGCTCTAACCGATGGCTTCCCTTGCCTCATTCTCCACGATATCGACCTTCTACCTCTAGACGCCTCCAACCTTTATGCCTGCACCACCGACCCTCGGCATTTTAGCGCGAGCATAGACAAGTTCAGATTCGTTTTGCTTTACGAATGGCTGATCGGCGGAGTGCTGTCTATTCGGACGGATCAGTATGTGGATTTGAACGGCTTCTCGAATAGATTTTTGAAATGGGGAGCGGAAGATGACGATTTGTATATGAGGATGGCGGAGCAGAATATCAAGGTTATCAGGTGAGTTGTTTCTTACCTATTCCTTCCTCGATTTTTATTCCGGACTATTGTCACAAATCAAATTGTTACAAATCTACGCGAAAATTGACTATTTCCTTCTGTTCTACAAAATGAATGGGTCTAAAAATACAAAAAAATACTTAGGTACTTATACATTACAAGAAAACCTATCTTACGCACAAAAATATTAAAAAGAAGTTTTTTATTAACTTGTGTTGCTTTATTATTCCCTAATCTATCCCTTGATAATATAAAAACGACTGAAAACATGAATTTCTAGATTCCCCCCTTCAATGTCCCGCTACACCATGCTGCGCCACCCACCAGCCGAGATGAACGGAGACCGCCGGAAGCTGCTAGTGACCAATCGCAACGAGACCTCCGCCGTACGTAAACAAGATGGACTCCGCGGCGCGCATGCGCACGTACGCAAGGTCAACCAGAGACTCTTCACGCATGTCGTTGTTCAAACATAGACCAGTTAGTGTCCCAATGTCCCACTACACGATGCTTCATCAGGCACAGTCTGAGGTCAACGAGGATCCTTAGAAACTGCTACTGACCAATGTCGGCGAGTCCACCGCCGTGCGCAACCAAGATGGCCTCCGCGCCAGCGCCAGGTTACAGTTGAAAAATCAAAAATACTCAAAATTTTCTCTTAAAAGTCTCATACTGGTTGATGCTTATGTGGTGTTAATATCATAACTGCCAATTCGCCAACCTTATTTTAAAGACATATGGCCCACTTAGGTAAGTGTTGTTATTTATTCTGTACACGGGCCTTTGATACGGGGTCCATTTTAAAAGTTATGCATATACACTACACTTTTTTTAGATAACTGTATAATTTTTATTCAGAATAACGCGCTCTTTCGATCCTAATAGGAGAAAAAAGTCTCCTGAGATTTTTATTTCGTTCCGTTACAATTTTTCATAGACACTTTGTATGATGGTATCATTGGTAGGTATCAGAATGGAAGAAACAAAAAAAAATATGGACGATATATTGGAAATGAATATTTATGTAGTTTTTTTAACTTTTTATTCGTTTTTAAGTTACTTTACTTTTTATACATTTTTTATGTAGGTAAATACTCATGAATACTCAGGGTTGATTTTTCTTATTGCGTTATTATCATGTTTTTGTAGTGTTAAGGGAGAGTTTTATCCTTTTTTTATATTTTCAATGTTAATTATGTATTTATTATATAAACCCAATGTTTTCATTAACACAAACTTATGGTATTTGTTAAATGTATGATAGGTGTTTGAATTTAACTTATTTTTTTACCTACTTATATATTTTGCGTTAAATCATATTACTTATACGCTTTGACTACGTATAATTTAACAGCTAGAAAATAGTCAATGTATTTTGATAATGTTTTTTTAATCTCCTAATTACATTTCATATTTATATAAATTGCGTTGTTATTTAGTTTGTAGGTTGGGAACGTTGAGGTTGCTCAATGCTCATTATAAATAGTTAGGTACATAAGTACGTGTAGCTGTCGATAGCCACATACAACAAAACTGGACGTAGCTCACGGTTGGCAATTTTATTTGATGACAATGTCGACCGCAAGTGATCGGGCGCGGTTAGCAGCTTTTGAGCCACCAGTCATATCATTTCTCACACAGTCCACATTGCCTTTCGGTATGCCTTCCCTCCATCCATCCCACAGAGAGATCCCTCCACATGAATTCCTAAGTGTCAATAAAATACATAATAATGTTAAGGTAATTTTTGTTTATTTATCATAACTAAAATAGGTACTTAACAATTGTCACTAGTCTTCGAAGGGTCGCATCTCGCCCCAGTTACGTCCATAGGTCAGCTCAATAGGCAATGTCATGTTCATACCGGAGTCCCGGCCTACATGTTCCATGGCATACTTGATCATCACTGGATTCAGAAGGTTCTAGTTAGTTAATATCACATCACAAAATGAAAACAGATATAAGTAATGGACAATATACATACCTACAATCGGCAAAAGGTGAAGTTGACAAAGCTGCCTGCCCACTGAGGTGGAGCGGAGATGTGGGGATTCAAGATTCAAAATAGCATTGGGTTGTAATCTCCGCTCCGCTGGATTAATGGTTGATTCCCCACATCTCCGCTCCGCTCTTCCTCAGTGGACAGGCAGACCTTAAACCCGTTTAAAGTGGCAGTTTCGCAAGTCAGCCCTGGACGGGACGAAAACTCCAATTGAAATAATTCGTTTGTCTTAACAGCCCATCATTTAAGGCCTACGCGTCTAAAGACTGATACGATAATGGTATTATAGGAAGTGATGAACATACTAGTCAGTCAGTAAGAAAAATGTATATTAGATTACGATATGGTTGAAAGTGTTGCTGCATGTCCGAAACTAATACTATTACCTTCCTTCTAATAATAAAATTAAAGTGCAGTAAAAACTTTCTATAGTAATGTGCACACAAAATTGGAAAGGGAACCATGTATTTACCACATATACAGTAAGTACCACAACGGAAATTTTACCAGCAGCTCTATCCACATGGGCTTCAGCAACTTCCCATACTAATTCGTCGTGTATCTGCAGCACCAAACGACTGGCCACTGCTTTGGATTCAAAGCGACGCTGCACTGCGACCATCGCTTTCTTGCATAAGTCCGCTGCCGAACCTACGAATAGTACATAGGTGCATATCGAAATCGTTTATTCCACTCACTTGCACGCGCACTAATTTCGAACCTAGAAATGAATCCGCGCGAACGTTCACTACGAAACAGGTCAATGCGCACCTGAGAAACCGAAATGTAGGTATACTTCCGCCGGACGAATATTCGGCGACCAGATAGCGAATATTCGGCAGATGGTCAGGCCGAACATCCGGTATCCGGCTAAACACCTATCCGTTGCATCTCTAGAAAAATTAATGCCTCCTAGTTACTACAAGAGAGAATGTGAAAGCTAGGTTGTGAAGGAAAATTACTCTCAGATCGATATAAGTTCATTTCATACAGTCATTTCATTCAGAGTATTAGAGACGTCGTGCTTCGTGTTTTTTGTTACATCAGAGATGTGCAGGAAGATTTTAACGGCCTGCCGCTCCGCCTGAGCCCGCAGGGTCACGTCAGCGTCAGCGCTGGCTATGTGCGGCGAGCGTTGCCTTACCGACAACGGGACCGAAGGATTTTAGAGCGAAGTATGTACCTTATGGGAAATAATTATTTACCTTGCACGATGAAGTTAACAGCTTGTCGCTCCGCCTGAGCTCGCAAAGTCGCGTCAGCGCTGGATATGTGCGGGAAACAACGCGCGCGCCCGCAGAGAGAGCGGAGCGCGCCGCTCGTTGCTTTTGCGACTACGGCGCGGCCGAAGGACTTTAGAGCGGGGAATGTACCTTATGGGGGGTAAAAGGTAGGTTTAAATTTGCATGCGGCCCAGTGTGGTGAACGACCGAGGGTGATTGATATATGTATGGAAAGTGTTATTTTAATCTTAGTGAACAACTCAAAAAGTCCAACCACGACTGACAATAGCCATCATGATACTGCCTACTGCCTACCCATTAAAATATTAAGGAAATGACTCACGATTGAAACTGGACATAACGCTCAAGGCCTGCTCATAGCCTATGTTCAGTATTTCCATAAGCTTCCGAGCACCGGCGCCGTAAAGACTCGCGTAGACTATACGCTTCGTGCGCTCGCGGTCTTCCGACAATACTTCATCTACTGGCTTGTTTAACCTGGGACGAAAAATATGATGTTACAATGGTTTTAGGGCGAATTGCACCAACCACAATTAGCGGACCAACCAGTGAACTATGAAACCCTCGATACAGTAATATAGTGCAACCGACCTTCAATGTTGAGATTTGTGGTTGAGATAAAAGATCTTACGGATGAACTTAACGTTACTGCACGGGGAGACAAAATCGGTGAGACGTGAGACTGCGTTGGTTAGGTAATAATTATGGAGATAATGATTGAGAATAGTGCTCACAGAAACTAACTGAGCTGTTCTGAAGCCAAGATCCGCTTGCCATCTGCAGCGTGAGATACTTGTTAAAAAAAAAGTTGTGCAAACCTTCTGTATAGCTGTAGATACTTACCACTTAGCAGCAAGCACTCGGAACAGATCCTGGCCACTTCTTAAAGCGTCCTGTAATATAGCGTCATCAGCAGCGTGAGCGAACACGCGGCACTCGATGTGTTTAAAGTCAGCGGCTATGAAGCAGTGAGAGGGCCGAGCGGTGTACACGGAGCGAAAGTTTAGGGTCGGCTCTTGGGAAAAAAGCAAAAGATTCATAAGCTGTATAGTATGTAATGTATCTAGAGTTTAAATTAAAGACAAGTCAAGTTAAATTTGGGCAACAATACCAGCAAATTCTTTGATGAACACAGAAAAGGAGGGAAGAAAGGTAGGTACCTATGTGATAATGTGACTTACCCTGATCGTCATAATTTTGAGGAAATACGACGAGGCTGAACGGTGCTTTGGGAATAGCTTGCAGATTTGGGTTGTTTGAGGCGATGCGACCAGTTGCAGCTGCCATCTGTACCCTACCAATAAGTGAATGATACTGTTTAGTCAGTTACAGCGGAACAAAGTAGCTAAAGAAATTCTGTAGACTTACCAAATAGGCTTAACAGAGCCATCCTTTACGTGCTGGGCTATGCCGGTGAGAAAAGTTGCGTGCGCTTTATGCAGATGACGGTATTCCAGGATTAGCCGTGGTAGGGGGTGTACTGAGACCAGTCCACGCAACTGAAGGTAAAGGAGTAGGTAGTTAAATTTTATGTTTTTCAGTGATCCCATCCAAATTGACAATTACATAAAAATGGGTCTCATTTTTAGATGGTTTAATAACTTGCAAGCGATTTCAAATAGGCAATTCTTTCTAAAAGTTTAGGTTATAATAAATGTTAAGGCGGTCACAATTGTCACAAATAGTTTAAACGTCTGTGAAGACCTCAATAAACTATTTAAATAAGTATCTTAAGAAAATATAGTTCAGTTCTTGACTCAAACTACTCAGAGAAGAAGAAGAGAAACAACCACTTGAACTTGTTCTCACTTTCATATGTTTTCGTGTCTTTGTAAGCATTCTAAATTTAAGAATAGGTATTGTTACTAACTAACCATAGTTTCCGATGTAGATTTCGCTCCTTTGCCAATCGTTTCTTTAATCTTCAAGTTATTTTTCGTATCCAACTGCAGTTCGTCATACAGAATGGTACGCACTTGCAAAGTCGAATTTATCTGAAAAGTCTTCCCTGCTGCTTTGTAGCACTCTTGCTCTACTAACTTCATTTTTGTTAGAAGAATGTCCTCCATCAACTTAAGTTTTTCTAGATCTACGCTTACTCCACGATATTCCATTCCTATTAGAGTAAAAATGTGTTAAAGAAAGAGGGTCCTTAATGCTACCCTGAGGAACTCCATACTTGAGCAGATGCTTTCCTTACACAACATAAAGTAATTATATAAAAGTGCAAAACTTTTTAGAAATCACCTGCAATAACGGGTAACAGAGGCATCTCAATTTCGACAAAAATGTTCCAAACGCAATTTTCTGTTAGCAAAGATTTCAGCTTATCGAAGCATTCTCTAAGTAGAGTTATGTACCAGGCAGCCTTTTGCAATATGCACTCTGTGGCTATAGTGAATTCTGGTGTGAAACCTAGAAGCTTTTGTAGCTCCGCAAAATTTTCTGGAGGATTGTCTGGGTCTATGAGACTGCCTCCTATCTGTAAAACAGCACATTAAGTTTTTTCTTTATCTTAATATTCTTAATAGATGTAAGTATTAATTTTCTCTGACAAGACAAATTATTCCTGTTACCTTGGCATCGTACAAGTTGAATGCATTTTGCTTTAACTCTATACCATATTTATCAATCAGATATATAAGCATTGGCTTGGCATTATAGCATATCACTTGCCACTTTTCAAGCAATTGCCTCAGGAGATCACTGAAACCAAAAAAAAAGTAAGTTTTAATGACAATATACTGAAACACCCAACTAATCAGTAGAATATGGCGCAATATTAAAATTTTCTACTGGACGTCAACTCTTCGCACCTACATTTTTATAAATTTGCCGCCTTTTTTACTGACAATTATACTTACAAAGTCTTGTTGTTTGGTTGATTATCTTTGAAGTAGAAGAATTTCTCTTGCGATTGGATCATTATGCCTTCAGAAACACAAGAATCTTCTGTATGATGGTTGTTAAGTTGACAAAATCCATTCCTAAAAATATTTTAATATTAATTAGGTACTCTAAATTACCTACAGACTTACTACCATATTTCGAACATAACCTACTTACTTGTAAATTAACACCATAGCAATATCATCTTCTGTCCTTATTAAATCATTAATGGGATGTAAATTGCTTTCATCTATCGTCATCACCTCAAATGTAACGTTTTTTACTGGAATCTGTGATTTAATAGGAGGGACAAATTTCGATTTTACTTTTTTATCTTTGACAGCCTCCTTATTTTTCGTCTGATCGTCGTTTGTCTCTTTCGTCTTGCTTTCATATTGGCCTTTAACAGGTGGTCCAAATTTCATTTTACCATCCCTTTCAGCCAGTCTCGATTGTACTACTTTCTTATTCTTAGTTTTCGGTTTCTTGTCGATTATTTTATCTAATGGATTTTTGACAGCTTCTGATCCATTATGTATTGCAGATTTGGGTTCATTTATTTCCATTGCGTCGTTTTTATTCAGTACCTCGATTTGGCTTAGTGGTCTTATGAGAGATTTTGTTCTGATAGTAGTTTCTGCTGGTTCTTTAAGTGTTTCAATAACTGTAACCTTATTAGTAACTGTGCTCCTTTTACCATCGTAGGGGCTTTTTTCGGCATTCATTACATGGGTTTCGGTCGTGTTTGGCACAATCAAATCACTGGCTCCGTATTGGACAATTTCGTTTTCCACAAGATTGTTTGATTCAACATCATCAAGCCAATTTTTAACTGATTTTGTACTATTTACTTTCTTTAAGTTTTTCATCAATGTTTTTTCTATTATACCGTCCTTACATATTATCTTTTTAACCTTTTTTGATAAAGTGTTATTAGCTTTTACTTCAGATTTAGGTTTAATTACTTTGTTATTAAATTGTTTTTGCTTTTTCTTTTTATCCTTAGGAAATTCAATCTTAAAGTTATTATATGTATCATTTTCTGACCTTGTTATTATTGGCATGGGGTATTTTATATTTTCAAATAGATCTGTATCAAACATGTCGTCCCAATCTACATTTTTTTCAGCCCTCTCTTTTCTACTTCTTACACTTACGTCTTTAACCGGATCATTTATATTTATACCATCAGCCTCTTTATTTAATAACTGCAGAAACGTTTTTGCTGGTATATTAGCATCAATGTATTTCTTACTCGAAAGTAATTTCTCATGAATGCCATCAAAATTAATTACTGGTGTTATCATATCATTTGCTGTCAATATTTCTTCTTCGTTAGTATTTGGTATATCAACAGTTTTTGCTAAACCATTAGATGTTATCAGAACAGCTTCATTCGGTGATGTACAATTGGTAACATCACGCAACACTTGGTTCATGGGCACTTCAGGCAAATCATTACTAGGGGTTTGCCTTTTATTATTTTGTACACCATGGTTTTGTATAAGGGAATTACTATTGACAATCTGATTAGTTGGACCAAAATCTTTTTCAGTGTTATTTTTGTCTACAAAGGTTGATTGTTCAGATGGTATAACTGAGGGTAATCTTGGTACAGCAAAGTGGTCGTCATTGTAGTATGATTCCTGGTTGATTTCTTTTCCATAGTCAGTATCAGTACCTAGACGTGTAGTAGACGGCAAATAACCTTGGCCATCAGGTGCTCGTGGTATGAGAAAGTTGTTTGCGTCAGGGTTATCTGATGACCGGTAAATCTGTCTATTTTCATTACATCTATTACTGTCAGCTCCTGGACTGGATGGCACAGACGGTATAGACGGAACAGAGCGAGGGTAGTTGTTAAATTCTCTAAAATATAAAGACCCAAGTTAATAAAATCGCCATTAGAATTAAGTAGAATGAATTGGATAAAACAATTAGATATATCGGAACCGCGAAAGTGATCAATAATATCTGAACAAGCAATCTAATGCCTCGACATCAGAAGCTGTTGACACATTCGTGAGCACCTTGGTTGCTCAGACGTACCTACCTACTTGAGGGCTTATAGGAAGCAGTCAAAAAATAGTACCTATAAAGTTTTATTTATTGTTTATTAAGAAACAAACGCTGTGTGGTTTTAGGTGTAGTTAAATAGGCAAGGTTTGAAAATGAGGTCAGATTGATCACGTATTTATTTATCTCTTATCGAAAATAAACACTAGACTCCTCGTGTATAATGCCTACGAAGAATAGTATTATATCACAATTTCATACGTACCTCGTATATTGTCTTCTATTTTGAATGTGACGCCGATTTTCATTTTCAAGTCCTGTCAAATCCGTATTAAAAACTTTATTTATAAAATAATAATAAGGTACCTAGGCAAAGTAAAATTCATCATCATAAATCATAAGACATAAGATAAGACTATACAAATATATAGTTAGTTAGAAGCAGTTTTCTTTTAGGGATAGCGGATAGGAATTTACCTGTCCGCCAATTTTTTATCAAAGTATCTAAAACACTTCGCCCAAAAGGTGATAAATGTTTCTTGTAACAATTGGGGTTGAATTGATGAAAATTACGATGATTCATGTTGTTTAGCACTTTTAAGAATACTTCCGGAATATATTATTTAGTGATGAATACTCAGTGAATACTACATTCACATTTCGCAACTTTCACATTTCAACTTTCCCGCCGATTTTATTTTTTCAACCGACGAAAAAAAAAAACGGAGGAGGTTCTCAAGTCGACGCGTATATTTTTTTTTTACATTTATACAGTCCAAATTGTAACTAGATATTTTATAAATAAGTCCGTTGTAAGCTTAACAATGATCAATTAGGACCCGAACATAATTCAATTGTCATCGTATCTGTCAATGTCAAAACAAAGAATTGTAATCGGAGCGGAGTTAATGAGGAAAAAAACTAAATAATTAATTATTTTCCGCGTAAAAATAGCAATCAATATGTAATATTACGAACCCACAGTGCGCGTAAATCACGAAAATGGCGTTGAATATAGACAGCTGCGACAGTTTGCCTCCTGACGAGGAGCCAAAACTCAAGTACGATCGGATGGGCAACGATGTACAAAACATTCTGTTGAAAGACGCAGTGAGCTGTATTTGTGTGCATACGAAATTTATATGTTTAGGAACTCAGTGGGGTGTGATTCACTTGTTGGACCATGAAGGGAACACGGTGCCATTATCTCAAGATGGTAAAGACAAGGAATTGCAGGCTCATGCGATAGCTGTGAACAGGATATCAGTTGATTTGAACGGGGACTACATCGCGAGCTGCTCGGACGACGGCAAGGTGCTGGTGTACGGGCTGTACACGGACGACAACGCTCACAACTTGAATCTCGGACGGGTGGTCAAGTCTGTGGCTTTGGATCCTTATTACTTCAAGTCGGGGTCTGGAAGGAGGTTTCTCACAGGTAAATAATTGGTACGATGCAAAAGTATTTTATGTTTAAACCACAAGCACAAGGTGTCAATAACTGGCCACCCTCCAATAACTAGCCACCTTATAAATACTAAAATGAATTGTGTTTATAGGTGAATAGAATTCATTTTTAGTATAAGGTGGCCAGTTATTAAATAGTGGCCAGTAATTGACGATTTACCCTAGTTTGTGAGTAATTTTAATTAGCCAAAACTGATTAAATGGAACTGATAAATCGCAATCTATATCAATTATTTTATGAAACAAACTTAGAGATTGATTTGATATTGTAAAATAAAACTAATTTTAATCCAGATATGTTACATTGTTCATTTATAACAGCTGGCTTGAGATTTTTCACAAATTCATCCATAAACTTTATGAAAATACACAAAAAAACAACCGTTTACTTATTTTTGCGCTTTAAACTAGTTTTAATCAATAAAGAAATGAAACAGAGGAGGCAGTTTAAATGATGACGTCATAATATGTTTGTTGTTGAAAGTAATTCATGTGACTTGTCAAGGTGATTTACATTGAGGATATGTGGCTTTCCATTTTATCTCAAAATTCCAACAGAAATTCTGTTAAAAAGTTCCTTATTGCACATGGAGCATAAGGAGCCTTCTCTGATAGAAAGCCACATACATTTATAATGCAATGTCCTATAGTGCATGACTGACAGTTTTTTTAATACATTTGATTTTTGATGAATTGATGATAGTCAACATCAAAGACATATTTTAATTTTTCACCTTATTTATTACATCAGGCAAATCAGTGACATCAACTATAATAGTCTTTCTGATGTTCCAGGCGACACCAAGCTGACGCTGTACGAGAAGACGTTCCTGAACCGACTGCGCAGCACCGTGCTCTGCGAGTGCGAGGGGCACGTGCAGGCCGTGGCCTGGCACGAGCGCTTCGTGGCCTGGGCCAGTGAGGTAACTACAGCGGGTAGGCTTTATCAAGGATGTAGCCATAGTTTATATAGATTTATCAGTGTCTAATCTCAACCCTACAATTTGCTCGCCCGTCAACCTCGCAAAGAACTGCATTTCACCGTACTCCGTACCTTGGGCACTTGAGGCACTTCACAGACCTCTTCCATCAGAATATGGAGCACCCAAGAGCACATCTTCGGCCCCGCGGCCCGCTGGTTCGCAAAAATGCCCCTCAGTGAGACACTCTGGGCTTCCGAGCCTTTGGCCCAGTTAAAACGGTTTAAGCGTGTATACATGTCCAAAATTTCAGTTAGGACCAACTTTGCGAATATGATTGATTATTTATAATAATTATAATGCAGCTTTTGTAGATTCGAAAATTCTATATATCCCATGTTTGCAAAATGATACACTTAGACATGTAGGTAAGTATGTCAATTAATGCACAATCTTCCTTAAAAAACCGGGCAAGTGCGAGTCGGACTCGCGCACGAAGGGTTCCGTACCATAATGCAAAAAAAAAAAACAAAAAAAAAGCAAAAAAAAAAACGGTCACCCATCCAAATACTGACCACTCCCGACGTTGCTTAACTTTGGTCAAAAATCACGTTTGTTGTATGGGAGCCCCATTTAAATCTTTATTTTATTCTGTTTTTAGTATTTGTTGTTATAGCGGCAACAGAAATACATCATCTGTGAAAATTTCAACTGTCTAGCTATCACGGTTCGTGAGATACAGCCTGGTGACAGACGGACGGACGGACGGACGGACGGACGGACAGCGAAGTCTTAGTAATAGGGTCCCGTTTTACCCTTTGGGTACGGAACCCTAAAAATTAATTTATTGTATCACGCCTTTGACTGATTTTCCGTTTAGGCAGCCAAGCCATATTAATTGGTTCAACAAATAAACTTGATTCATATTTCACAGGTCGGAGTTCGGGTGTACGACCTGGTGGCGCGCTGCTCCCTCGGCCTCATACCCTGGGAGAAGACCAGCGTGGACTCAATCGAGGACTACCGCTGCAACCTCCTCTGGTCTGCGCCCAAGACCCTCATGATCGGCTGGGTCGACACCATCAGGATATGCGTCATTCGAAAACGAAGTCAAATCGAACTCCAGACTAGAGACGATACGGAATACCTCGTCGATCCTGTCTATACTTTCCAAACGGATTATTTCATCAGTGGTTTAGGACCTCTGGAAAACCAATTAGTACTCCTAGGAGTACCTAAAGAGTGTGATGCAGAAACCATGAAAGCGCAAAGACCGGTGTTAGCGGTCGCTGATTATAAAGATTGCGATTTCAGCGAGGTTTCAACAGATAGTCTGAACATAAGAGGCTATGAGGAGTACTCCTGCAACGATTACTATCTAGACATGCTTATTGAAGAGAATAGATTCTTCATAGTATCGCCTAAGGACATAGTGATTGCCAGTCCATATGATATCGATGACAGAGTCAACTGGCTAACCGAGCATGGCCGGTATGAGAAAGCTATAAGTGTCTTAGAAGAAGTCGGGGGAAAAACGAACAAAAATTCAGTAATGACGGTTGGCGTTCAGTACTTAGATCACTTGATGTCTAAACACTTATACAGCGAAGCGGCCATATTATGCGCGAGGATATGTAAGAGTGATAAAGCTATGTGGGAAAAGCAGATCTTAAAATTTGCTGAAGTCAATCAGCTGAGAGCGGTCAGCGCTTATGTCCCTAAAACCCCTGAGAAAGCCCTCAGTTCTCATCTATACGAGTTAATCATTTATGAATACCTCAAAGTGGATCCTCCAGGATTCCTCAAAGTTGTCCAGGAGTGGAACCCTGGGCTGTACAAGACGGGAATCATCGTCAAAGCTGTGCTGGAACACATTCTTACCACCGAAGTAGATAAGAATATCTATTTAGAAGCACTCGCCTTACTCTATTGCCATCAAAAGAAATACGATAAAGCTTTAACCACATACTTGACACTCGGCCATAACGACGTCTTCACACTAATAACAACTTACAAAATGTACAACGTCATACACAATAAGATTTTAGAACTAATGACACTCGACTGTGATAAAACTCTTTCTATTCTTGTCAACTCACGCGATAAAATACCTGTAGAAGTTGTTAAGAAGCAATTGGAAAACCACGACATGTATCTCTTTAAGTACCTTGACGCATATAGTAAGGTAGAACAGAACGGGAAATACCACGGAGAGTTAGTGAAGCTATACGCTAAATATGCAAGCGCAAAGCTACTTCCATTTCTTAAAAGCAGCGATAACTATCCCATAGAACAAGCACTAGATATCTGTCAAAGCAATAATTTCTACCCCGAAATGGTATTTCTACTTGGTCGAATAGGTAGAACGCAGGAAGCTCTCCAGATCATAATAGAAAAACTGAATGATATAAACCAAGCGATCACTTTCTGTCAAGAGCATAACGACACTGAACTTTGGACAGATTTGATAAAACAAACAGTTGACAAGCCAGAATATGTATCTCTCCTCCTCAAGCGGATAGGGAATTACTTAGATCCCCGGATGTTAATAGAAAATATTCAGCCCGGGTGTGAAATAAAAGACTTAAAGGATTCCCTTGCAAAAATGATGTGCGATTACCACTTACAGCTGTCTGTTCAAGAAGCCTGCAAGCCGATAACTTTAAAAAACTACTTCGAGTTACATGAAAAATTAATCCTCGGGCAGCAGAAAGGAATATCAGTGACAGATGACTTTGTATGCAGTAGCTGTCTAGGGAGGATTATCACTAGAGACTTGTCGAAGGCGTCTGATCTGATAGTGTTTAACTGCAGGCATTCGTTCCATATAGAGTGTTTGAGGCAAGTGGCGCCATCTCTAGACCATTGCGCGGTGTGCAGCGCGAGCGCTGACGCCAGCAGAGCGTTTGGGGACCCGAGCGGGGCTAACTAAACAGAAGGTGCACCTTAAAGGCTCATCAAACGCATAACGCGCTAGGTACTCGTCCGTTTCTATAAAATTTAACACTACACAAAACAGGGACACTAATACGCGCGCGATGTGTTGCAATATCGCTTGTGTTGTGCTAGCCCTTTGGTATGAGGCACCTGTCCCACCGCCGACGAGAAAACGACAAGCTATCGACCATTTTCTTGCTCAAAAAAAACATACAACCTAATTTAACCTTCTTTGAGATTTGGAAGTCGGTTAAAAATCAACTTGAAGATGTAGATTCCTTGTGAATAAAAGAGATGCAATTATTATTCCATGATCGCTTATTGTTTAGAACTTTCAATGAAAATTTCGTTAAGCATCGGCGGTGTGGCAGACGCCTGATAATGGTAAAAGGAACTTACCTACGAAACGAACACTATTGGCTACTAGTAAGTCATACAAGCTCAACCCTAGATAGAACTGCATATTCGAAATGTATTCATATTTTTCCATGTAAAATTAGGTTTATTTTGTACTAAAACTTATAAACGTTGTAAAGTCCCCTTGAATAAATGAAGCGATTTCAAAACCTTGGGCTGTGCCTACAACCTACGCTAATCCACATTCTATGTTTCACCCTTTGATTGCCAAGGAGGCCGTCTTAGAAAGCATCATATTTTCAAGTACCTAAGAATCCTAATACATTTGTTTGTACCAATTATGCTGGCGTGTGCATGACATTTTAGGACAAATGGCATTATACTTAGGCGTTATTATATTTAATTTATTTACGTCTGCTGGCAACGCAATCCTGTTTAAATGTGTACAATAAGCTGATAACTGATCCCCCTGCAAACAAGTTTCTATGCAGGAAGTCAGTTAAATCTGCAACTTACTGTACAAATATTTATTGAAGGTGACTGTACATACACGTAACATAATTAACAATATTCATATACTTAATATAGAATACAAATGATGTGTCGGTGCTTTTATAATGAAGTGGCTTGTAATAAATTCATTATGCCAATTAAACTTGTATCATACTAATATTTCGTTATTATTTTGTTGTGTACAAGGTTGTATTATATTTACTTTCACCTGCTTTCACAACTTGGAATAATGGAACGTGCATGAACTGTAGAGGGCAGCACAGAAGCCCTTTGCAAAGTGGCGCAAAGTGTAAATGTCAAGTAAGTATCCGATTTGGCCGTAGGAACTTGTCCAACGTAGTGATTATATTCTCTTTGCTTGTCCCCACCACTCATGCTCAATCCAGTTTAATACTAGATTCATGGATGCAGCTTACACACTTGGGAAATTTGTGCGGAGCGCACCAGTATTATTATTCCACTGTCATAATTTGAAAATGACAGCTGTCAAACGGTGCGATGCAGCTTTACACCCTAGGGTATCCCTAGGGAAATTGGTGCGGACCGCACCAGTATTATTATTACTTGTCAGTTGGTGCGACGTGCATGCCCATCGCACCACTATTAATAATAATTATGTGCGATGGAAGCTTAAGGCCGTAACACACTACCGCACCGCACCAAGGTCTTATATCGCTTTCTCGCTCTTACTTATGGGTGCGTCGCACAATGCCCTTGGTGCGGTGCGATAGTGTGTTACCACTACTACACACTATCGATAAATGCGCCGCACCGCACCAAGGTCGCGGTCGGTGCGATTGGTTTGTTACTACTTTAAGCGATATCCAGACGGGATGATCAAATCGACCGATTTGATTAGAAATCAAATTGGCGTCAATCTCCAATTTAATCACCAATTTTAGATTTATGGTGATATTAGAATTAGAGCCCTCTAAATTGAAAACATGACCCAGAACGAAAATACTGGCGTCACAAATTGGTATTCTTGCGTCCGCACCTCATTTTATCGGTAATATCGGTAATTATCGGCGGTTGAATTCGGCGAGCCAAATTGACTTATGCGTCCGCACGTCCTGATTCGATCGGGCAATTTAATCAGATTGCCGAAAAATTTATTAGTCTGGATACGCCTTCGTCGGTGATGACATTTGCGTTTCTTTATATACAATTCCAATCGCAAAATATAATTAATTGTGGTGAATGCTTATTCTTAACTAACTTGAAATATTTTTTTAAAAACACTTTCGTTGTAATTTAATATTTTTATTATTTTAAACTGCTTACCTAGAAATTGAATGCAACCGTTTCTATTTTACTTAAGGCTTAATTGACCAATTTGGCTGAATGGCATTATATCATTATCCTATGCGAAAAGGGGATGAATTAAAAACAACTATCCTCACTCACGTTAGTTTAGTTTTCATTCAAGAAGAGATTGATACTACACTAAACCAAGTTTTTTAATCACGAAGTTTTACCTAAATGGTTGTAAAATAAGACAAGTGTGTGTGGTGACTGTGTGTTGTGTGAAAATGACAGACATGCCTCCTTATCTCGCTGTAAAAGATGAGGAGGACAGTGCCCAAGGTGATAACGAGAGTGGTTCAGAGATTGACGACTGGGATTTGCCTCTCAGCTATGAAAAACCCAGGCATTTGGAGCTTATAAAGGGGGCTGAACGTGTGGAGCACTCATGGAGAGTCAAAGAAAAGGTAAGAAGCCGGGTATTATTGATAAAACTAGAGTAATAGCGTACTGCGTATCTGGGGTTGCACATGACAATGACAACAAACACACATGGGCATGCACAAGATCGCAAATTTGCGAAAAAATATAAATAAACTTGACGCAGCTTATCTGTTCTTATAAAATTAGTTCTTCTGTATTAGAAACACGATTTGAGTAGATGCTAATAAGATAATTTGGTGGTTATTTTCGATCGGGAAATTTCGGGAGATATGGACAAATTCCATGTTTTGAGTCACTCAATTAAATGAGTTTGGCGTTAAGATGAGTCATTGGTAGTTCGGGAATAGCCCAAAATGTTGAATTGTGCATTAATATAACACATTTGTCAGGGTCAAAGTGATAACACCACTTCTTAGGCCAGTCAAATTAGATCTAAAAAAAAAGCGTTTTGAGGAATTAATTCCCAGCAAGCTGGAAATCTTTGGTCCTAAAGTTTGCTCCATCCCAGGAGGTGTGGATAAATTTTGGGAGCCTTTGGAGATACTGTATGGATGGAGATGATGTAGAAAGGAACCCACCGTCAAAATCAATGTCACTACCAGCAAGGTTGTTGTGGATCAGACACTGGTAAAAAAAATCGGGTTTAAACACGATTTTACCAAAAAAAAAGAAATTTAAAGTGGTGGCCATTCTTTACAAATAAATTGTAAATAAATATTATGTCAGAACTGTTTTGTTTTTAGTAAGCAACTGTTACAATCAATTATAAAATAATTTGAATCATAAAATTAATAAAAAAGCTAATTTGTTAAACTATATGTAGGAAAATTACAGTAATATCAGAAGAAAAAAGGATTATAGAAAGGAAATGAAAGATGGATTATAGAATCAATTGAGTTCTTTTACAGGTGCAAACTTTTTAGGGTTACCTCAAAAGAAAAAAACAGAACCCTTATTCTTATTCAATTTTGTGTTAGTGAAATATTATTTCATTCTGGTTTGTTGATAAATTTTTTGAACTTTTTTACAATACCTATATTAAGCAATCACGCATAAATGAAAGTGGTTTGCAAGTAATGGGAAAAGGACCTAAATAGAATTCACACTCTCATTTTATAATTAGTATCACAATATACATTTAATACTTGCGCTATGAAATGTTCAATCTAGCTAGAACCCTAAATGGCTCAACAATCACGGAGCGTGACTGTACAAAATTGCTAATGCTGAACATCCTTATTTTAGCAATATAGTAATTGGCGTGCTCTCTCTCAGAGAGAGCGCTGGAAGGTTTTAGAGGAGGCCTATGTCAGTGGACAAGCTAGAAATATTTAAAAATAGAGGAAATAAAATAAAACATAACTAACGTAACTACTAGAGATGCACCGGATATCCGGTTACTATCCGGTATCCGGCCTATCCGGCCCTCTTTTTACTATCCGGCCGGATACCTATAGTGAACTACTATCCGGCTGGATACCGGATAGTGAACTACTATCCGGCCGGATACCGAATAGTAATTTTGCTTGATTTTGGATTTAAGAAACAGTGACGGTCATAATCCTACTCATTTATTATTTTAAAACATTTTAAACATTCCGCTATTGCACGCGCACTCATTTTCGAACCGAGAAATGATTCCACATGAACTTTCACTACGAAACAGATCAATGCCTGCACAATGCGCACCTGAAAAACCGAAATGTAGGTATAATTTCGCCGGCCGAATATTCGGCGGCCGGATACCGGATATCCGGCCGATGATCAGGACGAATATCCAGTATCCGGTATCCAGCTAAACAACTATCCGTTGCATCTCTAGTAACTACACATAATATCTAGCAATAAAGGCTATCTTTATCTTTAATTGGTGTGCTATGTTCCAGTACAAGACACACTGTGTAGCGCTGGTTCTGTGCCTCAACGTGGGCGTGGACCCTCCAGACGTCGTCAAGACCCAGCCCTGCGCCCGCCTCGAGTGCTGGATCGGTAATATTCATTTATTTAACTATAGGTCTACCACTTATCTTGGGCAGTCGGTAAAGAATTTACACTGGTTTTTTGTAGTAGAAGTTTTATTGTAGTAGTTTACTGAATTTTGTGACTTAAACTAGTTTATATATTTTTCCATAATACAAATAAACTTCATCAGCTAGCCATCAGCCAGTTTGTAGCTAACTTACTAACCATAATAACTTCTTACCAACTGCCTCAGTTAAAAGATGGACCTTTATAAAGGATGATCATCGAGAAACTGAAGAATTAAAACTACCTTCGGTAATCAAATAATATCAATAGGAAAATTGACTTGATTGAATTCTAAGTTGCCACTACAGACACCTGGCTCCTGTTAGATGCAATCTGGGCGCGTAGCCAACGTGCCAATCGTTTACGCTCCATAGCATATCATAGTCATCTCCCTCTATCACTCTTCCCACTAGTGCGACGTTAAATACGAAGCATTAACTATTGCGCGTTGGCTACGCACCCAGGAAAGCTAGGATCTAAGTGGCACAAAAACTTCTGAATTCCTTTACAAGAACATCCGGTTCAAAAGAACATACATAATTATAAAATGGCTGTGGGAGATAAGTAAGTAGCGAAATGCGTGGTTAAAGGTTATCATTGTCAATGCACAGGTGAGGCTGGGTTTTTAGCACAACTTTATTAAATGTACAAGTATATTGTTAATACATGTACAGCCAGCATCAATATTAGCGGATGCAACATCGCGCCAAAAGTATCTGCCCCCCTGGATAACTTTTCTAAATAAGTAGAGATAAATCTTAGAGTTAGCGTTCAAAAGTATCTGTTTCAGTATAATTATTCTACATGTAGAGACATAGGTATCTCTCTTTGTTAAGCTGTTACAGAATGTCAATATATTCTAAACTTGGCACAGGCACTAGTTTTTACTGAAGAGACTGCCATCTGACCTTCTTAGTCCCAGAAGAGAAGCTAGGCCTTGTTGGGACTATT
Organism: Cydia splendana; assembly: GCF_910591565.1. Classification (NCBI taxonomy): domain Eukaryota; kingdom Metazoa; phylum Arthropoda; class Insecta; order Lepidoptera; family Tortricidae; genus Cydia; species Cydia splendana. Next base: position 546,835 of record NC_085965.1, on the reverse strand, counting down.
AGTCCAGTTTCCTAAGAATGTTTTTCTTCTTCTGCAATTCTTTAATATCCAGATATATTTCAAACACAATTTCCATACAACTTATTGATAAGACTCCTTCATAACCCTTCTGGTTTTGCGTAGATTGATAAAAATACCTTAACATTACATTTGTAAAAAAAAATACTTGGAATGTAATGTCCTTTGCAAACTGCGTAGCATGTCTATACTACGCCAACCGACCGGTGAGGTGACTCATGGGTGGACGATTTGGGTTCACGGTGCTCGGCCTTGACCGCGATACGCAAAAATTTGCGGCTTTTGAGGATAACTGTGCGTATTAAAACAACGAATTTACTTAACCGATTCGCAACTTTTGCAAGACCGAAGTGATCCCATAAGAGCGCTCCGTCAACAAAGTTTTGTACGGAGCTATACAAGCTAACAAGTAGGGTAATTCGCCAATAACTGGCCGGTTTTAGTAATTTGCCACCAAATGAATTCTATTCACCTATAAATAGAGTTCATTTCAGTATAAGGTTTCAATAACTGGCAAGCCTTCAATAACTAGCCGCCTTATACTAAAATGAATTCTGTTTATAGATGAATATAGAATTCATTTTTAGTTTAGGGTGGCCAGTTACTGGCAAATTACCCTAGTTATGTAAACTCAGGTAATTGTGATTGGCAGCCCTAAAATTATTTAATTATTAATGATCCAAATCCAAATTCGACTTCGTTAAGCTTCCTCCGATAGTGTTTGATGGTATCCAAATTCCTTATTCCAACCAAGTGAGAAATCTTGGCTTTGGCGTTGTCATGGATCGCTCTCTATGTACCCAACATACTCACTGAGCTGTGACATGATCGGCCTTTTTTGGGTGAACATAGGTTTTTGCCATGCGATTCTTTAAATAAATAAAAATTACAGGAAAAATACATGTTTTACTTCTTTCCGACATCCGGTATCGAATTGGACATGTGAAAACGCTCTTAGATTCGTACGTAACTACGTACGGTACGGCAAATCAATATGGCTATAATTTGCCATACATGCACTCGAAATACATTATTGGCACAGTCGGGCAGAGTGAAACCTTTCTTGAAACCCACGGTCCCACGCGCCTCCTAAAGTATTTTCAATTTGCATACATATATGTAAATTGTACGGAAGATCCGTCGGATTCGAATCCAGAATCCAAATCGAGATAAAATGAGTAAGAACGTTTAAGCTATGTGCATTTTAATTTGGTTTAACTTTAGTGTTATATATTTAAGTTTTTGGCTGGGTAAATCATTTCCTATTCTTTTTATGTTTGTTACAAGATAGTACAGGTTATATGAAACATTGTTTTTCCTATCGACCCATGTATACCGATTGAGCTCGTCACTGTCTGCAGCTCCTACAAATCGACTTGCACATCTACATTTTGTACGAGTTCCATATCGAGACGTTCAGCATACGCATCCGCTGTGGCCTGAGGTCTCTGTCGTACTTGTAAATTCGTACGCCAGTGTGACAGGAAGGCAACACGTCGAACGTGGTTCGCGGGAGGTCCGTGGTAGGGCCCCTGACCTTAAGAGATAAATTTGCGACACTCACTTTTACATTCAGAAATAATAAATATTGTTTTGTTTCAGACCCCTTGTCGCAGTCCCCAACCAAGGCCCTGGAAAACATCGGACACGCGTTACAGTCGCAGTATGAGCGCTGGCAGCCTCGCGCGCGCTACAAGCAGTCCTTAGACCCTACGAGCGATGAGGTAAGGCCGTTTACTTCAGACCCTGCCCCCTCAGTATGGCAAATTGATGCATTCAGAATTATAAAGTGTCGGCAACGCACATGTGACACCTCTGGAGTTGCATACGCCCATAGGCTACGGTATACGCTTCGCACCAGGCGGACCGAAGCTTAATATTGTCTTCGAAAACTATGTAAGTAAATAATATAGTGTATACAAACTGGTAACGGCGGGTGTAATGAGTTAAATTATAAACGATATAATCCGTTTACAATTCTACATAATTTTATTTCAAACCGTGCTTATTTGCCACCATTTGCTAAAAAACCGGCCAAGTGTGTCGTGCAGTCGGACTCGCGCATGAAGGGTTCCGTACCATTACCTACGCAAAAAACGGCAATAAAATCGCGTTTGTTGTATGGGAGTCCCACTTAAATATTTATTTTATTCTGTTTTTAGTATTTGTTGTTATAACGGCAACAGAAATACATCATCTGTGAAAATTTCAACTGTCTAGCTATCACGGTTCATGAGATACAGCCTGGTGACAGACAGTTTTTTTTTCTTATGGCCAGTGGAGTCAGTAATAGGGTCCCGTTTTAACTCTTTGGGCACGGAACCTCAAAAAATGCCTCTTTGTTAGTCAAATTAAACTTTGTTAGTATGTCACACAGTTCAGTGTAGGCATTTAGGGCATTCACGGAAGCACCCGAATTAGCAATAGGCGCGCCCCTGGAGTTCATTCACCCCGGGGGGCGGGGGTGAAGGCCACGGGGACTGCGTTGACGTACGCGGTTCAAGGCCGGTCTTTAGGGGGTTTCCGTGAAAAATGAACCTTGTGGTGTTGACGTTAGGTTCTAAAAGGGGCTGCGGGTAGAATTAAGTTGTATTTAGGTGTTTTTGTTTTTTCTTTCTATAGGTACAAGATGTTTTAGGATCGTGTGACGTCGTATAGATAGAAGACATGTTCGCCGTGTTACGTTGGCGTAAAGCGAAAATGTTCTTACACTGTGACCATAAGATGACGTAATGATAATTTCATACAAATAGCCCCGTCGTCATTACTACTCGAGTATTAAATTGTGCAAATATTTCAGGCCAAAACCTTATAGTATTGGAAAAACGGGTTACTAATGAGTTTCTTTTTTAAATGATGTTTCGGCATTTACGTCAAGATAATTTATTCACGTATCGGCAGTATTGACACTTAAGAGCGCTCTTACAAGAAAAGTCGAAATAATGCAAAATTGATGATACTAGTCGACGAAATTCAGGACTTTGCGCTCATTATTAGAAACAATGAGTACTTGTTCCAGTAAAAGCGTCTTCTTATCTTTATAAATATCGTTGTAAATATTAGAAAAAGGACTTATTCAATTAGTAATGATTTTTTTTCTGATGGTCGTTTCCGAAAAACCCCGTGAAGCACTGAATGGCGAGCTCTTATTTGGAAATGTTGAGAATTTTACTCTGCTAAACCTGGCTATTTTGTATTACTAATAACCTGTACTTTAGGCATATCAAACTATATTTTTCCTACATACCTTTGAGAAAGAGAAAATCAAAGTAAAACGAACTCGATTTTCTCTCCGAAACAAGTGTCAATTCCTACGAAAATCTACTTAATATCGAAGTCATTTTCATACTCAAGCAATCTGCAACGTTTGCTTATACTGTTGGTATACATTAGTGTTTATGAAATTCTACTATAATTTTTTGGCAATTTTTTGAAAACTACTCTATATTACCGATGACGCGCGCTGCGCCAGCTCAGTGCCGCGGCAGAGCTTGTAGAGGCAGGACGTGTGTCGGTCGGCTCCGCACATTTTCAACGGCGACGACGAGGTTTTTTATCATTGTGTGCGGCGGGCGCCGTGTAAAACGCTATACTGTGTGCGTGTAAACCGCAACGAGAGACTTTGATCCTAGCACTGTTTTTATAGTATTATAATTTATAATGGTACAGTTTAATAAACTACCGGACAGGATTAAAAATATTTGAAACGACCTGACATTCTATATGTATTTATTTGACTCAAGATAGTACTCAGGGTCTGATGATGGAGCCGGAAGGTGGTCACCGGTACCAATCAACCATGCAACTAAACCACTTCGTGTTTAGGCTCGTTTTATTCATCTCAACAAGATCTTTGACACAAGATAGTACTCAGGGTCTGATGATGGAGCCGGAAGGTGGTCACCGGTACCAATCAACCATGCAACTAAACCACTTCGTGTTTGGGCTCGTTTGATTCGGCTCAACAAGATCTTTGACTTAAGATAGTACTCAGGGTCTGATGATGGAGCCGGAAGGTGGTCACCAGTACCAATCAACAATGCAACTAAACCACTTCGTGTTTAGGCTCGTTTTATTCGTCTCAATAAGATCTTTGACTTAAGATAGTACTCAGGGTCTGATGATGGAGCCGGAAGGTGGTCACCGGTACCAGTCAACCATGCAACTAAACCACTTCGTGTTTGGGCTCGTTTGATTCGTCTCAACAAGATCTTTGGCACAAGATAATACTCAGGGTCTGATGATGGAGCCGGAAGGTGGTCACCGGTACCAATCAACCATGCAACTAAACCACTTCGTGTTTAGGCTCGTTTGAGTCGTCTCAACAAGATCTTTGACACAAGATAGTACTCAGGGTCTGATGATGGAGCCGGAAGGTGGTCACCGGTACCAATCAACCATGCAACTAAACCACTTCGTGTTTGGGCTCGTTTGATTCGGCTCAACAAGATCTTTGACTTAAGATAGTACTCAGGGTCTGATGATGGAGCCGGAAGGTGGTCACCAGTACCAATCAACAATGCAACTAAACCACTTCGTGTTTAGGCTCGTTTTATTCGTCTCAATAAGATCTTTGACTTAAGATAGTACTCAGGGTCTGATGATGGAGCCGGAAGGTGGTCACCGGTACCAGTCAACCATGCAACTAAACCACTTCGTGTTTGGGCTCGTTTGATTCGTCTCAACAAGATCTTTGGCACAAGATAATACTCAGGGTCTGATGATGGAGCCGGAAGGTGGTCACCGGTACCAATCAACCATGCAACTAAACCACTTCGTGTTTAGGCTCGTTTGAGTCGTCTCAACAAGATCTTTGACACAAGATAGTACTCAGGGTCTGATGATGGAGCCGGCAGGTGGTCACTGGTACCAATCAATCATGCCACTAAACCACTTCGTGTTTAGGCTCGTTTTATTCGTTTCTATAAGATCTTTGACACAAGATAGTACTCAGGGTCTGATGTTGGAGCCGGAAGGTGGTCACCGGTACCAATCAACCATGCAACTAAACCACTTCGTGTTTAGGCTCGTTTGATTCGTCTCAACAAGACCTTGGACACAAGATAGTACTCAGGATCTGATGATGGTGCTGGAAGGTGGCCACGGGTACCAGTCTACCATGTAACTGAACCACTTCGTGTTTGGGCTCGTTTGATTTGTCGCAACAAGATCTTTGACACAAGGTAGTACTGAGGGTCTGATGATGGATCCGGAAGGTGGTGACCGGTACCAATCAACCATGCAACTAAACCACTTCGTGTTTGGCTTCGTTCGATTCGTCGCAACAAGATCTTTGACACAAGTTAGTACTCAGGGTCTGATGATGGAGCTGGACTGTGGCCACGGGTACCAGTCTACCATGTAACTGAACCACTTCGTGTTTGGGCTCGTTTGATTTGTCGCAACAAGATCTTTGACACAAGGTAGTACTGAGGGTCTGATGATGGATCCGGAAGGTGGTCACCGGTACCAATCAACCATGCAACTAAACCACTTCGTGTTTGGCTTCGTTCGATTCGTCGCAACAAGATCTTTGACACAAGTTAGTACTCAGGGTCTGATGATGGAGCTGGACTGTGGCCACGGGTACCAGTCTACCATGTAACTGAACCACTTCGTGTTTGGGCTCGTTTGATTCGTCGCAATAAGATGTTTGACACAAGATACTACTCAGGGTCTGATGATGATAGACAGGTACCCGTCGCCACCTTCGCGCTCCATCATCAGACCCTGAGTACTACCTTGAAGATCTTGTTGAGATGAATAAAACGTGCCTAAACACGAAGTGGTTTAGTTGCATGGTTGATTGGTACCGGTGACCACCTTCCGGCTCCAACATCAGACCCTGAGTACTATCTTGTGTCAAAGATCTTGTTGAAACGAATAAAACGAGCCTAAACACGAAGTGGTTTAGTTGCATGGTTGATTGGTACCGGTGACCACCTTCCAGCTCCATCATCAGACTCTGAGTATCACCTAGTGTCAAAGATCTTGTTGAGACGAATCAAACGATCCTAAACACGATGTGGTTTAGTTGCATGGTTGATTGGTAATGGTACCTTCCAGCTCCATCATCAGACCCTGAGTACTGTCTTGTGTGAAAGATCTTGTTGAGACGAATCAAACGAGCCCAAACACGAAGTTGTTTAGTTACATGATAGACTGGTACCCGTGGCCACCTTCCAGCTCCATCATCAGACCCTGTGTATCTTCAGTGTCAAAGATCTTGTTGAGACGAATCAAACGAGCCTAATCATGTTACTACATGGTTGATTGGTATCCGTGACCACCTTAATCATCATCAGATCCTCAGTACCAGTTCGTTTTTAAACCCTCGTTGATACAAACTTTACAACCTATAGGTACCAAATGCAATGACGAAACATGTAAATAAGCGAGTAGGTACCTATAATTTCTTTCGAGTAATATACCTTCATAAGTACGAGTATGGGGCTATTCATAAATTACGTCGTTTCAAATGGGCGGAATGGGGGGGGGGGGGGGGGTCTGGACATCGGATGATGGTAACATGACGTAGGAGGAAACAGATTCATCCGAAGCTCGGGTGGGGGGGGTCAAAACTCGTCAAAAATAGATGACGTAATTTATGAACAGCCCCTATGTACATTTGCACTGCATTTAGTATTTTCGTACTTTATACCAAATAACAGTTTTAGAACTTTAAAAGTTAAGTACAGTTAGTGTTGTTATGGTTGATTTCAATATGCTTCGCGAAGGATCAAGAATGTTTAATCCATCATTGTAGTGCGAGTGTGGTAGAAGGGATCGGCATACTGAGCTCGCACGGCCTGCCGCAGCGCGTAAAATACCTAAACTCGCTCAACGCCGAAATGTAATAGCGCTCTTAATAGAAATTAGAATAACAAAATATTAAAATTACCAGCCTAAGGTTTTTTTTTTATACGGCTACTCGAAAGGTTATCATTTTAACAGTCCATGTATGTTATTATTGTATGTATGTCGCGACAAAACTACTGAGCCGATTATGGAGTTTTTGAGACCCCGTTGAGACAGAATACCATTTCAAAAGAAGGAGTTAAGTCGGATTAGGTTTTCAAAAGCTTATCTTGTAATATTTATTTAAAAATGGCGACATCGACTGTTTAATACATCTATATTTAAATTCAATTTGCATTCCCGACCCACACCGATAAAGACACAATTAATGGCCATTTATTTATTAGGCGACGCATGCAAATTTAGATAATTTGCGCCGCGGAGGGCTACTGTCTGAGTGGCGTCTTGTCACGCGATAAACACTTACATTTATATTTATTCGATAAGAGATATGGTGTGTCTCACGTCAAAGTTATGGTTAGCTGGCCCTTGGGTTATTAAAATGTCTAGGCGTTTAATGTTATGTTACGTGCTGTCTGTTTTATATATATCTTAAATAGGTATTTCATTTGAATGGGCAGCATGTGAGTCTCCCTTTTTGTCAGTCACACGAACCTAGCCGCCTCCACACAATCGGAGTTTTTAAGCTTTATTAGCTTCATATCCTACCAAAGTCCTACCTATAGTACTTATTCAGTTCGATGATTCATTCATTATGATCCATGATGATGACTTATTCGGCGATGAGAAGGTGTCGTTGACCAGCCCGCCGGGGCGCGTACCAGTATGAAGGTATCGCGGCTGCTCGCGTATCTTAGTTTTTGGTTTGGTTTGTTTGTATGATTCTACTAGTTTAAAGTATTATTTTTGTTGACGCGTAGAAAAAGTTTTGCATACAATAGTGATATAATCAAGCTTTTCAATCTCGTACCTTACTTAGACAACTCAGCAAGCTTCGTTGTCTAAACACGGTAGTCGACTGAAAAGCTCTCTATTATATCACGATTGTATAAAATACTATTGTAAACCTGTGTTGTGTAGGTACAATAAAGTGATTACTACTACTAGTGTTGACTACAAATAATTTATACCCTATTTATTGGCACAAATATAATTAAAATAAATAAGTAGTAGTAAATATAGTCTAAAGTCGTTAGAGTGCCCCGAGGCTCTACCGCGAAAATCGAAATCGAAATATCTTTATCTGCCTCTCTATCTTACGAATGTGTAAAAGCGATAGAGAGGCAGATAAGAAATTTCGATTTTCGTTTTCACGGTAGGCCCTATGAGCTTTCTTGCAGAAATTATAGAAAAAAACGTTACCATTTTTTTTAGAATCGTGTTTTATTAATGTGTTTTATCCATATATTATAAAATTAATATATGGATATTCTGCCTCCATAGGTGAAAAAGCTGTGCTGCTCGCTGCGACGGAACGCCAAAGATGAACGGGTGCTGTTCCACTACAACGGCCACGGCGTACCCAAGCCCACCAGCCAGGGCGAGATCTGGGTCTTCAACAGGGTTGGTGGAACTTCATATCTAACACTTTGACCGCCAAAGAAGTCAACGGACGCGTGAGACTACCCAATGTCAACCTTGGCGCATTCCGACAAGGTTCACGATGACGCAACGCCCACGATAGGCGTAGCGTTCGAAGGGTTAATAAATAAATATTATATGTGGTATTATATTATACACAATATGTATGCAAGTATGAATAGCTTTATACCTACGCTCGTCGTTTGCATATGGATATAAAATTTGCATTCAGAGCCGAACCACATATTGAAAGCCATAAGAGCCGCGTTTGTATTTTTGCAGGCATACACACAATACATCCCACTGTCGATGTACGACCTACAAACATGGATGGGCGCGCCGTCGCTGTACGTGTACGACTGCTCGAACGCCGGCGTCATCGTCGACAACTTCCGCGCGTTCGCCGACCAGCACGAGCGCGACTACGAGGTAAGACACTTTACCGACACACATGTTCACACCTCACATATAAACAAAACATCACGTGAAAACCCACAGATTTTCATCAAAAGTACTACAGGTCCTAAAATATCCCCTTGTGGAACTCCGAACGAAATATTATTCACGACAGTGCGGATATATTATTTTTTTGTTAAATAGTCCATGTTAGTTCAATTTATCTAAAATTCGACATACATCTCTGGGTATTACAATAGCATATAAGGTTTCGTTTTAATTACCTCAAAAATTCATTTTAAAAATAATTTTATTATAATGGAAATAAATGTAACTCCAACCATCCCTTTCACCAGGTGCAACTAAACAGCAAAGGCTCCGGCACCCCACCACCCCTAGTCTCCTACAAGAACTGCATCCAGCTCGGGGCCTGCGCCGCCGGCCAGTCCCTGCCCATGAGCCCCGAGCTACCAGCGGATCTGTTCACGGCCTGCCTGACTACTCCCGTCAAGATGGCTATGAAGTGGTTCGTGCTGCGGCACACCAGGGCTGCCAGCGTGCATCAGCATATACACGACGTGCACGATCTCATTGACAAGTAAATAACCTACAGTTTTACCCCAAAAATAGTATAGGCCATAAAACACTCCCCTGAGAGACTCCAAAAGAAAAATTGTCCAAAATGAGGAGATGTTGTTTTATTTTGCAAACTGTGCGTGTTAATTTATGTTATCTAAAAATCGATGGGTCTACGCGTCTCTTAACAGCCAGTGCCTTACGCTTGTGCAGTTTATTCGATACATCAACCATATCAAAAGCCATCCAAAGGTTCAGGCGGATTTCTGCCGTTTAATTAGATACATGAAGTCGTAAACATAAAAAACCTTATTTACTCTAAGAAAATGTTATCTTCGGAACTTGAAAGGCAAGTTAGCTAATTAATAAGAGCTTAAGTCCCTTTTTGACTAATTATTGAATTCAACAATAAACATTTTTATTTCAGAATCCCCGGCCAGGTAACGGACCGCCGCACGATGCTTGGCGAGCTGAACTGGATATTCACCGCCATCACCGACACCATCGCCTGGAACTCTTTACCCCCAGAACTATTTCAGCAGCTGTTTCGAGCTGATCTGTTAACAGCTAGCTTATGCCGGAACTTCCTGCTTGCTGATCGAATTATGAGGTATTTCTTTCGTTCCGGCATTATTTTTACATGTAATATAAAAATATAAATTTTTCTTTTGGTGATTTTATTTTTGAAGTGAAAGCTTCTTTAGCGGCGCTGGGCACTTTTTGAGGTGGGGAAAAAATGATAACTCGAGACAGCGTAACGCGATCACGTGACCGTAACGTTTAGATGGCCACTCATTTAGATGGCATTTAAATCAATAAAGAAAAACTCAATGACATTACATGAAAAAGGTTCTAATCTTGTACGGGTTGAAATACGAGGATCTCACAGTTACATTCTAACTTCGAGCAACACGGAAGGGAGGCGGCATTCGCACTATTTCCCCTCTGCCGAGGTACAAGATTAGCGCGTCAATCTAATCTAGCGCGGGTAATAAAACTAGTTGCACTTGGATTTTTCACTAGACCGAATCCAGACGCGCGCGTGAACACTGCTGCACAAAAATGCCTGTTTGCTCGGTTTTTTGTTATAAAAAGAGGTCGGGGACATCAAATTTACAAAAAGAAAGTGTTACGTTTCACATGTAATATTTTTTTTACATATCATACGTTTAATTACATTCAAACACAATTATTATATTTTAGTCTCATGTAATTGTTGGATTTATCGATTTTGCTCGCTCAGTACAAATTGCGGATCGGTCGAGCGACAAATCCGACTTCTCGTCTCTCAGAATACAATAACATACTTCAACGAAAATGTGTTAGTGTGCGTGTTGTGACACTTGTCACTCGTCCGTACACAAAAAGAGATCGAGGTTTGCAAGATTTGTCTTTGACGTGTGTCATTTTCTATGTATTTGTGTCGTCATTACAGATTGGATTTTGTATGTAAGTGTGTGAGAAGTGCGACTGTGTGCACCTTTCCCCCCGCGAAAAATGGCAGAAAGATTTGTACGGTGAGATATCGGTTGGGCCCCTCCCTTCCGATGTGTCGGAAGCCGGTGTTGCTCGAAGCATTCTAACTTTATATCAATCAAATATAATTCAATAAAGCTACATCTTGATGAAATCGCTAATAAAAGTGAACTCTAGTACTGGTGAATAAAACTCAAAATATCATGACCAAATATATTTAGAATATTTAGATGCGAGGTCTGCAAGGTAACTTTACAATTTCTATTCGAATTTTAAACAATTAACGCTACAAATTTGAATTTCGAATTTTAAACAAGCTCACTGGCCAGCAATTTCGGAACTAAAGTTTCTCAATAGAAAAGAGGATGGGTCAATTATACATAGTGCTGCAGACATTTTGGACTAGTCATTGAGTTTTCACTTCTGTCGGCACTCCCGGAGTGCATCCGTTGTTTTTTTGTGTAGGTAATTTAATTCTCAGGCCTTCTCGATTGCTGCTCTCAGCTGTTAGCAGCTTACTGAAATCACTGACCATATCATTTCTTTCAGATCATACAACTGCACCCCAGTATCCTCCCCACCGCTACCCTCCCTCGCGCAGCACGCACTGTGGGCCGCCTGGGACCAAACCCTGGACCTCGCGCTAGCACAACTTCCCGCCATGTTGGGGCCTTCTCCCAGGGTCTACCATCACTCGCCGTTCTTCAGGGACCAGCTCACTGCGTTCCAAGTGTGGCTGGATCTCGGGAAATGTAAGTTTTTAATACCTATTTTTCTATAAAGTTAAATAGTTACCCACTACCTAAAGGTCGCTCAGGAAGAGATCGCTCTTTAGCGATAAGACCGCCTTTTGTTTCCTCTGTCTTCATGTATTATGTATGTCTCTCTGTAAATGTTTTATTGAGGTTGTGCAATAAAGAGGATTTGTATTGTATTTGTATTGTATTGTATAGTTGTTATATACTACAGAAAAGGTCACCAAGCCCTCCAGGAGTCGAGGTTGAAAACAAACCAGCGTATTACTTGTTTTCATTTAAAAAAATCTAGAAATAATGTACACAGAACATTCATGCAAGAAATTGATAAATTCTAAAGAGAGCGTGATATAATTACATATTTGTTTGCAGCCAACTCCCTGAACGGCGGCCTCTGGTCCCGGCCTCCCCCCGACCAGCTCCCCATGGTGCTCCAGGTGCTCCTGAGCACGCTGCACCGCGTGCGCGCGCTGCAGATCCTCTGCCGGTTCCTGGCTCTCGGCCCCTCCGCCGTCCGCGCTGTCCTCCACGTGGGGATCTTCCCCTACATGCTCAAGCTGCTGCAGGCCTCCGCGCACGAGCTGCGGGCCTCCATGGTGTACATTTGGGCCAAGATCATAGCCGTGGATCCGGTGAGTAGTACTTGACACCATTGATTGCGAATTATCTATGAAAATACGGTTAACAACTGCTGCTTGTTTCGAACGAGGTATTTATTACCTTCAATTTAGTTGGAAATAAACAGTTTTTACTTCTTCCTATCGTTGTCCCGGCGTTTTGACTGTCGTCTAACCTTAAAAATCTAGAAGGGGACAACTAAACCTTTTTGCGATTAGTCCGGATATTCAGACAAACTCATAAATACGAGCCTGATTTCGAACCCTTAAGTTCTGGTTTAGAAGCCGCAAGATACTAGGCTACCAGTTCAACCTCCACGTCCTTAAAAAAATTCTTATTTTGGAGTGTATTTTTTTTTCAGAGTTGCCAAGTGGACCTGGTGAACGCAAAAGGGCACAAGTATTTCCTGTCGATCCTGGCAGATTCTACCGTTGACGTGAGTGTGCCCATAAACCTTAGTTATTGAACAATTTTTGTTCATATACTTGTTACTATATATGGTAGTTTTCAACCCTTATCCAAATGCAGATTTTTTTAGATAAACTGTTGAAATTAACTACACCGCCAAAAAAAATTTTGGTGTTTATGGGGGGCCATATAAATATATACACCAAATTTTTGGTGGCCTATGGGGGTCATAGGCCACCAAAAATGTTTCAGTTTGTAACATGTTCGTCCATTACAGAGCGAGCACCGAACGTTGGCAGCGTACGTTCTGGCCGGGATCGTGGACAACTACCCCGCCGGGCAGGAAGCGGCACAACAGGTACACAAATAAAACTACAATTGATAGGGTCGCCATGTAATGCATTTTAGGCGTAGTAATAAAAGCCTCTAAGGTTTGGAAATTGTGTTTGAGTTAAAAGTTGTACATTGGATAATTAAACAGTTGTTTTGTTACTAGGGCTCCATGATCTCAATATGCCTCGAGCAGCTGTCAGACCCGTCGTGGCTGCTGCGGCAGTGGGCGTGCATCTGCCTCGGGCGGCTGTGGCGCGGCTGCGACGCGGCGCGCTGGGCCGGCGTGCGCGACCTGGCACATGAGAAACTGTATCCATTGCTACGCGAGCCTCATCCCGAGGTACGCTCAGCTATCAACCGAGATGACAAAATGTATTGACAAACAACAATCGAAAAGTAAAATTATATCGGTATAAAAGATGCGAACGATTCAAGCCATAATCGTCATCAATATTCCATTGGAATTATCTATTAACGATTGTTAAATAACAAAACTTGATATTTGTTCCCAGGTGCGGGCAGCGTGCGCATTCGCGCTCGGCACGTTCGTGGCCGCCGGGGGCTGCTGGCCGCGAACCGAGCACGCGAACGCGCTGGACCAGCAAGTCGGCGCCGAACTCGCTCGGGCCCTCCCTCACGACGCCAGCCCGCTCGTGCGAGCTGAAACTCTGCACGGTATGTACACACGAGCCTCTAGCACGAGCGTTAGTGTGGGTTCTAATTGATAAACAAGACCAAGAATAGGTCGTTCTATAAATTCGCGCAGCTATATTAATTTTCTTTGGGACCACGGAGACTATGGCGTCTTCAGCTTAATAGGTAAGTTTACTATCGACTATGCTAGTAGGTAAGGTACACTGTTAAAATCCATAGCCATAATTATTTCAATAATTATGAAATTTTTCTTTACAGCCCTTCAATGGCTGGTTCTAATATTCGAGCAGCACTTCATCGCAGTTTATATACAGGAGAGGATGAGGAAAAGTGACAGGTAAGTTCATCAAGTAGTTATTTATGTTTATCCTATTTTACCCCAATATCGAGTGTATTTTCTGGTATAGTTGTAATAGAGGCCTATGAAAAGGCTGTCAATTCTATTGTAGGTTTTCTTTATTTTTATCTAAATTGCATTTATTTTGGCAAGGTTTGTTTAATGGGGAGCTAAATGGTAGGAACCTACAATGATTGCCAAAATATGACGGTTTTTAGGGTTCCGTACCCAAAGGGTAAAACGGGACCCTATTACTAAGACTCCGCTGTCCGTCCGTCCGTCCTTCTGTCTGTCACCAGGCTGTATCTCACGAACCGTGATAGCTAGACAGTTGAAATTTTCACACATGATGTATTTCTGTTGCCGCTATAACAACAAATACTAAAAACAGAAATAAATAAAGATTTAAGTGGGGCTCCCATACAACAAACGTGATTTTTGACCGAAGTTAAGCAACATCGGGCGGGATCAGTACTCGGATGGGTGACCGTTTTTATAGATAATGGTATGGAACCCTTCGTGTGCGAGTCCGACTCGCACTTGGCTGGTTTTACTTTAATTGAAAAGGCCCGTCTCAAAAGTCCGTTTCCTAATTACGATTCTATAATAGAGAATAAAAGCTCGAGTCACACGGCTTCCGAAGTAGAATAGTCGTGAACAAGTTTAAGTTTATGGTTGTCGCTAGGGCTCCACACTCCGGCTCGGGCGGCCCCGTGGACGCGGGGCAGGACGCGCTGGTGGCGGGCGGCCGCGGCCTGGCGCCGCAGCCGCGCCGCGCGCAGCAGGCGCTGCCCACCATCGGTGAGTGTCACCCGCCGGCGTTGCTAGGGCCGCCATGCTTGCTGCTAGGGCTCCACACTCCGGCTCGGGCGGCCCCGTGGACGCGGGGCAGGACGCGCTGGTGGCGGGCGGCCGCGGCCTGGCGCCGCAGCCGCGCCGCGCGCAGCAGGCGCTGCCCACCATCGGTGAGTGTCACCCGCCGGCGTTGCTAGGGCCGCCATGCTTGCTGCTAGGGCTCCACACTCCGGCTCGGGCGGCCCCGTGGACGCGGGGCAGGACGCGCTGGTGGCGGGCGGCCGCGGCCTGGCGCCGCAGCCGCGCCGCGCGCAGCAGGCGCTGCCCACCATCGGTGAGTGTCACCCGCCGGCGTTGCTAGGGCCGCCATGCTTGCTGCTAGGGCTCCACACTCCGGCTCGGGCGGCCCCGTGGACGCGGGGCAGGACGCGCTGGTGGCGGGCGGCCGCGGCCTGGCGCCGCAGCCGCGCCGCGCGCAGCAGGCGCTGCCCACCATCGGTGAGTGTCACCCGCCGGCGTTGCTAGGGCCGCCATGCTTGCTGCTAGGGCTCCACACTCCGGCTCGGGCGGCCCCGTGGACGCGGGGCAGGACGCGCTGGTGGCGGGCGGCCGCGGCCTGGCGCCGCAGCCGCGCCGCGCGCAGCAGGCGCTGCCCACCATCGGTGAGTGTCACCCGCCGGCGTTGCTAGGGCCGCCATGCTTGCTGCTAGGGCTCCACACTCCGGCTCGGGCGGCCCCGTGGACGCGGGGCAGGACGCGCTGGTGGCGGGCGGCCGCGGCCTGGCGCCGCAGCCGCGCCGCGCGCAGCAGGCGCTGCCCACCATCGGTGAGTGTCACCCGCCGGCGTTGCTAGGGCCGCCATGCTTGCTGCTAGGGCTCCACACTCCGGCTCGGGCGGCCCCGTGGACGCGGGGCAGGACGCGCTGGTGGCGGGCGGCCGCGGCCTGGCGCCGCAGCCGCGCCGCGCGCAGCAGGCGCTGCCCACCATCGGTGAGTGTCACCCGCCGGCGTTGCTAGGGCCGCCATGCTTGCTGCTAGGGCTCCACACTCCGGCTCGGGCGGCCCCGTGGACGCGGGGCAGGACGCGCTGGTGGCGGGCGGCCGCGGCCTGGCGCCGCAGCCGCGCCGCGCGCAGCAGGCGCTGCCCACCATCGGTGAGTGTCACCCGCCGGCGTTGCTAGGGCCGCCATGCTTGCTGCTAGGGCTCCACACTCCGGCTCGGGCGGCCCCGTGGACGCGGGGCAGGACGCGCTGGTGGCGGGCGGCCGCGGCCTGGCGCCGCAGCCGCGCCGCGCGCAGCAGGCGCTGCCCACCATCGGTGAGTGTCACCCGCCGGCGTTGCTAGGGCCGCCATGCTTGCTGCTAGGGCTCCACACTCCGGCTCGGGCGGCCCCGTGGACGCGGGGCAGGACGCGCTGGTGGCGGGCGGCCGCGGCCTGGCGCCGCAGCCGCGCCGCGCGCAGCAGGCGCTGCCCACCATCGGTGAGTGTCACCCGCCGGCGTTGCTAGGGCCGCCATGCTTGCTGCTAGGGCTCCACACTCCGGCTCGGGCGGCCCCGTGGACGCGGGGCAGGACGCGCTGGTGGCGGGCGGCCGCGGCCTGGCGCCGCAGCCGCGCCGCGCGCAGCAGGCGCTGCCCACCATCGGTGAGTGTCACCCGCCGGCGTTGCTAGGGCCGCCATGCTTGCTGCTAGGGCTCCACACTCCGGCTCGGGCGGCCCCGTGGACGCGGGGCAGGACGCGCTGGTGGCGGGCGGCCGCGGCCTGGCGCCGCAGCCGCGCCGCGCGCAGCAGGCGCTGCCCACCATCGGTGAGTGTCACCCGCCGGCGTTGCTAGGGCCGCCATGCTTGCTGCTAGGGCTCCACACTCCGGCTCGGGCGGCCCCGTGGACGCGGGGCAGGACGCGCTGGTGGCGGGCGGCCGCGGC
The DNA here is from genome assembly GCF_910591565.1 of Cydia splendana. Lineage (NCBI taxonomy): Eukaryota > Metazoa > Arthropoda > Insecta > Lepidoptera > Tortricidae > Cydia > Cydia splendana. Next base: position 530,141 of record NC_085965.1, on the reverse strand, counting down.
CTGGCGCCGCAGCCGCGCCGCGCGCAGCAGGCGCTGCCCACCATCGGTGAGTGTCACCCGCCGGCGTTGCTAGGGCCGCCATGCTTGCTGCTAGGGCTCCACACTCCGGCTCGGGCGGCCCCGTGGACGCGGGGCAGGACGCGCTGGTGGCGGGCGGCCGCGGCCTGGCGCCGCAGCCGCGCCGCGCGCAGCAGGCGCTGCCCACCATCGGTGAGTGTCACCCGCCGGCGTTGCTAGGGCCGCCATGCTTGCTGCTAGGGCTCCACACTCCGGCTCGGGCGGCCCCGTGGACGCGGGGCAGGACGCGCTGGTGGCGGGCGGCCGCGGCCTGGCGCCGCAGCCGCGCCGCGCGCAGCAGGCGCTGCCCACCATCGGTGAGTGTCACCCGCCGGCGTTGCTAGGGCCGCCATGCTTGCTGCTACGGCTCCACACTCCGGCTCGGGCGGCCCCGTGGACGCGGGGCAGGACGCGCTGGTGGCGGGCGGCCGCGGCCTGGCGCCGCAGCCGCGCCGCGCGCAGCAGGCGCTGCCCACCATCGGTGAGTGTCACCCGCCGGCGTTGCTAGGGCCGCCATGCTTGCTGCTAGGGCTCCACACTCCGGCTCGGGCGGCCCCGTGGACGCGGGGCAGGACGCGCTGGTGGCGGGCGGCCGCGGCCTGGCGCCGCAGCCGCGCCGCGCGCAGCAGGCGCTGCCCACCATCGGTGAGTGTCACCCGCCGGCGTTGCTAGGGCCGCCATGCTTGCTGCTAGGGCTCCACACTCCGGCTCGGGCGGCCCCGTGGACGCGGGGCAGGACGCGCTGGTGGCGGGCGGCCGCGGCCTGGCGCCGCAGCCGCGCCGCGCGGCAGGCGCTGCCCACCATCGGTGAGTGTCACCCGCCGGCGTTGCTAGGGCCGCCATGCTTGCTGCTAGGGCTCCACACTCCGGCTCGGGCGGCCCCGTGGACGCGGGGCAGGACGCGCTGGTGGCGGGCGGCCGCGGCCTGGCGCCGCAGCCGCGCCGCGCGCAGCAGGCGCTGCCCACCATCGGTGAGTGTCACCCGCCGGCGTTGCTAGGGCCGCCATGCTTGCTGCTAGGGCTCCACACTCCGGCTCGGGCGGCCCCGTGGACGCGGGGCAGGACGCGCTGGTGGCGGGCGGCCGCGGCCTGGCGCCGCAGCCGCGCCGCGCGCAGCAGGCGCTGCCCACCATCGGTGAGTGTCACCCGCCGGCGTTGCTAGGGCCGCCATGCTTGCTGCTAGGGCTCCACACTCCGGCTCGGGCGGCCCCGTGGACGCGGGGCAGGACGCGCTGGTGGCGGGCGGCCGCGGCCTGGCGCCGCAGCCGCGCCGCGCGCAGCAGGCGCTGCCCACCATCGGTGAGTGTCACCCGCCGGCGTTGCTAGGGCCGCCATGCTTGCTGCTAGGGCTCCACACTCCGGCTCGGGCGGCCCCGTGGACGCGGGGCAGGACGCGCTGGTGGCGGGCGGCCGCGGCCTGGCGCCGCAGCCGCGCCGCGCGCAGCAGGCGCTGCCCACCATCGGTGAGTGTCACCCGCCGGCGTTGCTAGGGCCGCCATGCTTGCTGCTAGGGCTCCACACTCCGGCTCGGGCGGCCCCGTGGACGCGGGGCAGGACGCGCTGGTGGCGGGCGGCCGCGGCCTGGCGCCGCAGCCGCGCCGCGCGCAGCAGGCGCTGCCCACCATCGGTGAGTGTCACCCGCCGGCGTTGCTAGGGCCGCCATGCTTGCTGCTAGGGCTCCACACTCCGGCTCGGGCGGCCCCGTGGACGCGGGGCAGGACGCGCTGGTGGCGGGCGGCCGCGGCCTGGCGCCGCAGCCGCGCCGCGCGCAGCAGGCGCTGCCCACCATCGGTGAGTGTCACCCGCCGGCGTTGCTAGGGCCGCCATGCTTGCTGCTAGGGCTCCACACTCCGGCTCGGGCGGCCCCGTGGACGCGGGGCAGGACGCGCTGGTGGCGGGCGGCCGCGGCCTGGCGCCGCAGCCGCGCCGCGCGCAGCAGGCGCTGCCCACCATCGGTGAGTGTCACCCGCCGGCGTTGCTAGGGCCGCCATGCTTGCTGCTAGGGCTCCACACTCCGGCTCGGGCGGCCCCGTGGACGCGGGGCAGGACGCGCTGGTGGCGGGCGGCCGCGGCCTGGCGCCGCAGCCGCGCCGCGCGCAGCAGGCGCTGCCCACCATCGGTGAGTGTCACCCGCCGGCGTTGCTAGGGCCGCCATGCTTGCTGCTAGGGCTCCACACTCCGGCTCGGGCGGCCCCGTGGACGCGGGGCAGGACGCGCTGGTGGCGGGCGGCCGCGGCCTGGCGCCGCAGCCGCGCCGCGCGCAGCAGGCGCTGCCCACCATCGGTGAGTGTCACCCGCCGGCGTTGCTAGGGCCGCCATGCTTGCTGCTAGGGCTCCACACTCCGGCTCGGGCGGCCCCGTGGACGCGGGGCAGGACGCGCTGGTGGCGGGCGGCCGCGGCCTGGCGCCGCAGCCGCGCCGCGCGCAGCAGGCGCTGCCCACCATCGGTGAGTGTCACCCGCCGGCGTTGCTAGGGCCGCCATGCTTGCTGCTAGGGCTCCACACTCCGGCTCGGGCGGCCCCGTGGACGCGGGGCAGGACGCGCTGGTGGCGGGCGGCCGAGGCCTGGCGCCGCAGCCGCGCCGCGCGCAGCAGGCGCTGCCCACCATCGGTGAGTGTCACCCGCCGGCGTTGCTAGGGCCGCCATGCTTGCTGCTAGGGCTCCACACTCCGGCTCGGGCGGCCCCGTGGACGCGGGGCAGGACGCGCTGGTGGCGGGCGGCCGCGGCCTGGCGCCGCAGCCGCGCCGCGCGCAGCAGGCGCTGCCCACCATCGGTGAGTGTCACCCGCCGGCGTTGCTAGGGCCGCCATGCTTGCTGCTAGGGCTCCACACTCCGGCTCGGGCGGCCCCGTGGACGCGGGGCAGGACGCGCTGGTGGCGGGCGGCCGCGGCCTGGCGCCGCAGCCGCGCCGCGCGCAGCAGGCGCTGCCCACCATCGGTGAGTGTCACCCGCCGGCGTTGCTAGGGCCGCCATGCTTGCTGCTAGGGCTCCACACTCCGGCTCGGGCGGCCCCGTGGACGCGGGGCAGGACGCGCTGGTGGCGGGCGGCCGCGGCCTGGCGCCGCAGCCGCGCCGCGCGCAGCAGGCGCTGCCCACCATCGGTGAGTGTCACCCGCCGGCGTTGCTAGGGCCGCCATGCTTGCTGCTAGGGCTCCACACTCCGGCTCGGGCGGCCCCGTGGACGCGGGGCAGGACGCGCTGGTGGCGGGCGGCCGCGGCCTGGCGCCGCAGCCGCGCCGCGCGCCGCAGGCGCTGCCCACCATCGGTGAGTGTCACCCGCCGGTGTTGCTAGGGCCGCCATGCTTGCTGCTAGGGCCGCCATGCTTGCTGCTAGGGCTCCACACTCCGGCTCGGGCGGCCCCGTGGACGCGGGGCAGGACGCGCTGGTGGCGGGCGGCCGCGGCCTGGCGCCGCAGCCGCGCCGCACGCAGCAGGCGCTGCCCACCATCGGTGAGTGCAGGCAGGGAGGCGTGAGGTAGGCTGCAGGGAGGCCCCGATGTTCCAATTCCTCCACTTCCTCCCGGGGACGCTGCGGCTGTGGAAGCTTTGAGAGAAACTAATTTGGCTGTCCCATAGAAATCAGCGGCATCACATCAGCCGGAATGTATAAGACGGCCAAAAAACATTTCGCGATTTCGGCATTGGTCCCGTAATAAAAAAAAAATCAGTATGACCTATAAAGTGACTACGCAGAGTATGGCTGGTGGTTAAAATTTCACCCTGTATTATTGTATTTTTTGTATCCAGGGTTCGGGTCGGTCTACATGAAGCTGTGGAACACCCTAATATCGATGTCAAAGGAGCCCCACCCTCAGGTCTCGCAGATGGCCACCGACATCATCAACTACATCTCCAACCAGGTAAACCTAACCCACATTAACCAACTAACATACATACATACTAACAGCAACACTCCTAACTGTACATCGGTGGACCTTATTACAAAACGCATAAAGTTGCAAAACGCGTAAAGGCAAATGAAATAAAAGCTTCAAGCATCGCATTTGCGGCCAAGAGGAAGGCCAATGCGATGGAAGGACATCATACTCATAATCTTTATTGCATATCACAATGTATCTTATCAAGAAGGTGGTGGGCAGCAACCGGATCCAAACTGCACAAAATAGGGAAAAATGGAGGGGTTTGAACTCCTTCAATTAGGCCTCCGCCTACACCAAGTTTTTGGTCGACAAAAGCTGAAAAGTAGAAATTATAGGTCTTATTTTTTTCCAGCTGGACAATGTATCCCGGGACATCGACCCCCGCGGGCTGGGCGCGCACGGCTCGGGCGGCTCCTCCAGCCTCCCCCCCTCCCCCAACCTGCGCCCCGCCGTCAGCCCGCGCGACCCCCGCCAGCCCTCGCACTGTGAGTACCGCCCCCACCCCCACTACAGACCCCCTCCACCGGACTGGTGCGGTCCAATCAGTTCAGTTCATTGGCACGTAACCTCTCGCCCCTCCAGCGGCGTGTCTCATCCCGATGGCCCCATTCCATGAGCTGTCCTGTACAAACGCATTTTATTTCGTATATCAGGTACATTTTAATCAACATTTCAAGTCGGTGATTATTTTACTGAGCATTTTTTAAATCCAGAAAAAAACGAATACCTGCAAATCTGCAGAAAATTGGCGTTTGTACGGGACAAACGGTAGACAATTTCGTGGAATTCTGCCTATACGGCAAAAAGGCAATTTTTCGTGACGTCTGATGAAAGTCCATACGAGATGCGGGTGGCGGGATTACGAGGGTTTTCCGGGGCCTAGGTCATGGAGATACCTTGAACGCGATCCCACTAGCGACTTCTGGTGTGAGTGGTGGTGTGTATAAACAAAGGTATGTACCTGCAAGGCTCGTGTGACGCTTTTTCTAGTGGCCAGCAAGGTCGAGCCCTGCAGCTGAGTCTCGTGTGGGAGGGCTGGCGAGCGATTCCCTTTATTCGAGCTGATTTCCTCAAACTAGCCATCACCCTGAAGGAAAGACGGAAATAGACGAGTGCCTAAAATCAAGGTCAGATATCCTAACATCGATTATTAATTGTACTGCTACATGTAAGCTTCTGTATTTTTATTATAATAAACCAAAGTTAAAAAATAAAATATATCTGTTTACGACTGCACTTAAGACGGTTCAAACACTCGAATGATCCAGTTTGTCGTGTGTGTATGCTAATTAAGTAATCAGCTGTAAATATGTAGATATATCCATCTCATTATTTGCGTGAGTACGTTATACGTAGCGGGGCAACGGTTTTCAAAAAGCAAACATAAATAAAAAGTAGTCGCTAAACTAGTTGTGTGCGTGTGCTAACGTGTGCGTGTGTGTGTGTGTAGACAGCCGGCGCGGGCGCGGCGGGCTGCCCAGCACCATCTCCGAGGACTCCATGGCGAGCCGCGAGCGGGACTCCGTCTCATCTACTTCTAGTGAGTATTATCTTACTTTTAGGCCAGTCGCTAAATGCACACGTTTTCAAAACACAAACACGCATAGGCGATTTTAACCTTGATTAATACGGGAGCGCGGTCACTCGGTGCAAATAGTCGTATGAATAAGTATTCATATACCAGTATGTATATCGGACTTGTTTGGATTTTTAATTCATAATTCATTTATTGCATTTATAATCATGTGTGTGTGTGTGTTTTTGGAGTGTTTTGTAGTTTTCTGTTGAAAGCAGAATTATTTTGAAGATGTTGATTATATATTTCGAGTCAAAAACAATAGTTGTATCGAGTATACATTTAATTATTGTATTGTGTGTATTCCATTCTACAATCGTTTTAATTTCATTATAATAATAGATATAATATTTTCTCTATTTCACAAAGCCCCTTATTTTCTAGAGACGAAACAGGTGGAAACTTAATAATAGTCATCATCATCACATCAGCCATTTATCGCCCACTGCTGAGCATAGGCGTCTCTTCCAGTACACCACTTGTTCGGGTCCTGAGCTAACTTAATATGTAATATATTTACTTAACTAGATTTCGTAAAAACTAAACGCAAGTTTTCCCACAGGTCAACAGTCAAAGAAACCAATAGTGTCGACGCAATTCGTGGAGTGGGCGCACACGCTGTTCGCTCGCGCGGACGCGGAGGCGGAGGCGGAGGCGGAGGCGGGCGCGGCCGCGGAGCGGGACGTGGAGTCGCGCGCGCACCACGCCAGGGTGTGGCGCTACCAGCGGAACAGGAGCTTGAGGAACGAAGCCAAAGGTAATACTTTACTAGTAACATTGTATTACACCTTATAACATTCCAAAAAATGTTACTCACACGCCAAGCTCATGGGCGTAAGCGAACTAACATAAATATTACGATAAAATATATTGCGTACGAGATATTGTAAGTTTCTTGGACTTGCTACTGGCGTCCAGAGATAAAAACTTAAATATATTATTATTTCAGTCCCAGAAGTCCATATACAGTGGAAACTGGATAAGTGGAACCTGGGTTAGTGGAAAACCTCTTTAAGTGGACCCAAGTTCTCGGTTCCAGTCCCTTGGCAACGAATTACCTCTATAAGTGGAATTTTGGGACCTCTATAAGCGGAATCCATTTTTTCGAAAATTTCTTATTTTTACCTCTGTAACTGGAAGCAGCCGTCTCCGAAACCTCTATGAGTGGAATAGCTCGGCGTTATAAAATTTGTATTTTTAATAAACCGTCACAAGGAGGGTAGTTTGTTTCGTTAACATTATGGTTCGTGTTTTAACTACGTATTTTGTATGAGATCACACATCGTTCAGTTTTTTTTGCATTAAAGTACAATCGGTACATTGATTTATTTAACCATACTGGTTTCTCTTGCATAAATAAATATTAGGAGTGATTTTGTTTTTGTAAATTGATGATTGATTTGAAAATTGTATACGAGTAGGTACTGTGGATTATTTACAGTATTGCTTTTTTTAAAGTCAGGATTACATACCTATTTTTGTTAATACATACATATCTACATACATATTTAATAAAAGATGATTATTTAAGTCTTGATCATACCATACGTGACCTCTATAAGCGACATTACTAGCATCCACAACCTCTGTTAGCGAGAGCCTCTGTAAGTGAGAAAATGTTTTATTTGAACCTGGTTTAGTGGAAAACTGGATAAATGGAAAACCTGGATAAGCGGAACTAAACAGCCAGTCCCTTGCGATTCCACTTATCCAGTTTCCACTGTATTGTTATGTTAATAACATTACCTTTAAAGCTATGTTATTTAGTTTTTTTTTTCACCGATCAGTCATAAACCCCCTAACTGGTGATGGTGCTCGGTGGAACACTTTAAAAAAAACAATCCAGCTGATTATGGCTAGAACAGCCGATTGCAGATTTAAGTGAAGAAAAAAAACTATCACTGATAAGAATACGACATTTCAAAAAAGTGTCAGGACTTAAGATTAGGTGGGTTCGTTTTATTTATTTTATTAGTTTATTTAATTTATTTAGTGTATAATTAATTTTAATAATAGTTTATAAGTTTTGTTATTGAATAAACATGAACAAGAAAACAAAGTGACATGTAATTAATAATATTTTTTATTGCAGCCTTGGTGGGATCAAAAGTGCCGCGGTTAGAGACGCAGGCTTTCCACTCGCGATGTCAGTTGCCGCCGGGAGTTATACTTTTCCACCCCTACGAGCAACACATTGCACTAGCTTTCAAAGACAATTTCGGGTAAGTACCTATCATCATGCAAGTGCTGAACGTACGTAGACCTTTTTTCCCCAAAGTAGTGAACACGAAAAACGCATTAACCGTCACGAAAAATACATTTTTAATACAGTTGCTCAAAAAGTGCTACTTAACGTAGCTGTTTAGCGTTCGCAAAGTTGTTTTTTGCGAACTAGTGCTTTTTACTTTTCTAGCTTTTTTAAATTTAATTCTGACCTTAATCGATACGTCCACACCAAAGAGTTTGGATGTTCAAAAACTTTATATATTTTTATTTTGCCATTAGACATTTATTACGTACAAAAAGTATTGTTACACGATATAAAGTAAATATTTATTTGTTATTATATAAATGAAAAGTTATAAAATACGATATTTCACAAAAAAAAAAAAATATTTGGCAGAATGGAACTATCATTGCCACGTTGGCTGACGTTAACAGAAAAAAATAAAAAGTAAAACCGGCGCCCGCCATTTTCACTTGAAATTTATTAGTTGTATCAAAATAATTATCTTAAATTGCAACTGTAAGAGTGTTTTTTGTATGAAATGAATTAATGTGATTAATTTTGGCAATGTAAATCAACGCTGAATGTAGTTTATAGTGCTGAATACACAATATCATTCAAATTCAAGGGAAAATTCGTAACTGTAAGTGCAATGCTCTTGTTACCAATATTTGTGTTATTGTGATTTTTTCGCAAATGTATTAAAAAACGTCGTTCAATGTACGTTTGAAAGTGTTATTATTTACTTGTCTCGTGTTTTTTATATGCCTACGGCTCATAAAAGACATCTCGGGACTCGTAAATAATAACATACTTTTCCCACTTGCATTGAAATGTACTATTACATTTCTTTCGAATGTATGACGGTTGTCCATGTGTAACGATATGAATGAACATGTCATGTTTACTGTTTGTAGATATGTTTTATTTTGGCTAGACTTGTCGCTCAACCATTTACATTTTAAACGATTTATCATGACATGACATATGTACGTTTGTTTACAGGATCTGGGACTGGGGCACGGCGGCCAAGCTGTGCGTGGGCGCGTGGCGGAAGGCCTGGGGCCGCGTGACCGCGCTCGCCTACCTCAACGCCCACGAGAGGGCGCTGCTCGCCGTCGCCAGCCATCAGGGACACGTCGCCATTTATAGGTCAACATCGCATAACTGCTTCTACATTTTATTCAAAAATCACACTGATGATGTTGCATTCTAAGCTTAGAAGACTTCAATGGCACTCGGTACCAGAATCTTATAGTTCGTTTTTTTAACATTAGATAAAAGGTAAACAATCTTGACGTGTCTTTTTATTGAAAAGTAATAAGTTACTGATTTTTAAAAAGCGTTTATCAATTAAAAGACGCGTCATGATCGCGTAGTTCATTTTCTAATGCTAAAAAAACGAACTATAAATCATGACTAGTCAGCAGTCACACATTTTGCGCCTCGGTCGGAGACGAGCCTTTAGTTTTGCATGGTACTGTACTGTTCATGCTATGATCTGTAGTTAATATGTGGATATATTGGTGTACAGGCCAACCGGCAGCAGTATGGAGCCAGCTCTAGTGTCGGCGTGGCGCGCGCTGGACGTGCGGCCCGCGGCCGACTACCGGCCACCCCCCGCACAGCCTCTATACAGTACGTACACTATCACAAGGCAGTAAGGTTGATATTCCTGTGGACGAAACCAAATCGCGAGCCGGTTCATCCGCGCGGACAAAAGTCAGAAATTATGACAAAGATTGGGAAAGTAAAGAGAACTAAGAGTGTAACTGACTGGTTTTGGCTACGCCCGTCATCATAAGTTTTTGACGACATAAGACTATAAGAAACTGCATGGGTTATCTGTCTCGTTATTCACGGGATAAGCGTAAAGTCTATCATCTAGTTCACTGTCTCGACCATGAGATGTCCGCTTCTCTACAAAACCGAGCATGCCTCATTATCGTAAACTAACGTTCTTACGTGCATCATATCATGCTATCGTGCGTTTGTGAGTGGGGCAGGCCGCAGTCTCTGTCCACAGATGAGCGTTCCTTTGTGGACAGAAATGCCGCGCATGAAATGTTTCCCATTGTAATATTTCTTGCAGTCTCTGTATGCTTTCAGTTGTTATCCTATGTCATAACACACGAGTCATTATCCTCCAACCGCCTACACATAAACACTTACTGAGACAAACACAACTGGGTCAATATCAAAGCGTTTTTGTCTCCCTTTCTTTGGACACGTTTTTGACGAAGTGGTTCGGCATTTTGATGATATTTCTGGGTGTCTGATGGAGGCATAGACTAGGAATCCTCTAGACGAAGTTTAGAGCAATTATTTCATGAAACCGATGCTGCCAAAAATACGGAGGTGCGGGGGACGAGGTGAGCGAGGTCCCGTGCCGTGATTGGTCCGTTCAAAGACACGGACGTCACACAAAGACACTTTCGACTCGAAAATGGAGTAAAACTACCGTATGCGTGGCAGAGGGGGTAGAGCTACTATGCTCAGTCTGGAGGATGTCTTGTCTGTGGATGGAGGTCCCTGATTATTACTACAATCAGAAGTATCATCATAATTTGAAGAGGGTAAATATCTATGTGACAGTTGCCTTGTGCATGATCATTGGTATTGTGTGCGTGACGTGAGGCGTGACGGGTGCGTGTGCGCAGGTCTGGCGCAGCTGGTGTCGGAACAGTTCCTGTCCGCGGAGGAGCGCGCCGCGCCGCCGCCGCAGGACCGTGAGTTCATCCACATACCCATTACTAACCTTCGCATCTGCTTCACTCCACATTACATGGTTTCGCGCTCAGTATGGATCAATCGAAGGCCTACTGCTACTATCACCTAAAATTTATGGTTCTCATGTGGATACTTCTCTCTTATTCTTATTAAAAGAACAAAGATAAAAAGTGATGGAAAATTCATTTAGGCCAATCAAGTCTAGTTGATTATATGTAATGTTTACAACATTATAATTGATACATCGTTAAAAGATTAATTAAATCAATGGAAATTCACTGGAAATTTAACCCCTGAAAAATGTTATCGATTTGTGACTATCAATGCAAAACTACCGTCGATTTGAGGTGACAAACTTCCACACCTAGCGACTTTCATATATTGATTGTCACTGTGGCAAGGTACGAAATGGTATGGAAATGAAATTCTAATACAATGACATGAGGTATATCTATGCCTGTAATTACTGTAATTAGTTTATGTAGCTCCAGTTTATAAAACAAACGAATTAGAGCAAAAACAAGTTTTGTATGAAAAACTTCAAAGTGTAAGATCTATAGTTATTGCGGATATTGTTAGTAATGTTGCTTAAAAGTATTACTAATCCAAGAATAACTACAGTTATGGCGTTCCTCATAAGTAAATCACAAGTCATTGCCTCAGATATTGTAGTATTGATTAATAAAAAACATGTTTACGTTACAGATACCTTAAAAACTGTCTAAGAAGAAAATATAGAACTCGTTATGCTCATCCCGAATATGTATATAACTCAATTTGACCCACAACTCGAGTTGTTGCACTTTTCGTTAGGAGGGCAGTTAAATACACTGTATTTTTTTAACTATGGTATCTGAAGGTACCTACATAAACTAATTACAGAACTAGATATACCGTATCCTATTGTAAGTACAAAGTTTCAGATCAATCTAGCTAGTCGTTTTACAATGAGAGCGTGACTACGTTTGTATGGTGAACCCAGCTTGCTGGGGACTCTTCAATACCGTAACTACATTTAGTCCCAAGGTAAATTCTAATCTCAATATTCTACTAGAAAACCACTGCATAATTACCTCACCAACGGTATCGAATTATGTTGTGTTTGTGTGCGTTGAGTAAGATTACTTCAGATGTTAGTGTAAGCACTCTGAAGGAGCTTTTAACAAACTTTATATCTAGGTGTTCTAGGTCCATATTCAACTTTTTGTGTTAAACATGAATGTGTATATTTCACAGACACCCTCGGTTCGTCCGGGGTGGCGGGAGTGCCCGCCTACAGCCCGCCTCCACCCCCCGTGTTGCTGCGGTGGTGTGCTCGGCGCCGCTCGCTCGCACTGGCCGGCCTGTCCAGCACCATACGGTTATGGGACGCTAGCACCGAGTTATTAGAAGCGGATATAAATACAGGTAATCGCTAACAGTCACTATGTGGTCAGTACCACAATCACTTGAAATTTTAGATGCACTTTGATTATTAGTTACGACGGCGAAAATGGGCATTTTATATTGGTGTGCAGTCCGCTAACTGTGCTTGGTGCAACTGGCCCTAAGCAGGGCAGTCTTAAACTATGCTGGGGCCCTTGGGCACATATGAATTTGGGGCCCTTTTGGAAAGTAAAGAAAGCGAATGCACCTAACATTTTTCTACTATGATCTTCTATTTAATATGAGTAATCAAATATACTGTTACTGTCTGTCCTTCACGAGCCCCGTGTGTCCTTATGGTAAAGACGGTACTGGCCCTAAGAGACTCGGTCCTAGTCGTCAAACCATTTCTCTTAACAATATTATATATGTACGTGTTTTAGTGCCTTCACTTTCCTCGTTTCTCTTACAAGCTTTATAGTAAAAATTGTTTTGACGTTTCAGAAAGAGTTTCCGATCTGTTAGATTACTTTACGGACTCCACTCAAGATTTTACATATTTGCCGGCTAAGTGGATGCAGCTAATTAAATCCCGCAATGTAATGCACACCGGGACATCAACCGAGTACATCAGTTACATTATCCCGTTTGGAACTTTTGTAAGATCAAATGAATGTTGCAGGTAGCGAAAGCGCAGCGACGTCCCTGTGGCGCGGCTCCTGCGACGCTTGGTCGCTGGTGGCGGGCTTCGCGGACGGCTCCGTGCGCTGCTGGGACTCCCGCCTCCCCGCCGCCGCCGCCTCCCTCGCCCTGCAGCACCACCGAGCCCCCGTGCTCTGCGCCGTGCCCCGCACCAGCACTCACAAGCTGATCGCCGGCTGGTCAGTACATACTGTAGATAGCATAGGCTAGGAATCCTTTAGACGGAGCTTAGAGCAATTATTTCATGAAACCGATGCTGCCAAAAATACTGGGGTGCGGGGGACGAGGTGAACGAGGTCCCGTGCCGTGATTGGTCCGTTCAAAGACACGGACGTCACACAAAGACACTTGACTCGAAAATGGAGTAAAACTACCGTATATTTGTGGCAGAGGGGGTAGCGCTACTATGCTCAGTCTGGAGGATGCCTTGTCTGTGGTAGATAGTAACGTTTGTAGATGAAACTTGAAAAAACGGCCGCCATTTTGAACTTGCTAATTACTGGACCGATTGCATTCATATTTAAGCATTGATATTAGTTAAAAAAAAACAACTTTTACAGTACATATGGTCCTACTTCTCCTCACTAGTGCGGAAAAGAACACTTTCCGTGCGTATGTCAAAAGTTTAAAGGGCCATATGTACTGTAAAACGTTGTACGATACACGTGCGAATAGGTAATCCGCAACTCGTCTCCCTTCAGTCGTGTTTTAATTTATCGCCATTCGTTTATAATTTCCTCTTTTTCGCACTTGTAAATAACTATTTCTTCACCTGGATCAACTGTACCGTAAATCAAACAGAAAATGATGACTACAATGATTGATTTGTGATGTATGCGCATTGGTGTCTGTACTTGCTATTGAATGTATGTAAATTGTAATTGCATGATAATTTCTGTTTGTCAGTATGAACGGCGAGATCCGCATCTACGACACGAGGAAGATGGAAGCTCTAGAGACCGTGCGCGCGCCCGGCCCGCTCGCCGCCGTCGACGTGCACCCCTTGCTGGACCTCATCGCGTGGTAATACTTATGGACTACCTTTTCACACATAATATACTCGTAAAAAACTATAATCATATACTTTTCACTATGGGCTCCCGACTCAAATGACTTCTTATGAAAAGCTTTAGTCAACTGAAATGAATTCGACCAATCACGTGTCGCCAAAGGACAGAACAAAAGACATCAACGAGCTACTATTTAGAAGTACGTTGATGTCTTCAAACACTCAGCATAAACACGGTACTCGGCTGAAAAGCTCTCCATTATATCACGATTGTAAAAAATACTATTTAATCCTTCGCTCACGTGCATAAAAAATATTGTAACGCTTGAAATCCCCTCCAATAAACAACTGTATATATTTTTGACTCTGTTTGCTGATCCGATATCGAGTCGAGAAGCGAGGGGTTAAACCCCAAGCTATGATGATTAGTTTCCTCATAACCAATGAACATAGACAATATTTCTCACATACTGATATTGTTCCAGCGGTTCTGTGAACCAGTCAATCAGCTTGTACGACTTGAGCGGCAACGCGCTCAACACCATCAAATCGCACGAGGGATTCATGGGCATGGGCACTCGCATCGGGCCTGTGTGCTGTCTCGCCTTCCACCCGTTAAGGTTAGTCATATGCGCGAAACGTCCACGCAACTAACCCCCCTGATATGCGCGACAAGTAGATATCAGCAGTTAGTACTAACAGCGAAACTTTATCTAACCATAAACCATACAGAAAATTTACGAATTGTTACTGAACTATTGTTACTATACACAAGTAGCTACCTTCTGTTACTTGAACCGTGTACAGAACTCGGTAAATAATACTGCTTTTGCCAGTTCCCCCCCTTTCACTTATCTACACGGACTATGGGCCTAAACTTGCGTCCAAAAGCCTCACTTACTACGAGACAGTGTGAGGAATGTGTGTTTACACAAATATACCTACGTATATTTAAGTACCTATGTAACTGTTAGTAGTAGAATAATGGGAGTTCTAGCCCTTTTGGAACACGTTCCGCGTCGCTTTGCTCCGCTACACTTCGTTCCAAAAGGTCTAGTTCCTCCCATTATCCTAGCTACAACAGTGGAGTAGAATCCAATTGCATATTTAGGATGGTTCCTAATACGTATCCATAATCGTCTACAGTTTTTGTGTTGTTGATGATCCGATGTGGCTCTAGAATCCGAAGTTGATTTTGAATAAACATCCTGCAGCAGTGGAGTACAATGCAAATTGCATTACAACTCGTTAAAGTCATCGTTTAGGTTTCGCTTAAGTTGATAAAAAACTTTTTTAAAAAGTGCAAAAGGCTTAACACAACGGGTACTAGCTAGCATTGTACCCACCAGATCTTGTTCTGATTCGAACAGGATCTCGTAACGCACCATCATCGCCCAGATTTGCAACGGGTAGAGATTTGCCGGGCTAGGTTTATTACGGTGTTTGTCACAGTATCACATCGCAGAATTGGCCAGAAACTTTGATGTGAACGTGGATCGGTTACCCATACTATCAACCGCTATAGCATGGATAAACCGTTGTATAGTACAGTACCTGCCCTGCCCAAGGTAGGGTTATTAAAACCAAGCAGGATACTGTATACGCTACCGCGTGTTTGTGTTTAACCGCCACCGCGTTGAAGTGTGTCGTGCATACATGCCCTGCCCAAGGTAGGGTTATTAAAACCAAGCATGATATGCACACGCCACCGCGTTACCAAACCAATATCGCAAGGTTGGCCAGACCTCACAACATTGAGATGGTAAGAGTCACCGTGAACTAGCGGTTGTAATAGCCACGGATTCTCCGAGAGCTATATCAATGTTATTTGTATTTATACAAACGATTCAAAAAACTTTAAAAGCGCGATGCAGACCCAAGCACCCTATTGGTCAATACCTATGACGTCCTATGACGTAAATGTGACGATTGAATTCAGTTTTGTTAGAGAACATATCAGTTTAAATCTTAGTCTAATCATATTAAAGTTTAAAATATATTATTCATTTATAAAACTACGTAAACTTCGTTGCATGATGCTAAATAGTCAAATCATAAAATTTGGTTAATGCAAAATCAGTCTTACTTATTGAAAAATAAAGATACATTTTATTTTAGTCATAAGTTTCATAGGTATATGTGAATACACGGTGAAATACAGTACGGGTGAATTAACACTCGAAACCGTGTTCGTTAATCGTAAATAGTCGAAGCTTCCGTCCTTCTTTTACTTCAAGCTTGGCAAGCAATAAACAAGAGACAAAGCATGGGATACGATAGAGTCAAGCGTGTGTTGATATTTAATTAAACAGATCAAAGAACAAAATAAACAGACTGGTTACTGTTTCAACCTTTGTAGGGTAAACCTCAGAAATGTTTCTACACTTTTAAAGTATGATTTCCAATTAACTCTAATTACATTGACATTTGATTAAGCTATAATTTTAATGTCTGAAAACCTTTAGCAAAATATAATACTAATTTACCTAACTAGGAAAATTACCTCGATAAACATGATTTGTGAATAAAACTCGTACTGATTTAGTTCATTATTTTCCATATAGGAACAATAGTTTAAAAATATTTTCAACGTAACAATAACAATTAGTACCTACACATGACGCCTCTGTATCGTTACTCACGCTATAACGGATCACATTTCAATTCGAAGTATTCGAGCATTGTTTTATTTATTTTGTGTCAGCGTGTTTACCAATGCGACCCTGTACCACGATACAAGTTAAGAAATATTTATTACCCGACTGTCTAAATAGGTGCGTTATGTTTTGTGATAGTATTTTATTGTTTAACGAAACTTGAAATTTTCCCTATTACAATTTCAATAATGTATAAGTTTGAATAAATATGTAGGTATATAGAGCTCAGCAAAGAGTAAATAATAACTGATAGTTTAGGTTTAACATTCAAGGTTTTTAATAGATATGCCGTGAGAAACTGTTAATATTTCTTCATTATTTTCACTTGTAGGTTATAGTAATGTGTTTAATAGGGAATAGAGAGTCGTATCTCGAATACCAGCAATATTCAAATTAGTGATATTTCGTTATTAATTGTATTGTGATATGCCTATTATGTTAATTATTTCAATTTGACATTTTATATTTATTTAAATTTATGATTATGATGATGAATTTGCACGCTTGCATGCAAGCTAGGTGTGCAACAAGATCTGTAACACCATATATTGTAACATACTGTATCAATACAAATAAATTATTTCTGATTTCTGACGAATGTACGGGAAAGACGATGATGATGATTATAATTACTTATTTAAATAAAATGTTCTTTGGGTTTAATATACATGAACACGTTGTAACGTGTTGAAATACGAGTTAATGCAATCGATGGTTTCATTAGATAATTTGATACTTTGTCGGCGCTTTGTGCAAAACAAGAAATAAGCATATTTTGAAGACTAAGTATGTGCAGTTATGTACGCAATCTGTATTATTTTATACTTGGTAAATAATGCTTACATTTAGGTTTAAATTTGAATACACGAACATGGTTCTTTAGTCATATAATCTTATATTTAGGTAAAATATCTACTCATCAAATATTTCATTATAAAACGAACAAATATACTGTTTTTATGCATTTATTTCTTAAATATTCTGCATACCGTATCGAAGCTGTTCGTTGTTTGTTAAGTGAAGCCGCTGTGACCTTCGTTTAAAATGTAAGTAAGTACTTTGATATTTTATTTTTCTGAAATATGTTAAAAGTATTGTTGCATAATTTTGGTTTATTTCTGTTTTGAAGGTCCGACTCTGAATATTCCGCTCATGTACGTACGCCTTCGCCTGACCTTAAGAAAAAAACTACAAAGAATTTAAAGAAAAGAAAGGTGTCTCCGACATCCAGGTAACTAATGAATTCTATGAATGTAATGTAGTATTTAAAATTACATTTAATATTTAAGTACGCTAATTTTTATTTTTATTTCATTAGGTCCGAATTTGATTTGATTAACCAACAACGGCGCACCCCATCACCATCGCCACCCACCAAAAAGAGAAGCACTTCGAGCAAAGTTCAAGCATCGAGCAGTAAAAGCAAGAAATCTGATTCTAGGTATGTATTCACTTAAATGATACTATTTAAAAGAGATTGAATGTGACTTTCTTGTAATATTTTAATGAGTTTGCTAGAAATATCATTTAAATAATATATCTTTATTTCAGTTCTTCGAAGAGTCCAGCTGAAACGGACATCTTTAAAATCATACGAGAAGAGGAGAAAATCAGCGGTGACCCTAATTTGAAAGCCATCAAGACGACATCAACATTTACAAGTCGCGTTTCTACGGGTTCCTCTCGACGTACTACAATAACAGCCGGTAATTATTTTATTGATCTTAAAGTGTATACTATCGATGATTATCAAAAGACTAACCCTGAAGAACGCTATAAAAAGGCATTGGCATCTGTCAAATTGCAATGTGATTTGAATTCTCCAGAGTGGGATCAAATGCAAAAGTTCTTGGGTCAAGCATTCAATATTTTTGAAGATTGTGAGCCTGTTTATTTTACTAATTACAAAAACTATTAGTCAGTACACAGAAACCGATATTACACAGACATTTCTTTTTAATTAAACAACTTAACAAATGTAATTAACTGTTGATTACAAAAAAACTGTTTTATTATTGTAATACAATGGCATGTTTTACGTTAGGTACTTATAAGAGGATAGATGGCCAATGCAAGTTAGTGACAGTATAATATGGATACGACTTTGATTAATGCACTAAAAAATAGATCGTGTTTGTTATCTAGACACACAATTATATGTTTATAGTAATTTTAAACATTATACATTTTCTATATATTCTCATTTAATATTTAACAAGATACAGATCACTTAAATCAGACAAAAGATATATTATTCTAAAGTGAAATTTGCATTTTCTTTAATTGGACTTAAAAACTAACTACATACATGTCATGCAATTTTTTTGTATTTTTTTAAGTGGTATTTTCTTAGTTTTATGAAGCATTTTTGTTAACCATGTGGGCTTATCCATGTTTTGAATAGCGTTCTACATTCATGAGATATAATTTGCATTCGTCAACCGTTCTGAGTAGGTAATAACAACGTATGCTATTAATAACATCATTGGTGGTTTAAAATAAGGACATTAGATCGTGTTAAACAATTAACTATTTAGAAGTACTCTAGTTTAGTTAGGACGTACGCTTAGTTACATATTTCGTGTTATTATTATCATTTCATTATGCCTTTTTGTGTACCGTGTAGTACGTCTGTAGAAAAAAAGAATTGGGTAGGTCATCTTCGAAGCAATAAGCACAAAACAATTGCTGGTTCTGTTAAAGTACTTAACGATGGCGTTGAAGTCGTAGAGTCAGCATTCCGGAGGCGTATTGTAACTTATCGCATATCAGCAAAAAACGAGTCAAGTCTCGGATCTATCGATGCATTTATGAACTCTAGTCGAAACAAAATAAAGCAGCTTTTAGATTATTCACTTATGAAACATACGTGCGTAAAAGTTAATTTTGAGCTTTTTGGAACGTTTTTAATGTTTAAAGATAATAGTCAATCGATCAAGTCGTTTGGAACTAAAAATAAAATTTTATATCTAAGTTATGATTTTGAAGCACTGTTTTACGAACTTGTGAACTGTTTAAAGAAAAAAATTGAGGAATTTCAGGATCGTGATAGTGGGTGGGCTTTTGTTAGTAGCTCACATTTAGAAATTAACATAAACAAATATCAACCATTACAGGGTTCAAGCTATGTTGACCTGCCAAAATTCATTAAAAACAAAAAAGCTTGTATAAATATACAAAACGACGATCAATGTTGTTTTTTATGGTGTGTAACAGCGGCTTTGTATCCCTCTATCAAACACCCTGAAAGAGTATCATCTTATCCTAATTTTCGTGACGTTTTGAATATTTCTCAGATTACTTTTCCGATCACATTTAATGACATTAGAATATTTGAAAAGCATAACCCAACGATTTCATTGACGATTTTTGGTTTAAAAAATAATAAAACTGTTATTGGCCCCCTTTACAAGTCTGATATATCCAGTTGTCAGAAAAAAAGAAAACATATAAATTTGCTTTTATTGGATGATGGCAGTCACCCACCGCATTATGTTCTGATCAAAGACTTGAGTCGTCTTGTGCGTAAACAAATAACGAAACATAATAGTAAGATATACTTTTGTGAAACCTGTCTGTTATTTTTTATAAAACAGGAAGAACTAGTAAACCACTTGTGTACAGGGATAGTTACCGTTTTACCAGAGAAGGGAACAGTAATTAAATTCAAAAATTTTGATCGTAAACAGAATGTTCCATTCGTGATATATGCAGATTTCGAATCATTGCTACAACCAACCGAGATACCTGAAAGTAGTAGTAGTAATTATGATACTGATTCAACCGATACTACCAATATGTCTAACACGTTTACTTTGCATCATCATATACCGGCTGCATTTGGATATTATATTGTTTGTAATGCAGATCCAAGTCAGAATCGCTATGTCTCTTATCGCGGTACTGATTGTGTCGACAGATTTATTGGTGCAATCTATGAAGATGTTAGTAAAATTTATAGAGTTATGACCAAAAATAATCAAATAATATTCAACGAGAATGACGAGTTAAACTTTTTGAACGCCAAACAATGTCATATTTGTAACCATTTTCTATTTTCTGATCGGGTTCGAGATCACTGTCATATTACAGGAAGATATCGCGGAGCAGCACATAGCCTATGCAACTTGCAATATAAGCGTCCATGTTTTGTACCCATATTTTTCCATAATCTATCTGGTTATGACTGTCATTTATTTATTAAAAAATTGGGTGAGGCACCCGGAGACGTAAAAGTTGTGCCTAAAACCAAGGAAAACTATATTTCTTTTACTAAATTTATTCCCATCGAGAACGAATATTTTCAGCTTCGTTTCGTAGATTCTTTCAAATTTTTAAATACAAGTTTAGACAAACTAACTAAAACTATGCAAAAAACTGACTTTGTTCATTTGCGTAAGTATTTTTGTAATGATGATGAATTTCAATTACTTACACGAAAAGGCGTGTTTCCCTATGAGTATATGAATAAATGGCAAAAATTTGGAGAACAATATCTTCCATGTATTGATTCCTTTTCCAATTCGCTTACTAATGAAACAATTTCTGAAAAAGATTATGACCATGCGCAATTAGTGTGGAACCAGTTTAAAATTCGTAATTTAGGCGAGTACACAGACCTTTATTTGCAAACAGATGTTCTTCTATTGACCGATATATTTGAAAAGTTTCGCGCTACATGCAAGCGGCACTATGACTTGGACCCCGCTTTTTATTTAACTACACCTAGTTTATCATTTGATGCCATGCTTCTGAAAACTGGAATAGAATTAGAGCTTATAGATGACTTTAATATGCTGAGAATGATCCAATCTGGAATAAGAGGTGGAGTCTGTATGGTCTCTCGACGATATGCTAAAGCTAATAATATATACTTACCTCACTATGATCCAACCCAGATGGACTCATACCTTATTTATATCGACTGTAATAATTTATATGGTTACAGTATGTGCCAGTACTTGCCTTTATCACACTTTAGATTTCTAGAAAACCATGAAATAAGTGCTTTAAATATCTCACAAATCCCTGATGATTCGGATTATGGTTATATTCTTGAGGTGGATATTATTTACCCTAAAGATTTACATGATAAACATAACGATTTGCCATTTTGTCCCGAAAAATGTATTCCGCCAGGTGGAACGCAATCCAAACTTGTACCTAATTTATATGACAAATACTCGTATGTGATTCATTATACACATTTGAAAACTTGTCTTAAACATGGTTTAAAATTAAAAAAGATACACAGAGTAATAACATTCAAACAGGCCCCTTATTTAAAACAATATATTGATATGAATACAAAGTTACGTCAAATGACATCGTCTGTTTTTGAACAGGACTTTTGTAAATTGATGAATAATAGTATATTTGGTAAGACTTTAGAAAACAACGAGAAAAGGGTAAATGTGCGTTTAGTTAATCAATGGGCCGACAATAATAACAAAACAAAAAAGAAAATTACAGCCGATAAGTTGATTGCAAGGCCTAATTTTCACAGTGTATCTGTTTTTAATGAAAATTTAGTTGCAGTGCAATTGAAACCAGATCTCATAATTTTGAATAAACCCATTTACATCGGTTTCACGGTTTTAGAGTTATCTAAAAGTCATATGTATGATTTTCATTACTCAGTATTTAAACGTTTTTATGAAGATCGTGTGCAAATGTGCTACACGGATACAGATAGTTTTGTGTATTATATACAGACCAAAGACTATTTTAAAGATTTAAAAACGCATTTTTTGTCTTATTTCGATACTAGTTGTTACGATGTTGATAATAAATTTTCGTTACCGGTTCAAAATAAAAAAGTACCAGGACTTTTTAAGGATGAAATGAAAGGAGAAATGGTTATACAATTCGTAGGGCTGCGATCAAAGGTATATTCTATTAAAACCACCGATGATGTTATTAAAAAAGCTAAAGGAGTGAAAAAGTCCGTTGTACGCGATTTTGGGATTTCCGATTACGAAATAACACTATTTGTAAGAAATGTAACTAAAAGAAGAAATGTATTATTCAAGTCAATTAAGCATGAGATATTTACACAAAGTGTGAATAAAATTGCACTTTCAGCTAAAGATGATAAACGTCTGATTTGTGACAACCAAATATCAACAAAAGCTTGGGGGCATAACTCAATATTGTTTAGTAGATAAGTTTTAGAAACTACAAATGTAACTTAGTTTAAATCTATCTTTAAATTTTGTATTAGTTACTACTCTACGTTAGAGAAATCCTACGAATTGTCAATTGTGTATGAATAATTTTGTATATATTTTTTTTTAAATATGATTTTATATAAATAAATGTTTTGTCTTATCATGTTGTTGTTTTCATTTTTATTACCATTTTCTGATCCAGCATGCATAAGAGCTAAACAAACATTAATACTTACTACAATTGTTTACCACACCTCTATTACCATCCTATAAATTCGATTTGTATTTCCTATGGCTGTTACGACTGTTATGCATGATGAGACAGTCATTTTCCCGCACACCTAAGCTTCAATCTACTTATGTCATAGATACCTACATGATACAATTAATAAAAGTACGACAGGTTCGAACCTGAATCAAAATATGTTGTTTGAGGTATGCACGTGTGAAGTTATCATATAGCATTATTGCGCATTCGAATTTCGCTGAGTTATGATTTGTAAACCTTTATAAGCGCGTTAAATTGAATTCTTCTAACACTTGGATAGCATCAAACGCCGACAAATATTACTCCTGACAATCCTGAACATCAACCTTGTAAGTTACTTTTTCTTACTTATCTTGTTATATCATTTACAAACTTAAGCCATTTCAATTAAGATTTTATGAAATTGTTTTTAATTTCACTTGCAAGACATGGTCATAAAAAGATCAAACATAAATAAGACAAACATCAAAATTTACATTTGTGTATCGTAGTTTGTCTAGAATCGTAACACATTCAATTATTATATGTTACTAATTTTTACGGTTTCTATTTTAGATTTTTCAAAAATGGCAGACAACGAAGACACTCAAATTGCATTTTCACAATACGCACAAGAGTTTGAGCTACCCCAGGAATTTGATGATAGTGATTTATATAAAAAAATTAAGAAAACCATTGAAAACCCTAAAGCCAAGAAACGTAATAAAGTCAGCGTTAATAATAAAATAGTGAAAAGGAGTCTAGGACATCCACCATCTTTCGTGATAAATAATGAGGCCAGCAAAGGCAATAAACTGGTGAAAATTCAAATAATCGACATCAAAGAAGGCATAACGGATCAAAACGACGAGCAAAGCGAAAATGTATTACTAAGCGCGCAGTATGTTGCGAGTGATAGTTATGATGAAATTATTGATGGCACAGAGGCATTAATAAATAAAATTTCAAAAAAAATTTGCGGTTACAGTACTAGTTATTAAAGTTGTATTTTAATATTAAATTATTAATAAATATTATGTGAGTACTTTGGCGTTTGATTTATATATCATATTCATACTAACTAATAAGTTTTTCTTATTCAGTCAAATCAAAGTTAAAAATTTAAAAAAATAACAATCAACCACTATGAAAAACTTGTTAGTTGGTAATAAGTAATATTTATATAGAATGGGATAAAAAGAAAATTCTAATAAAAGTAATAACCAACATTTATTTTAAGAAATACATTTTTGATACAAATTAAGATTAGATTCGTAAATTGTCTAAATACCATTTTTTGATACATATAACATTTCTAACCGCACAACTTTTCTTATGATATACACAATTATAAATACACTCAGGCAAACAATATTTTTTATACAGCTCTTGTAAATTAGGTACATTTTTTTCACCTAACTCTAAAACGGTACAATTTGGATATAAATTTTTAACCCATTGAACTTTTTCCATACCTTTCACATAGATCGTTTTATCTTTTATATGGGTACCAATTAGTCTTTTAAATTCTTTATAGTCAATATAACCCTCGTGCCACAAAATACCTAAATGTTTTTCTACCCATCTTATCTGCCTTTTTTCACTTTCCGTTAATTTAGAAAATGGAAAGGGGGGTTTTATTAAAAAAACTTGTGTGTATTCCAGCGTGCTGTATGAAAATTCTTTGACAATAAATTCGTTTTCTTTTGTTTTAAACCCTTGAAGGTCTACAAATATATGTTGCATTATGATATTTATGATACTTTTTTCGTAATATTACTTAAAGGCTTATATTCAAATATACTGTCATTTAAAATAAGGCAATAAGCTGCGGTGTTCTTTGGTATATCTGATTCACACTCCAATTCAACTCTTACATCTACCGAACCGGTTTTCAAGGTTTCGTTTTGACGAGAACAGTTGATAACAAATAAAGGAGCTATATCTTTAAAATCTTGAGGGCTTAGCAACGGCGCTTGTAGACGGTTATAATAAGACTGCTGAAATTTCGCATACTGTTCGTATAATATAGCAAACTTTTCAGCCGAGAAACTAACATCAAAACTTTCGTACGGAAAGTAGATTGAATTCAAGAAAACCTTAACATCTCTCAAATTACAGTGATCAAATTGTGTTATGTCTTTATCAGCATGATTTTTTCGGTCTGTTTTCAATCCGATTATAACGTAACGGGGCTTTTCAATTTGAGATGACGTTTTGATAGACCAAGAATGTTTTGACGTTTCTGGCAAGAGCGGATATTCATACAAATCCCAAGTCCTAAATGCTACCTGAATGGCACGATCTCTTTCCAAACATTTGAGTAAGTTTAATCTTTCCCGATCAGACACTTTAACATGAGGCATGCGCCATACTATTTTAGATATAGTAATATTGTCTATGTATTCATTCGCATTTAGTTTAACGCTATTCAAATTAGTGTTGGATCTTAAGAGAATAAGTTCATGCTTACAATTAATAATGATTTTGTTATAATCCTCAGCAAACCCTAGAATTTTGTTTAAAGGTATAGACACAGAAAATGTACCATGCGTGTTTTTTGTTCCGTTGACATTAAATCCCCATAACTTAGACATGGATGCTTCCAGTTCATTCATAGATACAAGAGATTTCATAGTCGTGGTAACTCCTGCGTTTTTTATTTTATCAATTTCAATTCCATTTAGTTCATATCGAATATCTTGAAATAGATGAAGTATGGGGTTATTCGTAAAAAGAATACTTTTTACCTCTGCTTTTGTTTCTCTATTGAATGCGGTTATAGTACCTTCTATGTATAAAGAACTTGCTGATGGTAGTACGTAAAGATCTTGCTGGTTAATAGGTATACGTATTTCATCGTTAAAATTAAAACTTGTTACGTACGGCTTATAAGAATGATATTCAAAGCTCTCGATAGAGTTGTCAACGGCAAAAGGTTCTGTTAAATTTAATATACTCATTTTAATAGACCTAGGCTTTGAAGGAATTGCTTATTTTGTTTTGTAAGTTTCACTTTAGGTCTTCTTTTCGTGATTGCCTGATGAGTACTGGTAACGTTTTTAAGGGAGACTGAAGTTTTATTAAAGTCTATCATTTTTTTCTTAGATGTAAATATATCTGAATCTCTTCACCCCGTAAATTAACTAGATTATTTTTACCGTCTAAAATTCTTATCGTGATTGAATTTAAGCTGTTTTGGGTTACAGGAAAATAAATAACGTTTTTTGGCGTTTCTATAATCCTATAACCAGGTGGCACATTTGGTACAAACTCGTGAATAATATGACTAGGTTTTCCGTTAACAAATGATCCGCTCACTATGTCACATTCAATGCGGACTATAGTTGTTGACAGAATGGAGACAGGATAAGGAGATTCTGTTAATATATTTGCTTTAATGGATTCTGCTCCGAAACCAAGTAAACTACCGATAGAACTTTCTTTATCAAAATAAATATTTTCAGAGCATAAAATAGATGTTTTTAATGTATTATTATTGCATGTTAATGTAAACGAGCATCCTTGAAGATGTTCTTTGAGGTAATCATCAATATCTTGAAGTTCATATGATCCTTCCGGAATTTTAATTACTTTGTTTTTACCATAATAAAACTTATTATTTCTGTTGTCTATGTTGGGAATAGAATTAAATGTTGATATATACAACAGACCGCACTTATATTCACCATCCAGTTGAAGAGCTGGTGAATGGTTTGTTATCAGAGTAGAAGATGTTCCAGTTATAGACAAAGTGAAAGACATCGTGAGAATGATAAACTGTTTATTGTGTGAGGGTATTTAAACGGTTATACCAATATTGTTTTAAGTATTTTAGACATAAATGACCGCAATTGGCAGTATTAAACTTTTGGTACGTGTTATAATTATAGTAAATATCGAATTTTTTTAAATAATTCTTTAATTCTAGCGGAGGTGGAAGGTCACCATAACTATTAAAATATTCACAATAATTGTTATCTTTAACGTAGGCTACCCAGTGTGTACCATTGTTTTTAGAACTATCCAAATTAACAATTCCACATTCTACTTTTTTAGGACTCTTTGGTAAACTATCTCTCATATAAACTCCCCGGAAATGTGGAATATCAGATGAGTGTTTTAAAATGTCAATATTTGAAAGTGCGCGCCTGGGTAACCTGTCATTTAGTTTTTTGAAATTTTTAAACATAATCCTTTACCATTTTTATATGGTTTAATATGTAACCCTTTCCCTAATGCAATCGATTCCATCATCTTGTTATGCCGTTCTGATTCAGCTAAATTTTTTCTTGCAGCTTTGTAATCACCTACAGCTTTGGCAATTCCAGCAGCTCCTCCTGCTAAAGATCCTAACGCAGAAAGCCCCGCAAAAATAGGTATTAGCGGTAAGAAACCTCCAGTTTTGGGAATTGGTATTAAACGAGGTATCCGTACCTTATCATTGCTATTAAAAACTTTTTTTGCAGCAATAAGTGCCCGATCAATTATATTACAACCTTTTGTTTTTGGTTTCTTTTTTAATTCAGTGCGTATCTTAGACACAAATCGTTTAAAGGGTTTTATACCCGCACCGGCCTTTATTTTAGATTTCATCACTTTACTAACTAACCATGAAGCAATTTTTTCTCCTCTTCCTGCATCTTTCGACTTTCTTCTTTGTTTCGCCATTTCGTATAGTTCTAAATCAGCCCGATGTCTATCAGCTAAATCAGAATATCTATCATATGCTATGTCGTGTTTCATACACGCATTATCTAGCGCATTGATTCCTTTATCACCTCTTTGTAACCTTTTGCGCAATTTTGTTCCCGGTCCGCAATAGTTATAACCAGGTAAGTGTAATTCAAATGGTAAATTATTAATAGCGCTGTTTAAGAGTCCTCTTCCTTTCATATCCAGTAAGATAATAACACCTTCATTGAAGAGAAAGTATATAAATATAACTAAACAATGGCATTTTTATCAATCCAACTGTTTTCACTATCATTAAGCCCTAACCATTTAACATACAACTTTCTACCCTTTTTTTTAATAACTTTTTCTACAAGGTAAACGTTTGGATAGTTGGTTTTCTGAAGTTCTTCTTCATAAAATGTACCGAGTATAGTATTTCTATGCTGGTCTTGAATGTGATACGTCACAGGTTGAGTGCGATTCACATGTTTAATAGTGAAAAGTTCTGTTGACCAATTAGGTGTATAACCTTTTTGAAAGACGCTTTTATACTTGCTAATGCGAACACAATCCCCTATATTGAATTTGTTCAATTTATGACGTAAATTAGATTGCAATTTTTCAATATTTTTTGATACTTCAATTTCATTATCAAAATTTACATCAATAGGTTTAAATTTTGTTGTGCGATGTACAGTTTGATTATAAGATTTTACTACATCGTCTAAAGGTTTACCAACCCATTTATAGTTACCAACTAAACTAAAATATTTATAAAGTTTGAACTTAAGTGTTTTTATTAGCCTTTCAACAATAGATGCCTTCTTAATTGAATACGTTGAGTAATGATTTACTTTTAATGATTTTAAATAGCAATCGAATTCATTATTGTAGAATTCTTTTCCTAGGTCAGTTTGTAAGTTTTTAGGTCTTCGATTAGATATTTTTATTATTAGTTCGAATGCATTTTTGACTTCCATTTTAGTTTTAGACTTAATAGGTGTACACCATGCGTACTTTGAAAATGTATCAATAACAGTTAAAATATATTTATATCCCCTGTTAACCGTATGCAGATTTTGTAAATCGATTAAATCAGCTTGCCATAAATCGTCAATTCCTTTTAATACAACCGATCGTCGCTTAAAATTTCTTCGCGCTGATCGATGGATCTCGTTCACTATTTGATGTTTTATCATTATTTAAGTTTTTAAAGATATCATCTATCTCCTTCTTCGTGTAAAAGTTCAGTTTTAACTGAGATGCAAGTTGATGAATTTGATTATTTATTGTGTTAAAGAAAGAGTCTATGTACTTCTTTTCGTACATGTTTTGAATGTATTCGTCAACGTACTGCTTGTTAACTGCATCATCGGAAGACATTGGTTTACCAACTCCTTTTAATCTTAAAGATTTTAAATCAAAATGTCCCGCTTCTGTACGAAGCAAAGCCTTGTATTTGAGCTCAGAGATTTCACTAGCACGCATGCGTTTATGAACATGGTGACCGAATTTGTCTATATTCATTTTTATACTTGATAGTCAGACAACAACTGATGAAAAAAAAAAAGAGTATTCATTTATATATTATTTACTAAGCGTGCTTCACGTAATTCTTCAATGATAGATATTATTTCGTTATCTAACCCTGTATTTCCAGCGTCACGCGATGCAATAAGTAGTTTTAATCTTTCTACTAATTCGTTTGGATCATCCCAATACACATATGAGATGTCTCTTTTAAATTTTTTCATTGATGGCAAACCTTTACCGGATACATATAATTCTTCACTTACTGTACGTTGTTTGGACAATTTGAAAAGAGGTTTTATAATGTATAAATATTTCATGCCCTTGTTACTTTTTATTGGTTTATTTGGATCGAAGTCACGTCTATGTGCATTAGTTTTCAATAACAAAGTTTTATATGCTCGTTTATCATCTTCAGTTACTACTTTTAAATCAGGTACTTTCTTAAACAATAAATCATTTAAGCCCTGCGTTAAACAATAACTTTCTCCTCCTATCGTGAGTTTGCCATCATTCACAGAAATTGGATACGATCCAAGCATTAGCTTACCACGCTCATTTCGTATACCGAATGGAATGTCTATATTAAAATATTGTTTTTGCCAAGAGGGATCTTCGCGAGGAGAAGCATACGAGTCTGACGTTCTAAATGAAGCATTATTCGTTGTGTCAGAATCATTTTGGTCGACACTTTCATGTGATATAGAATCGCTGTCATTTAATTCATTATCACTAGAATTTGATTCAGATTCAGGTGATTTTCTCAGTAATGTTTTATTATCTAAACTTTCTTTCATTCCATCTTCAGAAGGACTATATTTCAATGTTTTTACTGACTTGTTCCATTTAAACCTATCGTTATCAAAATCTGTGTCACTAATGTTTAGATTGTTATCATTATTATTATTTTTATTTTTTACCATTTCACTAAGTGGATCTGTGATTGGTTTCAACATTGCTTCCAACATCATATTATCGTTTGATTTCACATCTCGAATGAGCTTAACTTTTTTTCTTACTGCTTCAGCAGATTGGAGTACTTTTTGTTTAAATAATTTCTCCTCGTTAATTTTATGTTTCATGTCCGAACTAGTCGACTTCATTTTAAGTAATAAGTTTTTAATATAAATACTATGCTTTATGTATCCAGTTAATCTAGCATGATAAATGTATCAAAACCTTTCCTATAACATCCAGAATTCTTATTACAATCTTTATTTATAACTAAGTAATTAAACGGCATGTTCCATACTTGTCCACACATTTCGCGAAATTGAGACCACGACATATGACTTCCTACATGTTCATCATAAACATGCTTCAAATTAATATCATCTTGTTTAAAAAGAATGATTAAGTTAGCATTATCTCTTATTAATTGTTTAGGTATTTTACTATACGTTTGATTCAGATAGAAGCTATCTATATTTTTATGTCTTCCCATTGCAAAGTAATCGCGTATATTGTTTTGATTTTCACATGCAACATCATCAAATATCATGATTGAATTAATGTTAGCTATGTGAGGACTTAGTACTTCATCATTGTCACTATATTTTTGAAATGAAACTGATGGAACCAGCTTTAAAACTTGCTCTAGGAATTGATACATGGGCTGGAATAAGGTTTTAGAGTATACATAAACATTTTGAAAGCGGAGACCTTGTTCATGTAGCAGCAAACTAACAATTAAATTAGTTTTTCCACAGTTGGACGGACCGCATATTATACAGCGAATAGTATCAGGTAAAAGAGAACCATGTCGAAAATAGCGTTTATTGGGCGAAGAACAAACGATATCCAACTGCAATCTCTGAGGTTGTTTTACAAACTTCATGTTACCAATAGCCACGTGCAACAAACTTGAAAGGCAATATGCAAATAATATACTTTCATAAGCATTAGAGTATATATTCATTATTTTAAATAGGGTTAGAGCCACATCGGATCATCAACAACACAAAAACTGTAGACGATTATGGATACGTATTAGGAACCATCCTAAATATGCAATTGGATCATGCCCCACTGTTGTAGCTAGGATATTGGGACGATTTGGGCCTTTTGGAACGAGTGTAGCGGAGCGAAGCGACGCGGAACGAAGTGTAGCGGAGCAAAGCGACGCGGAACGTGTTCCAAAATGGCTCAAAAGTCCCAATATCCTACTACTACTGTTATATGTAATTTGTTATGTTTAACAATTTATACGCCTAAATTGTAATTGTAACCGTACAAGTGTAGTTGGTGTCAAAACCGTTCTTGTAAATAAATAAAGGGTGAAAATAATCTTATTTGAGTGTTTAATAGTATTAATATTGTAACATGAATGTATGTTGGTCAGATGCGCGCTGGGCGTGGGCTCGAAGGACTCCGTGGTGTCCGTGTACGTGGGCGCGGCGCAGGACCGGCGGTGACACACAGGTAACATTTACATTATATCATGTTTATTACTTATAATACTAATCATTCCAATGCTTACTTACACCAGTTGCACCTCCCATGCAATATTCCTTACAGGACTAGGGTATAGCTAGAGAGAGAATTTTATTAAATATTTGGATTTGTGTTATTGTAATAGTCCTACTACATACGAATGCAGGAATGATGAATATCCTTGTCAAGTCTAACAAGCCCTTGATAATCGACATAATCGTATGTCCTTATCCGACATTTTGACATTTGTATTTGTTAGAAAAGGACAGAATTTAACAAAGGTTACGTTTGCTAATTTTTATAGGTTATAGTTTAACAATGTTTGTATTCCAGGAAGGCGCGCCACATGGGACGCTATTCAACGCTAGGATAACCACTAGTCGACTCGTGACATGGCCCTCGCGGCCGAACTGACGTGTTGACTGCGGATATACTTATACATGTAATATATACATTATACACCTACATGTAATGTAGGTACGCGTTCAAATATGTCTTAGACAGAAGTCCGACCCGCGGCGATAAACTACAAGTTTTCGCGGGTGATCCCTTTTATTTACACAGTAGAGTCTGTGCGGAAAGAGAAGGAGCCATAGAATGTATTGGGTCCCTTTTAGTCCACGACTCTTCTCTTTCCGCACATACTCTTTAATAAGGACGCTAAACACGTAGAATTTCGTACATCGACCCGCCTGTTCCTATTTCTATCGCACGCGCGTAATTATATTGCTGCCCCGCCTATATGCCGGCCGTCAATGCCACTGTGCGAGCGGGAAACCAATATAATTACACGCGTGCGATAGAGGTAGGAAGTCGCGTGTAGCTGTGTTGCCGTCGGTCGGACACCTGCCTTAACTGAGGCAACGTTCCACAACTTTAGACACTTACTACACAACACAAGCCTTCTTGAGCTTACTGTGGGGCTTAGTCAATTTGTGTTAGAATGTCCTGTAATATTTATTTATTTACAAAAAAAAGGCTTTTGTATCAGGAAATCACTTCTCAATCCTTCAATATAGCAAGGGTTGTTCTGTAGTTAGTTTTTGCTACTTCTGAATTCGATGAGGCCTCTTGATTGTGATGTTTTACGAGCTTTCATATTACTTACAATGTATGTAAATATAATTTGTACGGGTCAAATCTTGCAAGTTAAATTTGCCCCCTTTCCCGGTTTCCGAAGTCGGGTGACAATGCAATATAATGGTACCATCGAGCTGATAGCTGATCTGATGATGGGGATAGGAGGTGGCCATAGGAACTCTGTGATAAAACAATGCAACCTAATTTTGTTTGGGCTTGTTAGAATTGTCTCGATGAGTACTAGTTGCCTGTTGAAAGTAAAGTACAGTCAGCGATAAAAGATAGCACCAAAAATGAAAATTAAATCATGACAATTATGAAGTTATATTATTATTTTAAATGTCGACTTCTTGTTCGACTTCTGCATGTGTTTAAATGAAAAATCAAACGTATAAAAACCATCCTTTAATCACAAATATGTGATAAGGTACAAATTATTAATCGCAAGTATGTAAGTTGACAAATACTTTATCCACGCGATAAACGACAAAATGTTGCGACCAAAGTTGTGGAAATAGCCCTAGTTATTACGAATATCTGGTGCTACGTCATACATGATAACCGCACTGCGCTAACAGGAGTCAGAATACGTAGCTTATGGACACGGGACAAATAATGTAGGGTAATATTCGTATAGTTGGCACTATAAATTGTTTTTTTTTTACCTTTATATAGGTATATATGTATGCAGCAAAGTTCAAAAATCAAAATAAATAAATTGATAAATATAAAGGCATCGATAGAGAAGCGATAAAAAGATTCATAAACTTTAAATCAAAATAATGCTACATATTCTGATCACTGACAATGTAGGTATGCTTAATGTGCACTTGTGCAGTCACCTGCAGTCTTGCACCACGAAGCGCGCAAATATATATATATATCTGTAAATAACAATCTTATTTGTAGAGCCTAAAGATGTATTTTTGCGCTTTGTGATGCATTTTATTGCAATGACTGAACGCTTTAGATAGTCAAGCTAGGATTTACCGATATCGCCGTGTTGGTGTATTCCCATTTGCCCCCGCCGGGTACAAGTGGGAATAGTTGTTTTCATATAAATCATTCCCATTTGTCCCCGCGTCATGTATGGCGGCGGTCACAAATGGGAATACGCCGCCGTGATGCATTGTCCCTCACACACGGATTTACTAAAAAGAGACTCCGTTTTTTATGCGCTAGTGCTAAAAAGGGGAAATCTTACTTTAATTTAATAGTGGTTAATGTAACCAGTTAGTTAACCCAATTTTATTTTTTTATATCGCTCTAAATTGGTTGTCAAAATATTAATTTGACAGTTTGAGCACGCAAACGCCTTGTATTTAAAAGAATAGATAAACTCATTTTTTTATTGCCCTTACTACACTATCTGCAAACCAAACTGATGATCGGGGTCGTAAAACTTCTCATTCACGCTTACTATATCATGGTAAGAGCGAAAGAGATAGTGATATGACCTCGGTCCTCAGTTTCGTTCGCAGATAGTATAGCAGTAGGTAAGTAGGCTACTTCTGCTGACATCAAGTCTATAAGTAAAATATTTAAGCAATTTAGTTCTGTTCTGTAAAAACAATACACTCAATCGACGAGTTAGGCTAGGCCCTCACGGGCGCCACAGTGTTCACTACTCAAGGGTGCTACTTCCTCTACACGCATTTTGATCGACTCACTGACATACCACAGCATGTGTCGATCCGCAGGAAAAGGGTCTTTAAGGCGATGAGCGCTTGACATTGTCAAAGATTCAAGTCTAAGCAACAGTCGTCCTAGGGCCTCTTTTAGAGTGGAAGATACAATATTAACAATAAAATACAGAAAGCTAAACTAATAGACGTGTGAAATCGAATAAACTGGTGTATTCCCATTTGTTCCCGCCGGGAACAAATGGCACAGTGCATTCTTAACAGATAAGATTCATTGAAAAATATTCAAAAATGAAAACAATCATAATTCATTAAATAGTACTAGTAAATATGAATCATTCCCATCTGTCCCCACCTCATACAGAGTGGCAGCGGTCACGAGGGGTGGGGACAAATGGGAATAAACTTAACAAAATGAATATGACAATCTAATAAAGAAGCCTCTAATGTCAGTGTTATCTTGTAAATCTGACAACACAAATGTTTGATTCAGCAAAAGTACACCTATTAGTTTAGTTGTCTATCATAATACGAGATCAACTGGGGCCAGTATGCCGATACTAACAACTGGGCCTAGATTAGTTGCAACTGTAAATAAATGGTAAGAGGCCGTAGCGTAGAGCCAACCATTCTCTTACCTTACTAGAAAAAGTATAAAGCATGGACGCTAAGCACGAAGAATTTCGTACATTTACCCGCCATTTCCTGTCTCTATCGCACACGCATAGTTATATTGGTTTCCCTCTCGCTCGGATAAGAGATAGGAACAGGCGGGTCAATGTACCAAATTCTACGTGGTTATCGTCCTTGCTTTAGTCATGATGGAAGGCCCCTTACTTGCGTTTGTGCCTAGAGTAGGCGCACTTGCCCCAACTGATTTAAATTAATGTAAGTTTTGTATAAAACCAAGCAAGTTCTGTTTCAAATGAATTTTGTGATTAGTGATTTACAAAAAGTTCCTAACACTTAATAATTACTAGATGCCATTTTTATTCTAAGTTTATGTTCACTATGTAAGCAGCTAATATGTGTTCTTATTTATAATTTAGTTGTAACTATGTGATGGATGTGGGGAAGCATAATATACAATAGTGGAAAATATTATGTGCATGTGTATTTTCAAAGAATTAATTTTTTATATTTTATAAGTTTGTACAGGTGGCCGCTAGGTTTAAGTGATAAAATGAGCATTTAATGATATTGATAAATAAAATTTATAATTAGCTACATTCAGTCTCATCAGACAAATGGACTATAATAGAATTAGAGGCAATTTACAAATTATTAAATGTCGAAATATCCCACAACTACAGATTTTTACATCAAGAAAGGTTGTCAGAAGATAATCTTATCTTATCTAGGTGGTGCTGAGACAGTGCTATACACTTTCTGAGAATGAATTGTAAATTAAAAGAAAAAACTTGTTTAAATTTGCACATCTATTATAATTCAATTGTTTGTGATTCAGTTGATTGAACAAAATGTAGAACATTTTAACATGCTGAATAAATGAAATTTGTGGCCATACAGCAGATTATGTTGATTTACTAGACGTAGGAGCCGGCACCCGCGGGAACAAAGCGCTGACGGTCAAATGAATATGTATGCATTTGTAAAGTTGATTTAATTAGTGGCTTTTACAAATTGTGTAATTTAATTGTACATTATACAATTTAAAATTGTTGTTGTTGAAATAAAACATGGTACATAAATTGTGTTCTTTTAAAATTCCCTCTTTCCTGTACATATTATACAGGGTGATTCAGGAGACGTGAGCAGGACTAACACTGCGCATATCGTTAATTATAAGCAACTGTTACATATCAGTATTAGTGAGGTTAATGTTAATTTTCTAGTTGTGTTGTAAAAAAAACTTATTAATTTTTTTACGACATGCATGGTCACCCTAAAATTAGAATGCTAAACTACCGATATTCAGTGTCAAATTGAATGTCATTACTGTCATCACGGTCTAGTTACTTTTGAAAACTCGTATCTCACTCCAGTTTGACAGTTTATTTTCTTCGTAATCAAAATGCCATTACGGTTAAAGAGGATTTATGTTTATTAATTAGGTCCTGTAGGGTGACCATGATTGTTGAGAATTAAATTTGCCAACACCAATAAGTTAAAAAATAGGAAAAAGTGTTGTTGTTTCTCCTAAATACGACGGTGATCGATCAATTATCAGTTACTGAGTGTGCAGGATTAGTCCTGCTCACGTCTCATGAATCATCCTGTATATCTGTATTTACCTACAATATGTGACAATGTTTTCATAAAAAATTCTAAAGTCTAAGGGTGGTATTCCATCTGTCCAATATATTGGTCCAATGTGTATTTTGTCTCACATTTTGCTTAATGAGAGAGTGAGACGCAACGACATTGGACCAAGATATTGGACAGGTGGAATACCACCCTAAGATATAGTTCATAAAAAATGCTTTGCACTAAAAACATATTTGGGATAGTTTTAATGTGACACAAAGTTTTTTGTAACCATCCTACTCACAACAATGTCCAACAAATCGTTATTACTCTTACAATCCACCTTATTTAGCTTATACACACTTTTCAAGTCTTTCAAATTGGTAAACTGTGTGAGCTCGGACATTGGACATATTTCTCCCTTTATCAAAGGTACGATATCATTGCTCTCATCTTTATCTACAGACGTGATGAAACAGACGAGCATATTTGGGTCTTTCTCAACTCCAAACTTGCTTAAACTCTGCGAAATGTTCTTGGTTAAAGACAAATTGTATAGAATCTCAGCATAGACTGTTCTCGTGACCATGGAGCCAAGTTTCGCCGACACGGCGGCGCGGTTCGCGGCGGCGACCACTTGGAAAGGGTCCAGTATCAAGCTGGGCTTGATCACAGTGCAGTTCCACGCTCCTTTGATAATATTGTTCCGGATTTCCTCCACATTCTCAACGTTCTTGAAAAGATACATTTTAAGAGTACTATTTGTATCTGGATCAAGGTCACAAGTATAAGAATCGGAAGGCATTTTCTTGATATATCTTTGCTAGTTTAATAGTTTAGTTTAGTTCTTTGATAGTTTAGTTTATATTTATTGTATCTTGGATCAAAACAGAAAAAATAAATAGTTCGAATGAGCAGCAACATGAGGAATTGAGTTGACAATTATATTATAACTGTCAAAGTGACAGGCCTAAGGAATTGACAGCTTCGATACGTTCAGAAATGAGTAAACTAATGTTTGATGGCAAAAAATGTCCGTAAAGTTGTGTAAAGCCTGTCACAGACGGAGTGATAATATCGACAGATACCGTAACAGGTACAGTTTGTCAAAGGACTGTCTCATTTCAATCACAGACAGAGAGTACATACTATCTTTATCTTACACTAGTACTAGCACCCAAAAGAAAAGGATCAGTATAGGTTTCCTGGTTCTTACTGACTGACAAATTGGTTTGACCAACTATAAAATACCGACACATATAGTGTGTCAAGCCATTTAGGTCAGTAGAAACAAAGCGGCAAATTTAATAAATGTAGGCGCGAAGGGTTTTTCGCGCGAAGCGAATTTCGCGCCTTGTGCTACTGAATAAAAAAGTGGCACTTTGATCCCTACTAGGAGGTATGAAAAAGCCGTTATTCCAATAAGTGATGTGAAAATAATGTGGATATCCATATCAAAATGCATCTTATGTAATTTGCCTTATGCGCTTGGAAGGTTGCAGGATAATACTACTCTTTGGTTGTAGGTTTATTATATTATTTGATTTCAATAAAATAAAATAAAACTTTATGAAAAAGTATATTTTAAATTAAAATAATATTGTTAATTTTTTGTTTCACAAAAGAGAAAACCTTAATTAAATTGCACCTTTACTGTATAAATATGCTTGAATTCTACATCATATTTTTACCCCATGTTTACATTATAATCACAATCAAATGCTAAGGCACGCAGCAAGTTGCTCTCTAGTATCCTCAGGAGAAGTAACTTTGT
The DNA here is from genome assembly GCF_910591565.1 of Cydia splendana. Classification (NCBI taxonomy): domain Eukaryota; kingdom Metazoa; phylum Arthropoda; class Insecta; order Lepidoptera; family Tortricidae; genus Cydia; species Cydia splendana. Next base: position 492,173 of record NC_085965.1, on the reverse strand, counting down.
GCCCAATAGTCCTGCCATCGCAGTAGATCTCATGGTCATTGCCGCCCGGGTCAGTCTTGTCTCCGAAGAAGTGGATCTCATCAAAGCCTGCATTCGCCACATGGTTGAGGCAGTAGGTCTTATCCCAGCCATTAGGATACACGTCTATGCTTATCTGCCCTCCCATGGCAAATGTTAGATTGTAATCATCAAATTCTCTCTGCAATGCATGCACAAATTGCTCCCTGACCTTGTGCTCTGCATCATATGCAGCAAACTGGTCGCGCTCCTGCTGGCTGCAGGACCGCCCCACAGGACAGAAATTAATCAAACCCGTCCGGAACTCAACAAAGTTACCTCTTTTAACTGGCAATTCTATCTTAGACATGTATCCTAATGCAAAATTGATCAGTTTCTGCAACTTTTGCTCACCAACATGGTTCAAAATGCTTTGTTTACTTTGCAGTTCGCCATTTTTAAAGTACATTAGGCCATTTTCGCAAAACACATAGTCGAACTGAGACATATGACGCTCTCCATTCATCTGCTCCAGGATTTTCGAGTAATCTGAGCCACTCACCAACCCCACGCGCGCGTGCGGCTTTACTTTGTCCAGGAGGAATGATAACAGGTCTTCCGATATACTTTGCCGAGGTTTTGTGAGCGTTCCGTCCACGTCGAACAAGCATAGTACGTTTTTTCGTCCCGACATTGCGTATTTAGATCAGATTTGCGCATGAAAATAGTGGTGGTGGTGGTTTTCTTTCAAATTTTGGAGGCAAAACAAACCGGTCAATAAGTAGGTCAGGTCGCCGACTGCGGGCGAGCGGCGAGGCGGAGGCGCGGTCCCGAGTTGCCAACACTACACTTCAGTTCGACACGTCTCACACGTCAGGCGGCGACATGGGCAGCGCGTCGGCCGTCGCGTACGCGTTGTTAATGTGCCTATCAGTCACAGAAACCGTGTTATCATCAAGTAAACAACGAAACGTTCTTATACTGCTTGGTAAGTTTTATCGGCGTTTATTTGTTCATTTTGTATTTTTGTAATATTTTACATGAATCCGTGGTACAGTAGATTTATTTTGACAGTTCGGTTCCGTTTCATTTTACGTATCACTGCAGTGCACAATAACAATATTAACAATAATAAAATATTTTTTCTTTTGCGCTAATGCAAAACAATGAAAAATAAATTTGTTTTCAAGTAAATATGACTGAACATTATACATTTTTGAGTATATAGTTTAATATAGCCACGATTGTGTTCAATTCAAAAAGTAAACACAAACAAAACTTAGCCCTTCGACCTCGAGCTAAACTATAGGGCTAGCATGCTGCCAATAAAGCAGTATATCACGATAAATAGTATTTTCATCACACTCGCTCAGTAAATGTGGAATTGCACGCAGGTTTAGCGGGAGTTATAGAAAAAGCGTTCTCCCTAGGGAGTTATATGAAGTTTCTAGTGCCATAGTTAACAGTTCTTTGTCTTTATACTTAATTTTTGTATCGCAAGTGTGATGAAAAACATTGTGTGTAACTCGGGGCGTAATAATATTGCAAACTCGAGTCTATAAATCGCTCCGGCAAGCCGTCGCGATTTAACTTACTCTCGTTTGCAATATTCAACTTACGCCCCATGTTGCACAATGTACTATTAAACATTTGCCACTTTTTGACGCTTATATATATATATACCTATACTAATTGGATTTTTAGATGGTTCAGAAAGAGTAGAATCTAGATTTTGTGATCCTACGCCAAAATATTTTTACCATTTATTACTTTTTAAATTATAATGCGACATTTACAGACTTTTGGAAAATACAGCACCTGAGAATAATATTACTCTCAATAAGAATCTTAGCATCTTCGAGGTTTATAAATATTATAATTCATAGATGATAGAGTTAGACCAAGATAAGTCTGCAACGATTTTAATAGCACACGCAGTGCAAGTGTTATTTTAAACTTCAAACTTCTATGAAATTATGACGTATAAACGGTATAAATAACACTTGCACTGCGTGTGCTAACTGCTATCAAAATCGTTGCAGACTTGTCTTGGTCCAACTCTAAACAGAATGTTGAGGACGGCAGATAATATTACGTTAAAACAAAATTTTCTTTCTAAATGTGTTTAAAATAAATGGTGCGACTTCAGCGGACGATGGCGGGTTCGAGCTGGGCGCATACAACAACAAGATCTGCCAGACACCCAACATCGACGCGTTGGCACGCCGTAGTGTCATATTCAACAATGCCTTCACTTCCGTCAGCAGCTGCTCGCCCAGGTGAGTGACTAATAGTCATAATTTTTTATGGCAACAAGAGATATTGCTTGAGATCTTTAGAGATAGAGAAGAAGAGAAAACCAATGTCGAACAAATATTGTTCAGCAAAATTGTAAAGCAAAAATATTGATCAGCTTAGCTAGCTTATTAGCTGCTACAAAATTAGTTTTACCCTGATTTTTAATTTTCTTGATATTGATTGCAGCCGTGCAGCATTGCTGACTGGCAAGCCGAGCCACCAAAATGGCATGTACGGGCTGCACCACGGCGTGCATCACTTCAACTCCTTTGACAACGTCACCAGCTTACCAAATATGCTTAAGCGCCAAGGAGTATATACCGGTGAGCTGGTCTGTCTGTTTGTTTATGTAATGTAAAGCGTGTAAAATCTAAGACAAATTTGTGCTTAAAATTTGACAGCTGATGTAGATGGTGCTGTCCCGCTCTGTATATTAGAAAATTGGAGGCGGAAACTCTGGTTGTTTAAATTGACGTTTGACTATTTAATAACCACAAAAACTTATGATGTGATACAACGCCATCTATTCCAGCTGTTAAACTAGGGGGTGCGATTTTTTTCTTAGTTAAAAAAAAAAAAAAAACATATCTATTCACAATCCGTACCTAATTATTATATTTTGAGGTAACACAACTACATACATGTATAAATATGCTGTGCATATTTTATCTACATTGATTATAACTGTGTCATATTGTAATCTTCTTCAGGTATAATTGGCAAGAAGCACGTAGGGCCAGAAAACGTATACAAGTTCGACTTCGAGCAGACGGAGGAGAACAACCACGTGAACATGGTGGGGCGCAACATCACGCACATGAAGCTGCTGACCAGGGCGTTCCTGCAGCTGGCCAACCAGGAAAACAAGTAAGTCAACTTATAGAAGTATCAAATACCTATAGTAAAACGGCTCACTATCGTTCCTTTTCTGTCGAAAATACATGTGGGTAGTTTCTCCCTTCCTCCCCAGTCGAGCACAGTCTGCGGTCAGCCAATTATACAGCAAAATAAATCGATACATAATTTATGTCTGATTCTTACGGATGTTTTGTATGTCATTTAAGCAGCGTTATTCTGCCAACTTTTGATGATCGCATCCTGTTGTTTGTCTTGCAGACCATTCTTCCTTTACATCGGGTTCCACGACCCGCACCGCTGCGGGCACAGCACGCCGGAGTATGGCGTCTTTTGCGAGCGCTACGGGACCGGCGAGCCTGGTATGGGTCGCATCGCGGACTGGACGCCGTGGTACTATCAGTGGGACGAGATTGAACTGCCCTTCCATATACAGGTACCCATATTGAGTACTTTCATCGCAATGAGTTATAGTCCTTCGTTTACTATGAGTCGCTTCACAGGACGTCTAGTATGCTATTCTGAAGGTTGGGTACCAAAAAGTAATATTTGGTGAGCTACACCGCGCCGAGTTCTAAATTTTTGTAAGATAAGAATTGGTACTGTGAAATATATTGTTTAAATTAAATAGGTTTAACCATTTTCAGGACACAGAAGCAGCCAGAAGAGATGTAGCTGCTCAGTACACCTCTATGTCGAGGCTTGATCAAGGTATTAATCTTACCTTACATTATTATTACTCGATGTAACTCGATCTACACAATGTATTTGAACATCGGCTCTGAGATGATTGTTTGCGTAAAGGCCACAAAGCATCAACATTTTTCATGTATTTAAAGGACTATGTTCAACTTAACTGTATTCGATCTATTTCAGGCGTGGGCTTAATCCTCAAAGAGCTAGCAGCAGCCGGTCACGGTGACGACACACTCATAATCTACACCTCTGACAACGGCATCCCGTTCCCCTCCGGGCGCACCAACTTCTACGACCCCGGCCTCCGCGAGCCCCTCCTCGTGGCATCCCCGCTCGCCGCGCGCAAGAATGAAGCTTCCTACGCGCTGGTCAGCCTGCTGGATATAATGCCGACTGTATTAGACTGGTTCGGAGTACAGTTGGAGCACGAGGAATGCAATGATATTTGGCAGGATGATACGCCGAAGAGTTTACTGCCAATTTTGAAAAAGGGTTAGTCATTAATACTTAGATTGTTGGTTTATGTTGAACTTCAGTTACCTGGTTTACCAGTGCCACATTCTAATATAATTTTCTACACCCTTAACACGTCGTGATGATTAATTAGAAGTTACAAGGCTATCAAGAGTCTTTTATAGTGGACAGGTTTTGGCAGCGCCACGCCGAATATCAAAGTAGCGCAACTTTTATAATAAACGCTATCCTTTGCTGAAGATGTACTTAGGTAGGTATGTTAATTTATTTTGGCTAAAATTAGCCGCAAACGGATAAACCACCCCTATACTAATTTAGTTTTCTATATGCTCAGAGCCGCCGCCGTCAGACTTGGACGCGGTGTTCGCGTCGCAGACGCACCACGAGATCACGATGTACTACCCGATGCGCGCCGTGCGCACGCGTCGCTACAAGCTGATACACAACCTCAACTACGGGATGCCGTTCCCTATTGACCAGGATCTCTACGCGTCTCCTACTTTCCAGGTACGAGACGGGGGTGAAAAATGTTACTGATCTACATGAAGTTCCATAAAAATTGTTTGATGTCCTCAAAATTTGAATACCTGTGGTGATTAAACATAAGATATTACATTTTATAATAAATTTTAGATTAGTAACAATTGGTCAGAGTACGGTTTGAAGATTTTTTTATAATAAGTTAAAACCATTTACTTTACTCTTCTAGGACATCCTGAACCGCACGCGCAGCAAGCAGCAGCTGCCGTGGTACAAGACGCTGAAGCAGTACTACTACCGCCCACAGTGGGAGCTCTACGACATCCGAGCGGACCCCACCGAGTCTAATAATTTACACGGTTAATACGGCTCTTAATTAGTGAATTACTACAAGTTTGTGTTGTTAGCGGAGCGTCCATATAACTCGAATCCCACCGGCTTGCTAATTTAGAGACCGCTGAGAACTTTATTGTAGAAATCCCTAAAAAACGAGTCAAATAAACTCCAGCTTACCCAGCGAATATTTTTGACGCATCGCCACTATGTATTGCATGTATACTGTATGATAGTTGTCTAGCCAATATCACGTAAGATCATCATTTTATATAGGCCTAAAAACTTAATAATATTAGTTCTCAAAATAAAATACAAAACGCGCGTACATACATAATATTGACATCTAATATACGTATTCGGAATTAAATTCCTGTCCTTCTTTTCAAGAGCTATAGCTATGCTAGAGTGAAAAAATAATATTGGTAGGTATTTCCGTCTGTCTTTAACCGACTGCGTTCACTTTTGCAGAAACGTTTTATCAATCGTGACGTTGCAGGTAAGCCAGTACTGGAGCACATCGAGGCGTCTCTCCGCGAGCGCCTGTCGAGCTGGCAGCGTGCCACGCGCGACCCCTGGCTGTGCTCGCCCGACGCCGTGCTCGAGGGCAGCGCGCAGTGCCGCAGTCTGGACAACACGTTAATGCAGTACTATCCGCGCTAGGCAGTTTTGACGACATCCTGACGCTACGAAAGTGTACCAAAAAGCAAGGCTTATTCGTCAACAAGATTACGCAAATGCTCCAAAATTGCCAGTATAACATGTCACTTACAACTAACGCAACATAATTATTTTCATCTATCAATAGATCACGAACGTGCTAAATGAAGATACTTTGTCGCGTGACAAGATGTATGACGAAGTGGTCATGCTAGTCATTCTGGTAGGAACACCATTGCATTGCTTATTACCTTATTTGACTGAAGATCCAATGTTGGAATATAGAATTGTCATTTGTATATCTGATGCGATATCAAGACAATGTCTTCTTTGTGATTAAAATTTATTTAGATAAATAAAATACCAATTAGTATTAATGAAATATTTGTGTTTAAAACATAGTGTTTCCAAACAATAATACTCAAATCTCTCAATACTCTTTATGATCTTTGTATTTAAATATATGTTTACAATAAGACTTAAAATCACATAGATAAAAATGTAATAAATGTTGTCTGAATGTGAATGTTATTATTAATACTACTTGATCTGTACTAAAATCTTGCCAGTATCTGTGTCATCTGTATGTAAACTCAAAAAACTGTAATTTCTTAAACCTAATTTTAACAATAGTCTGAAACTTGAAACTAAAAAAATAAAGACTATTTAATGTAAGTATGTTATAACTTTTATTTATTTTATAATATTTACTGTTTACATCAAATATGAATAAAATTTTAACATTTAACAGATTTTTATTTTGTAACCAAGTCATACTCGTAGTTAATATTCTTTTTAATATTAATGTACTTAATATAATTCATAATTCACAAAATGAAAGTATATAAGTACAAATACACATAGCTGATAGCTGAAACTTAAACTATGGTAACTTTAACAAACAACACAAGAAAATAACAAATAAATAAATTACTCTCTCAGAGTTTAAATTCATTCTGCTTATATGCATGTCGGCGGCCGATCGTAAGATCAGGCATATCGTGAAATTCCTAGGCATATCGTGAAACGTGAAAATCTTTGACTCATTCCCTGAGTCGACGGAGCCCCGCTACGCGGGGCTCCTATTTCTGGGCAGTTTGCCCTTCGGGCATCTGAAGCAACCTAACGAACCTATCCTACCTATATATTGGTTTGATGTGACTATCATCAAAACATTACACAGGAACATTACGATCTGCCTGAACGTACGATCGGCCTACGACATGTATATAAATTATATAAATATGAAATTGGTATCCAATAAGACACCAAATAATTATGATTTTATTCTTCCTAACCTGGCTGAATTTTTTACATTATGAGGCTGCGCATATACACAAAAAACACTTACAATTTAGTTACACAAAAAATACTTGCAGTAAAGTGCTTTGGAATATCTAGACTTCTATAAGTCTAGCCAGATATAATACTTAACGAAAGCTTCCTCTTGTTCAAATGGCACAAATAATAAAAAAAAAAAAAAAAAAAAAAAAAATTATTTCAGACTTTAGGTCCATTGGCTAATTAGCTTAAACATGTGTTTTTCAATTCTTGCCAATGTTATCAACTATACTTGTAAGTAAATCTACTTTTTGTTAAGTCTTGGGGACCTCGTGTAAGGTATAATCTCATTTGTGCCTGCGGGGAACAGATGGGAATAGGTGCATTCATATAAATCATTCTTGTCGGTCGGTTGGTTGTTGTCTCCACCGGCAAGAGCCATTCTCTTAAATTATGATGATGATGATATAAATCATTCCCATCTGCCCCCGCCTCATTTATGGCGGCGGTCAAGTGGGGTGGGGAGAAACGGGAAATACTCCTCCTGCGATCCCCATGTAGAAGCTTTGCGACCCACGAGTTTAAATAACTAATACTTATGAGATTACTAATGGCAAATACTCCCCCTGCGATCCCCATATAGAAGCTTTGCGACCCACGAGTTTAAATAACTAATACTTATGAGATTACTAATTGCATTGTAAGTCTCAGATAATACCTAGATTGTGGTATACAAAATCCATTGCACTTACTGGATAATGTAGGTGGGAATGTAACTTGTCCTTGATTTACCATGTTTCAATTGGCTAGCTACCTCAGTATTTTAAAACACCCTGGATATCAGTGGATAATGAAACGGTGATCAGGCCACTGAATCATTATGCAGGCGCTAGTAATCCTCGTAGAACTCGTTGAGACGGTTGGCCCTCATTGCTAGCTGCTCATCTAGACCGTGGATGTGCTTTATAAGCTTTTCATTCTTCAAGGCCTAAAACAGGAATAAATTAAATAAAAGAAAGCTTGCCTTTCTCTGGCAGTTAGAATTATCATTAGACTTCTCATTTATCGACTTTCGATTTACCTATATTCAATCAATCAATCAATAATCATTTATTACAAATAACAAAGATTCATTAATACATGGTTAGTAACATAACATAATAGCTTATTATCTTATTCTACACATTATCATATTATATTGATACGCCCCCAAAACCTCCCACATTTAATTTTGCCTAAAGAGTTGGAGTATATCCCAAAAATCTTACCAACTCCTCAATGCTGTCAAGCCGCTTACTCCTCATATACATGGTCTTCAAATACACCAGGACATAGACATACAACGCGAGCGCCAGAAGAATCACCGCGATTTTTAGCTTGCCCGACCAGACGCCGAACATTTTCCCCTGAAACACCAGTAAATATGAAATATCTGGTCTACAAATGTGTTGTAACTTTATTAGACTTGTTAGAAAAGCTTACAGGTTTCACGAGGACCGCCGGGACCTCCGCCGCCAGCACAGACATTCAGATAAGCGATTGAACAGTTAGTTGAAAATGAATCCTTGGCCAGCGCGGATGCAAGCTACAACTGGCTAGAACAATGTTAGCGTCAGCGTGAAGCAGGATTAGTATTTGGTTAATATTAGGCGTTTCTTTTATTTTACCATATGATAATTCCTGAACACCGCGTACTGAAACTATACTCTACACACGTACACACCTTGTTACTTGTTAATTTATTTATCGAGTTTATATTAATTTGCTTTAATTTACTATCAACGAATTACATCGAAAGATAACAATCTAGAATGCAATAAAACTCATTATTACTTGTAGATAAAGACAAAGAAAAATGAAGATTAATGAAAACATTGAAAATCTTTAAGCATCTGTCAGTTTATCAACTTTTGACAGTTTTGAAAAGTATTTTATGCATAATTTTATCACGATACAAGTTTCTATCGCTCGCTGACTAAATAGTGCATAATCAAAACGCCTTAATGAAGTTTTGACAGTGACAGTTTTCGTACTTTTCGTCAGAGGGCCTACCGCGAACCACGTTCGACGTGTTGCCTCTCTGTCGCACTTGTAAATACGTACGTAAGTGTGACAGGGGGGCAGCACGTCGAACGTGGTTCGCGGTAAGGCCTCAGTTTTCGTATCGTAAATCGTAATATAAGAATTGAGGTTATGTTATTTTTGTGATAAAAGGTATATGCTTTATTTTCTTAAATTATCCATAACTTAGTACTATTCAGCAATAAATTTATTTACATATAAATACCGTCCACAAGCAACAGTTTATAAACAAATGTCCTTAGTAGGTTTTTAAGGTAACTTTTATGGTTACAGGATTTCCAAAAAATGGCAACAAATTACGCAAAATACGCTCAACTCATCAAACACTCAAGCAACTACGCGCAGCGAATGAAGCGCCTGTCCAACCGCATCTTCGGCGAGGTGGCTATACCCACAAATCCCAAATCCATGAAGGTGGTAAAGATGTTCTCAGCGAAGCCCGTCCACACCAACGAGGAGATCATCCACTACTACCCGCGGCACGTGGAGACGCACGCGCTGGTGCTGCGGTTGCGCGAGTACGGGCTGTTCCGGGACGAGCACCAGGACTTCAAGGAGGAGATGAAACGGTTAAGGGAGCTGCGGGGGAAAGTTAAGGTGTGGCGCCGGTACGCTGATAAAGAGAAGACGGAATAGTGCAGCGTTGGATACTTTAGCTGCCTAAATGCTCTCCCTCTAGAACTACAATCATTGGCTGGTCAATTCAATGTTGGTGCAGTTGTGAGATTTAGGCAGAAGTAATTGTGACATTTGTGTATTAGTGATTTGACTAGTTTAATAGTTAATTTGAATATTATATCAGAGGAGCTGTTGTTTCACTGACTTTTGAACAGATTTAGTTGTCTCAGTGCTGCATTTGTAATGCAGAGACAATGTTTGGTTGATGTGAAATACATAATTATATTGTAAATAAAATCTTCTACTGCAAAAAGTTTTTTTACTATACTTGTAAGTAGAAATCTAGTCTGAATTTATAAAAATTGGTCTAAAATGGTTAGCTGCTATGTTTGCTATACAAACTACTGTGAACAGTTTTTCTTCGCATTATGGACATGAAAAGCATTGAACAAACTTTGTCTATTTTGGACCTGAAAGGGATCTAGGGAACTAAATCTTCATACTCTGAATTGAAAAAAAATACTCGAAACATGCTAAACATGTTTTTGTTTTATTATCCCATCAATTAACATTTAAAATCAGCCTCAGCCTCATCATCCAGCACTTCATATTCCACCAGCGCTTCCTTAACGGTCTGCTCCGGCCACCGCAGCAGCAGCAGGAAGGCGAGCAGCAGCCCGGTGAAGGGAGCCACCACGGTGCCGAGCACCAGGCGCAGCGGGGAGGAGAACAGCGGGGCGCGCGTGCGCGGGGGGGACACTTGCAGAGGCACGTAGCGCAGCCACGAGCTTAGGCTGCAATCGGTTTGGTTTGTATGTTAAGATCCGGAACTTCGTCAGAATTAACCTACAATGTATTGTAGGTTGCGCGTTCCAGGTTTGGCCAACTCGGAGTAAACTTGTAAAGACGGTAGGCACTTAACTCCGAGTTAGTTGGCTAACCCACGAACGCGCAAGTGGACCTAACGCTATTATTATGATAGATATGTTGACAACCATTTGTCAGTTCTCGTGGGTGGTGCAGGAGAGGAAAGCAGCACCATGGCCGCGTTGAGCGGGTCGCGCGTCGTCGTACCCGACGACCCAAAACCAAGAATGTAGGTAGACTTTAGATATGCGTAGGGGTTGGGGTGTACCTTAATGTGGTAATAGAGCAAGTGGTAGAATGGTCAATGGTTGTCGGCTCTGTATATAGGTGATGCAAGCGCGGCAGCAGCACTAGTGCAGCATCGAGCGGGTCGGGCGTCGTCGAACACGGGCAGAGACTATAGTCTCGACGTCTATAGACCTTAATAAGGTGTGGTACAGATAACTGTAAAAATATGGGTGCACAAATCATTTCAAAAATATGTCCCATAGCTCTTATGTCTGCGAATTAAGAACTATGGGACATATTTTTAAATAAGTTGGCTACACACATATTTTTACAGTTGATGTACTAACTGTGGCAGCAGAGCAATGGTGGCCGAATGGTTGTCCGCCCTCGTAGGCGGCGCGGGCGCAGACAGGAGCACCAAGGCAGCATCCAGCGGTTCGAGCGTCGTCGGCTCTTCGTAGTCGTCGAGCGCGGGCAGAGAGTAGCCGGGGTGCATGAAGCTCACTAGCGCTTGCAGGCCGGGGGGTTCGGAACCTGCACCATAAACACATTACAAACATTGCGCACACGCACACGCGTGCTAAACCGTACTTTGCATACTTAAGTACCCATTGTAAAATTTTCCTAAATTTGATTTGTAGAAAAGTAACCGATGTTAATTGTGTCGATAACAATAGGAGATTCGTTTTGTGTAAAATATAATTGGAAGGTATTTGAACGGGTTTGTTTTATCTTGCTTTGCTATAATCTTACCCACTGCAACAAAACATTATCAAGATTGTTCCAATAGTCAACATCGCTGCCGTTGGTCGCTTCTTCCTGACTCGTAAATGAAAGAAAGAAAACTAATAACATCTAAATTAGCCGCACACAAGCGCTAAATAGAGTAAAATAGCACGACCTAGCCAAGCGGGCATAAAGTCAGAAATTACTCTAAATTGAACCCTATCACTTTAAAATAAAGTTCAAAACCATTGTAGGAAATATAGTTCTTCTGCCTTATAAAGGCTTCTGACCATTGAACGCTCGGCATCGCTCAGGCCCCTGTCGCAGCAACACGGGCGCGCGGTAGAGGCGCGCCTGCGCCAGGCAGGAGGCGCGCGCGAGCAGCCAGCGCCGCGCCCACACCGCGCCCGCGCAGCCCTGCCCCTCCTCCCCCGAGCACACCGCCGCCGGCATCGCGCCCGCGAGGAGGAGGGGCTCCAGAATGGCGTCGCCTTCGCCACGCGCGTGGCTCACGCATAACATCAATAACAATAACCTCAACATGATTTTGAATTGAAAGTATGGCGAAATGTATGTGTACTTTTGACAAACAAGCTGATGTCAGTGTCAAAGAGCATATAATCACTACGTGTCAGTGTCACATGTAGGTAGGGGATTTCATTAGAAATAAATTAAATTGCACAAAGGAGGTTTATGAAAAGAAGGTATTTGAACTTCGTAATCTTTTTCTCAGCTGTAAAAGTATTGATTTGTTAGCCCCTCAGTGTTGGAAAACATTGCTAAATTATGGTTCTCGCCGCGAGAGAAGAGCACTCATGCATCTGTGTACGAGGGTCGCACTGAAATTTTCTGGAATGGGACACTTAGAAATAACATAATAGAAAGAGGCATATAATTTATAAAAATGTAACTCTTTATAAAACTTTTAAGGTAGGTATATTCCATTTGGTTGTCATTTGTATTTAAGAATTACTGGCAATTTGAAAATTGTATGTCGAACATTATTTGAATTTTTGGCCAAGTGATTTTTCGGATCATATTTTAAATGGTTTTCAATATGCCCTCAGCGAACAAATAAAAGTTACAATGGGCTTCTGTTTTTTTTTTGAACTAGAGTTCATCGTACGCTCGTTTGCAGTTAAAATTAAATATGAAAGTCACTTTCATTTTATCCCATGAGTGATCTTAAAGAAGCATGTCATTCCAAAGCGACGTCAAAAATTAAAATCGCATTTGTGCTGTTAATTAAAAAGACTGCCAAAAAAGTTGCATATCGGCAGATTTCGACATTCCTAAATATTCATATGACAACAGTAAAAAAAAACTTCGATTCCGTTGGCTACTCCACGAATTTCATACAAAACCACTAAGGCCCCAAAATCGCCATACAAAAAGGACTTTGGGATTATGAGCCGTGTGCATTACAGAATGATTACTTTCAAAAGAAAATTTATATGCGTGGTCAGTTTGAGTTTAAGTATGCATTAAAATAAAGATTGACTGTCTAGATGCGACAGTTTTCTCTATTCCAGAATCTTTCAGTGCGACCCTCGTATTAATTTTTCTACCTAAAAATTAGAACCCCTAAATTTATAGACCTGCGTAGTTGTCAAGATTAAAAAGCTTATAAAAATTATACGTCAAGTTCATGCTTTCAACTAAAATTTGATTTGCCAGTTCGAGACAATCACGTTAGCGTGGGCGTCACGTTTTGGTAGGTTACGTAAGGCAGTTTACACATTAGTGTGCGAACTGTACAAAAACATTCGCCGTCACAGAAATAAAACATCAGAATAAATAGCCATCATTTATTAGATTACAAAATGTTTCGTCAGGAAATAAATTGCTGCATAAAATACTTCAACAGGATCGCCGGCGCGCCGCCAGCTTCGCAACGTATTAACTACGACTTAGAGTAAGACAGCAGTATGTATCCCTGATGTCTAATGCTCAACAACATAAGACTTTCCGGTCGGTGCTACATCTATTGTCAAGTAGCAGTACTGATAATTCCGCTACTCAATGCTAGATGTCGCTATGAAAATAATAGTCTTTTTGGTACCAAAACTGATGTATGGAGTGAGCACTCTTGTCTTACTATATTTCTCTATGTCCAAGGTTACAATTATGTCGCTTTTAGAAGTCCTAGGTCAGTTTTGGTGAATAGCCAAAGAATATTATCGGACGGTTGCGATGGACGGCGGCGCACCGCTGCTAGCGATGTGGATGCGTGAGGAAACCGCTGCTGGACTCCTAGTAGCTATTCATTATTTACAATTTTACTTTAGTACAAGATAAACTATTAAAATATGAAGTTATCTCTCTTGTCGCTTTCGCGCAAATAAACGAGCGACAAGGGAAAATAAATGTACCGACATTGCTAAAAATACCACAAACACGTAGCGTGGATCTAGTGATGTAATTGTGCATTAAAACTTTAAAGAAATATATCTTAACGTAAAGTGAGGCCATTGAATAGGAAGAAATTCATATAATGCATTTGGTCGTTTAATGCGGCGACTGACATAGCTGTACTTTTAATTCATTTAATTTTCTACATTGCACTAAATTATAAAATCGATATTTACGAATATTCGCCCAATTGTATAATACTTTTGCAACTTTATGATTATTACAGTACAGTACAAAATCAAATGTATAAAAAAACATCTGTCAATCACAAATTTAAGGCTATGCTGAATTGTAATGATTATAATTAATTCTGTGATCAAATTTCTTTCTACTCCATGACCGCACTTTAGTTACGCCGCGTTTAAGTGTAAAAACGCCTAAATCTACCAGGTCCATAATTAAAAAAAAAAACCACCCGGAGTCCAGCGACGGGTTGCGAGCTGGCAACGCCGCTACAAGCGAAGCACAGTACAAAACTCGCCGATATACAACTGTATCATAAGTTACTCTATTATCACATCTCTGGAAAATTAAATGGCTGCCGGGGGGCAGATGGCGCGCGCGGCGTCGTCCCGAAAACATTTTCTTTATGAACCATTAGAATTTAACTAGGAATCTGATGTGTATGGGTTCTAATTAAAAGTGGTCACTGAAAGATTCAAAGCTAAAAAAGAGATCTTAGACAATAATCAGATCGCATAGACATTTATTTAGATTCTTAATTTAAGATCCGTAAAAAGTAAGCGTATTTTAAAAGTTAGCGTTGGCGTTTATAATAAACGAAATATTTGTCTATGTTTTTAAAAGTCAATCATTGAGATCTTTTGTGCCAAATCACGCATAACAAAATATTAGGTATCTTTAAAATTAATTATTTGATATTTTCGGAAATTTTGACATGCAATGTTCGCTCGTTATTTGTCGCGCGATATAGGTGCGACAAGGATGGCTGCCGGCCGCCGCGCGCGAGTGGGACAACGATACGTGAATCCTGCCTCGGACTTAAAGCTTACCCGTTTACGAAAATAACTTTACATTTACTTTCTCAACCGCTACCGTGGTAGGTATAGAGAACGACATTAATTTTGCAACTGTCCTAAAATCGGTTTAGTAAAGTTATTAAGTAGTGTAAAATATTGTGGCAGAAAGTTTAACTGCTGATGAAGTAGATGGCGCTCTACGGCGTAGGTACACTATGCGGTAGCTAGGTTGTTAAACGTTAGTTAATCCAGTTATGATAACCCATAAGACGTATGGGTCCAAATAGCGCCATCTACGTAAGCTGGTAAATTCGCAGTCACAATAATTTGCACTAGTTTACATGTGTTTATATTTACATATCTTTGGCTTAAATATAAGTAAGGTTAAGGTATAAGAGGTGAGGAGGTCTAAGAGGTATTCAATATTTGTGTAAGAGGCGTATTTATTTTCGTAGTTATTGGTCCATTAATAGGTACAGTACAGTAATGTATTGTGCAGTCAATTCAAGATATTATCACTATATCGAGCCACCCTTATCTCAAGGCCTTACTTATATTTGAGGGAAGTTTAAATTTAGTAGAATGTTAGAGAGTAGAAAAAAGTGCGTTAAATATGAGCCGAAAAAGTAGCCGCTCTTTATTTAGCATGGATTGTGTCCTGTAGGTGTATGCTGGCCGCGGTTATCGACGTGATAACATGATAAAAGTGACGTTAGCTCCACGATAACCACGTGTCTCATGCACCCGGTGGCACTTTTTTAACGTTATAACAAGTTTAATTTTGTACTCTTTTGTATAGACAGTTGCAATATTAAAGTGTGTGGTGTCGTGGCCGTGTCGTGGCCGTGTCGTGGCCGTGTCGTGGCCGTGTCGGCGAGTGTCGACGCTTAACTTACAATACACATGCTTGCTCTGCTTACCCTACCGACGCGACTGCGATTCATACGAGCTAAGTATTATACATGACAAAGAGTAAATAAAGAGAAATTCTTTTATACGTTATTATGCTAGCCTAATTCAACATAAACAAAATATCTAGAAAAGATTTTTTTATGGGTAAGACCCTGACCAGCAGCTGAAATCGTTCTTTTTAGTATTTGCAAATTTCCTAGAGGAATTCATAAAAAAAAACACTTTAAAGACACAAACTTAAGAAAATTCTTCTTTGCTTTATTTTCTGGTATATATTTTAATTTCAAAGCAAATAACACAGCTGCCAAACGTTTAGAACACACTTAGGAAATTCTACAAATAACAATATTTCGTATCGCCGAAAGGCGTCGGCTGAATGTGTACTTTTATTTACCCGTATAATGTCTTTAGCAACATCATAAATACCATCGTCCACATTGTTAACTGAATATTAAACCTTATTGCTAAGACATAAGGTCCACCGTCGTCAGCTGCTCGTACTCGAATGAATCGCACTCGCCTCCCTAACGTACTTATGCTATCTAACCATCTGTCAGGCGACGCTCTCTCTTATGAAACCACTGATATTGTATTGAGATCGTCTTTAGAGAAAACAGCCGCCCGATCACGCGACTACAATGTTCCGGTCACTTTAAAACTGGCTAATAAGTTTATTTATGTAGTTAAGTTGAACCAAGCTTACTGCACAGACTTTGCAATCGCAAAGCATCATCAACGTCAAAATTCTATGGAAATAATTATGTAGTTTTTTTCGGGACATCCACAGTCAGGCAGTTAGCTCCGACGGAATCTAGTATCGTAAGGCAGTATCGTATAGCGACCGGAACAGTGTGACCGCGCCTTAACTTATCTTACTATTCTCATTCCATCAATAGACAGATATGCAACATGCTACTGGTCATATTATTAAATTTTGTACCGATTTTGGTAAACACCTAATATCTTAAACCAGCCGTTCTACATCTACACCATGGTATAATAATATACTCCGCCTGGTACTCCATTCCCGTCTTTTCTAGGTCACCTAACTGACACGGGCCTACGTCATCATGCGACAGCGCTATATGATAATATGCGATAGCGCTATATATAGCGGCCATGTTGTTGTGACGTAGGCCCGTGTCACTCTGGGAATGGAAGACCATGTTTTATTAGACTATGATCTACACGTTTTATAATAGTTCTTAGTCTAATTAGGCATCGGAATATGGTTTAATTTGCCGGGCTTTTCAGATCCTATCCGTATACAAGGTTTAGCAAAAATAGTCGGGATCCGTTTAAGGGCATATTCAGTATCGTATTCTCATTAGGAAAATGTAAAATAATAATTTTTGGCTTTTTTATTGACCAACTTGGGCGAACTGCCCAAAAAAAAAAATTGTGTCAAAACATTTTTGCTTCTACTATTTCCTCATCAGAACACGATGCAGGACTTGCTGCCCTTAAACGGACCCCCTATTAGTGCACTATTTTTGTTACACCCTGTATATAAATGACCAGTAGCACACCTATGAGTCCCTACAACACACTGAACACTCCTGTAAGTTTCATAATTTCACGAACACATCGCAAGTAATTAGTACACTCGAGAGCAATAAAAATGGGAAACTTTGTGACGAATTTCCTTACAAAATGATCCGCTTTTAAATGCTTTTGAGTGTATTACTCGTGTCAAGCATTAGCTTTATATTTGGACACAATGTTGCGACTATTTCACTTTGTAAGTAATAAGAGACTTGTCTCTACAATATTTTCATATTTTAATAACAACGCTTCCGTGAGACGTTACACACTCATATTAAATATATTAAAACGGTCACTCACGTATTTATTGAGTCAAAAGATTCAGCAGCAGTGACTGATCAGTGCTCCCGTTGATGCTACTCGTTATGGGGGGAAACATGTCGAGCAATCTTTGAAACGTGAGTGACCCGTTGTAATATTTATATAAAACATTTTCATATTTGACGCCCATCGTTGTTTTTAGCATATCTATAATAAAATTAGGTTGTAGGTACTGTTCTTATGAAACTAAAGTTATTTATTAGTGATGTCCTGACATGAAATATTATTTACATTGTTGTTAAAATTTGTGCTTTATTTTATACAAACTGTTATATTACGCTAAAACCAACGACAGAACAGTGGTTCTCAAACTTTTTAACGTCGAGATTTTATGACGGTTACTTATACACCATCAACTTGTATTTCGCCAATATGTTGGCAGTTTGATGAGATATAGTTAATTTTCTTATGCCCGATAACAGTGTTTTTCGATTTTGTACCATGTCCCAATACACATAAAGTCAAAATTCGCGTCACAAGAACACAACGATACAGAGGCAAATACTACGCTTAGTGCATTTTGTACACAAGATGCAAAACTAGTAAAACAACGAATGTCGCATCCTTTTCGTCGCATATAAAATAGAAAGAGATGCAGCATATTTCGTAAACAATAAGGCTCTGCCTTTATGTGTACAGGACTGGCTACAGGTACATACTTCAAAAACTTCGCTTGCCCAAACATAAAGCAATTCACTCAGTCAAACTTGAATGTTGTATTTATTTCTCATATAAAACGAAATAAACAACAATATTTACATACATGAAGGGAAGTGTTAACGCGCCAAAATAAGTATAATTTTCAATTTTTTTTCAGTCGGTACTATGACGCGTTAAGTTCGCTCGACTGGCCTGGCCTAGTCAGTTCGGCCTAGTCGGTTCGACTAGGCCTAGTCAGTTCAGCCTAGTCGGTTCGATAAGGCTAACTCAGTCCCAGAGCCCAACTAGTCTGCCTCGATTCGACTAGGCCGCTTGATTCGGCCGAACGAGTTCGATTAGGTCGACTTCAGTTCGGCGGTAGTTTGGACTAGGCCGAGTCGGTTCGTTTAGACCGACGTAGTTCGGCCAAGCAGCTCGGCGAGGTATTTAAGTGTAGTCGTTGAAGTCATCCATGGCGACCCGGCGCGCCGTGTCTCCTGTAATGAATATTAATTAATAATTATTATTGCGAACTAATTTAGAAACCTACTTTTTAATGGTAAGTCGTACAAGTAAAAACCATTTGTTTGATATTTTTTTGTAGATTTTACTAAATATATTTAGGATATTAAAAGCATAGTTATTTTTTATTTTGTGTGTCGGACAATCATAAATACAGTGCGACATAAAATAGCAGAAATTAAATAAAATGGATCTAAAAAATTTCCATACTAAATTGTTGCCACGTTCAAGCATTTTACGTCAAAAATGTGACAGTTACGTAGGAAGTGGCGCCCTTAATAATTATCTACAATTTCTTGTCGGACTATACAGCTAATTCGTTTTGACGTTCCTTTTATGAACTCGTGGAACCCTGCGTGGAAAAAGGTTGTACAGTTAATATAGTAGTGTGTAGGATGTACCCTGCGGGGCGTAGGGCTTGGGCGCGCGGCGCGCGTGCGCGAGGCGCTCGTCCTCCACGCGGCGCCGCAGCCGCTTGATGTGGCGCAGCCGCTCCAGCGAGTTGCTCGCGTACGGCGCCGAGCCGCCGCCCATCGACAGCGACTGCGAGATGTGCGACGCCAGCTGTGGGGAACGGAATCTTTCACGCCGACTCTCATTGCTGAGTAGCGGCCTTAAAGCCTGACCGGACGAAGCGTTTCGCCCGCGAGGACTTTCGACCACTTCGATTTATATTGCGCCCAGATGACGCGTTTTACGCGTGTTGCTACGCTTGGTGTGCAATAAAGGGGCTCAGTCGGTTATAAAGCTCAGTTAGAGTGTCTAGACTCGCGCGGCATGCGCGCGTAAGACGAGCGAGTCGAAACTTAAAAAAAAATATTTTGAAAGTTTTAAAAACACGATTACTTATATGACAAGTTTGCAAGTAGACTATACTTACAGCACAGTGCAGCGCCAGCTGGCGGGCGAGCGTGGCGGCGCAGTGGTCGGACACCACGTGCGCGCAGTTCTCCAGGTGCGGCAGGAACTTGGTGCGGATCCGCTCGTCCTTGGTCTTGATGTGGACGCGGTGGAGCCCGTGCTCGCAGGGCTCCACCACCACGATACACAGGTTGAACTGGCCCTGTGGACAAAAAGAAACGTTAGTCTAACGTTTTTGGTGCAATTGGTGCCATGACCAGGATTTTGATTGTAACAAGTGATTTCTTGTTCCAATACGTAGTTGTTGCCAATGTATTGCTTTCCTTATTGCCAGCGTTCGGGGGACATATAATATGATAAACTTTTAGTCAACTTTCGGTTTTGACGGACTTAATGGTTTGTTTGGGGAAGTTTTAGTCAGATTTTGGCTTACCTTAATTGTTTGTATAGGAAAGTCGCCCCCAGAGTCGTTGTAAACTATAGAGACGTAGTCGTTGCCGATGTACTTGCGCTTCTCGTTGCAGGTGGGGTCGGCGGCGGACACCGGCATGGCCGTCGCCACGTGGAACAGCACCTGACCACACAAGACATTAATGAGGAAGAGAGAAAGAAAACTGCTATATTTCGTCAAGGAGTAATTGTTGAATTCGGAAGCGAAAAATTCCAAAATAGATTTAAACACTAACAGCGGCCGACTGCTAGCGACACACTAAAATACCATAATTTTTATTTTAATACCCAGTTCATTAAAAAAACAAAGATCTCAACAAAATGAAATCTTGACATTTTGAAGTCGGTTAAGATGCAGGATTAGTGTACACACCTGCATGACGTCGTCGTGCCACACATACGTGTATTTGCCGTCTTTGCCTCCCTGCTCCAGATTAAGGAACAGAGGCTGTTGCTGGGCTCCTTCTAAGAGACCAGCGCCGCTGCCTGCTAGAGATACTAGTGTGCCGAGCTGCCCGAGGAATTCTGCATATCTGTAAAGGTAAACCGTGACTGAAACTACTTGTACGAAAAGTATTAAATCCCATGAGCATGCCACTTTGATTTATATTATTCAAAATAACCTTTAAAACAAAATAACCCACAGCAGAATTTCAAACCAAAAAAACTATTTAATACTTAATTTAATGTAGTTACTATTGATTAATGAATTTTAAAAACGACGCACGTTAAAGAAGTTTCTAATGCCCGATTACACCACACCGTAACAAATGCATAACGTAACCTAAAACCAATACTGTCAAGATTTTACAAAGAACCTTGGTAAGTTGCATGGGGAGTTTACCTGACGCTGCCGTATTCATTCTTCAACACTTCTACTTCGTTGTCCTGCTGTCCCGGCCCCACGTACAACACGCCCACCTGTCACACAGAATTAGCACTCGATACCATTTGAATAGACTACAAAGACATTAATTATATTGCGTAATTATTGACAGTATACATGAAAAAAAAACAACATATACACGTCGCACTGCTGGGCACGGGCCTCTCCTGATGCGCGAGAGGGCTTGGGTCCCCATGCTAGTCTATTGCGGGTTGGGGGCCTTTGAATTTCTTTGACAGTTTATCGAACATATTACAATGATATGAAGTCTATAGTTCGTTTTTTTAGCATTAGAAACATACTACGCGATCTTGACGTGTCTTTTAATTGAAAAACGCTTTTTTTAAAAGTAAAATGATATAAATAATCGTATATGATTCATAATTGTTACATATTTGCCATAACTTATTTTTCAAAAGTGTTTTTCAATAAAAATACACGTACACTTTTTTTTCTAATGCTAAAAAAACGAATTATGGCAGTGTCGGTAGCGGCGGTGGCCTAGCTGTAACGTGCCATTTTCAAACCTAAGGTTGAGCCCCGGCTCGTACCGATGAGTGTCTTTGAAACTTATGTACAAATAATTATGTGCGACTGATCGCACGTTACGAAAGTTTCGTAAAGACTCCTTGGCTGTAGTTGGGAATAGTTATCGAAAGGCTTAGGCTACCCGATTGCGCCTGAAAATTGCCGCGAGAACGCCCCTTTTACCCCTGAGTCGCATTCTAGAATGTAGAGGCTGAATATTTATGTCACCTTGTAAGTTTCGATGGGCGGTACTCGGTCTAGGTTCTTGATGGTGCGTTCGTGTTGAACGCCGGACACTAGTAGCGGCCGTTCTGCGAGAGGATTCTGCGCGCTGGGCACCTCGCCTGTCCAAACAGATATGTATCACATTATCAACAAAAGAAAACTTTTATTACTCTTATTGAGGACACTATTTAAATAAAAAGTCAAATTGACATACTGGCGTAGAGGTTATGTTTGGACGGAAAACGTAGGGTAGGGCAGAGGCAAGAGGTTTGTTGGTTTTTTCTTTACTGAGTCTTTAAAGAAATCGTTAGGCAAGCCATTTCCGTCAGTAAAAAAACGCAGCAAATTAAAAAAAAAAATGGCGTCTTTTTCTACTGACAAATTGGGTTGCCAGAGTACAGTTGGATTTTATAAGATGCCGGACGCTTCGGTTGTGAGATGAGCTCCCTGCTGAGGTTTCCCTGAATACTGTATCGGGTTCTTCAAAAAAGGAGTGTACATGTTCATAAAGGATTGGGTGACGCACATGTTACACCCCTAGAGTTAAGGGCGTCACCGAGAGTGCAGGGGGAGTGGGAAGTCTTGGAAATTAAAATGTGTAAGTTGAAACGATACCTGGCACGGGCGGGGTGATGGGGTAGGTGCTCATCTTGTGGTAGAGCTGCAGCAGCACGAAGGAGGGGGTGACCCCGCCGCCGGCGCCGGCGCCGCTCGAGCTCACGTTGCTCGACGCGGTGGACCGCCCGCTCGACGACGTCGATATTGTTGATGACTGGTCTCTGTACAAACAATAACAATAGGGGTTGACTATTGTTTGAAGTAGTTTAAACTACATATTTTCAATCATCATCATTCAGCCTATATACGTCCCACTGCTGGGCACAGGCCTCCTCTCACCAGGGTTGGGCAAAATACTGGCTTCCACGTATTTCAAATACAAATTACAAAATACATTTTTAAAAATATTTGAAATACCAAATACAAACTACTTTGGTGACTGGTATTTGAAATACAAAATACAAATTACAGTGTTTAAAATAATGTATTTCAAATACAAAATACTTTTTATTTTTTTTGTTTAATCATTTAGTTTTTTTAACGAATATCCTTTCCTAAAAACTTATAGGGTCATTACGCTTGTTTTCGTACAGCTCTAGTTTTCATCCACTTGACGAAATTTGAATATAAACCTACATTGCTGCAAATAGTAAATTAAAAATGAAATATATTATTTGCTAATCTGTCAAGTGGTCGAAAACTAGAGCATGGACGGAAACTACTGCAATGACTCTATCCCCTG
This sequence comes from Cydia splendana, assembly GCF_910591565.1. Classification (NCBI taxonomy): domain Eukaryota; kingdom Metazoa; phylum Arthropoda; class Insecta; order Lepidoptera; family Tortricidae; genus Cydia; species Cydia splendana. The sequence continues at coordinate 468,997 of NC_085965.1, read as the reverse complement.
GCTGTTGACGAAAAGTTCCGCGCAGAATAGCTCGCGCACAGACATAGAATACGCGCTCGCGCTTAACAGACAGCTTAAGTGTGCGAAAGGGAAGCCATCACGTATATGAACATCCCATGAGTGCGAAAGAGTCAGACTACCAATGAGAAAACGTAACCACTTTTGAGTTTGACGACGGCCGCGGACGGCCAAGAGCGTATCACGGTAATTTTCAAATTGAAAAATATACACGGATTAGGTTAGGACGAAAAGTATTAAATAAATAAAGTAATTCAGTGAAGATGGTGTCTTGTAGTGTTCCGGATTGCAGTGTCACAGGGCCAAATAATCCAAGCAAATACTCATTTCAGAGGATTTATGATATTCCAAGCGAAATTTTCTTAACGATATTTTGTCAAATTAACAGCGTACAAAGTGTAAGAAGCCGGTTTATACAGTTCATTATAAGTTTTTCTTCCTTTGTGTGCTAATATTTTATCATATTAGTCTATAATTTAAAATATTTTGTGTAAAAACATAACCTGTTACTTTACGCTAGGGCTTGACAAAATGTTCATATGACAGTATCGATAACTTGTCGGTATATTAATAGCTATGTAATTATTTCTTCACAAGACATCATAAAGATATTAGCTTTTATAACCGACTTCAAATAATAACGATTGTTATACCTTTTTGAAGGTGCTCATGTTTAGCGGTAAATTTAAACTTCACTTTCCAACACAGTAAGAAATACATTAAGATAAGTCTGCAACGATTTTGATAGCACACGCAGTGCAAGTGTTATTTATACGTCATAATGTCGTAGAATTTTAACGTTTAGAATAACACATTTGAAAAAGTAGTCGATAAAGCAATCAAACGTCGACAGATTATTAATATGTTGTAACTAGTGATGTACCGACTATTGATTTGGCCGACTAGCCGACTAGTCGGTCATCAGGTTCAAAGACCTATCACAAGAATCCTCGTTCAATTTCTGTCTTTAGTTCTTTTATTTTGCGATCCTGTGCAGACCGTCAGTACAGCAAGTAGCTTGTAGGAGGTATTTCTAAGGCCCTATTTCCCGTACGTAGTCGCCAGTTAAGAACATATCCCCTGTGGTCAGCGTCTGTACGTAAAACGTACCCTGTCTAAGTCCCTAAATTTTGTAATAACGTTAAAAGTTCCTCATGGCTCCACCATTAAAAAAAAAAAACAAAAACTGAATAATAATAAAAAAAAAATATCGAACTTGCACATGAAATTACACGAGAATCAGTTGAGATCGACCTGTAGAGGAAAACACCAGCCCACCAACATACGATAACGATCAAACGGTCAATTATATGAACAATAATTTTCGTTTGCACCCTGAATAGGTATTTTAGTAAAATAAACATAATACCTATGGTAAATAATGACTGTTGATTTATTTTTTCTGTTTTTCTTTCACTAATAAAGTGCCGACTAATCGGCCATTTTTGCCGACTAGTCGCCGACTAATCGCCGACTACAAATGTGGCCGGATAGTCGGCTTTCCCGACTAGTAGGCGACTAGTCGGTACATCCCTAGTTGTAACATGACATCACTATTTTTGATCTCACATAGACAATTTACGCACACACTTGCATTTCATTTTTGGTCACACTTTTGAAGATTGACAGTTGTTTTTTGTCATAGCTCACGCATTGTACCTATTTGCCCTCGTACAAGTCGTACATTATATAAAAAAGAAGCATTCCATTTTAGGATCATAGAATTTAATAAAATGTATTTTGTAGAAATGTATTTTGAAGCTTGAAGTATTTGAAATACAAAATACAAAATACATGTGAGTGCAGTATTTGAAATACCAAATACAAAATACTTTTCCAGGTAGTATTTGAAATACAAATACAAAATACTAAAATGTATTTCAAATACGTATTTCAAATACATGTAATTGAAATACTGCCCAACCCTGCCTCTCACTCGCAAGAGGGTTTGGGCCATAGTCCCCACGCTGGCCCAATGCGGATTGGGGACTTCACATACACCTTTTGAATTTCTTCGCGGATGTATGCAGGTTTCCTACACACACACACACCTCCTCACATATTTTCAAAACACAGTTTTTTTGGCTGGTTACATTTTTGCGGTTTTGAGGTAGTTTTCATACAACTTGCATACTAAAACTTAGTCATTTTGTGTAATGAAATGAAATGAATGAAAATATTTATTTCGAGCAACTATGGACTCATACAGATTTGTTAGTAGACTTACGTTCCTAATATTAGTACCTAATTAACTATTACAAATATTACAATATATAGACACTGTTGGAAACATGCATTTCGCAGCAGTGTCTCATATACGGGCAGTCAAGTCTGTCCGCTATCACACACAGGATAGGGTTGGGGCTGGCCCGCACCCGGCGCACCAGGGATGTGCATCGCTTGCGCATAGTCGCATAAAAGCAGGCCACGTGCGCTTCTGCGAACATCCCTGATGCGCTGCAGAAACGAGGCAGCCCCATCAATACCCGGAACGCGTTGTTGTATTGGATCCGGAGGGCCCCGTAGTCCCGCTGCGTATAGAACCTCCATAAGCTGCACGTATACAGGGAAGTACAGTACGTTTTAAAGAAGGTAAGTTTTACCTCCCTTGTACATCGCGCAAACCTACGGGAAATCATATTTGCCCTAACCGACAGAGCCCTCCGTTCTCGTTCTACGTCCAGATTGTCCTTTAAGTCAGACGTAACAATATGACCTAAATGTTTGGAGCTTCCCACCCTCTCTAGTGGAATACCATTTAGGAGGTGGGAGGAACCTCATTAACCCTATTTTTGCCGGGGTCAAATACCATAAAATTACTTTTAGTTACATTGTATTTAAGTCCGTGTTCTAAGGCGTATTTCTCACATACATGTAACAATTGTCGTAAGCCACAAGCCGATGCGCTGATAAATAATAATAATGTCGTATAATATTTATTAAAATAAAAGACTTCGAAGTGAATACAGTGTTTATAGATTGAAAATCTGTGTGTGTGTGTGTGTGTGTGTGTGAAAACACTATTATGGTTCTTTGACGTTCTTAAAATGGGTGACGGCGGGTACTGCGGTTTACTCTCATTCAAAAATGAGCCGACCCTTGGAGTAGTAAACTGTGTGTGTACCTGTGTCGTCTCGTGGGGCTCATGACGGAGATGGTGTTGGAGCGCTTGGAGCGGGAGAGCGGCGGCAGGTCGTCTCGCTCCTTCATGGAGCCCGCGGCGGCGGCGGCGGGGGTGGCGGGGATGGAGGGGGTGGAGGGGATGGAGGGGGAGGCGGGGACGCGCGGCGCGGCGGGCGGCTTGTGCGCGTGCGCGGCCGCCACGCCCTGCACGATGCTGTCGCTCGCCACCTGACCGACAATACCAAATTTTACAGGTCGCTTTCAATCTATTATGATCCTTAAATACTTAGCTGACAACATACAAAATTCATAATTGAACATATATTTTTATAATTTAAGATATTTCGACACAGTTGCAAATGCCACCTTCTCGGGGTACCTGATTCGTTTTAATTGTGATCTACCCGTACACATCATAACTTAATGAATAGAAAGCACGTACCTTTTGTATGGGCTGCGGCGTGGGCCCATCTTCGGGCGCCGAGCCCGAACCTGCAAACATATCTAACTTTAAAATACTATAATTATCAATTTTAGTATTTAATAATTTAGATTTGTAGGTAATATGAAGGTTTCCAATCTTCTTTGTGGTTGCAAGTAGCAACCTTGAAAATGAAGATACTTGCCCGGGTCGGAGTTGTAGGTCATGAGGTGGGGGTGCGGGGGTGGTACAGGCGCGGCGAGGGGGAATGATCCGGACATCTCTTCAGGTATGGCCTCGCATGAAACTCACATGTTTCGTGCGGGTTGGATACTAACCTGGGTCGGAGTTGTAGGTCATGAGGTGGGGGTGTAAAGGTGGTACGGGCGCGGCGAGGGGGATGATCCGGACATCTCTTCAGGTATGGCCTCGCATGAAACTCGCATGTTTCGTGCGGGTTGGATACTAACCTGGGTCGGAGTTGTAGGTCATGAGGTGGGGGTGTAAAGGTGGTACGGGCGCGGCGAGGGGGATGATCCGGACATCTCTTCAGGTATGGCCTCGCATGAAACTCGCATGTTTCGTGCGGGTTGGATACTAACCTGGGTCGGAGTTGTAGGTCATGAGGTGGGGGTACGGGGGTGGTACGGGCGCGGCGAGGGGGGATGATCCGGACATCTCTTCAGGTATGGCCTCGCATGAAACTCGCATGTTTCGTGCGGGTTGAATACTAACCTGGGTCGGAGTTGTAGGTCATGAGGTGGGGGTGCGGGGGTGGTACGGGCGCGGCGAGGGGGGATGATCCGGACATCTCTTCAGGTATGGCCTCGCATGAAACTCGCATGTTTCGTGCGGGTTGGATACTAACCTGGGTCGGAGTTGTAGGTCATGAGGTGGGGGTGTAAAGGTGGTACGGGCGCGGCGAGGGGGGATGATCCGGACATCTCTTCAGGTATGGCCTCGCATGAAACTCACATGTTTCGTGCGGGTTGAATACTAACCTGGGTCGGAGTTGTAGGTCATGAGGTGGGGGTGCGGGGGTGGTACGGGCGCGGCGAGGGGGGATGATCCGGACATCTCTTCAGGTATGGCCTCGCATGAAACTCGCATGTTTCATGCGGGTTGGATACTAACATTGGTCGGAGTTGTAGGTCATGAGGTGGGGGTGTAAAGGTGGTACGGGCGCGGCGAGGGGGATGATCCGGACATCTCTTCAGGTATGGCCTCGCATGAAACTCGCATGTTTCGTGCGGGTTGGATACTAACCTGGGTCGGAGTTGTAGGTCATGAGGTGGGGGTACGGGGGTGGTACGGGCGCGGCGAGGGGGGATGATCCGGACATCTCTTCAGGTATGGCCTCGCATGAAACTCGCATGTTTCGTGCGGGTTGAATACTAACCTGGGTCGGAGTTGTAGGTCATGAGGTGGGGGTGCGGGGGTGGTACGGGCGCGGCGAGGGGGGATGATCCGGACATCTCTTCAGGTATGGCCTCGCATGAAACTCGCATGTTTCGTGCGGGTTGGATACTAACCTGGGTCGGAGTTGTAGGTCATGAGGTGGGGGTGTAAAGGTGGTACGGGCGCGGCGAGGGGGGATGATCCGGACATCTCTTCAGGTATGGCCTCGCATGAAACTCACATGTTTCGTGCGGGTTGAATACTAACCTGGGTCGGAGTTGTAGGTCATGAGGTGGGGGTGCGGGGGTGGTACGGGCGCGGCGAGGGGGGATGATCCGGACATCTCTTCAGGTATGGCCTCGCATGAAACTCGCATGTTTCATGCGGGTTGGATACTAACATTGGTCGGAGTTGTAGGTCATGAGGTGGGGGTGTAAAGGTGGTACGGGCGCGGCGAGGGGGGATGATCCGGACATCTCTTCAGGTATGGCCTCGCATGAAACTCGTATGTTTCGTGCGGGTTGGATACTAACCTGGGTCGGAGTTGTAGGTCATGAGATGGGGGTGCGGAGGTGGGACGGGCGCGGCGAGGGGGGATGATCCAGACATCTCTTCAGATATGGCCTCGCATGAAACTCGCATGTTTCGTGCGGGTTGGATACTAACCTGGGTCGGAGTTGTAGGTCATGAGGTGGGGGTGCGGGGGTGGTACGGGCGCGGCGAGGGGGGATGATCCGGACATCTCTTCAGGTATGGCCTCGCATGAAACTCGCATGTTTCGTGCGGGTTGGATACTAACCTGGGTCGGAGTTGTAGGTCATGAGATGGGGGTGCGGAGGTGGGACGGGCGCGGCGAGGGGGGATGATCCAGACATCTCTTCAGATATGGCCTCGCATGAAACTCGCATGTTTCGTGCGGGTTGGATACTAACCTGGGTCGGAGTTGTAGGTCATGAGGTGGGGGTGCGGGGGTGGTACGGGCGCGGCGAGGGGGGATGATCCGGACATCTCTTCAGGTATGGCCTCGCATGAAACTCGCATGTCGCTCTTCTTGTTCGCTTTCTTGGACGCGTGGAGGGACTGGGACTGTGTGCTGTGGACATCATTTATTGTTACATATACGGTCAACTCTGGACCAATAACCCTACGGATATTATATATGCAGAAGAAGAATGCAAAAGTTTGTATACAACAAACATCTCTCATATTTAAACAGATTTGGATAAAATGTGGCCTACAAATACTTTACAACCAGTCAAATTACATAGAATACTTTTCTTCCCGGAATTCACCCCCTAAATGAGAGTAAAATGAGGTTAAAAGTGAGTAAAATGAAATGCAGGCATTTTGGGTTAAAAGCACGTTAATGTCTTTTGTTCCACGCAGTGACTAAGTGTTGCATAATGAACATTATAGTTGACTAAACCGTTGTATAATGAATGTGTAATGTTACTCACGGCTCGGTGCCCGGCAGTAGTATGAGCAGCGAGGGGTCGGCGGCGGGGGGCTCCAGGGCCGTGGGCGAGTCCCTGGGGAGCTTCCACGACGACATCTCCGGCGAGGAGTTGGAGCGCCGGACTGGGTGTCTGCTCTTGCCCTGGGAGATTTTAGCCACAAATATTAATTTGATTATTGTATGTATACATACAGCATTTAAAGCAATTAAGTTCATATCTCTCGTATGGACATAACTATTAAAGCTAAAGCAGGCGTGGCTCACTCCGCGATATTGTCGCTTTGCTACAGGTAGCTAAAAGTACATACGTTCCGCCCCAATTTTGGGGAAAGCCATAAGCCGCGCGTGGCGCTGTCGCCACCTAGCGGCCATATCTGTCCTGATCGTAACAGACGCGTTTTGTTAGATAGTGAGTCTTCTGTACCTAGTACTATTATTTATTCTGTGGCTAAAGTCAGGTTATAAAACGTGATATTCTGATTGAGTCCTCCTCTGTACAGAAGGACACTTCTTCTACCTAATACAGTTTATACAATAAAGCCCACTGACAGACAGACGGGACTACGGAGGCTTAGTGATAGGGTTTAATTTGTCACTCTCTAGGCAGTGATTGGTTCTCTTCTTCTTGGTCATAAGCCAATGTCTGCTCTTCTGCCTGCCTACACTGCCGCTGATCATATGCGTCTCTAGTGTGTCCAGTAAAATTTGAGGAGTCTAAAGCTAGCCATACACGCACAGATTAGTCCGCCGGTCGCGTCTCAGATCTGATCCGCGACTACGCCACACACGCGCAGACCGCTCTCGGATCTGTTTACTCCGTGTCCGATCCGTTGGTTTTTGAGAACGGACAGACATCCGGCAGGCAAATCTGTTTCAATTTCCCGCCATTCATTGACGGGCATGTGTCCGCCGGACAAACAGATCTGACGGACAAATTCTTACGTGTATGGCTAGCTAAAGAATTGGTTTACGCGGTATGGCTTTGGGTACAACGGGTTTGTGTGTATTTTGGGAATGGTGGATATTAGCCTCTTCTTTGTTATAAAAAATGGTTGCTAGTACACCCAGCTGTGATATCCATTGATATTGTGTCTATGCAATATAGCAGCCGTACACGTTAGGCTTGTGCCTGCTCGTTCACTACAGGGAGCGCTCCGCTCTCGGTCAATCGGTCAAACGAACTAGTTCGGTCTTTTAGTTCCTTTAGTTCAGTTCGGTCTTTGACCTTATTGAGAGCCGGGAATGAATAAGAATCGGTTTTACACTCGATTTTTATTCCAATTTGGTAACTAAATATAATTCAAGTTGTAAGATATGATTATGTCGATATTAAACATAAAAACACCTTATCGCAGTTAAAAAAAAATATATATATATATATATAGAAAAGTAGTTGATTTTCGTTCATACTTTTTGGGCTTTGGCATGTCACGTCGTTCTTTGATCTCGTTCGCACTTGTGCTAGCGAGTTTTGTTCCGTCCGTTTTCCGTTTCACGCAGTCAATCAGCTCACCGATCTCACTGAACTAAAGGACCTAAAGACCGATTAAGAGCGCGCAAAAAGTTTTAGTTCCTTTCGGTCCTTCATGGGATTTCATTCTTAACAGTTCTTAGTTCATGACCGACACAAGCCTAGTACACGTGAGTTACCTCGGGCACGTAGAGCAGCATGTCGTCGTCGTGCGCGGCGCCGCGCACCGGCGACCCGGGGATGTTGATCGGCTGCGTGCTCATACTGCGGAACAACAAATAATATGTGTCATGGTCCCTGTTCCGTCCTGCGTATAAAAACCACCTGAGTAATAGCTTAACTAATGTATCAGATCTTTTTCCTATGAAAAAGTGTGACAAGCGGGGAGAAGTCTAAATAATCGAATGATGTAAGTAATGTACCACCCCTAGTGGGTATAATAGTGTGTGTTACCGTTGCGGTTGGTGAGGAGGGCCGATGCAGTGCGTGGCGGCGTGCGGCGCCTTCCTCTCGCCCGCCACCACCGAGTCGGAACTGTTAAAGAACGCTTCGTTTACAAGATATCCCGTATTCGTCAAAATTAACAAATCTAAAATATTCTAATTTTAACGAACACACCAACGTGTGCCCTGAGCAGTTTCTAAATAAATATTTTTTTTTGTAACAGTCAGCAAACGAGCAGACGAGCTGCCTGATGGGAAGTGGTTACCGTCGCCCGTGGACATAAGCCACATCGGAGGAGCCATTTACGCGTTGCATACCCGCTTCTTTAAAGACCTCATGTCGTAGCGTGAATTATTTTGTCCTTGAAAATTTAATGTGAAAATTTAGGGGCGGTTGCACCAACCAGTGCCTAACGGACTGATCAACGTCACTCAGCAGTGAACAATGAAAATTCCCATACAATACAATTTCACAAAATACTTTAATGGTGACAAACGGTTAGGTGCCCCTAGTCAACCACAGTGAATAGCTTTGTATAAATGTGGAGGTTGGAAGCAATAAATGTACTGTACGTACCTAGACTTGTGTAAGTCCTGCGCGTGCGCCGCCTGCGAGGCCGACGAGCCGCTGCGCGATCTGCTCTCGCTCTCTGACGCCTGCAGAAATAATACTAGTTTAATCACTTATGACAGAACAATATCATTGGTGTAGATTGCGGAACAAGTACAATTATTACAACAAAACGGGATTATATCGCGTATTAAGAGCGCTATTACATTTCGGCGTTGAGCGAGTTTAGGTATTTTACGCGCTGCGGCAGGCCGTGCGAGCTCAGTACGCCGATCCCTTCTACCACACTCGCACTACAATGATGGATTAAACATTCTTGATCCTTCGCGAAGCATATTGAAATCAACCATAACAACACTAACTGTACTTAACTTTTAAAGTTCTAAAACTGTTATTTGGTAAGTACGAAAATACTAAATGCAGTGCAAATGTACATAGGGGCTGTTCATAAATTACGTCATCTATTTTTGACGATTTTTGACCCCCCCCACCCCTCAAATCATCCAAAAATCAAGCTTCGGATGAATCTGTTTCCTCCTACGTCATGTTACCATCATCCGATGTCCAGACCCCCCCCCCACTCCTCCCATTTGAAACGACGTAATTTATGAATAGCCCCATACTTGTACTTATGAAGGTATATTACTCGAAAGAAATTATAGGTACTTACCTACTCGCTTATTTACATGTTTCGTCATTGCATTTGGTACCTATAGGTTGTAAAGTTTGTATCAACGAGGGTTTAAAAACGAACTGGTACTGAGGATCTGATGATGATTAAGGTGGTCACGGATACCAATCAACCATGTAGTAACAGGATTAGGCTCTTTTGATTCGTCTCAACAAGATCTTTGACACTGAAGATACACAGGGTCTGATGATGGAGCTGGAAGGTGGCCACGGGTACCAGTCTATCATGTAACTAAACAACTTCGTGTTTGGGCTCGTTTGATTCGTCTCAACAAGATCTTTGACACAAGACAGTACTCAGGGTCTGATGATGGAGCTGGAAGGTACCATTACCAATCAACCATGCAACTAAACCACATCGTGTTTAGGATCGTTTGATTCGTCTCAACAAGATCTTTGACACTAGGTGATACTCAGAGTCTGATGATGGAGCTGGAAGGTGGTCACCGGTACCAATCAACCATGCAACTAAACCACTTCGTGTTTAGGCTCGTTTTATTCGTTTCAACAAGATCTTTGACACAAGATAGTACTCAAGGTCTGATGTTGGAGCCGGAAGGTGGTCACCGGTACCAATCAACCATGCAACTAAACCATTTCGTGTTTAGGCACGTTTTATTCATCTCAACAAGATCTTTGACACAAGGTAGTACTCACCCTAATAGCATTTTCTTGTAGGGATTTTGTTGGGCCTTTGTTTACGTATTAGTTGGGCAACCGTTATATTTGGCCGTACGATTTGCTGGAGGGCCCTCGACAAAGGCCCTCCCGAAGATTCCCAACAGAGGGCCATAAGAGTAATTTTTTCGTTGGGCCTATATAAATAAATCATACAATTATTCAACGGTGGTGGTTTTGGTTGGGCCGTGGTTGGGCCTATACACATTTGTTTGATGGTTGGTTAATTGTTACATTTGGCCGTACGATTTGCTGGAGGGCCCTCGTCAAAGGCCCTCCCGAAGATTCCCAACAGAGGGCCATTAGAGTAATTTTTTCGTTGGGCCTATTTAAATAAATCATACAATTATTCAACGGTGGTGGTTTTGGTTGGGCCGTGGTTGGGCCTATACATATTTGTTTGATGGTTGGTTAATTGTTACATTTGGCCGTATGGCTTGCTGTAGGGCCAACTGCATAAAAATAAAAAAGGGCAATTTTTTCGTTGTGCTTCTGTTTGCAAATTCAACAATTACCCAACGGCAAGTCAGGTAGGTCGGTAGGTAGTCGTGCACCAGGTTGAAGGCCCAACACAGCTTGTCCCACAAAGGGCCAACATTGTAACTTTAACGTTGGGCCTTGTGTAGGATTCTTACAATACTACCGTAGGTAAATAGTTGTGTAATTTATAGTGTGCCTACAGTCTAATTATGTAATGGGCTTTTGTTTACGAGTCCTACAGTTACCCTACGTTAAGTAAGTGGTTGTGTAATACGACGTTGGGCCTTTGCTGATAAATATTACAATTACACTACGGTAGGCATTGGTTGTATCCACATGAAGGCCCTAGGCCAGGCAGCAGTTGTTGTTAATCTTCTCTGTATCGTTCCAATTTTAGTATATGTACTGCCGAAGCAAGTACACTTACTATACACTCTAATTTGTATATATACTAACCGCACTTCGAAACTTCGTAAGCGAGATTTATGTTTTTTGAGATTTAAATTGAGAAAATGTTGGTAAAATACAATTTTTTTTAATTTATGTATAAATTTTATAGTTATAGCTATTAGATTTATAAGTTACTTTTAAAAAATATTATGATTATATCCGGAATAATCGAGAAAATAACTATAACTTCGATGTTTGGAGACAGTAACGCCATCTAGTGACGCCACAAGCAAACTCAACTGGTATTGTTGGGCATCAGTACCACAGCCAATGTTGGTAAATGCGATATTTGTGCTCACTGGGCCAACGAATGTTATCGTTGTTTAGCCACCGGTACCAAAATACACAAAGGCCCATTGTTAAGCGTCAGTGCCACAGCCAATGTTGGTAAATACGATATTTGTCATCATTGGGCCATCGGATGATATCGTTGTTTAGCGAACGGTAGCAAAATACACAAAGGCCCATTGTTGGGCCTCAATGCTACAGCCAATGTTGGTAAATGCGATATTGGTCGTCATTGGGCCATCGTATGATATCGTTGATTAGCCAACGTTACCAAAATAAACAAAGGCCCATTGTTGGGCATCAGTGCCACAGTCAATGTTGGTAAATGCGATATTTGTCATCATTGGGCCATCGGATGATATCGTTCATTAGCCAACGTTACCAAAATACACAAAGGCCCATTGTTGGGCATCAATGCTACGGCCAATGTTGGTAAATGCGATATTTGTCGTCATTGGGCCATCGGATGATATCGTCGATTAGCCAACGTTACCAAAATAAACAAAGGCCCATTGTTGGGTATCAGTGCCACAGCCAATGTTGGTAAATGCGATATTTGTCATCATTGGGCGATCGGATGATATCCTTGACTAGCCAACGTTACCAAAATACACAAAGGCCCATTGTTGGGCATCCGTGCCACAGCCAATGTTGGTAAATGCGGTATTCGTCACCATTGGGCCAACGAATGTTATCGTTATTTAGCGAACGGTAGCAAAATACACAAAGGCCCATTGTTGGGCATCACTGCCACTGCCAATGTTGGTAAATGCGATATATGTCATCATTGGGCCAACGAATATTATCGTTGTTTAGCCAACGGTACCAAAATACACAAAGGCCCATTGTTGGGCATCTGTGCCACAGCGAATGTTGGTAAATGCGATGGTGGGCCAATACAAAATTAATGTTGGCTACGGAACGAACCTCATCCCAACGTTTTCCCTACCGTTGGCACCGTGGGCCCCAACGAAAATGCTACTAGCAGGGTCTGATGATGGAGCGCGAAGGTGGCGACGGGTACCTGTCTATCATCATCAGCTCCATCATCAGACCCTGAGTAGTATCTTGTGTCAAACATCTTATTGCGACGAATCAAACGAGCCCAAACACGAAGTGGTTCAGTTACATGGTAGACTGGTACCCGTGGCCACAGTCCAGCTCCATCATCAGACCCTGAGTACTAACTTGTGTCAAAGATCTTGTTGCGACGAATCGAAGCCAAACACGAACTGGTTTAGTTGCATGGTTGATTGGTACCGGTGACCACCTTCCGGATCCATCATCAGACCCTCAGTACTACCTTGTGTCAAAGATCTTGTTGCGACAAATCAAACGAGCCCAAACACGAAGTGGTTCAGTTACATGGTAGACTGGTACCCGTGGCCACAGTCCAGCTCCATCATCAGACCCTGAGTACTAACTTGTGTCAAAGATCTTGTTGAGACGAATCAAACGAGCCTAAACACGAAGTGGTTTAGTTGCATGGTTGATTGGTACCCGTGACCACCTTCCGGCTCCAACATCAGACCCTGAGTACTATCTTGTGTCAAAGATCTTATAGAAACGAATAAAACGAGCCTAAACACGAAGTGGTTTAGTGGCATGGTTGATTGGTACCGGTGACCACCTGCCGGCTCCATCATCAGACCCTGAGTACTATCTTGTGTCAAAGATCTTGTTGAGACGAATCAAACGAGCCTAAACACGAAGTGGTTTAGTTGCATGGTTGATTGGTACCGGTGACCACCACCTTCCGGCTCCATCATCAGACCCTGAGTATTATCTTGTGCCAAAGATCTTGTTGAGACGAATCAAACGAGCCCAAACACGAAGTGGTTTAGTTGCATGGTTGATTGGTACCGGTGACCACCTTCCGGCTCCATCATCAGACCCTGAGTACTATCTTAAGTCAAAGATCTTGTTGAGACGAATAAAACGAGCCTAAACACGAAGTGGTTTAGTTGCATTGTTGATTGGTACTGGTGACCACCTTCCGGCTCCATCATCAGACCCTGAGTACTATCTTAAGTCAAAGATCTTGTTGAGCCGAATCAAACGAGCCCAAACACGAAGTGGTTTAGTTGCATGGTTGATTGGTACCGGTGACCACCTTCCGGCTCCATCATCAGACCCTGAGTACTATCTTGTGTCAAAGATCTTGTTGAGATGAATAAAACGAGCCTAAACACGAAGTGGTTTAGTTGCATGGTTGATTGATACCGGTGACCACCTTCCGGCTCCATCATCAGACCCTGAGTCAAACTATCTTGAGTCAAATAAATACATATAGAATGTCAGGTCGTTTCAAATATTTTTAATCCTGTCCGGTAGTTTATTAAACTGTACCATTATAAATTATAATACTATAAAAACGGTGCTAGGATCAAAGTCTCTCGTTGCGGTTTACACGCACACAGTATAGCGTTTTACACGGCGCCCGCCGCACACAATGATAAAAAACCTCGTCGTCGCCGTTGAAAATGTGCGGAGCCGACCGACACACGTCCTGCCTCTACAAGCTCTGCCGCGGCACTGAGCTGGCGCAGCGCGCGTCATCGGTAATATAGAGTAGTTTTCAAAAAATTGCCAAAAAATTATAGTAGAATTTCATAAACACTAATGTATACCAACAGTATAAGCAAACGTTGCACATTGCTTGAGTATGAAAATGACTTCGATATTAAGTAGATTTTCGTAGGAATTGACACTTGTTTCGGAGAGAAAATCGAGTTCGTTTTACTTTGATTTTCTCTTTCTCAAAGGTATGTAGGAAAAATATAGTTTGATATGCCTAAAGTACAGGGTATTAGTAATACAAAATAGCCAGGTTTAGCAGAGTAAAATTCTCAACATTTCCAAATAAGAGCTCGCCATTCAGTGCTTCACGGGGTTTTTCGGAAACGACCATCAGAAAAAAAATCATTACTAATTTAATAAGTCCTTTTTCTAATATTTACAACGATATTTATAAAGATAAGAAGACGCTTTTACTGGAACACGTACTCATTGTTTCTAATAATGAGCGCAAAGTCCTGAATTTCGTCGACTAGTATCATCAATTTTGCATTATTTCGACTTTTCTTGTAAGAGCGCTCTTAAATAAATTTATAAAATATTTGTAATTTGTAAAAATCATAAAGTACCAAGTAGACATTTAACTACAAGCCATATTTCACCTTGCAATGTACAACTCTTCTAAGCCTATTTTGTCTGAACAAGCGCCTTCCCTTGAAGTGTGGATTTGAAGGTGTAGCTGTGAGTTATATAATGTGGTAGTTCTCACATTGTTGGTGCTCGTGTCGCCGATGCCGCTGGAGGCGGACGACGGCGGCGCCGGCGCGGGCGCCAGCAGCGCGAGGATATCCTGCAGTGACGACTCCTGGTTCTCCCAGCCCATCTGCAATACCAAAATATATCGCTTAAATAACTGTCTGCTGTCTTTACATTTAAAATTTACTAAGAGGACATCCTTTCAACGTTTAGCCGACATGTAGCGAGTGGTCCTATTTAACTCTTATGAGGGAAAACGAAAACAAAGTGTACTTAAACATTAAAATTGAGGTAAATCAGGTGTGGACGTATTTTGACGGGACAGACAGTCTCCTGTGTACCTGGTTCTGCACCCTCATGAGCCAGGACACGTCTCCGGAGGGCGAGCGCACGTGCACCTCGGCCCAGTCCGCGCACCAGCACGGGCACGCGCCCGCCGCCAGCTCGCCGGCGCGCGACCACGCCGCCTCCTCCGTGTCCTGTAACAAGGGGCCTCTACATCTACACACGATACTGAACTGCCTTTGTGGCCTCAATCCTAAACTTGACATTGACACCAAACGCAAATACTACATAAGTAATCCTCCATTTGCTGTTTTCAGGTGAAAAGCAAGTAAACTTACCACTTCTTTTGAGATCTTTTCGAAGCGCTGCGTGAAATTGTTGAGCGCCTCTACTATGGGGTTGTATTCCGCCGAGTTTTGTCTGAAAGCCGTAAGATTCCATATAATAACACTCCATTGCATTCATAAAAGCTGATTTACCTATTATAACAATGATTTGTAATTTACTTCCCTAACCAATTTTGAATAATCTAATACAAACGCAAACCGCCTCAAAATACAAAAAGCAAATTAATCACATGCATACAAAACCACGTTCCGTGTGTGTTAGTTTTACCACCAAAATGTTTTTGAATATTCTAAATTGAAATCGTGACTGCCATCACTTATGGCAGTAATTTTATAGGTTTAGAAGCGATAGGCCAATTTGTTTAAAACATCACAATTTACAGTTTTCAAGCAAAAGATAATTTATTGTCAGTTGATAATAAGGCGTTACTGACGTAAAGATTTAAGTTGTCCAACCGACAATGTATCTTTTGATTGAAAACGTCACATGTTAGTCATGCAGTTCTGTTTCTCAAATCGGATCAAAATGTTACCGACTGCAACATACCTTGTGCGAATTCCCCGAGTTACACCAGAACAAACCAGCAGGTTTATGATGCCGTCCTCTTATAGAGCAATCCTATCCGGGTGGTTATAGAACGATACTGCAGCTGTTATACCGTTCAAAACCTTATAGCTATCGGTTCGTTAGGATTGTTAAGTTTTCGCTAAATGGAACCGTCACCGGATTTTTCACAGCAGCAGTCAGCGAAGCCGATCTGATCTGACAAAGATCTGGACCTGCCAGAGAGACCAGGACTTGTCGAGAGTAACATAGCCCTGGTGTTAGCCGGCTGTTGACTTGTCTACGAGTCGCCACTGACCTGGAGGGCACGGTGTCGGGCCGGTCGGAGAGCGAGGGGCTGGCCGAGTTGTCGGTCGAGCGCGAGTGTTGCAGCGAGTGCTTGCTGTAGCTGCCACACCACACCACACGTCACAAGCAAGCAAGCGACAACGTTGTTGACGTGTGTACGACTCGCCACTGACCTGGAGGGCACGGTGTCGGGCCGGTCGGAGAGCGAGGAGCTGGCCGAGTTGTCGGTCGAGCGCGAGTGTTGCAGCGAGTGCTTGCTGTAGCTGCCACACCACACCACACGTCACAAGCAAGCAAGCGACAACGTTGTTGACGTGTGTACGAGTCGCCACTGACCTGGAGGGCACGGTGTCGGGCCGGTCGGAGAGCGAGGAGCTGGCCGAGTTGTCAGTCGAGCGCGAGTGTTGCAGCGAGTGCTTGCTGTAGCTGCTACACCACACCACACGTCACAAGCAAGCAAGCGACAACGTTGTTGACGTGTGCACGACTCGCCACTGACCTGGAGGGCACGGTGTCGGGCCGGTCGGAGAGCGAGGAGCTGGCCGAGTTGTCGGTCGAGCGCGAGTGTTGCAGCGAGTGCTTGCTGTAGCTGCCACACCACACCACACGTCACAAGCAAGCAAGCGACAACGTTGTTGACGTGTGTACGACTCGCCACTGACCTGGAGGGCACGGTGTCGGGCCGGTCGGAGAGTGAGGAGCTGGCCGAGTTGTCGGTCGAGCGCGAGTGTTGCAGCGAGTGCTTGCTGTAGCTACCACACCACACCACACGTCACAAGCAAGCAAGCGACAACGTTGTTGACGTGTGTACGACTCGCCACTGACCTGGAGGGCACGGTGTCGGGCCGGTCGGAGAGCGAGGAGCTGGCCGAGTTGTCGGTCGAGCGCGAGTGTTGCAGCGAGTGCTTGCTGTAGCTGCCACACCACACCACACGTCACAAGCAAGCAAGCGACAACGTTGTTGACGTGTGTACGACTCGCCACTGACCTGGAGGGCACGGTGTCGGGCCGGTCGGAGAGCGAGGAGCTGGCCGAGTTGTCGGTCGAGCGCGAGTGTTGCAGCGAGTGCTTGCTGTAGCTGCCACACCACACCACACGTCACAAGCAAGCAAGCGACAACGTCGCAACACAAGAGTCAAACTACGTTTTTTTTTATATCCTTTTCGGTTACCGAGCTATTTATATTTGCTCATGAAAGAAAACTATGAGACTCGGGGGACGGGGTATCCCGTTGACCAAGAACGCTGTTAAGGGTTCGATAGTTCGTTGGGTTCGATACGTCGGGGTGTATTTTAAATTCATTATAATATGCGATATAATGCGTTTACATAGTTTTACGTACGGAATTGTGCGAGGCACGAGATTATCTAGTTTACCTTAATTTAAGAGATGCATGCTATGCGAGTATACATTTGAATAAGTAGGCAAGTACGTAGTTTGACTCGGACGGAATGTTAGTAACAATTCTATGGTCTATTCTAATGAAAGTATTTTTCTATTTGACTATCTAATAATAGTTTTATTCTATTTAACTATATCGCCAAATTGTATTTAACATTGGAACAGACCTTAAAGATTACTTCGTGATGACTTCAATAAAGTCCGGCTAGGTTAACTCTGCAACGTCATATTTTCATAGGAATTTGACAATAACAATAACATTGCCACACTTTGTCATTGCAGTAATGCAGAGTTATCTTGGTCCGACTACCAGCGATTACTTGAAACATGATAAATGGAAAAAAATTGAAGATTCAAAGTCATTGCGTAATAATCTTCTGAATACCTACTTTAAAGCAAACACCGCAGCTAGCACAAGTTGCTGGCGACTATACAGCGTGGGCCCAAATAAACCGACACGATATACCTACTAAGTGGAAGTATACAAATTTAACTTTCACGTAATTTAACGGCCTCTTAGCCTAGTCGGTAGTAACCTTGCCTACGAAGCAGGAGGTCCCGGGTTCGAATCCTGGTAAGGGCATTTATTTGTGTGTTTATCACAAATATTTGTTCCTGAGTTATGGATGTTTCTATGTATATAAGTATTCATATATACCTATGTATTATATATATCGTCGTCTAGTGCCCACAACACAAGCCTTATTGAACTTACTAGGTTGATCTGTGTAAAATTGTCCGATATTTGAATTTTTAAATTTATTTAAATGTACCGTCAAAAATACGTAGTTAAAATGTCACGGGGCGCACGCTGCATAAATGGCCACAGCTTATGCTAGTTGTGCAGTACGTTAACTCGCGTTTAGTGTCGTTAGAAAGCACGCGACGAAGCGGTTAGTCCCGCGCCCGGGCCAGTGTTAGTGACACACAAAACCAAACCAAACACTATCCATTATGTCGGTAAATACTAAAGTCCCTCTTGCGTGTACAATTTACAATTATAATATAATTATAATATACCATGGAAAATTAATTCTCCATGTGAAATATTATAAGTGGACTGAATTAATCAAACTTCTTAGCTTCGTAAGTCTATGCGAACTCAAACAAGAGGGGTTTTAGATATGTTATTACCTATACCTATAATATTCTGCTTCTAGTTAGTTCTTAAAAGAAGCATGATTTTAAAACAGTTTATCACAATTATAATGATTATGTTCGTTTATTCCTTTAATCAGTTCAAAGGGGCCGTCCTAATAACAAACTACTAGTTTAATTGTTGAACCATTTAGGGTTCAAGTTGGTTGAAGAAAACTCACGTAATCAAATATAAGTGAACCCTGAAGGGATCATCAATTGAAACCCGTCAGTTAGTTTTCCACAAATAGTGAGACAAAGAGTGAAAGAGACTTACCGTTTGATCTCGGGCGGGTTGGTGACTTGTAGGTTGTTGTGATTCTGCCCGTGGCTCCCGTCGCTCGGCGGTACCTTCATTATAATATTAACACTGTTACTTATAAACATTGACATCAGTTTAAACAATGTTACACTATAACCTGTGACTTTCCAGTCTCATCACACTCAATGCGTCTAAAATTCTATTGGAAAATTCACACGAAAACACCCAGCTTTGCTGTAGTTTTAGGCGCCAACATGTACGATTTATAAAAAAATCTAAATTCTTTGACCACCATACACGTGATGTGATGCACGCGCCTACAACCCAATATCAACCTTCGCGCACGCCGACAAGGTTCACGATGACGCGCCGCGCACGATAGGCGCATTTAAAGAATTAAAAAACAAATATATACACAACTTATAGTTGTAATTTGGAATGAGAAATAATACAATATTGGGATTTGTTACAGTGTTTAATGTGACTGTGTGTTTGAACCTTAAGTCAGCCTTGTCATTGGTTGTCTGTATAAAGTAGGTACGTAAGTGGTAGGTATAGTATGCGTACCAGCTTGGCGTGTTCGTCGTGCAGCGCGAGCGGCGGCAGCGGGCTGGCCGCGCTCTCCGCGTGCTGCCGGCACAGCGTCGCGCATCTGTGCCACCAAACACAATCAACAAACACACTACTACTGTTCTAAAACTCATAGAGATATTAGACAATAGTTATTTGTGAAATAAGAAAGGAAATTTGGTTTTTGTCACGATTGCCATTATTTCCCGGGTAAGTAAAAAATGAGAACTGTAGAACTGACCTGTCGCACATGCCCTGTTTGATGCTGTTCATGTTGCAGCCCGCAGTGGTAATTGTCACTAGTTTGTGCCCCACCAGCCACGTCATGGACTGCCCGCCGGAGAACATCCATTCTGCTGCGTCGCTCCTGAAACGAATTTTCATG
This sequence comes from Cydia splendana, assembly GCF_910591565.1. Classification (NCBI taxonomy): domain Eukaryota; kingdom Metazoa; phylum Arthropoda; class Insecta; order Lepidoptera; family Tortricidae; genus Cydia; species Cydia splendana. The sequence goes on along the minus strand of NC_085965.1, from coordinate 448,997 downwards.
AGAATCATATTGTTTTTGTTTTTGATTACTGAAGAAGTTACTACACATATATGTAATGTAAGGAACAAAATCACCCAAAATTACCTCCGCGGCTTGACGCTGCAGGCGGAGGCGGTGTAGCGCGCCAGCAGGTCGACGCAGGTCTCGGTGAGCTCCACGTGGAAGGCTACATACCTCTGCGGCTTGACGCTGCAGGCGGAGGCGGTGTAGCGCGCCAGCAGGTCGACGCAGGTCTCGGTGAGCTCCACGTGGAAGGCTACATACCTCTGCGGCTTGACGCTGCAGGCGGAGGCGGTGTAGCGCGCCAGCAGGTCGACGCAGGTCTCGGTGAGCTCCACGTGGAAGGCTACATACCTCTGCGGCTTGACGCTGCAGGCGGAGGCGGTGTAGCGCGCCAGCAGGTCGACGCAGGTCTCGGTGAGCTCCACGTGGAAGGCTACATACCTCTGCGGCTTGACGCTGCAGGCGGAGGCGGTGTAGCGCGCCAGCAGGTCGACGCAGGTCTCGGTGAGCTCCACGTGGAAGGCTACATACCTCTGCGGCTTGACGCTGCAGGCGGAGGCGGTGTAGCGCGCCAGCAGGTCGACGCAGGTCTCGGTGAGCTCCACGTGGAAAGCTACATACCTCTGCGGCTTGACGCTGCAGGCGGAGGCGGTGTAGCGCGCCAGCAGGTCGACGCAGGTCTCGGTGAGCTCCACGTGGAAGGCTACATACCTCTGCGGCTTGACGCTGCAGGCGGAGGCGGTGTAGCGCGCCAGCAGGTCGACGCAGGTCTCGGTGAGCTCCACGTGGAAGGCTACATACCTCTGCGGCTTGACGCTGCAGGCGGAGGCGGTGTAGCGCGCCAGCAGGTCGACGCAGGTCTCGGTGAGCTCCACGTGGAAGGCTACATACCTCTGCGGCTTGACGCTGCAGGCGGAGGCGGTGTAGCGCGCCAGCAGGTCGACGCAGGTCTCGGTGAGCTCCACGTGGAAGGCTACATACCTCTGCGGCTTGACGCTGCAGGCGGAGGCGGTGTAGCGCGCCAGCAGGTCGACGCAGGTCTCGGTGAGCTCCACGTGGAAGGCTACATACCTCTGCGGCTTGACGCTGCAGGCGGAGGCGGTGTAGCGCGCCAGCAGGTCGACGCAGGTCTCGGTGAGCTCCACGTGGAAGGCTACATACCTCTGCGGCTTGACGCTGCAGGCGGAGGCGGTGTAGCGCGCCAGCAGGTCGACGCAGGTCTCGGTGAGCTCCACGTGGAAGGCTACATACCTCTGCGGCTTGACGCTGCAGGCGGAGGCGGTGTAGCGCGCCAGCAGGTCGACGCAGGTCTCGGTGAGCTCCACGTGGAAGGCTACATACCTCTGCGGCTTGACGCTGCAGGCGGAGGCGGTGTAGCGCGCCAGCAGGTCGACGCAGGTCTCGGTGAGCTCCACGTGGAAGGCTACATACCTCTGCGGCTTGACGCTGCAGGCGGAGGCGGTGTAGCGCGCCAGCAGGTCGACGCAGGTCTCGGTGAGCTCCACGTGGAAGGCGGCGGAGGCGGAGGCGGCGGAGGCGCGCGTGGCGCCCGCGCCGGCCCCGAGCGGCGCCGCCGACACGCCGCGCGACCCCTGCCACGAGACGTTTTACATAACTCTAACATAACAATATGGTCGCCATTTTCAACATCTTAGAGCGTTTTCAGATCCGATATCGGATGTAGGTCCTACACCCGCGTATCCAGGCCGCGGGGGCGCGCCCGGGCGCCGTCACGCACACTACAACAAGCATTATGCCTACACGTACGCACACAAACAAATATTATCGGTCCGACAGCTGACGGGGGACTCCGACATGGCTGAATTTATCGGAAGCGCCTTTCCGATATCGGATTTCGGATGGCGCCTATGACTAAAACAGCTGCAGGAGAGTGCCATTGGCATTAAGTCCGCTGTTATCGAATCGATATGGGACAATGTGAAAACAGTAAAACACTCTTACTCATTGGACCGATTGCGTCCAGGATTAAAATTTAAAGCTTACGTTAAAGTCAGACCAAGATTGCATGGCATTTGTAATGACAACGTGTGCCAATATCATCGTTGATGTCAAATTTCTATGAAAATATTACGATTAAGTATATTTTTTTTAATTTAATTTAATTCTTTTATTTCAGACATACATAAAATAAAATAGAAATTCAATTACAAATAAAATACAAATTATTACTAAATTATACAAATTATAATGACACCCTATCACTTTGTTATATGTATTAAAATTGGAAAAGTTAGCATAAACGCACTCTGTGATCCGAGTAATTAACAGCATGAATTGGAATATTGAAATGTGTGACATAGGATCTAAAAGAAATCATAACTTTAGTGAAAATTACACAAAAATACACATTATAAAAATCAGTGTGCAATATAACGCTAAACAGTAATAGACGACGCAAAAGTTTGACTACAAGTTTTTATAGAATACAAATGAAATCCTTACTAATATTTTAAATGCGAAAGTAACTCTATCTGTCTGTTACCTTTTCACACTTAAACCACTGAACCTATTTAGATGGAATTTGGTATGGAGATAGTTTGAGGCCCACATAGGATATTTTTCTATCAATCATCATCATATTCCAACGCGGGGGCAAAAGCTAGTAAAAAATAATGGTACTCACCAAACTGGAGCTGCGCTTGCGATTGCTGGAGTCCTCGTTGGCCGGCGCGTGCACCTTGTAGTTGTGTAGCTGCTCTTCGAACGGCATTATGATGTAGTTGTGTAGACCCTGACAACACGATTATTGTTACAAAACAAAACCCTACCTCTACAGGGATCGTGCGCCTTCGAGGGTCTATTATCTTGTACATATTTTTAAAACCCTATCCCAATTGATACAATTTCTACATTTAATTTTAATCTAGAATTCAGGTTCCTGATGGTTGATTCAAGTAGACGGTAGTGGAGTATGCACATCCCTCTTAATATGGTACTACCTAGCAGGGATGTTGCGGATGCAGATTTTTTGACATCCGCGGATGCGGATGCGGATATTTAGCCTCATATCCGCGGATGCGGATGTCAATATTTGGTACTTAAAAAAAGTAATATATTACATTTTTATTTAGTAATTTTTATTAAAAAAAAAACGAAACGTTTAGTATTTGAGCAAGAATATAGGTGCGTTTTATTTAATAAACAGTAACTTGGCCGACTTTTCGGAATCTAGACGATTTCGTTATGTTATACAATATAATGACGAAATTTCCTAGCACTTACGGCGCCGCTAAGACGTTCCTGTTACCGACTTGGTCGACATCATGAGCTCCGCATCGATTTTATGCGGATGCAGATGCGGATGTTGAAAATAATGCGGATGTTCCGCGGATGCGGATGCGAATATTCGCAACATCCCTGCTACCTAGCTAGTGTATAGTATATATCCAATTTATACAGGGTATAATAATAATAGATAACAGCTCGTAAATCCCTTACACGCCACCTCATCACATGGCGACCCTGCCACGTGACATACGGAATACTCACGTGTATAATAAACCGGACGAAGTTCCGCCTATAAGAGAGCCGGCACTTGAGGAACCAGGCGGCGACCACGTGGTGTGCGAGCGAGACGACGTAGTGGTTGTAGCGGGACGGGTTCGTGTACGGGAGCAGGATGGCGAATACCGACATGTACTGGTCTTCAACGAATGAGGCGAATACTCGCGGTAGTCGGGTTAGTGCTGAAAAAAAGGTTTTTTTTAATATGGTTATACAATGTACATGATAGATGGACGTAATTTATCGAAAAGGATCCATCCATCCATCAGGACTTTTTGACAGAAAGTTCAAATTCTATTGACAGATCCTTTTCCATAAATGGCGACCAGTTATTATAATTGAATTTTAGCGAAATTGCTATTATTTATTTGTATAATAGGGTATTTTCCTACTAGTCAAATCAGTTACTTTTTTAGAACTGTCAAAACGATTTGCTAATATGGAATTTATATGAAACATTACATCGTGACGTCACGGTCAACTCACCTACTTTTTATATTTCTATCCGATTTATTAAATAGAACTTGTGTTTAAAAATAACTCCTATCTGTGTTTTTCTAATAATTATCTGGTGCTTTATTTCATGCATGGTGTAAAATAATTTATTTTGAATACAGTATAATACCCTATTGATACTACTTTCATTGTATTGTAACGTGTTAGTCGTGCTTTTGGATTAATACAAATAAATCACAGTTAAATACCTAAAACATAATTATTTTTAAAACCTATAAATAAATTAAAGTAGCTAATTGAAAGTTAATTTTGCCGTGAGCGTCCATAAACCAGATATAAGCCTATTTTAAATTCCGGCACCTGAAGTTTTAACTCAAACCAATCATGGCTCAGTTTATAGAATCGAAGCGATTGCAGCGCCATCTGTGTTGAACTTACTGGATAGAAACTCTAGCATGGGTCCTGCGATGAGCTTGGTGTCGGACACCTTGGACAGGTCCAGTAGAACCTCGGGGAGTAGCTTCACCATGGTGTCACGGGCTTCTAGGGTGAACTGCGTCAGAGCCGCGAGGTATGGCGCCGGCGTCCGCAAAACTGTGGCAGATAAAAAAAACATACTTTTTTAAAAACGATATGCAGTTAACGTCGATAAAGGGTCGGATTATAATCAAATTAAAAGTAATGAAACTACACAGAACAAACACATCACTTTCCTTCGTTTGATCTCGAAGTTAGGTAAAAACAAAAAAAAAACAATTGTTTTTGCACATTTTTCTGTTTTTTATTATGAAAGAAACAAATACGCAGGGCCGCAGGTCACTTATACCTTGATGTAAGTATGAATTTTCCTGAAACCAATTTTATCTGCCAATCCGTTTTTTATTCGTAAACACACAGACAATAGATATACACAGAAAAAACAGTGAAAAATAAAGTGTCACGAAATGGCCCGGATCTTAGCATGTTGCTGGCGACTTCCAGCGCTGATCTTCCGCTTGATGAGACCATCAAGTGAGAAATAATCACAGACGGTAACAGACAAAAAAAAAGAAACATAAAGGAAAGAAACATAAAATAAGCCGAAAAATATATAACACACAGTTTACACAACTAGTATAAAAAAGAGATACAACATGACGACATAAGTAAATACATGACACTAAGTCTTCTTTTCAATTATCAATCGACTCAAGGTCGAGCCTTGGGGTCGGCTAGATGTGTGTTGTTATGTTGGTATATTCCAAATATTGGTTAATCTATACGACATCGTAAGGATTGTAGACAAAACTTTAAAATAATGGAGGGGCATTAGGTTTGAAAATGAGCAGGATCGGTCTGGGAGTTAAAAGTTAGGAGTATATATGAACAGACTGACCCATGCCGTAGCGCAGCAGACATCGCACTACCCTCTGTTGTGTTAATGGCTCGAGGAAGGCGTGGTACGGCGCTAGGGCCCCTAAAGAAGGCAGCACGGCGGCGTGCAGTTCCGAGACCAGGACCTTTTGACCTCGCAGGCACTCGGGGAACGCCAGGCTTCTGTCCGACAACTGGAAACAATTTGTAAAATTTAAACTACTTAACTGTTCTATCGTCCAAAATGTTAACTGACTCATTCAATTAAATTGTTTAGCGTTACAAAATTGCTCTGTATTTTTCTGGCTATGTTGTAGAAGCCAGCAGGTCCAATTTTTGAGCAATGCGACTGCCAAAGAAAGGCCTGGACTGTAGTAAAGCCGGTAAGGCCCGGGGGACGTGTTGCGATGAGCATTCTTTTTCCCTTTTCCGGACTTAGAGCTAGGGCGAAAATTAATGAGGATCTCACCATGGCGCAGAGAGTCGAAGCCAGCAGGTCCAAGTCTTGAGCCCTGCGACCGACGCAGAGCGCCCTGGACTGTAGCAAGGCCGGCAGGGCCCGGAGCACATGTAGTAGCACCGACCACTCCTTCTCGCGGCTCAGGGCCAGGGTCAGAATGCGCGCGCAGCGACCCACTGGGAGGATGCACGTTCCCTGATGATAAAACATAGCTTAATTTACTAATTCAAGATAGTAATCTTGAGCCAGTTACTTCTCAGTAGTATTAGTACTTTTCCCGGGACTCCAACTATCTCTACAGCAAATTATGCCAAAATCGAAAGTAATTTATTCAAACATTAAATGGGAAAGAGACACAGTCAGTATAAATAAATAATAAATAAATATTATAGGACAATTTTACACAAATCGACCTAGTCCCACGGTAAGCTCAATAAGGCTTGTGTTGTGGGTACTAGACAACGATATATATAATATATAATTATATATAAATACTTATATACATAAAAAACATCCATAACTCAGGAACAAATATTTGTTATAAACACACAAATAAATGCCCTTACCGGGATTCGAACCCGAAAACCCCCGGAAAACCCGGGAGTATGGCGAAATCATCATTCATCTTATTGGAAAGAGCGAACATGACTGCGAAACTACTCCAGAGTCATGTGAGTGTGAAATTTTGCATCAACTTTGCGCCGCGAAGTCACGCTGTGATTCCTTCATAATACATAGGGTGTGTATTATGTACACTCACCGGCACTGGATGGTTGGTGGGCGGCGGATGGTGCCCTCTTGCGGCGAGCGGCTCGGCGAGCAAGCTCGGCGAACACATCGGCTTGATACGTAGCGCGGCCGTCCCGTACACGGGGTTCCCGGCGCTGTCGTAGCAGAACCCGACGCTGTTGAACGCGTTCGCTCGGAGGCCGAAAATCATGTCAAGAATCTGTCAACGAAGATGTAGAAACGTAATACAAGATATAAAATACGGTAAAATCATATTTTTTTAAACCAAACCCAAACAAAATAATAAAACAAGGAGTCAGCAGACCTTCTTCCTGCACGTGGCGTGCTGGGCGGGGTGCCGGGGATGGTTGAGCGCGTGGTCGAGGTGGTCGAGCAGCACGAGGCAGGCGCGCGCCGCGTGCGCCGCCGGCGCCAGCAGCAGCTTCGCGTGGAACACCTCCAGCAGACCTGCCCATGTATCATAACTATACTCATATTCACTATTACAATTGACAGCAGTTTGACAAAACATTGTGCATTTTAGGCATTTTTTTTTCATGTGAACAAATAAAGTTATGAGAAAAAAGTAATTTTAATATACTATAACTAGGTGATCACCTTAAATACACTCTCTGCGTACATTAAATGACTCTTTTTAATCCTGAATATCGGTGTATGTATTACCAGCAATATTTAACCTTCATTTGTAACATATATATGTCGTTGCGATCAGCTTTACAAATGGTAAGTTAACAGTGTTCATGATTAAGTCTCGATATAAAATGGCCTCTACATACTCGTATGGCTCTACGTTTTATTCAAATAGAGCTGTGAGGGACAATTAAAAACTGTAAGAGATAGGTGTTTTAGTCTTTTGAAAGCATGACGTGTAATTTCTGGAAATACAAATTCAGTATTGATAAATTTCCATAAAATCCTTTATATTGCAGGAAATCGTCGGTACAACTTGTATAAAAAGTTCAATATCGTTATATGTATTGTGAAGACGGGTAGCGTGAACTATAAGGCATCATAGGTTTAAACATTGTTAAATAAAATAATGTCACAGAGGAGCATATATATTATTTCTTCCTGACATTCATAAGCGCATTGTAACATGCCTACATTGCGAAATAACCATCTATGATTTCAATGCACGTACCTGAGACTGCGAGACTGACATCTGTCAAATCCGGCTCGGGGTCCGACTCGTTGGGCTCCTCACTCTCAAACGGCCGGTTCATTATCTACAAGTTACATTTAAAATTAAACATTATGTGCGATCTTGGGGCTCAAAGTGTGGTTTAACTTTATTTGAAAGTGAAAATAAAATTGATCGCTTCGCTATCTCAGATTTTAACTATCTAAAATCAAACACGCCGCTGCAATTATTCAATCCCCGTGTACAGTCGGCATTGCAAAGTCGGCGCAGAGTTAACCTGGTCCAATTATACAAAATGGAGCATATGAGACACCTAGGTGTGGAGGAAGAGAGAGGGGGTTGGGAGGTACCTTCTCCAGCAGGTCGATGAGGTCGGTGGCGGCGTCGCCGGCCGCCAGCACGGCCAGCTCGGCGCTAGGTGTGGAGGAAGAGAGAGGGGGTTGGGAGGTACCTTCTCCAGCAGGTCGATGAGGTCGGTGGCGGCGTCGCCGGCCGCCAGCACGGCCAGCTCGGCGCTAGGTGTGGAGGAAGAGAGAGGGGGTTGGGAGGTACCTTCTCCAGCAGGTCGATGAGGTCGGTGGCGGCGTCGCCGGCCGCCAGCACGGCCAGCTCGGCGCTAGGTGTGGAGGAAGAGAGAGGGAGTTGGGAGGTACCTTCTCCAGCAGGTCGATGAGGTCGGTGGCGGCGTCGCCGGCCGCCAGCACGGCCAGCTCGGCGCTAGGTGTGGAGGAAGAGAGAGGGGGTTGGGAGGTACCTTCTCCAGCAGGTCGATGAGGTCGGTGGCGGCGTCGCCGGCCGCCAGCACGGCCAGCTCGGCGCTAGGTGTGGAGGAAGAGAGAGGGGGTTGGGAGGTACCTTCTCCAGCAGGTCGATGAGGTCGGTGGCGGCGTCGCCGGCCGCCAGCACGGCCAGCTCGGCGCTAGGTGTGGAGGAAGAGAGAGGGGGTTGGGAGGTACCTTCTCCAGCAGGTCGATGAGGTCGGTGGCGGCGTCGCCGGCCGCCAGCACGGCCAGCTCGGCGCTAGGTGTGGAGGAAGAGAGAGGGGGTTGGGAGGTACCTTCTCCAGCAGGTCGATGAGGTCGGTGGCGGCGTCGCCGGCCGCCAGCACGGCCAGCTCGGCGCTAGGTGTGGAGGAAGAGAGAGGGGGTTGGGAGGTACCTTCTCCAGCAGGTCGATGAGGTCGGTGGCGGCGTCGCCGGCCGCCAGCACGGCCAGCTCGGCGCTAGGTGTGAAGGAAGAGAGGGGGTTGGGAGGTACCTTCTCCAGCAGGTCGATGAGGTCGGTGGCGGCGTCGCCGGCCGCCAGCACGGCCAGCTCGGCGCTAGGTGTGGAGGAAGAGAGAGGGGGTTGGGAGGTACCTTCTCCAGCAGGTCGATGAGGTCGGTGGCGGCGTCGCCGGCCGCCAGCACGGCCAGCTCGGCGCTAGGTGTGGAGGAAGAGAGAGGGTGTTGGGAGGTACCTTCTCCAGCAGGTCGATGAGGTCGGTGGCGGCGTCGCCGGCCGCCAGCACGGCCAGCTCGGCGCTAGGTGTGGAGGAAGAGAGAGGGGGTTGGGAGGTACCTTCTCCAGCAGGTCGATGAGGTCGGTGGCGGCGTCGCCGGCCGCCAGCACGGCCAGCTCGGCGCTAGGTGTGGAGGAAGAGAGAGGGGGTTGGGAGGTACCTTCTCCAGCAGGTCGATGAGGTCGGTGGCGGCGTCGCCGGCCGCCAGCACGGCCAGCTCGGCGCTAGGTGTGGAGGAAGAGAGAGGGTGGTGGGAGGTACCTTCTCCAGCAGGTCGATGAGGTCGGTGGCGGCGTCGCCGGCCGCCAGCACGGCCAGCTCGGCGCTAGGTGTGGAGGAAGAGAGAGGGTGGTGGGAGGTACCTTCTCCAGCAGGTCGATGAGGTCGGTGGCGGCGTCGCCGGCCGCCAGCACGGCCAGCTCGGCGCTAGGTGTGGAGGAAGAGAGAGGGTGGTGGGAGGTACCTTCTCCAGCAGGTCGATGAGGTCGGTGGCGGCGTCGCCGGCCGCCAGCACGGCCAGCTCGGCGCTAGGTGTGGAGGAAGAGAGAGGGTGGTGGGAGGTACCTTCTCCAGCAGGTCGATGAGGTCGGTGGCGGCGTCGCCGGCCGCCAGCACGGCCAGCTCGGCGCTAGGTGTGGAGGAAGAGAGAGGGTGGTGGGAGGTACCTTCTCCAGCAGGTCGATGAGGTCGGTGGCGGCGTCGCCGGCCGCCAGCACGGCCAGCTCGGCGCTAGGTGTGGAGGAAGAGAGAGGGTGGTGGGAGGTACCTTCTCCAGCAGGTCGATGAGGTCGGTGGCGGCGTCGCCGGCCGCCAGCACGGCCAGCTCGGCGCTAGGTGTGGAGGAAGAGAGAGGGTGGTGGGAGGTACCTTCTCCAGCAGGTCGATGAGGTCGGTGGCGGCGTCGCCGGCCGCCAGCACGGCCAGCTCGGCGGCGGCGCGCGCGGCGGCGGCGCGCAGCGGGGGGTCGCCGCACCAGCCCAGCAGCGGCACCACCACGCCCACCACCACCTCCTCCTCGTACAGGAACCTGACCATACAAACGATAACTATTATTATTTTGAACCTCCAATATTTTGACAGAAAGCAGTAAGTAAACTGTAGCCAAAATGTTGCCTATAGCCAGCTTGTTGTGTAAGAGTGCGCACTATTAGTGTATAAGTATTTTGACAGAAATCAGTAAGTAAACTATAGCCAAAATGTCAAATGTAAACTGATGTCTTTCGTCTCATAATGCTAAGGTTGCGGCGTACCCGTAGGCGGGTATACGGAGCACCTGTGTCGTTTGAGGACGGCGAGCAGTTGTGTGAGCGCATCCGGGTGTCGCGCCGGACAATTAGGTATACTTGTCTCCCTAATATCACACCTCGGACACTGGCGATCAAATGTATGAAACAAACTCGTTCCTACGCACACAGTCTAAGCTCGTGTAGGTAAGCGCGTACCTTGCTTGTGTGAGTGAGATAAGACGTGCTAGGGTTCCCGCCATTTTGTTGTCAAGTTCGATGACCTCAATGACTCAAAACTCATTGCGCGTATTAGGAAGAAATAAGAATCGTATTATGCTGTAAGGTGGGTATCTAAGCTCGATTTACACAATAGTTTCCTATTTTGAATCAGTTTAAACGAAGTAACAAAATTTTTGTAAGGAAATTCCGGCCACAAAAATATTGCCTAAGTTGAAAACATGATTTTTTGTTCATATAGATATTTTGTTGTTTTCAGTGTGATCTGATAGGTTTTGTAAATATTTGTTTAATATTTGAATATTTGACGTGGCCTCCGCTCTGCGCACCGCGTCGTCGCGTCCTTGCCAGCCGGTAACTGTGAGGTAACCGAGAGCGGGTGGGCGGCACTTTCAACGGGAGGCAGGGAGCGTCCATACTGTACGTTAGTACTGTGCTAATACTGAGGCTGCGGCCGACCGGGCGGCGGTGTAACGCACCTGTGTCGTTTGACGACGGCGAGCAGTTGTTGCAGCGCGTGCATGCGGACGCCGAGCCTCGTGTCGCGACGCACGAACTTGTCGCCGAGCGCCAGGGCCGCGGCCAGCCAGTCCGCGCGGCCGGGCGACAGCGTCGCGCAGCGCAGCGTGATGAGGCGGACCACTGATGCTTCCTGCGGAATAAAACAATCATAAATACTTCCATCTTAAAAGCCGCCAACTAACTTAAAACCCTGGTGTTGCTGGTGTCCATGAGCAACGGTAATCGCTTACCATCAGGCGATTCGTCTGCTCGTTTACCTCCTATACCATAAAAAAAATTGAAGTTTGAGTCTGATGCATTGAGTAGCATTTCTTATGTTTCATTCGATTTCAAACCGAAGAAATGCAACCATAGTTTCTTCACTATTGATTTCAAATTGAAATTACATGTTTTGTATGGTGGACCTTAGCATTAAACGTCAATTTATGGATGAACGACTTTATTGGACGAAGCGAAGCCCCACAAAATAAGACGAATCCACGAATGCTGTTCCCACCAATTGTACTGTACTCTGCACTAGTCAGCTGTAGTTACCGGTCGGTCCTGCGCGCTAGAGTCGATGAGGTCCAGCAGCTGGCCGGTGTCTCCAGTGTACTGGCCGGCCTCGTGCAGTTGTTCTATACTGGTTAAAAGGGCGTGGAGACGTGTGTGGATTAGCTCGTTGGGCGGATCCAGGCTTTCTGTAAGAAGAAAAGTTTGTCTATTATCTAAGAGTAATTTGATTATACAGAACTTTAGGACTGGCCTTGTTGAGTAGGAGTGCACTCTTAACTGCGTATTGTGTAAGAGTGCGCACTATTAATATATAAGAGTTCGCACTTTGTTGTGTAAGTGTACTTACTGTCGTGTCTGTGCGCGTGTGCCAGCACGGCCAGCAGCACGTCCCAGGCGGCGCAGAGCGAGTCCGGCGGGGCGCGCGTCACGAGGCTCTGGATGGCTTGGATCACTTCGTAGGTTACTACGGGCTGGTTCGTGCTCACCGCCTATAAAGGAAACATTTGTAACCACAATATTTAAATATAAGTGAGATTCTTATACACGAAAATAGTCATTCGATATGATAATGAAAGTGCGAGCTTAGCACAATAAGGGTGCGGACAAAGTGAGATAAGACTGCGCCACAGACCAACCCCTATAGACCGAGCTTATAGGACGACTCGCGGCCACCGCCCGTATGGTGTATAGGTCAAATATAAGATTGTTCGCGCGCCGCTCCGATCAGTTGCGCCCAAGGTTACGACCTGTTAGCAGTGTGCACGAGTCTAAGAAAATAAATCGTAAACTATTGAATTCATTGGGAAATCATGGGATATTGCAGCGTAAAATGGTGTGGCAAGTCATCTAAGACATCTACTTACGAAACAGATGGAATAACATCCCACAGGAAAGTCAAATTCATTATTTCATTGAATAATGTTTCTTGTCCGCGGGGTTCATTTTATACTGGTCGTAAGCAGAGGCGAAGTATGTCCGTCCCTTTTCGTCAACTTGAAAATGCAATGCGCTATCCCTTTCCCTTTCGACTAGTGATGTGACGATGATGGTTTTTCAGTTACGGAAACTTCGTGCTTCGTCATACCGTATTGTAGCATTTTAGACATAATATATAGGTAATATGTTGTGTAAATTTTTTAGAATTCTCTAGGCCAGCGGAGCAGTTAGGCCGCATGTCACGAGATGGACCTGATGATGAACTTCAAAGAAGTGCGAGGGCACTCGGTGTTGGTTTGTGATAGACATATGTTGTATGGGTTTTTTAGAATCCTCTAGGTGAGCAGTTAGGTCTCATGTCACGAGATGGACCTGATGATGAACTCCAAAGAAGTGCGAGGGAACTCGGTGTTGGTTTGTGATAGACATATGTTGTATGGGTTTTTTTAGAATCCTCTAGGTGAGCAGTTAGGTCTCATGTCACGAGATGGACCAGATGATGAACTCCAAAGTGCGAGGGAACTCGGTGTTGGTTTGTGATAGACATATGTTGTATGGGTTTTTTAGAATCCTCTAGGTGAGCAGTTAGGCCGCATGTCACGAGATGGACCTGATGATGAACTTCAAAGAAGTGCGAGGGAACTCGGTGTTGGTTTGTGATAGACATATGTTGTATGGGTTTTTTAGAATCCTCTAGGTGAGCAGTTAGGTCTCATGTCACGAGATGGACCTGATGATGAACTCCAAAGAAGTGCGAGGGATCTCGGTGTTGGTATGTCTTAGACATATGTTGTATGGGTTTTTTAGAATCCTCTAGGTGAGCAGTTAGGTCTCATGTCACGAAATGGACCTAATGATGAACTTCAAAGAAGTGCGAGAGAACTCGGAGTTGATTTGTAATAGGCATATGTTATTGGTCCATTTGAATATGTTTTCAATACAACCTTCTATGACCTTAATAAAACGGACAAAAGAAAATAATTGTATGAGATTTTGGCGACACTTTTTTCTCGTATCGAAAGAGATTGCGATTCTGAGTGGAAATAATATAAAAATTCTAAACTTTAAAATTCATTTTCTGGGTACTTTAAACAGAAATGCCCTAATATGTTAAGTAAACATTTCAGGTACATTGTTAAATTACTTAATGAAATATTAAATTACTGAATGAAATATTAAATTAATCAATATAATTATTTATTAAGTAAGTTTACTCTAAGTATTCTAAATTGGTAACAATTTTACCACAATAAATTTCGGTATCACTGGTAGCAGTACCCACTACCTGTAATGAACATGTCCCATCCCTACGCTTACACGTGTCAGCGCGCCATGTTTGAAACGACCAATCGCAACGCCGTGAGCACCCCTCCCGCACCTCACAGTTTGGTGATTTGCGTCGGGAACAAAATGGCCAATATTAGGTTTCTAGAGGCGGTGTTCTGTGGACTGCGCACACTGAATACCTACGCTCATTTCCGACAAAGCAGCAGTGATTTGATAATAATTATTGTCCTAGCGTTTTACGCAAAATATCTAAATCGTTACTATAATTATAATCTACTAAAATAGACGACTCACGCAGCAAAGCCTTTTCACGATTATAAGAAATATGGCACTTTTTGCTGACTGAATTGGAAGGTTTGCGGGTCGTATTAGGATTGAAAGCCGTAGTTTGACAACGTTGCACTAGAAGACTACAGGCGAATTTGTATACAGTGTCACTTCGTTTATTTTAGTCGTATGGCATGTTTTTACAAAATAGGCAATTACATAGATACGATTGTCACACCTGTAGTAGAGCCGGTAACACACACAGCAGCGACACGCGCAGGCTGGGCACGCGGCGGGGACCCCAGAGCGCCATGTTGATGTAGAACACGGCGCCGCGCACGGCGCCGGCGTCGGCGGCGGCGTTGTTCGCGTCGGCGTTGCTGGCGGCGGCGGCGTTGTTCGCGTCGGCGTTGCTGGCGGCGGCGGCGGCGGCGGCGGGGAGGGCCGCTAGTTCTTGGAGCGCGGCGTGGCCGAGGTCGGCGCCGAGGACTGAGCGCATTAGCTGAGGGTGAGAAAAAGTTTAGAACGAACGCTAACCTTGCTCCGACTTGAATAGAACAAAGTGAGGTTTGTCATTATAAGCATCATACATATTTGCATAGAAATTTGTCATTGCAAATGTAGATTTAGTTCCTCCTCACCTTCCAACTAGTTTGACAGTGTCGCTCCAGGTTCACGGTGCGACACAGGGCTCCCACGAAGGCCGGCAGCGCGGCGCGGGGCAGCAGCGAGTACGCCACGACGGCCTCCAGTAACGCCAGGGCGGACACTACGGCACCGGCTTCGGCCGAGTAGGCGCAGAGGTGGCAGGAGGCGCTGTGCGAGATAAACAGTTGTTATACTAATTTTATAACCACTGGAGACCCCTGTAGCACCGTCATTATCCAAAAAAATAATATATATATGCGAAATAAAAAAAGTGTAAAAGCTGTCGAACATGCTCACAAAATTTAACGAGAATAGGTTTTGAGCCAAACTTAATCTTTTAAAGTTTTGGTTGCCGTGTGAATTTTTTCATGACATTTGCCCTTGATTAAAACGTATAAAATTGTAAATTCAATATAAATCTACAATTTAGCGTTTCTTTAAGTAAAATATTACTCACTCCACGATGCCGTGCACGACATGTTCGTCCAAGTAGGTGGCGTTGTATTTGACGACGTTGATGACTAAGGCCAATATTTCAGGGACCGCGGGGCCGGTTTCGCCGACGCTGCGCATGTATTCTAGAAGATATTCGCCGATCTGGATAACATAAATAGTTGAATTTTTTTTTTCCAAATCCCCAGGCATCAACGAAAATGTTACTTGTTTGTAGTTTAAATTTATAGAGTCTGTGCGGAAAGAGAAGAGTCGTCGATGTATGAGGCCCAATACATTCCACAACTCATCTCTTTCCGAACAGCCTTTACGAGTTGAGCGCTCGGAATTACGTAAGTTTTAATAAGTTGTTTAATGCAATGCAAAAAAAGCCCTGTTCATTAAACTACTAAAAAGTTCCAAAAATAACCTAAGAGTGCGCACACAGTCAGATAAGAGTACCCACACATTAAGATAAAATATATAGGTTAATATAGAATACAAAAACAATCACTATTCAATTACTTTTATAATGATTATAATAAATATTCTTTATTGGACTACAAAGAAAACAGATTTACAATGTAACTAAAGGTACTTAGCAACCGGCTTCCAGACAACCTTAGGGTAGCAGGATATAAAAAACTGTTTTTTTTTTTATAAACAGGTAGTGCACGAATTAATTAGAGGAATAGGAAAATTACACATAATGTTCTAATTCTAACCCAATATTTCTGATCAATCTAACCTGTTCCTCGAAGCACTCGATGTTCTTGCCGGCGTTGGTGAGTGTTGACAGTAACGACAGGCGGTGTGGGGCGTCCTGCAATCACATTACGTTAGTTGTCACGGCAACGGTAACTATTGGAAGATTCATTCCTCCTCATCTTATCTTCTTCGGTGGTATCTTGAAGGAGCCCAGGGCATTGACATAGATATCTAGCGACTGGCCTTACGGGCAATAATAATGAGGCAGGACAGGGGACACCGCTACAACGCGATTGGTTGATGAGTTCGCATCACGCGGGCAATTGGTTGATGAGTTCTCATCACGCGCGCTATTGGTCGCAACTAGATGCGTTAGACTGCACGATTGGCTGGAATTCGTGAGTGACACTGCTGAACTCGTCCCATTTTTAGTGCCCGTAAGGCCAGTCCTTAGATATTATACGTCAATGGCCCAGGGTTAAAATTATCTATTAAATATTCATAATTAATTAATTTTACATTTTTTGAACAACTCCATTAAACTTTTCCCATGATGCAGAGTTCGGGAGTCGCATTCTTAAAAAATAGTCGAGTAAATTGGCCTACTTCAAGAGTAAGTTAGTATGATGGTTAAGTAATAGAATAGAGCACTTGCCTCGGCGGCATGCTGCGCGTGAGTTTCCCGCAGGTACCGAAACACCAGCGTCCGCATCACAGCACACTCCTTCAACAATAACAATAAACATTGGTATATAAATAAATAAATATTAGGGGACATCTTACACAGGTCAACCTAGCCCCAAACTAAGCAAAGCTTGTACTAAGAAGTGTGTCATTAATTGACCAAAGCTTTTGGCTTAGAAGCCAGTACTAATCATTCTAAAAGGCCGGTCCGACAGTTAACTAAAACAGATATATGCATCAATCCTATCCGTAGTATTGTTAGCTTACGAGTATTGGATCTTACGCATAAAGCTATTACGCCTTGACATCGCGATCTTCCGTGTCAAGTTGTGCCACGCGCTGACTGACGCCTTCTCAATGTTGTATTGTACTAACAGTCAACATTCTTGATTGACCATTAGTGGGCCTTTTACGAGTATGTCTTCGGAACTATCAGCTAACAGTGTGTAACTGATGCATTTATTTGTTAAATCTATATGTGGAAGAGTGCACTGTGTTCTTCTGTCTATCCTTAGCTGATCAAGCGGAGCGTGCGGCATTATGTTAATCAAATGCACACTGCCCGCCCGCCAAATGCTCCGCTTGACGCTAATAGACAAGGACAGAAGATCATACTTGTCCTTCGGCTATACAGCGCAGGAACCAGAGCGCCGTGTGCCTCGACTCCGCGCAGCCATCGTCGAGAAGGTCTCGCATGAGCACCCATAGTCTCTCCGCGCCGCCCTGAGAACAAACGGATTTTAAAACGTTTGGGAATTCCGTTTAAATAACACCAGAGTTGTGCCAAAAATACATATCAGAACCAGAATCAAAATCAAGCATTTTATTCGTGATAAGCTTAAAACTAAGATTACATACAAGAGTATAACTAAAAACTACAAATATTAATAAAGTTGGTAAGCATTAAAGTTTACCACGAAATGGGCTCGCCTCAGCATAATACTGACCCGAGAGCCAGCGCTGATCTTCCGGCGAGACCATTTGTGGGCCACGAACGCAGCCGTATGACACGGCCCTATCATAAGCTGAACGCAGCCTATATCAGCATATATCAACCCGCACACCCGCTTCACATCAGACCAGGTGAAACTTTTTCACTCGTTATTCAGTGAGCCACATACAAAAGGCGATAGATTAAGGTGGCTAAGGGACGCAAGCCCTCCCCTCGCCCCAAAACCATCAAAGTCCCTTCATGAAGATTTTTATGTTCCTACCTAAATCTACCTTCATATATTGGTTACAATCAGCCCCAAACTAAAATTCTGAATCCACCACTGGGCCAGCGTCTTACCCCCCATAGCTCCGGTTTCATTTCCCGGATACTACCCAACCATTCTACTTTTATACCAATTTTGCATTAAACTGACAAATCAGTTGGACAAATCAAGGGAGTATAATAATCATTTTGGTATTTGGGACTTATAAACAAGAGCTAGAAACTGTTGCAAGCAGAGACCAATGTTGCATCAGACTGTTTACTATCTGCCATTAGGCAGGGACGGCAGGGTAGGCCTATATGAGTATCTACAGAGCATTTAACTACTGAGATTATCGCAAGTAATGCTGTAGGTATGGTAAGGAAGTGGATCTCCTTTCCTTGTGACATTGTCACAATCAATAAACCTTCTGGGGATCTCATGTTATTGTCATTGTGAAAAGGTACAAGGACTACAAGGTGGTATACAAATAAAACTTTTTGACTATAAAATGGTGTCATGCTGAACTAAAGTGGAGGTTGTGAGTTTACCAAGAAATATCAATAAGTTTTTCAAGCCTTATGCATGATATACATATTACTCACTTTCCAGTGAAGCAATGTATTGTTATGTGAGTGTGAAGTACCTTTAACATTGGGCTATTATAGGGGAATAAAGATGATATACCCTCTTAAGGCTCAATAATAATTAGAGGACAGAGGTGTTTGCATGTGCAGTAATAACAGGTGTACAGGTTGGTGATGCCGGTCAGATTTGTAGCAGCTTCTGATATCTGTCATATCTCAGTCATTTATATATTCTTATTATTGTTTATTGACATCTCCTAAATGACGTTTTTGGTCCTGTGCTTTGTCTAGCTACTTTAATAATGTCCAGTGCCTGTTGTAAGTATCTTGGTGGTCACCTGTTGTATCCTGGTGACGCGGACCCGGTCGCCGAGGTCCCGCAGCGCGCGGAGCCGCCGCGCGGGCGCCCCATCCGACCGCAGCTCCCGCTCGAGCTCCGCAGTCACCACCAGCTCGTTCACCGCCGGCAGCGGCGCTGCAAACATCCAAACAACACATATACACTCTCTGACACAACGTTAACTACCTTACTACAGTCTTTGCAAGTATAGAAGCGTTTTAAACTCACCCGAAGCGCCCTTCTTGAAGAACACTTTCAACTTGTCCTGCAGCGATTTAGTGTCCCGGTCCCTCGAACTCATGTTGCGGCCGCTTTTACTATCACTACCTAACTAAACACGCTAAAGCTTAAAGCTATGCGCGAAGATTATCTATGAGTGTGAAATTGCAAATAAAAAGACATATTTATTAAAAATAATCTCACTACCGCTCCTTTGCTATTCACCATCTGACAGTTCGCCCTGTCGGTCGCAGCACAGCTGACAGCACTTGCTCGATACGCGGATTATGAACGCGACGTAAACATTGTCCAAACAAAATACGTGATGACTATTGAGTTTTACTGTTTAATATTGTTAACTTTATCACGCGTTTATTAATTATGGAATATTAGAGATATAAATAGATCATGTGTTAATAAGGAACGTGACAATACATTAGGTAAACAAAAGAAGCCTCATCCATTATTTCTGAACGAATTCTAAAGCAGTGTTGCCACATGACATTTATTTTTATAGGGCGCGTTCGAGCAGACGTAAATTTTTATGTCCCGGATGTTTTTTTCACAAACGCGCTCTTAGTCTCTTGTGGTCTCTTGCAACTTTCTTGAAGTTACTTCCGTTCAATGGAAAATATAAAACATTAATACATAGTGTTGTGTGCATATGTTACTACATATGCCATGAATCTAGTATAAAACTGGATTGGGCATGAGTGGTGGGGATAACTGACAGAACGGGATAGTCTTATGTATCTTTCAGTAGGAGTAGCAGCGAAAGCGCTATTATTGTTTGTCCTTGTCACAATCTCACATATTTTTTAATCCCCACCTTAAAAGTATGGATTATGGTGGGCAACAAATAATTTCGACCAATCATAGTGTCGCATTGCGTATGTTTTGTCCCTCACGGAGGCACGCGTATACCACTTCTATAGGATGCCTCCTTCTATGAAATATGCACACAACACACCTCGGTCCCCATTATTTTATATATTTATATTTTGTCAATTATTATTCCCCAGTGGTCACCCTAAAATGCAACCCTACTAAATTAAGTGGTTATGAAATTATTTGTGGCCGCAATACATCCACAGACCAACATCAACATTATCGTGTTGTAATTTGATTTTGATGCACAACTGTCAACCTTATTACACATGTAATACGAGTTCACTGAAAAATATCAAGCAAGTGAGTAAGTAATATTATGGACATGGACTATGAATAAAATGGACTATGAACTGAATAAAGTTAAACATATATTCACCTTTTTCAAGAGCATGGAAAACAATTTTTATGGTAAGTAATAAATAAATATCTCTCCATAGTAACCTAATTGGGGGATTGAGTTGTTCGCGTCCGTAGGAAGATTGCCCTTTGTTACCCTACACGTGTCCCCCGGGTGGCGCCAAAAGAACAACAACGCCGAGCAATGGGCGGCGGTTAATTAGCCTATCACCTAGTTGGATAACAGCTGGGAGAGGCCATTGGGGGCCTTGAGGGTACAAATGCCCTCTAAAATACCAATAAGAGAAGGAACTCTGAAATAAAATCAAGTGCGGCGGTACACTTTGAGGCAGCAGCCCTGCCAACCGTCTAGGGTACTATGGGCTAATAACCTGTATATCCGAAATCTACAATCTATTACTGAAACTCAAGGAAGGAATACACGGACCGATTTAAACAAACTGACCTTTGGCGCGAAAATAAGGACTCTGATTGGCTGCTGGAATGTTCGCACAATGCGCGAGGAAAGTCGTGTACACCAGGTTGTTAAGTATATGCGAGACTACCAATTAGACATACTTGGCATTTCGGAAACAAGATGGAAGGATTTTGGTGAGCAACAGATTGAAGACCACACTCTCCTGTACTCTGGGCAGAAAAAGAAGCATGAGTATGGTGTGGGAATCCTCCTTACCAAAAAGGCCCGTTCTAGTCTGCTTGACTGGAAACCTGTATCAGACAGAATAATTACAGCTCGCTTCAAGTCTAAAGTGAGGAATATCACCTTAGTACAGTGCTACGCTCCGACCAACTCGGCGAGCTAGAGTCAGAAAGAGGCATTCTATAGCCAGCTCGGTACAGCAATGCAAAGCATTCCAAAGGGCGACATTGTGATCTGTCTGGGCGACTATAACGCTCAGATAGGAAATAGCAACCGAGGCATAGAACCATGGATAGGGAAACATGCACTGGGGACGAGAACCGAAAACGGTAACATGCTAGTGGACTTCTGCTGTGAACATGATCTGGTGCTTGGAGGTTCAATTTTCCCGCATAAAAACTGTCACAAGGTGTCTTGGATCTCCCCAGACAGAAGAACGGAGAACCAAATAGATCACGTGATGATTAGTAGAAAATGGAGACACTCACTATTGGATGTGCGCAACAGAAGAGGAGCAGATGTAAACAGTGACCACCATCTTATTGTAGCCAAAATACGCTTGAAGATAGCAAAGGTGCGAAGCACAGCAACCACATCATCTCGGCGGTTCGATGTCTCAAAGCTGCATGATGCGGTCACTAGACAGAATTTTAGCACGGAAGTTCACAACCACTACAACTCCCAGAAAGATGAAGGAATGTCAGTCGAAGATCATTGGCAACTGCTAAAAAATACCTTTCGCAAATGTTGTAATACGTTTCTAGGGCACCAAAGCCTCGAAAAAAAGGAATGGATATCTAAAGAGACCTGGGATAAAATAACGCATCGTAAATCCATCAAAGACAGGCATAACGTTGCAAGCGATCTAGGCACGAAAGAAACTTTAGCCTATGAGTACTTCCTTTGTGAAAGCGACATAAAACGCAGTGCTAAAAGGGACAAGCGTAGGAGAGCAGCATCTATTGCCAGAAAAGCGGAATCGGCAGCACATAATGGGAACACTAAAGAACTTTACCGGGCCGGTAGAGAGCTTTGCAATAGAAAAGCTGCGGCACGACCCATAGTAGACAAAGCTGGAAAGATACTCGTAACGCTTGAAGAACAAATGTGTAGGTGGCACGAGCATTTTACGGAAGTCTTCCGTACTCTGGATGACGAGCTTGACGAGGGAGAACCAGTTGAGACAGCGGAGGTCCTGGACATAAAAGTTGACCCTCCAGATGTCGATGAAATCTCCTGTGCTATAAAGAGTTTGAAGAGTGGAAAGGCTCCCGGAAATGACTGCATCCCGGTGGAAGCACTGAAGAGCAACCCGAGGGCAATGGCTAGTGTGTTGCATCCCCTGTTCGTAGACATCTGGGAAACGGGACGACTACCTGAAAGTTGGAAGGAGGGGATAATCATCAAGCTACCCAAGAAGGGAGACTTGTCCCAGTGCTCCAACTGGCGCGGAATAAACTTGCTGCCTGTCTGCTCCAAGGTGCTGTGTAAGGTTCTGCTGAACAGAATGTCGGCCGCTGTCGATTGCAGACTCAGGGATGAACAGAGTGGATTCAGAACGGGACGATCGTGTACGGATCAGATTAACGTCCTGCGCATGATCCTAGAGCAGTGTCATGAGATGAAAAGCGAGCTCCATGTCCTGTTCGTAGACTTCGAAAAGGCTTTTGATAGGGTAAAGTGGAGAAGCATATGGCGAATACTGAAGCAAAGGGGAATACCAGTCAAGGTCATAGAAATAATCAAGTGCCTTTATGAGGGATCCACTTGTCGAATAATGCACAGGGGCCAATTGTCAGATCCGATACCCGTCACTGCTGGAGTTAAACAGGGCTGTTTGCTGTCACCATTGCTGTTCCTGATTGTCTTGGACGATGTGATGCGCAGAGTTACCAGTCAAGGGGAAAGGGGGCTGCCCTGGGTCAATAGCAAAACCCTTGAAGATATTGACTTCGCTTATGACCTGTGCTTACTCGCTACGACACAAGACTATCTGCAGTCGAAGACCGATGACCTGGCCAATGCCGCAGGAAGAGAGGGATTGCGTATCAACTGTGCTAAAACGAAAGCTATGCGCCTGCACGCCCAGAATGCAACGCCTATTCTAGTAAACAGGGAGCCAGTTGAAGAAGTAACAAAATTTACATATCTGGGAAGTGTTATGAACCCCCTGGGAGGTGCAGAAGCGGATGTTGAAGCTCGCATCAATAAAGCCCGCGCCGCATATGCGCAGTTGAAACCCGTATGGACTTCCACAGTCATCACTCGCCGCACCAAGCTAAGGGTTTTCAACTCGAACGTAAAGTCGGTCCTCCTATATGGATGCGAGACATGGCCCGTCAAGCAAGACATAACCAGTAGACTCCAGGTGTTTGTAAACAAGTGTTTGCGGCGAATCTTAGGAGTCTACTGGCCACGGACCATCTCCAATGTTAAACTATGGGAACTGACTGGCCAAAACCCTTTAGCTAAGGAGATACTTCTGCGGAAATGGCGCTGGATAGGACATGTTTTACGAAGGCCAAACAATCACCTATCCAAGCAAGGGCTGACCTGGAAAATTCCCGGAAAAAGAGGACAAGGTCGCCCACGTACCACCTGGAGGCGCACAGTGGAAAAAGAGGCGGCATCAGTTGGCCTCGGCTGGGCGGAGCTGGAAGAGGCCGCGCTGGACCGCGAAGAATGGAAATCCCTTCTGAGAGCCCTATGTCCCTGATGAGGGATAACAGGATATCATCATCATCATCATCATCAGTAACCTAATTAATAATTACTTCCTCTGGCGGTTAAACATGTATAGCTATATAGGTACTTACTTCATTTGAATGCTTCCCTAAATATTGGGCTGACCCTTGTAAATATTGCTTACCTACTTTAGGAGTGGCAGGTGCTGTCTCCTGTCAAGGTTACACGTCTAATCCCGCTGACAAGGGTCAGTGGCAGCGGCGGCTGACGAGGAGCCCTGAGGGCCTACTGAAAACCACTTCGTTTTTTTGTTTGCCTATTTGCCTCTCTATTGCTCGAATAAGCAAGAGCGATAGAAATGTAGATAACGAAATTTCGAATTCCGATGTCCGCGATAGGCGCCCGGTAATAAGCAAGAGCGATAGAAATTTCGAATTTCGATGGCCGCGTTAGGCGCGCGGTATACCTACAGTAATATATTAATACACAACGAAAGCCGCAAAAATATCTGACACGATCTTATTTGTAGTGCCGTTGTAGAGCCATAAGAGCGTGTCACACAGATGCGGCTGCTTGCCAAGACAGTGTAGAGTTAGGGCCGGCACAGACGGACTGCAACTTGTATGGGAACTGCACGCCGACGTTGCGTTGGCGTGCAGTCTGCGTGTAGTTCTTTGCCATACAAATTGCAGTCAAGTTGCATTCCGTCTGTATCGGCCTTTGCTCTTTTTTGTATGAACACATCGTGGGCAAACTGGACTAATCTCGTTAATATTGGGATTAGGTTGCCAAATGAACCTTGGGCTCTTTTAGGATGCAACCGGGAAAGCGCTCAGATAAGGAACTATTTTTAAACCCAATCATACAATTATTGTCAATCCCTCGTTTTTGGATCAAAAAGATCACTGTGTTATGTCTTTCCTATAGACATACACAAGAGTTATTAAGGGCTATAAACGTTAATTTTCTTATTTAAACCCTAATCCACGTGAAAAGGTCCTCCTTTTATTTACAGAACTATGATAAAATCATTACTTACATGCCCACAAGCTGTTAACTATTGCCCACAGGAGAGAAAACTAGTGTGTTCGCGCGAACTGTACATTTTTACTTAATAACTCTTGTGTATGTCTACAGGAAAGACATAACACAGTGATCTTTTTGACCCTTTTACTACCTAAGGATAAGTTCTATAACCATACTAAAATTACAGTTCTATTGGCCCAAATTATCCAACTGTTCTGTCATTTTAGGGACAAAACTGCTACAACATCAATCATTGGGTAAACCTTAGGGTAAACCTAATTTGCGTTATCGAACTAAATATAATTTATGTTAATGGGACTTCTGTGAGTTCAGTTCACATTCTGCCTTTATTTTGATTAATTCATTCTTCATAAAGACCCTTTTATCCCGAGGGCGTTTCTCAAACTGAGAACATCATTGTCCCTTTTATTACGTGAAATTAAACAGATAAGCGCCGAACACAACTTAGCCAAATTACTGTCAATACGACGCCATTATGGAAGTATTATTTATATTTGAGGATAAGCGGAAAGTTAGGGCCGTCAACACAGACGTATATAAGGGTCATAGACATCGCTTGTGAGTTATGTGCGAATCTAGTCCGTCTAAACTTTACACCGATTTGAATAGCACAGATAAAGTAAGCGTTATATTTTCATATAAATTTGACATTGCCAAACTTTATTATTGCAAATGCCATGCAAAATTTTTTGGTCCCACTCTAGCGTGATAAGTAGGTACCTATGTAGATTGTAGGGTCGCAAGGGTGGGGATGTCATTTTATAAACCAAACTTAAAATTGTTAAATAATATGACTGTTATAATAATTACATATAATATATGGTAATTTGCCAGTAACTGGCCACCTGTTAGTAACTGGCCACCCTAAACTAAAAATGAAGTCTATTCACCTATAAACAGAATTCATTTTAGTATAAGTTGGATAGTTATTAAAGTCCGACTCACGCTTGACTGCACATTTCTAATAAGATTTCTATTGTGTTGGTATTTTTTTCAAAATTTTAGACCCAGTAGTTTCGGAGATAAAGGGGGAATGGTCGAAAGATAGACGCACGAGTAATCCTATAAGGGCTCTGTTTTTTCCTTTTAAGGTACGGAACCCTAAAAAGGGAAATGAATAAAATTTCTGCCTAATTTCGTACGTATGTATGTAGATTACAGCCCTAGGTCGAAATATCGGACCGCATCGCCTACGTGTATTATTAACCTTTTGCGAGCACGTGTGATAAAAAATAAATTGCATGCAAGGCAGACACAAATTGGGTGCGGTTGTCTATTTAGAAATATGTCTGTGCTCGTAAAGTATACAGTGGGGGTGTAAGCCCGTAATGCACTCAGTATGGCTACTTAAGCGATACTTAGTCAAATTGAATTTCCGAAAAAATAAGTGGCGAGGGAGACTGAAAATTCTATATTTCTTCCTTTCGACTGTGTTTTGCTTATTAAGTAGCTACTATAAGACGTTCAATTGTCCTTTCAATTTGTTCTTTCGTTATTTTACATTTTATTCAGAAAATGGAAACGTTACTTTACATTTTAATGAATTTCGCTCGAAGCAACTCTGTGTTTGTTTTCTTTAAGTCGTTGTAGCGGACTCTTTGCTGGACCTTTCCTGCTCGTTTGTGAC
This sequence comes from Cydia splendana, assembly GCF_910591565.1. Classification (NCBI taxonomy): domain Eukaryota; kingdom Metazoa; phylum Arthropoda; class Insecta; order Lepidoptera; family Tortricidae; genus Cydia; species Cydia splendana. The sequence goes on along the minus strand of NC_085965.1, from coordinate 422,777 downwards.
CGTGTGACACATGAGAATTATTTGTCAATTTTACTTTCGTGCAATCACTTTACTCTCAGATAAATATACTATTAGTCTATTATATTAGTTATATTACTATTATTCAGAATGAAGTTGAACAAACTAAAATCATTAGTAACTGAGATATGTTGTACAAATAAAATAAGCACACGTATCATCGAAGTTTCACTAATTATTTTCATTTGCTACGCATATTTTTCTTTAAGAACGGAGCAGGAGGATACGGACGCGCGTTACATTGTTTTTGATGAAGGTTACAAGGTACGGAACCCGAAGATAGGGCAAGAGGAGTTGTTGTGGCGAGTGGAGCAGACCTTAGCACAGGCGGGGCAGCAACTGCTAAATGAGGCAGAGTTTCCTATCATTGATGATAAGATGCCTGTGATAGTAGTTCTGGCAGGGAGGCGAGCAGCGCGCCTACAGTGGTTACTAGCGTCTCTAGCGACTGTGACGAACATTGGTGACGCCCTTCTAGTAATTTCTCATAGCTTCTACGACGAGGCAGTGAACGAGCTCGTCCAACGCGTCGACTACTGCCGTGTGCTGCAGCTTTACTACCCGTATTCCGTTCAATTATTTTCAAAACGCTTTCCGGGATCGGATGTCAACCGCTCGCGTGCTGTCGCTATCGCCGCCGAAGAAAAACAACACTGGTGGTGGACTGCAAGCTTTCTCTTTAATCATTACACTTTTATTGATCCTAAGTTGGGTCTAGCTGTTTTTCTTCAAGAAGACGATTACGTCGCACCAGATTTGCTACATATGTTAAGATACGCGCAACGAGCGTTCATGTATCATCCTGAAGCAGAAGTTATTTCACTCGGGAGACCAGTTACAGAAGCTGATTACAGTCTGTTAACTATCGCGCCATGGCAGCCGCCTTTTGAATCAGGACTGGCGTTCAACCTAACCTTCTTTAAGAAGCTACATGCATCAGCGTCATACTTCTGTCAATATAACGATGCTAGTTGGAGCTATTCGCTGCTAGCTGCCTTCGCGTCCCGGCCGCGTGGTTACGTTGATATGATAGCGAGTATGTTGCCTAGAGTTGTGTCGACGCGGCAGTACGCTAGTGGGCGTGAAGGGGCAGAGAAAGCGCAGCGGGTTTTCACCAAAATATTTCCCACGCGCGTGCGCGTAGCGTACATAGCGACAGGGGAAGGTCGAGTCTCTCACCCTGAGACAGTGCCGCGCGGGGCGGGGGGATGGGAGGACGCGCGCGATCGCCTGCTGTGTCTGGACCCATTCCTGATGACCACGGAACAGCCTATTTGCAATGGGACTTCGCAGCCGCAGGGTCAGATGCTTAAGCTGCCTGGCATTTAATAAATTGTGGAAAGTTTAACATTTTGTTTTAATGGATTTTATAAGGCAGAATCATTTATTTTATTCCTATTTTCATGTAAACTATTTTGATTATACCCGTAAAGGTATTTTCCAATTATAGTCTCTAGCTCTAGCCCACCCCCAAAGCAAAACTTGCCGAGACTAATGCAGTGTTGTATTTGTCAAAAAAAAAAAGATTCAAACTATGTACAATGAAATATGAATAAGAATAATATTTATTTGAAAGAAAAACCTTATTAACATGGAATGCCTTTATATAGTCGTAGGTCTCTTGTGGCTAGTGGCTAACAGAGGATAGGGGTACAGTCAGCATCATTAATACACACAATAGAATGTAGTAGCGGGTGGTAAAACGCACCAATAATATCTGCCATCCTAGAGTACCTAAATTTTAAAAGCAAAAGCTTGAAGCTATTGCGTTCAAAAGTATCTAACGCTACATATAAATGTAGAGTCAGCCCGAGATAAGTTTGCAACCGCAGTAATATTTTAAACCTCGAACTTCTGTGACAATGAAACAACTTGCACTGCGTGTGCTATCAAAATCTGTCTGTCTGTCTGTCTGTCTGTCTGTCTATCTTTAGGTTGTAACGGCAACAGAAATACATCATAAATATGTGAAAATTTCAACTGTATAGCTATCACGGTTCATGAGATACAGCCTAGTGACAGACAGACGCACGGGGTCCCTTTGTTTCCCATAAAGTTTTAAGTCATAATGTATTGTTTGTCATATTATCGTTAGTCATAAAACTGAAATAGTTAACTTTTCAGGATTTTCGTAAGGTTATTCTACAGGGTGAATCATAAGTCGTGAATAGAAATATGTGTTTCTTACTGTTTAACTTTAGCTTAATTAAACATGTGGACGTGACAACAGGCAGAAATATGTAAACGTTGTTTGTTAATTCGTTAATAAAAAAAAATCTTTTAAATTTTCTGAGTCTCATGGTCACCCTAATTGCTACGTTAAGCTGACATAGACCCACAACATGATAGTATGGTGCAAAATCTCCGCGACAGTTTACTTACTGTTCCAGCTCATGCACAGGCGAGCCAGGCGAGGGGAAGGCCGATTATTGGTCCGAAATACCTATTTAATTAAAATAAGTACCTACTTTAAGCTACAGACCAAGTCTCGTCGAATAAGATTGGTGTTTTTGCTATTTAAAATTATTCTCAATAAAGTTTAATTGTTTGCTTCTAGAGTTAATGCAATGAATTTGCCTTACAATACTGCGATAGAAACAAAAAGTTCGCCGTTTTATAACGTCTAGTTTTAAACGTACCGAAAACAATGATAACACATCGAGCGCCCGAGCGGCGGTGAGTGCTACGGTGGATGCTACGAGTGCTACGTGCGCTACGACGAGTTCTAACAATAAAACAGACAATGGGAATAAGTAAAATAAATGAAGTTACCTTTTGTTCTTTTAACTGTCGAAGTGTTAAGCGGTCAACGGATGATATTAGACGACTGTGTACCATGGTCTAATAAAACATGGTCTTCTATTCCCAGAGTGACACGGGCCTACGTCACAATAACATTGCCACTTTATTTCAACATAACATGTTACATGGGTACATTATACCTATGGTTAATAAGTTAAAATATTTCTTTATAATATTATAATTTTCATTTATATGTATTTTATCTTAAATTTTACAATAACACGTCATTTTTAATTATTCATTAGCAATATCTTCCGATTCACGAAAGAAATTTCAGAAGTTCGGGTAATTCTGTTTACATTACTGGCAACACAGGATAGCGCTGTTACATTTGACAATTCGGATCTAGATAACTTCATGCCCTGACCGTCATCCTTGTCGAACGCGTGTTAATTGTTATTTCCTTCTCGCTCAGTGTCAGCAGTCGCAGTGTTTTCCAAACTTTTCACGTCGTAAGCTTGGTAATTAATGTGTAACTGTGAATTAGTTTTTCAAACGTTTGTCTTGTATAGATAAATAAAGTTTAATTTAATACATTAGATTTGTTTTATTTTACTATGTTTCTACATGAATAACTTAAAATTAATGCCGTTACAATAATTTTCACCGTTGGTTAAAATTCTCCCACATTTTAAAGTTTGAGAACCTGTAAACAGCATGATGACGTAGGCCCGTGTCAGTTAGGTCATACGCGAATCTCGGAATAGAGTACCAGGCGGAGTATATTATTATACCATGCTGTGTACCACAGCTGATATTATAGCTTTACAAGAAACTTGGATTCTACCTCATGACCTCGGATATTTAAGCAGCATCAGTGACGAGTTTGCCTGTACTGGAACATCAGCAGTTGACACGTCGACGGGTATTCTGCGGGGCAGGCCGTACGGCGGGACTGCCATTTTATGAAGTAAGAAGTTGTTTCCATCGACCTCGGTTATCCAGTGCGACAATGTTAGAATCAGTGCGGTTAAGATGTCATCGGGCGATAAGCATATTAGTGTTCTGCGTATACATGCCAATCAACGGTGTGGATAACTTACCTGATTTCGTGCAGTGTATGAGTGTCATAGACGCTATTGTAAAAGAAAACTGCGTTGAGAATGTTTATATATTAGGTGACTTCAACGCGCACCCGGGTGAGTTATTTTGGGACGAGATGTTTAGTTTTTGTACGGAACAGGGGTGGATTTGTGCCGATACCGTAAAACTAGGCATAGACTCGGGCGCGCATACGTACTTAAGTAAAACACACGGCTCACAACGATGGTTACATCATTGCGTAACCACAACAGCTGCGTGGGACACTATTATAGATGTTTACATCGACTATGATGTGTACTGTTCTGATCACTATCCCATTGTAATAAAATGTAATCTTGACTTGGTTAAATCTAAGCACATATGTAATAATAATAAGGATAATAATAGGATTCTCTGCCTCTGGCTTGCCTTAGCCGGCCGGCCAGAGTGGAGTCGTTAGAGCTATAAGCTCCAGGGGTGGAAGTGAAATATGCATAAGACGCGAGTTGGCACAGTGGCTGTTAACAGCCACTGGGTAGAAAGCGGCGCACACCTCTCGACACCCCTGAGCCGCTCACACCGGTGTTGCCCTTGAGCCATCCTAGATGTCGCTTTTTGTGGGGGCCCATCTTGTGAGGGCGAGTCACCGTCTGCCGGAAATAAAATTGCATACCGTTTTATTAGGCAGGCGTCCGGTTTTTTAACCCATAGCTCAGTACTTAGTCCATCGCTTTCACCCAATAACCTAGTTCATTTTAGATACCATCAACTCTCAATAGCCCTTGCACCCTGGCGGGTGCTGCCTCTGCGTGCGTCCCATGACACTGGTAAGGGCAGCATCCGCTCGGTGTGTACCCCTTACATTTCATTAAAGTGTCAAAAGGGCCTCTACGTGTTGGCTTCGGCTCCGCGCACGCCTCCCAAAGGTCCGGAACACCATTGTTCCGTGATGGGAAAGACATACAATAAGGATAACAGTGTCATCTCGAATAAAAAGAATATTGTTTGGGGGGAGAGAACTTCCCATGAAATCGATAATTATATGAATAAATGTAATGAACTATTAAAGGCTATTGATTTTCCTTCTGAGCTTTCGGACTGCTGTGACGGATACTGTATGGACAACCATGAGCATTGCAAGATACTTGACAATATGTACCTCAAAATAATATCCTCGCTATGCGAAGCTTCTTCATACAGTAAGGCCATCACGAGCGGACTAGGCAATGGTAAAAAGAAGGTAAGGTAAGTACCCCTATTAACGACCCCATTAAAATTGGCATTCATTACCGCGGTATGTATAAAATAGCGTTTAATAAGAAAGCTTATTAACTTTCTTTGAATCTAAGAACACAGAAATAAAGCCTTATCTTTTGACTGTCGAATAAGTATAACACTACTAAGAAAACATCACGCAAAAAAGTCGAAAATCGTAAACTAGCGCATAAGGAGCGCAAGATTTGGTTGCTCCATACTAACACGCAACACCTCAAGTAAGTAAACGAGTATTCTATTTAGTGATTAGCGTAATAATGGTAAATATTATGAAAAGACTAAGACTTGAGATTGATTCTTAGTTATTATCTTTATGATTCCCAAATACTTTATTTGCGATATTTGCTCGCCAATAGGAAAAAAATAGGAAATTAAAAACATCGGTGTTAGGTTCCATTTTCTTTGAGTGACACCTAATTTCGAGGTATACCTCGGTAATAACGGAAACGGTATTTTAGATTCGAGCGATCTTATATTCATATATAAATGCACATTTCCTTGACTTTTGATGTTATTGAAATATTTAACCACCTATAAAGCTAAAGAGCTATTAACGTGGTATGAAATCTATGCAAGAACTCTTAATTTCGGTTACAATTTTAGACACCTTCTCAGACGTTTTCTTAGAAACCCTTATATGAGAAACTCGTTCAAGTATTCATATAAAAACAGAAGTATGGATATAAAGTTAATTTTAACCATTGTTTTGTAATATTTGGAATCATCTATATTGATTGTATTAAAAAAATACGAGATAACTATTTATTTTTATTAGTCGTAAATGCGTTTTTAAATTATTTGAATTGAACCGTTTAACGATGGTTAGAAAAGACATCACTCGGTAATAAGCTGTATGAGAACCTAATACAGACCCAAAACTTTAATGTAGGTACCGTTGCACACAATATTGTTTCAAAGGCAGCAAACATAAAAGGATATATGTAATTATAAATAAAGTCAAAGTAAATATTGGTTTTTAGATCTTTGCCTAGAAGTTAGCATTTTTTTTATACAACACTTGGCTATTGTGATCATATTATAGACAAAGGAATCATATAGGATTATATAGACGTGCTGGAGTAGAAAAATAAATTTTATGTTATTTTAATAACAAAATAGACACACAAACATACAACATTAACTTACACAGATCTTGTATATTTATATTGTGTAGAATAGAATTGTGATAGCTTAAACTTTTTGGCGCAACTTGCCCTCAATGTCCGGTTGAAATAATTAAGTACCTATTTATTTAACGTAGAGAGGTAATAAATTAAACAAGAATTTCGACAGCATCACACTTGCTCGTAAAGGGTAACCCACGATGTTATTAGCGTTAAAGGAACCAACTATTTTTAATTTAAATTCATTTTAAGTCTTATAATATGAAAAGCGTACTGTACTGAATACCTATACCATTTTTTATTCATTATTGTCAAATAAATATTATTTATCATAATTATGGAACTAAAAATGTGACGGGTTATCCACCCTCGTAAAAAGGAACCCACATCCGCGGTATTTGGGTAACAGTGGTCCATTACCACGGTAATAGGCGATTTCGACATGTTAGTTTTGATAATTATTTTTTCCTTTATAAGTTTCTAAGACAAGGCTAGAAACTAAAATAATATAAACTGTAATTAACAAACTAACATTAAAAAATATGTCTTGGTTCATACACCGCCGGTTTATGCTTAATTTTTGGCTCTTTTTGGAAAACTTGCTTAACCCCCTCGTTAATAGGGGTACTTACCTTAATAGGATGGAATAAGCATGTTAGCGATGCGCACAGGGAGGCGAGGGCTAGATTCCAGGAGTGGGTCTGGTATGGTAAGCCCAGGGGGGGACCTGTTTTTGATGTTATGTGTCACAGTCGAAAAGTATTTAAATCGAGATTAAGGTGGGTCCAAAAACATCAAGAACAGATTTAAAATGGATTTGCTTGCCACTCACCATAGAAACAACGATTTTAGAAACTTTTGGAAGTGCACAAAAAAGTTGGAATCTAGGCCTGGTCTGTCTGTTAGTGTGAACGGTATCTCGGATCCTAAGTGTGTTGCTAATGTGTTTATGGATCAGTTTAATGTGAGTTGCTCTTCCACCGACGTCGGCGAGGCCGAGCCGCTGCAGGTGCCCGATGCTGGCAGACTGGACGGGGACTCACAGACCCGATTTAGCGTTAGTGACGTAAGTAAAATAATAAAATCTATGAAAAGGGGTAAATCACCTGGTCACGACCACTTGAGCATCGAGCACCTGCAGTTTGCCGGGCCCCACCTGCCTCGAGTACTAGCAATGTTGTATAACTTTTGCATATGTCACTCTTACCTACCGCCGCTTATGACAAAAACTATTGTAATACCTATTGTCAAAAATAAGACGGGTGACATTTCGGATAGTGCTAACTATAGGCCTATTTCTCTGGCAACTATTGTAGCGAGGGTGCTCGACGGCTTGCTCAACGTACAATTAGATAAGTACTTGAAATTGCATGACGCGCAGTTCGGCTTCCGTGCAGGCTTATCTACCGAAAGTGCTATTATTTGTTTGAAGCAGGCTGTTGAGTACTATACGCGTAGAAAGACACCTATTTATGCGTGTTTTTTAGACCTTAGTAAAGCCTTCGATCTCGTTAATTACAATTTACTTTGGAAAAAACTTGACGAAGTGCAATTTTCTCCAGAACTTACACGCATATTTAGGTGTTGGTACTCTGGCCAGAGAAATAGCGTACGCTGGGGAGACGTGATGTCCGACGAGTATGGACTCGAGTGCGGGGTGAGGCAGGGGGGTTGACCTCCCCAAAGCTTTTCAATCTGTACATGGACGCCCTGATCGGTGGGCTTAGCAGTATGCATGTTGGTTGTCACATAGATAGGGTTTGTTTTAATAACATTAGCTATGCTGACGACATGGTACTGCTGAGCCCCTCGGTTGGTGGTTTGCATGTACTGATTGAGAAGTGCGAATCCTATGCCCGAAGTCATTGCCTGAAGTACAATGTGCTCAAAAGTGAGTACATGGTATTTAAGGCGGGGAACAAGTGCCCATCTCATGTTCCACCCATTCTTTTGAATGGCGAGCAATTAAAAAGGGTTTTTTCATTTAAATATCTCGGGCACCTGGTTACCGATGACTTGCGCGACGACGCGGACATGGAACGCGAGCGTAGGGCACTGGCCGTCAGGGCCAACATGATAGCCCGGAGGTTCAGCAGGTGTACAGCGCAAGTTAAAATTACACTCTTTCGAGCATACCTACTGTACTTCGCTGTATGCCTGCAGCTTATGGACTAGGTACACGCAAAAGGCTTTTAACGCCATGCGTGTACAATACAATGACGCGTTCAGGGTACTGTTGCGGCTGCCGCGGTACTGTAGCGCTTCGGGTATGTTTGCCGACGCGCATGTGGACGGATTTCACGCGACGCTGCGCAAGCGCTGCGCCGCGATGCTCCGCAGGGTGCGTGACAGCCGCCACAGTCTCCTGGCCGTCGTGGCTGACAGATGGGACAGTGGCCTGATAAGGCACTGGTCCTCTCTGCACTTATCTTTAGTACCTAAGATAGTTATTTAAGTTTATTTTAAGTTAACCTTAGCTATAAGTTTTAAAGTGTAAAATGTACTTACTAACAAAATATGGACTGTTTGTCTGAAATAAATGCATTTTTTTTTATTTATAAAAAATTCTGTTTACGACTTATGTTTTACCCTGTATAGATAGGTTAGGTTAGGTTTATTTTATGGCAGGGGTCTCCCCGGCCCACGGGCCAAATCCGGCCCGCGACGCGTTCCAATCCGGCCCGCCGACACCCAAAGCGAGTGCCTACTGTCCGGCCCGCGGGAGCCAGGCTCCAGGGGTTCAGCATTCATTGAGAGTGGAACTCACAGCAACCAGACACCGTCTCCCGGCGCAAAAACCGACGGTGGCCCGCGTGAAAGTTTCTGAGGCACAATATGGCCCTCAGGTAAAAAAGTTTGGAGAGCCCTGTTTTATGGTAATCCTGAAAAGTTACGCGTTTCTGAGAAAAACCAATTATGACTAACGAAAATTCGGACAAACAATACATTATGACTTCAAACTATTTGGGAAACAATAGAGACCCCAGACGGACGGGTAGACAGACAGACAGACAGACGTCACAGACGGACAGTGAAGTGTTAGTAATAGATAGGGTCCCATTTTTACCCTTTGGGTTCGGAACCCTAAAAACGTGATACGATTTTTCAAAATCTCTGATGGCTGAACCCACGGCACCTTGAGCTATTAGAGAATGGTAGATATTTTTGACGCATAGTCTTATCCGCTATATAGATGCTGACAGTACTTAGTGATGCCTATGCAAATCTGCGTAACGTTAGGTACGTTGGTTAAAGTGATAGAATGTGAAATAAACAAAGCGTTTCATCCGCAGGTGAGCATCGTAACGTAACGAAGGCAAAGTGCCCTCGTTGCGCCGCCAGTTCTTGTAAACGTGCTGATAGGGCGGTATTACATAGCACGCTATGCCAAACGACGCGTTGTAGGCAACGAAGCCAAGTGCCGTGAGGCGCTTACTCGTTACTCGGTGTAGTGTAGGTGAGGTAACGAAGGCAAAGTGCCCTCGTTGCGCCGCCAGTTCTTGTAAACGTGCTGATAGGGCGGTATTACATAGCACGCTATGCCAAACGACGCGTTGTAGGCAACGAAGCCAAGTGCCGCGAGGCGCTTACTCGTTACTCGGTGTAGTGTAGGTGAGGTAACGAAGGCAAAGTGCCCTCGTTGCGCCGCCAGTTCTTGTAAACGTGCTGATAGGGCGGTATTACATAGCACGCTATGCCAAACGACGTGTTGTAGGCAACGAAGCAAAGTGCCGCGAGGCGCTTACTCGGTGTAGGTGAGGTAACGAAGGCAAATTGCCCTCGTTGCGCCGCCTGTTTATGTACCTAAACGTGTTGATAGTAGCAGTAGCGGTACGCTATGCCAAACTACGCGTTGTAGGCAACGAAGCAAAGTGCCGCGGAGCGGTTACTCGGTGTAGGTGACGAACGAAGGTAAGTGGCGGCGCTAGTTCTAGCAGCCTGCCGAAGGCAACTGAAACATTTTTCCTTTTCGTCTGTATTTCGCTTATCAAGCAGGCTTATCAAGTATAAGTCATTCAATTTGTTTTTTCGTAAATTTACAGTTTATTGAGTTGGTTATATTCTCTAAGTTGGAGCCCGAGCTCGGAGCTGTAATTTGTCTTCTTTCTATCATTTTAGCGGACTCTTTGCGGGCAATGGACAATTTGGCTCTTTTGTGGCCGCGTCACATTTGACAAAATTTATTTGACATTTTTATTTTCGTACGATCATTTTATTCTCAAAGAAATATATTATTATTCTGAATAATGTTATACAAATTAAAATCATTAGTAACTGAGCTATGTACACATACCATAATAGTATGCATCATCAATGTCTCACTACTCTCACTAGTCGTATTCATTTGCTACGCATATTTTTCGTTGAACACTAAGCAAGAGGATAATCGCTGGAAGGATATAACTGATGCAAGTTCGCTTTACATTGTTTTTGATGAAGATTATAAAGTACAGAATCCAAAGATGGGGCTTCAGGAGTTGATGAAATTCGAGCAGCCTTTAGCACAGGCAGGGTACAAACTGCTAAATGGGGCAGATTCTCCTGTCGTTGATGATAACATGCCTGTGCTGGTAGTTCTGGCAGGAAGGCGAGCAGCGCGCCTGCAGTGGTTACTAGCCTCTTTAGCGGCTGTGGCGGACATTGGTGACGCTCTTCTAGTCATTTCTCATAGCTTCTACGACGAGGCAGTGAACGAGGTCGTCAAACGCGTCAAATACTGCCGAGTCCTGCAGCTTTACTACCCATATTCCGTCCAATTATTCCCAAATCGTTTCCCTGGACCAGACTTAAACCGCTCGCATGCTGTTGCTATCGCTGCAGAAGAAAAACATCACTGGTGGTGGACTATAAGTTTTCTCTTTAACCGCTATACTTCGATTGATCATAAGATGGGTCTAGTGCTCTTTCTTCAAGAAGATGATTACGTCGCACCAGATTTGCTGCATATGTTAAGATACGCGAAACGAGCATTCACGTATCATCCTGAAGCAGAAGTTATTTCACTTGGAAGACCAGTTACAGAAGCTGATTACAGTTTGTTAACTGTCGCGCCATGGCAGCCGCCTTTTGAATCAGGACTGGCGTTCAACCTAACCTTCTTTAAGAAGCTTCAAGCATCAGCGTCATACTTCTGTCAATATAACGATGCTAGTTGGAGCTATTCGCTGCTAGCTGCCTTCGCGTCCCAGCCGCGTGGTTACGTTGATATGATAACGAGTATGTCGCCTAGAGTTGTGTCGACGCGGGAGTACGCTAGTGGGCGTGAAGGGGTAGAGAAAGCGCAGGGGGTTTTCAACAAACTCATTCCCATGCGCGTGCGCGTAGCGTACATAGCAACAGGCGAAGGCAGAGTCTCTCACCCTGAGCCAGTGCCGCACGGGGCGGGGGGATGGGAGGACGCGCGCGACCGCCTGCTGTGTCTGGACCCGTTCCTGATAACCACGGAACGGCGGCAGCAGGGATGGAATTTGACCTTCGCAGGATCGGCTGCTTAAGCTGCCGGGCATGTAACTTGATAATAAAGCTGAAGAATTTAACATTTTGTTTTATTAGAAAAAATAAGGAAACGTTTATAAGCCCGATACTTGCATTTATTCTTCGTTTCATGTACTACTTTGACTAATTTGAAAGATTTGTACGGAGATTAAGTAGCGTCTACGATACGAGCTTAGGTATTTGTAGTGTAGGTACATCTATATTTAAGATATCTAGATAAGCGGGTAGATATAATCTTATGTCATGGAATGTGGCATTCCGAATATACCGTTACTCCGTGACTACGTGTTTTCTTTCCATACTCCTATATTACATTGGCGACGAGGATAAACGTGACTTTGTAATTCGGAGATTGTTTTTAACTCTTATAATGGCACCAAGATAAGGCCGTTAGGTATTATTAAGCCACTTGTAAAGTACGAAGGTCAAGAAAAAACCTTAGAGTTGTTCGTGGTGGAAGGTAGATCGATTCCATTATTAGGTCGCCATTGGCTTGTAGAATTAAATATCAATATCCCCACTTTAAGTAAAAACAACGAGTTAAGTAATTTTAAGGCAGAGTGTACTGATATATCGCTTTTAATTGACAGGTATAAACAGCTATTCAGTGACGGACTCGGGCGGTTCACGGGCGGTAAGGCGACATTACGAGTGCGCGAGGGAGCCGAGCCGGTGTACTGTCGAGCGCGCCCTCTGCCGTACGCCATCAAAGACCAGGTGGACGCGCAGCGGGACGAAATGCTGCGGGAAGGTATTATTGAACCTGTAGATACGTCAGAGTGGGCCACTCCCCTGGTACCCGTTAGGAAACCCGACGGTAGTTTACGTCTGTGTGCTGACTTTAAAATCACGGTTAATCCCGTCTTATTAGTAGATAGATTTCCGTTGCCTAGGGTGGACGATTTGCTTGTGGGCCTTAACGGGGCGCAAGTTTTTTCTAAGATAGATCTCTCGCAGGCCTACAATCAAATAGAATTAGACGATTCTAAAGAATATACAGTTATAAATACTCACAGGGGTCTATTTTTATATAATAGGCTAGTGTTCGGGCTGGCATCGAGCCCTGGTATTTTTCAACGTATTATGTCTAACCTATTACAAGGGCCTATTTTAGATTTAAGCTAGTTATTAATTTCGTTTAGTAGTACCACTGTATATATATTGACTGTAAATAAATTATTTCACCATCCCATATTTTACTACACCTATTACATGATATTCCAAACGTGGAGTTCTTTCTTGATGATATTATAATAGCCACTAAGACAGAGAAGGAACACCTCGAAACGCTAGAACAGGTATTTAGTAGATTGAATAGGCACGGCTTGAAGTTAAAAAAAGGGAAATGTATTTTTATGGCTGAGGAAGTCAGATACCTGGGATATATTATTTCCAAGGAGGGGTTAAAGGTCGATCCAAGTAAGGTGGAGGCGATAACAAATATTCCTAGGCCAAGCGATGTTAACGAGTTGCGTTCATTTTTAGGTTTAGTGAATTTTTATGCCAAATTCGTTAAAAACAATAGTATGATATTATCTCCTCTATATAATTTGCTGAAGAAAAATGTGGCGTGGAAGTGGGATAAGGACTGCGAGAACTCCTTTCACGCGATAAAAAAAAATCTTACTAGCGCCGATGTACTAGTACATTATGACCCGAGTAAACAGCTGATTTGTACCTGTGACGCGTCAAGCCGGGGCGTCGCAGGGGTGTTGACCCAACCGGGCGCGGGGGGGATCGAAAGACCGGTTGCGTATGTATCTAGGTCATTAACGGATGCGGAAAAAAACTATTCGCAGATTGATAAGGAAGCGCTTGCTATTGTGTTTTGTTTACAAAGACTGCATCAATACTTGTACGGGCGACGTTTCATTTTACGTACAGATCACAAACCGTTAGTTAGCATATTTGGACCTAAACACGGTGTACCTACTATGGCGGCCAGTCGGTTACAGCGTTGGGCAGTCAAGTTATCAGCGTATACTTACGACATTGAGTACGTTAATACTAAGTCGAACGGCGCGGACGGGTTGTCACGGTTACCGGTAAAGAGTAGCAGTAGTGGGAACGCGCGGGAGATTCCGGAACAAACCTATTTACATTTTACGCAAGACGCTTTATCTCTAGACTGCAATACTGTTAAAAAGTATACACAACGTGATCCAGCTTTGAGTCGTATATTAGGGTATTTAAGAGATCAGTGGCCGGCAACCAATGAATTCAAAACATTGCAACCGTACTTTAATCGGAAGGCGGAGTTATATGAGGAGTTAGGCTGTATTATGTGGGGCCATAGGGTCATTATTCCTGAGTCGTGTCGCAGTAGGGTCTTACAAGCGTTGCATGAGTGCCATATGGGCATAGTTAAAACTAAGGCGTTGGCGAGAAGTTATGTTTGGTGGCCGGGGCTTGACGAGGCCATCGAAGGTCTGTGCCGTGCGTGCCCCGTGTGTGCGGCGGAGGCCGACGCGCCACCCAGGCAAGCGCCGAGCCTTTGGTCGTGGCCAGGAAAAGCTTGGTCACGTGTACATTTGGATTATTTAGGGCCGCTATTTGGGAAGTTATATTTGGTAATTGTAGACGCGGGGTCAAAATGGTTAGAGGTCTTTGAAGTACCAAGTACGGCAGCGCAACATGCGATCGCGAAGTTGAGTGAAACTTTTGCTCGGTGGGGTATACCAAAGCAGATAGTTTCTGATAACGGGCCTCCGTACACTAGCATAGAACTGGCTACTTACTTAAGTAACGAGGGTGTAGAACATGTTTTTTCCGCTCCCTACCATCCCTCATCTAATGGTGCCGCGGAAAATGGTGTACGCACAATTAAGCGGGTTATTCGTAAAGCGGTACGTCAAAATATTAACATTAATTTAGCCTTAAATAAGTTTTTGCTATACTATCGGAATACCGAGCACTGCTCAACGGGAGTGAGTCCCGCAGCGCTCATGTTGGGTAAACAGGTGCGCACTAAGCTAGACGCGTTAAGGCCCGACTGTGAGTCCAAAGTCCGCGCAGCGCAAAAGCGACAAGAGCGGAACTGCGGCGGCACAGCAGAGCGAATGTATGAGCCCGGAGAACCTGTGTGGGTGCGTCAGTATCAAGGGGGGACGAAGTGGGTCCCAGGTGAGGTAACGCAAAAGCTAGGCTCTAGGGATTATCAGATTTTAGACGAGCAGGGTAGGTCAGCACATAGGCATAGTGATCAGCTTAAACGTAGAACTAGGAACTCTTTAGTTTGCCCGGACAGCCCACCGCGGCAGGGGAGTCGCCCATCTTTGGAAGGAATGGTTCAGCCTGTGAGGGACTCCAGTCCGGAGGTCGCTAGGTCTTTGATGGCTGACAGTACACCGGAGGCGGGCAGATTGAGCCCTAATGTAGAAAGTCCAAAGCCACTAGGGCTCAGAGATGAAGAATCCGACCTTATTGCGGGAAAAGACATACCTGAGTCGGACCCGCCAACCGCCTTACTGCTCCGACCCCGTCCGGTACGACAGTGTCGTAGGGATAATCCGCCGCATTATAAGGTGTAATACGTAATTGATATAAATGTATTAGTCTATAATAACATGTATTAGCCGTAAGTTTTATTAGTTGTTGCTTATATAATAAGTGTTATAGTTTGTATAATTGGCAGCTTTGTAACAGTTGTAACTTTACTCATTAGTCTTAAAATGTTAGTTCTAAGGTTCTCAATAAGGGTGGAGGTGTAGTGTAGGTACATCTATATTTAAGATATCTAGATAAGCGGGTAGATATAATCTTATGTCATGGAATGTGGCATTCCGAATATACCGTTACTCCGTGACTACGTGTTTTCTTTCCATACTCCTATATTACAGTATTTTATAACTAGATAGCTAAGTTACACAATCAATAGGCACGTGTCGGTATGTGATGATATATCGTGAATCTTTAAACAGGCTTCGGGAAAGTAGGTAAAAGGTTGGACCTTGCCTGAAAATAAAAATACTTAGTTCTGATACCACTATATGGAACGCTACTACTGATTCTAAAAATAAAAAAAGTGACCAAGGATTCGAGCCCAGAGTTAAAGTCCGGTGTGAATGTCCTTTAATACCTTACATTTTCAACGCAAAATTTGCATAAAATACTAGAATAAAGGCTACAAAACAAAAGTATATCGATATAGAGCATAGGAGAGCTAGAAAATAGCATGGATACCATGCAATTTTCTAGTTCTCCTATGCTCTACTATGAATAAAAATTATTCATAAAGTCACCATAATTATAATTTTCCAGCTGCTTTGCTGGCTGGGTGTACCTACGCCATCATTGCCATCTAATATCGCAACGCTTTCATTGTGCATGTTCTTTAATCCCACATGGGCTTAAGCCGTCACGAGTGCACACGGCGCTGCATGGCGCTCAGTGGCGCCAAATTTGCATGCACCTGGCGCGGCGCCAACGCCAGATAATTTTTATACAGGCGGGTAATCGGGTGCTTCCAGGAAATTACGCGACAATGGCAGACGGGTTAAGCCAGGATTCGGAAATTGTTTTAAAGTTTCAGAATGTCTGGGAAGTGCAGCTTGGTTTTCATAGGTTTTTGCAGTATTTATAGTGCTTAAGTTAATCTAGATTAAGAGGATAGTGGACGATCTCTTCTCCATAATCTCCTTATGAACGTAGTCTCCATTTTCCTCTCTGGATATTAACATTAACCACAGCTTCGTTAGATTTTTAGATTTTTTAAATCACATATAATATTTACCTATGTGGATTTTAACAATAATTTCCATATTTTCCATGCTGTCAGTATCTAGAGAGGAAAATGGCGGAGTACGTTTGCACGGAGAAGTATTTACTAACTTCTTCTTAAACCCGGATTCCGTTCTGAAATTGTTTTATTCAGATAGTTTTTGCAGTGTTTATATTTATCAATTTCAATTTCAATTTATTTATTTAAAGACAACAATGGCCCATAATGGTTAGTAACAATTAAGATTAAAAACTAAGTGTTAGTGGAACAAAATCATAAATCGACAAACACACACAGACAGCAATAACAATAATAATCACCTAGTAGCGGTTAAAACACGCTCAAAATGCCACATTATAGTATAGGTGAGTCGTATCGGCCCGCTACAGTAGCCAGGATGGGGTTGGAGCTGGCCCGCACTCTGCAGAGCAACGAGCCAGTTCTCTTGCGTATTATGGCATAGTAGTCATCCGTGCGAGCTTGTGCAAACATGCCCGATGCGCTGCAGAAACGGGACAGCCCCAACAACATCCTGAAACCATTATTATATTGGACGCGCAGGGAACTGATAGTCTTCTGCGTATAACTAGTCCAGAGGCTGCACGTGTAGAAAACCTGACAATAGGCTTTAAATAACGTTATTTTTACCTGTTGGCTACACCGTGCAAACCTCCTTATTAGCATGTTGCATCGGACTGCCAGTGCCCTGCGCTCCCTTTCTATATCTAATTGGTCTTTAAGGTCGTCGGTGACATAGTGTCCAAGCAGCGAAATGCTATACATGGAAGTATTCTGTCCGCTCAATTATGACCCAACGCAAACTACCCCGCGATAGGCGGTACTTACAAACTGCTCGATTGGCAATCTCAGTACCACCGAGATGACAGTCAGTGACAAATGGCTGAATTGATTTATAAAAACAACGTTTTTTTGTAATTAAAAATATATTCATGTGTCGTGAAGTGGTGCAGAAGTTATTTTAGTTCATACCAAGGACAGTGGAATCACTTTTCACTTGTAGTAAACAGATAACTTCAGTAGAATTTGCAAAAAACATGACGATTTGTTTTCAATACTACCGTGCTAAGCTAAAACGTAACAACTGCATACGACTTTCATAACAACATACGACTTTTTAAATTGCGAGGATAATAGGGATGGTGTTATGCTAAATGAAGTAGACTATTTTATTAACTTGTGTTTGGTTTAGGTATTTTCTATATTATAAATGTAGTAATAAATTCCTTCTTAGAGATTTGTATTTTCCTTTTTTATTTCATGAGATGGAACTATAAAAAAACTACCTAGTTATTTCAAATTAATAATCAAATTTGGTAATGTCATTTTACATTACTTTCCATTCAGATTCCCACAAGATGCTATTCGCAGAGAACTATGGAAAAAACCTGTCCAATTAGAGAGACATGAAATTGAGTGGATGCCTGGCAAGATATCTAGAATATGTTCTATTCACCCGTGAGATAATCATACCCGGTCTCCTATATGTAGATACATTTTTCCTATCATTCTTTCACTGAATTAATTTAACAAATACACACATTATCTGAAAATGTTGATCATTTGAATCCACCCTCTACTGTCACATATATGTAGGTTCTCTCTCAAGCCATTTCCGTCTGTAGAAAAGAGCGGCAAACATATTAACTCACATTATAGACGGGTCTAACGCGAATTATATTCAATTACCTTGATTTACCGACGTAAATCAGTTTCGTTTCGTATAATGTGAGTTAATATGTGTTCAAAACGCGAAAGTTTAAAATATTATAAGAGCGGCAAATTTAGAAAATTTAAGCGCGCGAACGGCTGTGGTCCTATACAAAATTTTAATTTTGCACCTTTTTCTACTGACAAACTTGCTTGACCGGCTATATACATATAAAATATTCTGAACTGAAAGTGGGGATTTATTATGACTCCGCCTGTTCAAATATTTTTGACCCGATTCGTGTACCCATGTAAATTTTGCAGACTGTATAGCCAGTCCGATTTCTAAGATCAAGTTCGCCATACATTTACTATGGCGTACTTGATCTTAGAAAAACGGACAGACTATACCTGAACGTGACTTCGCACTGCCATGCAGATTGATAATAAAATATACAAAATACTTATTATAGCGGAATACATTTATACAACAATGATATATTTACTTATGTTGAGTTAGTCTGTCATGTCATAACAACATTTTAACTAGTTATCTTTTAATCTGCATTAAATTATTATACGTGAATTATTTGACTGGTTCTTCACTGTATGGCATAAACCTATCCCTGTCCAAGTCATATTCTAATCAAATATGAACCGCGAACTCTCAGCGGCCAGTACGTACAGCAAGAAGGTTATTAGCGGATTAATGTCGCTGATTGGTAGTTATTGACATTATATGCATTTCATCTACACTTAGCTATGTACCATTAGTGTAATAAAGATGACTCTTATTTTGTTTACCAGCTTTGATAAACTCGTCGAACTCGGCTCTGTAAACGCGTCGTCTTATTTGAATGTAGGCGTAATTGTGTATGTGTGCTAATTTGGCCCGAGAATTTGAACGGTAATGTTCCTAAAGGCGGTATCCATGGTTATATATGATCGCAGGTGTCCAAGATACTTAAATGTATACACGCATATACATGTGTATGTGTTTATAAAGCCTATGTTAATCTAGTACTAGTGGCTCTGTGAGCTGTAGACCTCGCGAGCAGAGCTTTAAATAACATGGTGCTAAGAGCTTTAAATATAGTAAATTAAAAAAAATATATACGAAATTTATGTGTAAAAAAATACATAAAGTTATAATATGCATACAATAGGCCTGATGACAAATTTTGAAAACCCTTTTAATATCGTCGGTACACTTGTATTAGTTCCGAAAAACACTATATTTCAGTTATACTCATAAGATTTAACATAGATAATTGCATTTTATTATAGCTAGTTTAAACTTCGCGCGAAAACGCCTCGCATGCCATTTGTGACGTCATCATTTAGTTGGTGGTAGGGTGGTAGATATTGTTTACATACTTACAGTTACGAATTTCCCTTGAATCCGAATGATATTGTTAATTCAGCACCATATATAACGATTAGGGATGATAAATACATTACAAAAATTTATCACAATAACTCATTTTACACAAAAACTCTCACACGGTTGCAGTTTAAGATGAATTATTTAGATACATGTAAATTATGAGTGAAAATCACCGAACGCCGCTTTTACTTTTTAATTTTTCATTTTTTCTAGTTACGACAGCCAACATGGCAATGATAGTTCCATTCAGCCAAATAATTAAAAAAGTTTGTTGTTGAAATATCGTATTATTTAGCATTTTATTTAAATAATAACAAATAGATATCTACTTTATATCGTGTAATAATATTTTTTGGACGTAATAAATGTTTAGTGGCGAAATAACATTTTTTTTGCACCTTTCGAACTCTTTGGTGCCCACGTATAGATTTCGGTCAATGAGGTTGTCTATGTTGCTCTAAGAAATATGTTATGGATTGATGACGTCACTGTTTGGAACGTTTCTGATTGGCGTTTCAGTAAAAATGGCCGATTGGATAATTTTGCACTTTTATTTTATTGAATATATTAATAATCCTTCAGTTCATACTGAGATTGGGCCATTTTTTAGAATCATATTAACATATCGTCGTTGCGCTTACCAAATCTGATATGTGCGAGATTTTAATCAAATGAATTAATACCTTATACGTTTAGTTACTAGGTAACTATTTGTCAATCACTCGAACCCAGACCCTCTGTGCAAACAGAAAAAGCGAACGTTTACAAACTGAGCCACATAGTTCTTAGATGGGTTGACGAAATTTAGCTACTCCTTCTCAAATTAAAATTAGTTAAAATTAAATATCTCAATACCTCCGAAACCAGCGAAATAAATTTTCTGAATTTTTGGCCATTTAATCTATAAACATATCTCAAAAAGAAAACACTCGAAAACAGAACTCAGAAAACATCCGGACATACAAAAGCAAAATGCTCCAGTCGAAACGTAGGCCTTCGCTACGCTCCGGTCAATTAAGTGTGTTGTTCCTATTTTACTGTCCCCTAAACACTTCGTTTCAAAGTTACTGCAACGGGTTTATTTCTCAGAGTAAAAAATTACAAAGAATCGAGGACATTACGCAACCATAGCAGCACTGCGGGGTAAGCCAGGATTTTATTTTGAAATTGTTTTGCAAACCCCGTCTCGCGTCTGAGGGCAACTTATAATGGGTTTATAGAAGTTTTTGCAATATTGTTAGTGCCTACGTTAGAATTCGTAGTGCTAACGTCAATATGAGATTAATGTTGGCTGTACATGTAATGTTAGCCTCTCGCCGTGAGACTCGGGTCTCGGCACCGCTCCGATCCAATCAAAGAAGTGTGAGACGAGACGAGGAAGAGTGAGACGAGAAGGGAGCAGCATGTACACACTCATTCTCGGCCTGTCTCGGGGTCCCTCGCACGATATGTTGCGTCGTTTGTTCTTTTAAATTCAGTGTCCTAAATATTTTGTATCAAACTACTGGACTAGAGCAGGGATTAAGCTAGGGCCACCTGTCAAACAGTGTAGACTCTAGGTGAGTTAAACCAAGCTAACTCTACACATAATTTGCAGTAATAATGTTTGGAAGTGCCATAACGAACACCAAATTATATAGGTACCCACTATGAATATATTTCGTTATAATGTAGGGACATATATAATGTATGGCTACCGTAAAAGTATAAAACTTTGCCCACCGCGTGACAGTTCAGTGAAAGCGAAATAACTTAAAAGTACGCTTTTACTGATCTGTGACGCGGTGGGCAAAGTTATGTTAAAGGGCAAAGTTTTATACTTTTACGGTATGTGTTTATGTCGTAAAACATTACCTACCCTACATGGAGTCGTTGGTTACGTAGGACACTTACGGGCTTGTTCAGCCGTAGGTATCAATCCTGAAATGGCACATAGTCTTATCAAAACCAGTTTAAAACCATAACAAATTCTTAAATTATAATCGACCTCCATTTAATATTCATATACTTATTGCGATCATGCTGTTCATTACAGAGGATAGCATAAAACATTATACTTCCGTGCCTATCCATGGATGTCGTAAAAGGCGACTAAAGGAAGAAAATGACAGTCACCTAAGTCAACTAAGGAGTCCCAAGGAGGGTTGACGTCAGGCAGGCGGCCGGTTGTAAAAACTAAATGCCAAATCCTTTTAGCAGCATGTATATTGGACAAAATGAGATGAGCGATAGGGCTAGGGCGTACCCCGCAGGCGACGCGCAGGGGCAGCACCCGGCTTCTGTGGGAAATGGACAAGGGTTGTCGCACCAGCCCGGGTGGGGGCGACGTAAGAAGCAAGCCCGGGAACCTAAGTGTGTGAGATTGAGGTATGCCAGCTGGAATATAGGGACTATGACTGGGAGGGGAAGAGAGCTAGCAGATGTGATGAAAAGACGACGTATAAATGTAGCCTTCTTACAGGAGACGAAGTGGAAGGGTGCAAGGGCTAGAGAGATTGGGGACGGATATAAGTTCTACTACTGCGGGAGTAACGGCAAACGCAGATAGTCAGTTAAAACAGGGTGTCACTAATGTAAACAGGAAGAGCGATAGGATTATCGCTCTAAAAGTGATGCTGGAAAACGTAACACTCAATTTGATAAGTGTGTATGCTCCCCAGAGTGGATGTGACGATGTAGTGAAAGAGAAGTTTTGGGAGGGTTTTGATACAATTAAAATGGATATACCAGCAAATGAAGAGATTTTCGTGGGTGGAGATTTTAATGGACATGTGGGAAGAATGAATGTAGGGTATGAAAGAGTGCATGGGGGCTTTGGTTTTGGAAGCCGTAACGTGCAAGGTGAAGCACTGTTACAAGCAGCCGCCGCCTTTGACCTGGCAATTGCCAACACCTGGTTCCAAAAAAGAGATGAACACCTGATCACCTACAAAAGTGGTAAACACACGACGCAGATTGATTATTTCCTTGTTAAGCGAAATAAAATCAACTGTATCAAGGACATTAAAATCATACCAGGAGAACATCTTACTTCGCAGCATAGGCTGCTTGTAATCGATCTCAACATAAAAGTCCATATACTTAAAAGAAAAGAACGGCTTCCACCAAAGATACGATGGAAAATGCTAGAGAAGTATGAATGTGCCAAAAAACTCAAAGAACGGGTGATAGATAAAATGATAGAGATGAAAGATATGGAAGGATTGAATGCGAACGAATGTTGGAAAGAAATGGCAAACTGTATAAGGAGAGTAGCGAAAGATGTCTTGGGAGAATCGAAAGGCAAAGGCATCATAGACAAGGAAACGTGGTGGTGGAATGAGGAGGTGCAGGAAATACTAAAGCAAAAGAAACAAGCATTTAGAGAATGGCAAAAGGTTAAAGCTGGACAAGAAACTGAGGAGGAAATAAAAAGAACGAAGTATATGGAATGTAAGAAGATGGCAAAACGTGCAGTTGCTATAGCCAGAACAGCTGCACAGGACAAATTGTATAACTCCTTAAATAGTCCTCAAGCGAAAAGCAGCTGTACCGCCTTGCAAAAGCGAGAGAAAGGAGTTCCCGTGATGTATCTTATATAAAATGTGTGAAAGATGATGCAGGAAGGGTGCTAACGAAAGATGATGTAACAGTTTAGCTGTTATTTAGTGTTCTAGGAAGTAAAACAACTAATACATAATACAAAACTATATTAAAAATAATTAAAAAACGATTTTGTAAAATTAACCAAATTTGAGAGTAGATTAAATTTATAGATAGATATAGTGGTTCCTTAGACAATTTAAAGCGAGCCCGTATTCACTTGCACAAACTCATGAACGAGTGCCACTCCCCTGCTGTGCGCTTGGTGCTATGGTGGTTGCGCATGTAAGTGGTGGTGACGTCACAGCCTTGAGGTCTTCACGGGTCAGCAGGGCAGCAGGTGGACTCCGGAGCCAGTGTTGGAGGCGTAGGTGGTAGGACCCCTGGAATTTATCATTATTGGACATTTAGTAAAATGTCCGATTTTGCGTTACTGCCTGCAACATTTTGCGATGACGATACATACGTCACATACGTGTTTCGCGATGGATAAGCGCCTACATTGCTACATGAGCAATAATATTACAGTAGAATTATTTGTTTAGTTAGCACTTATATTTTAGTTTTACCTTTTATAATTTATTTAGTTTTTAAGATTATTCTTAGTACCCTTTATGACAAAATTGATCACTTAGGGAGCGTTGAAACGCTAACGTTACAATGAAGGCATAAGAGAACGTTGGAAAGGCTACTTTGAAAGGTTGATGAATGAAGAGAATGATTGGAGCAGGGTACTGGATCATAAACCGATAAATATGGGTGCAGTGAGAGAAATATGTATGGATGAAGTAAGAGCGGCTGTGAGAAGTATGAAAAATGGAAAATCAGTAGGACCAGATGATATACCAGGAGAAATATGGAAGTTATTGCGTGAGGATGGATGTAAGTGGCTGACTTTGTTCTTCAATAAGTTGTTGCATGAAGAAACTATTCCCGACGAATGGTGCGACAGTTTGCTGGTGCCCATTTTTAAAAACAAAGGGGATGTACAGGAATGCAACAACTATAGAGGAATAAAGCTCATGTCACATAGCATGAAAATATGGGAAAAAGTGATAGAGAGACGCCTGAGAGACGAGAGTGATATAACACAAAACCAATTTGGGTTTATGCCAGGGAGAGGTACAACAGACGCCATTTTTGCACTTCGCCAACTGTGCGAAAAATACAGACGTGCAAAAAAGAACTTGCATATGGTGTTTGTGGACCTTGAAAAGGCATACGATCGAGTACCCCGAGAGGTTTTGTGGTGGGCTTTGAAAGAGAAAAGCGTGCCTGGGAAGTATGTGGAGCTAATTCGGTCAATGTACAACCAATGTTGTACACGCGTCCGGTCAGCTGCTGGCGCCACCGACAGGTTCAGTGTCACGGTAGGCTTGCACCAGGGATCGGCCTTAAGTCCTTACCTCTTCCTGCTTATTACGGACGCTCTGTCGTCGGACATACAGGAGGAGGCACCCTGGTGTATGCTTTTCGCTGATGACATTGTGCTTGTGGGTGAAGATGGACTCGAGGTACAGAGCAGACTTGAGAAATGGCGGCATAAGCTGGAGAATGTTGGCCTGAAGATCAGCAGATCTAAAACTGAGCATATGTTCTGCGATTTCGGCGGTCTCTCCAGTTTCGCTGCCATGGAACTCGATGGCGTTACGTTGCCGGTCTGCTCCGACTTCAAGTACCTCGGTTCGCTGGTACAGTGCGATGGCGATATTGACCGTGATGTGAAAAACCGGATTAGCACAGGATGGATGAAATGGCGACAGGTCACGGGAACCATTTGCGACGCCCGAATGCCTCTTCGATTGAAGGGTAAAATTTATAAAACCATCATAAGACTTGTCGTCATGTATGGATCAGAGTGTTGGGCCCTAAAGGTGACGGATGAAAAGAGGTTGCATGTAGCGGAGATGAGAATGTTAAGATGGATGTGTGGTGTGACAAGAATGGATAGGATAAGGAATGAGTATATAAGAGGAAGCCTAAAAGTTGCACCCATAGTAGAAAAAGTAAGAGCGAATCGCCTAGCGTGGTACGGGCATGTGATGCGGAGGGATGAAAGTCATGTGACGAAAAAGGTATTACGAATGAATGTGGAGGGAAGTAACGGGAGAGGAAGACCGAGAAAAGGGTGGATGGACTGTGTGAGAGATGATATGAAGCGAACGCAAGTGAATGATGAGATGACGGGCGAGAGAGAGGTATGGAAGAAAAAGACATGCTGCGCCGACCCCAAATGAATGGGATAAGGGCAAGCGAATGATGATGAGCATAAAACATTATACTTACTAGAGATGCAACGGATAGTTGTTTGAATATAACGGCGACAACGAATATTCGGCCGGCAGAACTATACGTACATTTCGTTTTTTCAGGTGCGCAGGTTGTGCAGGCTTTGACCTGTTTCGTAGTGAACGTTCGCGCGGACTCATTTCTAGGTTCGAAATGAGTGCGCACTGCGCGTGTAATAGTGGAAATTATGACCGTGACGGTTTCTTAAATCCAATTTGTTGACTCCGAAATCAAGCAAAATTACTATCCGGTATCCGGCCGGTTAGTAGGTCACTATCCGGTATCCGGCCGGATATTAAAAAGAGGGCCGGATAGGCCGGATACCGGATAGTAACCGAATAACCAGTGCATCTCTACATTATACTGTTATTCAATAAATAGTTGCAAGTAGATTGCAGCAGCAGTATGTATAAACAGTGCAGTCGGTCGCGTTTTATTTACTTACGGGCTTGTTCAGCCGTTGGCCGTACGTATCAATCCTGAACTAGCGCACAGGGCAGGGTTGTCGCACTTTTATTCTAACAATATCGATTGGAATAAAGTCTTAGAAAATATTCTAATAATAATTGATCACCCTCACAGGACTGTATAACGTATATAGTTCGATGGGAAGGGATATGATGGTTGCGATTTTTTAGCACATTTATTGTGTTATGCGTTAGAATCGGGCCAAGATAACTCTGCGTGGCATTTGCAATGGCAGTGTGGTAATGTCATCTTCAATATCAATACCTATAAAAATATGACGTTTATAATGACACTCACTCACTTTGTTCTATTTAAAACGGTGCAAAGCTAGCTTAGACGGATTCTACACTTAAATTAAATAGGTAGGTACTGAATCAAAACTTCAACATTTATTGTAGGTACTCGTAGGTACACAAAAACATTTTCAGGGGTGTTAAGATTAACCTAATTAAACACAATTCATTCATTCATTCATTCATTCATTTAATCATTGCTTTGTGTGTACAAAAAGATCTTATGATTATTGTATTATGTTTGACAATTGACAAAATGTAGGTACTTACCTCGGCTAAGAAATATTATACTACTCAGGTTGCTCTGGTCCTACACTAGGCTTAGCCGTAACCCAGACTCAAGTGAGTTTATACAATTAAAACTTAAAGCCAATGACCTCTTCAATTTACTTACATCTATGCTTAAAGCCTATATAAAGAGGATAGGTACTCGTACTTATACTAAACAGAATTACATTTACAGTTTTACTAATAAATAAATATATAAATATATATATATATATTTATTTATTAGTATAATAATTAATTAAGAAACAAAAAAATAAATTAACGGCATTGGAGGGTAAAATAGAAAAATAAACAGAAAAAATGTTTATTATCTTCGTTTATTATAGTTGGCCAAACCAAATTTGTCATTAAGAAACAAGCATTCTAAAACTAAAAAAAAATCTTAAATTAAAGTATGTTGAAACTAAATTAAACTTGTTAAAATTTAAATTTATCCATCATTTCAAATAAAACAACCTTCATTTTTTAAATGTTTAATTTTTAGCCGATCGTGTTGTGGTATAAGTACAACTTGTTATAGGCTGATTCACGGAAGCGGATATTCATGTCACAATGGCTTGTAAACACTAGTGTAGTGAGAACCACGGGCGTACGCATGAGTAGGGAGCCGAAACCACGAAATGTCTTTGCCCAGCAAGGAATGGGGATTAAATAAATAAATAAAGTAAGGTACAGTCACCTGCAATAATATGTTACACAACGAAGGCCGCAAAAATATTTGGCACGATCTATCGGCGTGAAGTTAGCAGCCTAATGTTATCTGCCTATGATAACCCGACCAAATAAAGAAGTCGAGTTTATCGCATTCACTGCCAGGGGGCGTGGCCTAGGAACAAACTTGTATGACGGTGAACGCACATGTGCGTTGGGGGCAGTGAATGTGTTAATAAATTATACAAAACAGTAAAATATACCGTTCAAGTTCAAACTTCAAGCAAATGTATTTTCAGTCAGTTCGGGCTAGTCATGTTCTTTTAATCTGGATCATACTTACCTCGTTTACAACTGGTAACAAGGCGGTTCTATTGGTACCAAACACAATGTGTAACCTAGACAGCTTCATGTGGAAATTTGTTCGTATTTGTAAAACTGTCATTTTGTGAAGTTAGCTGCCTATGTTATTGTTGCAATATTTTCATATTTTATCTCACACATTTAGCTAGGACATCAGAAAAGTCATTATTTGCTTATTGAAGTTTGTCCTTGACCTTGAAATCGTATATATTACTGTTTTGTATAATTCATAAATCTCGACTTCTTTATTTGGTCGGGTTATCTTAGGCAGCTTACTTTAGGCTGCTAACTTCACACTCGTACACGATCTTATTTATAGAGCCATAAGAGGATGTCACATATTTGTGCTGCCTTCGAAGAATAACATATTATTGCAGGTGACTGTACGATCCCTTTCAATAATTTATTAAAATTGAAATTTTAAGCAGAGAGGTCAGCCCTAGCTGCATTCGGCGTACGCGCCATTTGTTTCGGCTTTTTGCCCCTCTGGTCTCAATCGCAGTGAAACATTGCTCCAGCGAATAGTGAAACTTTGGCCAAAGTTACTGTTGCCTATGTGCGCTGGAAACAATTGGTCGGATTGTTTATGGCTCGTTTAAACTTTCCGACAAATGGTAGGTGGTCTTGCATTTTAAAACGATTGGAACGGATGATGTATGGGATTGAATTGTACACACTGGTGGTCAAAACTTTAGGTATGGAGATTTTTTAATAGAAGTATTTTTTGAATAGCAGCGTTATATAAAGTTTGCTATGGTATAATAATACTAACTTATACTTATTTAGGTACCTACCTACAAAAATGCCGCACCGCTATAACGGCCAAACTTAAAAATATACAGAAAATGCTATAAATATCGTACAAGAATACGAAGAGACGTGAAATAACTCATTATTAAGTGGGCAGCATAAATTACAAACAAATAGTCAACTCAATAATAATGTATACCTGCTTTTTCTGTCCTTTCCTCACGATCACACAATGCGTCTGTACTTGATCTGTACTCTATAAGTCTGTATGTATATAGTGCTTGTTGTAATTTATTTCTTCGCTTCGTCCCACATTACAATTGCGCGTGTGGTTATCTTTTTTGTCTTTATGTAGCTATCTTATCTTATGTTATTTAATTTAAATCCCTTAGTGTACAGTATTTAAAACTTTCAATTGTGTAAAACTTGGCATGATCTCCATGGTCAACTGAGGAACTTTCACATTGACAAAATAAACTTCACCTTTTTAGTTATGTTGTATCAAAGTTGTATTTGAATTTATCGCTTTTGCTGTATGTATGTTTGCACCTGATATAATATGTAGTTAAAAAAGTTAATTTCATATGAATGAAAGGTAAAAAAATATATTTTTATCGCGTTGTACGGCATGGCCATTTTTGTTATTGTCTTGTCTTGTCAAATGTCATTTTCAGCTACTGCCATAGACAGTAGACAAGATGGCGCCGGTCGCTGCTGCAAAGGCTGCGTTCAGCTTATGATAGGGCCGTGTCGTACGGCTGCGTTCGTGGCCCACAAATGGTCTCGCCGGAAGATCAGCGCTGGCTCTCGGGTCAGTATTATGCTGAGGCGAGCCCATTTCGTGGTAAACTTTAACGCTTACCAACTTTATTAATATGTGTAGTTTTTAGTTATACTCTTGTATGTAATCTTAGTTTTAAGTTTATCACGAATAAAATGCCTGATTCTGATTCTGATTCTGATTCTGATTACGATCCGTAAAGGGCCCTTGAGAGCCGCGGTCGGGCCAGGCTCGCCATTCTATATATGCACAGCGGTGAACGTGAGCGGTAGCGGGAGCGATAAGCGGCAGCAGAAGCGATTAGTGGTAAAAATAGCTGTCGGCCGTGGGCGGATACGGCTCGCCCTTCAATATGCAGTGAATATGGTGAGTGGCAGTGGAAAAAAATTATGGCCCTTGTATGGAGGGGTGACCGAGTTGGACGATCGGCGCCATAGAAAAAAAATCGCATTATTTTAAGAGAACACGTTAAAACGGATCCCCTTTATTAATTATAAAATACCTCCAACATTTTGAGGACAGCTTTGGCTCCGCATGGTCTCGGACACGGACCGTCATAACATCGAAATGTCGGAGGTAATTTTAAAACTTAAAATATTATAAAATTCTGTAATGACCTGTAAAAATCGTGAAAGTTTAATCAGTGTTCCGCATTGCTTAAATATTTAATAAGTACCTACTGAATCCGCGGTCTCTTGTCTTGTGGCTTGCGGTCATCAGGGGTAGCAACTCGTTATAAATATTGAAATGATTTTAAAAGTAAATCCTGCCCCGAATTCGTTTTATTGAAATCTGACCTCTATTGATTTATACCACGCAGATTATCTACAACAACTGTTGAAAATGTTGAAATGACGCCGGCTGAAATTATAATTACATAATGAATTTATTATAATATAACGAAAAGCTACTTCATAGTACATAGCTTTTCACCATCGTGCTTTGTGAAAGTGCAGCTGCTAACTAACTGTGTGTTAGCTCTGTATGTTTGTCTGTCGGTTCGTGCCGTATAAGCCGTAACAGGGTGCCCTGATTTGCAAACATCGCAACCTACAGCCGGGCTTATATTCCCATAGCAAACCAAATACAGATGTATAATTATTTTCCATCGTATTTTCACGGAAACCCAAGAGGGTAATTTTTCTCAGATTTTGATAAAATTTGGTGGATCGATAGAGTTCCTTATTATGTTAATTATGTACAACGTAAGCGCAATTTCACCGCATGTCCTACACAATCTTCCACTGAGTTACGGAAAACGTTTGGAATTTTCCGTAACTCAATTTTCATACATCTTTTGTCCCTAGATTTCGTGGTTATTCCAACCAGAAGAAGGAGCTTCTCAAACCTACCAATTTTGTTCAAAATCTAACAAAAAAATAAAATCGGTAAAAAAAATAAAAATGGCCCAAGAACGTATCTTAGAAACCAGCCTAGATTTAATTATGTGAATTATTTCCGCTCGGGCTTTTTATTGGTTCCTGTGAAGTCTATTCATGAGGCGGGAAAAGTTTCTCAAAGTTATTGGAAGAAAATGCAGAAGTGGCGTGTGCCCCTACCGACGCCACTCGCACGTATTTGGCAATGTCTGTGGGTGCCTCGGTGAGCGCATCTCGTCGGACATTATACACACACATCATCCAGGACCCCTATTCGACAAGCGACGTTTGACGTATCGTGTTGATCTCCCGTTGATGTGGGAAAAATTATTTCTCGAATACGTACAATGTCAAAATTTTACATTAGCAATCCAAAGTTAGGTGACAACCAAACCGAACCGAACCACCCCGAGTTCAGAGTTGAGTTTTGGTTGTACCAAATGATATTATCCACTGTAAATCGAATCAACACTTGGTAGAATCAACATGCAATAAAATCAAGTGTTGATTTGAAGTGGATGCGAAATCTGACAGTTGTACTCGTACATACATGTTGAATTTGGCCCCAGACTATAAGGTTTATCACATCACATGTTTTCATAGAGTTAGACCAAGAAGAGTCTGCAGAGATTTTGATAGCCCACGCAATGCAAGTGTTATTTTAAACGTCAAACTTCTATGAAATTATGACGCATAAATAACACTTGCACTGCGTAGGCTATCAAAATCGCTGCAGACTTTTCTTGGTCTAACTACCAACATTTGGCACTGTTTACAGTGACGCTAAGCACGAAGAATTTCCCCGGTTTTATCGGCATCACCGGCGGGACTGCAACATAATTATGCGCACGCGCATATAGAGAGGAAATGGCGATGGCGGGTCAATATGTACCTACAGCAATTCTCTTCTTAGCGTCCTTCCTCTAGGAAAAATGGGGAAATGTCCATGGTAGGGGCGACCGGGTGCACGTTCGAAATTAAACGCGGTCCGGTGGAAATCGCAATTAAAAATTTCCAATCGAGCACTTTCATATCGGCGTCTTTTCTTTCCATCGCGTCCGGCTGGTACAGTCAGTAGTAGCTGAGACTACGCGTCAATAATATTTAGTAGAAAAAAATAATTATCAAAATCGAACTACTCTGTAAAAAGTTATGCGTGGTCATACATAAAAAAATATATATATATACGCGTCGACTTGAGAACCTCCTCCGTTTTTTTCGTCGGTTAAAAATACCGACTTCAGGTGATAGTTTCTTTCATGGAAATCATAATTCTAGCATGAATGAATCCGCTGATAAAACTTGGCAAACCTTGGTGAACGGTTAATATGTGTGGTGTTCAAAGCGTTAAAGAATCTTTCTCGCAAACACGAATGTGAAGGACAATGGACATGTGATTATCGACGGCTCGTTACACTTGAAACAAGTTTATTAATAACGACATTAGTCTTTTAAATGATCGGTCTAATTCTGTGTGTAATATCGTAATATGGACAGTTAAGGTCAAAAATGTCGATTGTTTATTTTTAGAGCATACCTATATCAGAAACCTCTACAGCCCACTTGCCCTTGTAACTGGACTTGAACCCCCCTCCCCCGCCCCTCTCCAAGGCGTTGGGTCGGGTTGGGTTTCTTTATTTCACTGACGACTGTTGTAATAACTTACCGTAAAATATTTAGATAGTAAACCAAGTTTATTATATAAAATATTTAGATAGTAAACCAAGTTTATTATATAAAATATTTAGATAGTAAAACAAGTTTATTATATAAAGTTAACTTACCTACTGTGGTGATGATGATGATTGTATTTTATTGCACAGCAAATATTGTAACTTCAGCTGTAAGCGCTGCGCGCCGTATGGACGGTCTCATGGTCTAATAAAACATGGTCTTCTATTCCCAGAGTGACACGGGCCTACGTCACAATAACATTGCCACTTTATTTCAACATAACATGTTACATGGGTACATTATACCTATGGTTAATAAGTTAAAATATTTCTTTATAATTTTATAATTTTCATTTATATGTATTTTATCTTAAATTTTACAATAACACGTCATTTTTAATTATTCGTTAGCAATATCTTCCGATTCACAAAAGAAATTTCAGACGTTCGGGTAATTCTGTTTACATTACTGGCAACACAGGATAGCGCTGTCACATTTGACAATTCGGATCTAGATAACTTCATGCACTGACCGTCATCCTTGTCGAACGCGTGTTAATTGTTATTTCCTTCTCGCTCAGTGTCTGCAGTCGCAGTGTTTTCCAAACTTTTCACGTCGTAAGCTTGGTAATTAATGTGTAACTGTGAATTAGTTTTTCAAACGTTTGTCTTGTATAGATAAATAAAGTTTAATTTAATACATTAGATTTGTTTTATTTTACTATGTTTCTACATGAATAACTTAAAATTAATGCCGTTAAAATAATTTTCACCGTTGGTTAAAATTCTCCCACATTCTAAAGTTTGAGAACCTGTAAACAGCATGATGACGTAGGCCCGTGTCAGTTAGGTCATACGCGAATCTCGGAATAGAGTACCAGGCGGAGTATATTATTATACCATGGACGGTCTAACGATCGGCCCTCGGCTGCATAGCAGCGCTGACAGCCATGTATTGCACTCGCCGCCCGCAGGCGCATTGAGTCCCTAGATACGTATGGTTGTTATTCTTGCTGTCAATATAAATATTTTATTCCGCTAGTTTTGCTTTCGCTCTTTCTCCTTCCTAATTTTATTCATTCATTTTATTAATAGAAGTATTTTAAAGGCACGATTACCTTCCACTTCTACACTACTGATGTTGCGATACCTGTAAAAGTTATTTCTTTAAACAGTTTAATTTTCCTTATAAGTATGTAAGTTTTTCTTTAGGTATCCCGTCTTATCCCGGTCTCCCCTAAATGTAAATCTAAATGTAAGTACTTTTTTTTCAAGCTGTAATAAATAATGGCTGACGTCTAAGGTCTAAAGATCGGTTTTCCTAGGAGAGCGGTGCCGTCATATAGCGGCCGTCTCCATACTAAATAATACGGCTAAATATGGATGTCGTAGTATTTGTATGGAGACGGTCGCTATATGACGGCACCGCTATCCTAGAAAACCAGAGCATGTCTGTAAGGTATGACGTTATAATGGCAGATGGCAGATTAATTACCTACTCCACTAAGTAAATTGATTCAGTACGCGATGAATAATTAATAGTTTTCTTTTGAAATAGTTTTCATTGTACTCGAAGAATATTAAAAGATGTTGTTTTGTATTACTTATGTACCTACGTATGTTGTTAAAATATACTAAATAGCTGTGAAGTGACGCAGGGCATGCCTATTTTATAGGAAATTCCAAAAACTACACAAAATACACGACATTCAATTTACGATTATTTAAATTACCAAATTGTTTACCGGTATTTGGTAAACATATACCTACCGTCGTTTTATTGTTTATAGTGTACGTACCTGTCTAAAAATAAAGAAAAGGCATCCTAAACTGATTTCTTAATAGTAGGTAATACTTAGGTATCTCTTATGTATCTAACTGTATAAACCAATCAACAACTAGAGGCACTGTACCTTTAGACATTATTTGTAAAGATTTCACACTATGCAACCCTTTCGGAGGCTGGCCTTGCCCGTATCATGGGACGCGAGAATCAGCAAGCATCAGGGTGTAAGGACTATTATACCAGTTAATGGAAACTGTATTATTCTAGGCTATTGGTAGAAAATGATGACCTAAATTGTACAACCTGTCTGGACGCTTGCCTAATAAAACGGTATCACAATTTCATTACCGGCAGACGGTGACTCGATGGGTTCCCATAAAAAGTGACATCCAAGACGGTTCAAAAGCAACGTCAGAGTACAAGGTTTAAGAGAGGTGGAGGTGACACTGAACTTTAAATATATAGGTAGCCAACTAGTCTTGCTGTATTGAATCAACCGAGCAAAGTTCGGATGTGGGATGAGTCGGATGACCTTAGGGGAAGAAACCCTATCCCTATAGCATCGAGTCCTGTATTATTTTTGGATTAACGCTTCCTTTTGAATAACAAACAATGATTTTTTTATTTTTTTTTATTAGCCTGTTGTAGTGTCCCACTGCTGGGCAAAGGCCTCTCCCCCTGATTTACACAACTCCCGTTGTAGTGCCTTCTCCGGCCAGCCACTGATGAAGGCGTCTAAGTCGTCCCGCCATCTCCGTCTGGGCCAGCCACGTCCGGGCTTCTTTTGCGGCATCCACTTGGTGGCTATACTAGCCCACCTATCCGGATGCATGCGGCAGACGTGACCCGCCCAGTCCCACTTCAGTCTGGTGGTCTTCTCCCCCACGTCAGCTATGCGTGTTTTGGAGCGCGATGTGGTGTTTCGGATGCGATCCGTCCTTGTGACACAAACAATGATATACTTTTATTTCATAATTGACATACATATTTTAAAAAGTTTACAATAATAAATCTTACAAACTAATGTTAAAATTGTAAACTAAATAAATACATAAAAATTATATCCAGATCTGTCCCCTGCGGGGGTGCCCATCAGGCTCGCTACATTCCCACGCTGAATAGCTATGCCAAATCTTTAGCCTTAGAATTAGCCAGTCTTAGGGTCACCCATAGTCTCGTACATTCTTTTTTTTAGGTCCTGAAAAAGTTTATGACAATGAGAGAACAATGAATATTAAGTGTTGTAAAAAAATATAAAAAGGCACTTTACTCATTTACTTCTTTGTAGTCGTATCCGACATATCTCCTTTCGGTGTTCCGAAAGATCGCAAGTTCGTGTCTTGCCCGAAGTTGAATTTTTAAATTTTTCCTTTAACGTAAAAACATTCATAATTATTTGTTAGCTGTCGGTAATTGGCAGCCCTCACTCGGAACGGGCTGCGAATAATAACGTCTCTTACCTTATATTATACTATAAGTAGGTATATCATGAACCAAAGGGCATAAGCTGTGCGTCCTCTGCGGAGAGCTGAGGTGCCTGACCATATCGACGTCTGACTGTGAGTAGATCAAGTACTTATTATTTTAGGGTCTAAATCAATTTGTCAATAGAAAAAGGCGGGAATTAAAAATTACAACTATCATCGTTGCCGCCGTTTTCAATGGACTAAATTGGTTTGCTAGGTTGTATTAAATATTTCTTATAATTTTACCCCCGACGGAACGAAGAAATACGTTGACATTTTCTGACTGCGGCAAATTGTAAGAAACGTTTGCATTCGTGTACCAAAGCTAAAGGAGAATATTTTGAAGATAATATGTTCGGTGTTAGTTCAATAAATGATTGTAGTTTTAATTTTTAATTTTTTTTTAAAGATGTGTAATTAAGAAAAATATTCCTAAAAATTCTTAGTCAAGGTATTTTTGGGCCAACCTGTATATGCGCTTAGGGTGCAGAGGCTGTGGTTATTATGAACGTCACATGCTGGCGTGCATCTCCATCTTCAAAACGGAGTGTCCGATTTTGTTACGGTTTTGTGTAAAGGATACATCAGCGATTGTATTTTATATTTTTTTCTTACTGAATTACCTACCTCTAAATTTAAAAGTGGAAAAATTGCTGTCTTGGGTGAGACTTGAACTCACGACCCCTGGCGGCGTAGCACGGTCGCGTTTTTATCGCTTGTCACCATGCCTGTCACATTCTAACAAGTATGTAAGTGCGAAAGGGACGCGCATAGTGATAGTCGATAAAAATGGAACCGTGCTGCGCCCGCTGGATCGATACTTCAGTGCTCTGCCATCTGAGCCACCAAGACCTCATCCATAGCCAGCAAATCTTTCCACCATATTATAGGTCAAGGGGACCCTTAGCGACATCTAGCGCAAGAGTGTTACACTTCTTAAACGGCTACCGGAGTTCCGGTTTTCCACTTTTAAATTTATTCTAAGCTTAAGGCCGCTTGTAGACGTCCGCTGTTTTCGTCGGAAACCGGACTGTGTTATGCGACTACGTCCAGTTTTGTGTGTTGCTACCGACAGCTACACCCAAGAAAACAAGACATCGTCGCCGAACCCGGACAATTGTCCGGCGAAAATAACGGACGTCTACAACCGGCCTAATAGCATCGTTCGCAGACGTTTATGCTTGTTAAAAATTAAAATTACCTACCTCTAAT
Organism: Cydia splendana; assembly: GCF_910591565.1. Classification (NCBI taxonomy): domain Eukaryota; kingdom Metazoa; phylum Arthropoda; class Insecta; order Lepidoptera; family Tortricidae; genus Cydia; species Cydia splendana. The sequence goes on along the minus strand of NC_085965.1, from coordinate 386,283 downwards.
CAGATTTTTCCTGATACTAGGGAGATGAATTCCCCAACAATAATATAAAACAATATTCGCATCACGACTGAAGAGAACTCAAAACTTAGGTATCCATTTATTAATTCAAAACCTAACTCTCTGATCACATGGAGGTGGATTATAATATAACTATTTGTTATTGTTTTGAACTGGTTTTGATACGACGTTGAAGAGTGTCGGATAGCCAATAATGGCGCATCTCAGGCACGATGTTCACTTCATATCGCATGCACCAATCACCGTGAGCGATCTTCAAGGTCGTATCAAAATACGATCAGAACCGTAACAAGTAGTTAAATCAGAATCGGGCTCATGTTGTTTGCAATTACAAGGTTGAAGCGAGAAGTCGGTTGTAGGTTGTAGCGCAGGCCAGCGACGCTTACAGTGGGGTTCCACCCGAGAGACCACTCGCGTGTGAGACCATTGGCCTTATCCTGTACGATACTGATTCTTTATACATATAGGTATTTATTGTATATGCTCACAATATGACCCTGTATAATGAATAGACAGTAAATACTATTTAAATGGTAATTAGATCACCTAAATAATTAAAAGCTCTTATCAGTTGTATGCAAAAAATACATTCCAAAGTGTCAGTTAGAGAATGAAAACCGGATTTGCAATTGTATGGTAAAACCAGTTAAAAACCGAAATTAATTTTGTACGGCTACGCACCCAGGGCGGCAAGGGCGAACTTGCGCTCCTGCCGTACTGCCTCTGCCGATATAGGAAATGATACATGCAGCCCAAGTGAGGTCGAATCCTCAAAATTACCCCTTTGCCAGAATTGCCAAGTTACTTATACACCTGCCCAATATAAGTATTATTTAGAGTAGTATTTTCCAGTAGTAGTAGTCAATCAACCTAAAAGTCGGGTTTCATTCACGAAAGTTTCATCTGATTTCTAGTCGTTTCCAGTCTTTTAGAAGTTTAGAACACTAAACATCTCGGTGATAGTTCACATTAAAACCGCACTGCCGTCTTCTGCTGCTTAAATTAACAAACGGTTCTACGTGAACTAAGAGGAAATGTAAGAATAAATATTATTTTTAATTTTGTCAATTAATTATTTATTGTATAAAATAATGGATAAATATTTTCTGACATAAATGAATTTATTTGTTATTAATTATTTAAATACGATGGCGAACGATTTACTGAGTACTGAGTGTGTAGGGTTGGTCCCGCTCACGCCTCAGGAATCACCCTGTACCTATATTTCGCCTCATTGCTATCCTAGATTATCATCATGAATATGAACAAATAGACAATTTAGTGGAATGCACAAAAGCTTTTGAACGTAATGTGAACACGCGGACGTACTAACTGACCCCGGAGGAAATTAAACTGCATCCGGACGCGAATTTGCCCGCTGGTTAAATGAAATGTACGGCAAATTGTGTATTACTTATTTAAAACGAGTGGAAGCGTTTGACTTTGCTTTTTAGAGTTTCATACGAAAAATGTACAAAAGGAACCGTTATGGTGCGCCTCTGTATTAGGGAATGCAAATCGGTTATTTTCGGTTATTTTTTGTATGGAAATTATCGGTTATTAACCGAAACCGCGGTTATTTCCATACAAAAAATAACCGATTTGCATTCCCTACTCTGTATGTATGTCACCCTGCTAAATATCTCGGGAACTAGGTACTTACTTACCCTATCGGTTTGAAATTTGGAATAACGCTACCTTTCGGAACGCTACCAATGGAATCAACCAACAACGTTGGTTGATTGGTTGTAATCCAGCAGAGCGGAGAAGACAAGCAATTGGTATGCAATGCTAACAGATACGTAGGCTATGTGTTCCGTGAATCAAGTTTAGTACGGAACATATCTCATTATGTGTGCATATTTATGTTTGTATTAATAAAAATTGTGTATTGCTATTGAGTAATTTATCTGAATTTAAAGATAAGTAATCGAAAATGCACAACGCCCAAGCGAGCAACGCAGCCAACCCTAAACACAAAATAAACATTGGCTTTGCTTACAAACTGCTGAAGACGCCGCGCAAACACAAGATGTCCCGGAATAGGGGGGTAAAAGGGAAAGAGGGTAGGGGGGGGGGGTAAGTGTGGTAGGAATTACCCACACGCCTGCAGTGTGCAATTAGTATTAGCTCGGAGCTGCAGCTGATTACATTCGGATTATGTGTCCACAAACAAATAGAGCTTGTGAGGAAACGCATATGCATAGTTAAACATGCGATGCGGTATCTACACGTTCTTATTAAACTAGTGGCTCGGTGAGCTGCAGACCTCGCGAGCACAGCTTTAATCTTATCTGATTACATTTAGTGAATCGCCAAAAAAATTTATCTATTTAATTATTGAACCTGCGCACAAAATTTCACGAAAATCGGTTGAGGATTGCGACCTGTAGAGGAGAATATCAGGACTACGAAAGCATTTTTGCCTAAGCTGAAACGGAGACCTTCGCTAATACTCGGTCAATTAAGGTGGGTTATATAGTTTAGTATTAGTTTAGCCGTAAAAAGTAACAGGCCGACAGACTGAAAGTGCCCGATACGGTACGGTGGCTCCTAGAACTAGATCGCTGGTGGCCTAGAGGTAAGAGTGCGATTTTCTATCCGGAGGTCGCGGGTTCAAACCCCGCCTCGTACCAATGGGTTTTTCGGAACTTATGTAGGTACGAGTCTTTATGACTGCGTGGATGACTTGGCTAATGCCTGGTTTGTGCATTGGAATAATTTATTGACATATGTATTTAAATTTATTGTAATTTTGTAAGTAATTAAGACCATAATTTTAAATAACATGTTTATTTTTATCTGATTATGTAACGGACAGTGTAGGTATGATTAATAACAAGTAAAAATATATCTATAGTCTGTCAAGCCATTTCCGTCAGTAGAACAAAGCGGCTAATTTAAAAAATGTAGAAGGTACAAACAGTCTGAAACAAACGATATTTTGTTATATTTGTTTACGAGTGTGTCGGGAAGCGCAGGTCGGTGTCGGCGAGGTTCTTGTCCGGCCAGCTCTGCGCCTGCGCCCTCATCTCCTCGTCGAAGTACTCGCGCCACGTGCCTGATTTACCTAAAACGATATCGATCACTTCACAGTCACTTCGGGATGAGATTAGCTCGTCAGGACCGGGACAAGTGGCGTACTGGAAACTGGAAGAGAGGCCTATGTGCTCAGTAGTGAGCAATAAAGGGCTGATATGATGATGATGACATATATATTATAAAAAATACACCTATCTTAAAACTAAAAACTACAAAACATATTATGGCTGGGATGCATTATGCAACCCCGCAGCGTCAGGGCGTCAGGGAGCCAGCCGCGGAGACTACCCGCTACCGAGACTTGCCCTTGACAGCGAATATTTTTTTAATGTTATTTATGGTGTCTCATCCGAGACAATGAATTTTTCTACTTTTCTTTTATTTATAAACATTGGACTACCTACTAAGGTAGGGTCTAGTAAGGTAGGTACCTAGGCAGGTAGTAAGCTACATAGGGTAGAAAGATAAAGTACGAATAAAAAAATAAGTACTACCTTTTCTTATGAAAGTCTCGCCTTTAGTACCAACTGCATTTAGAAACCTTTCCTCGTTCACCGCCCGGTTCTTCCTGAAGTTATTTATGTCCAAGTGCTGGCAAAGTTATGCAATGTATTCCTTGGTCAATTCTTTGCCGAAGAAACTTGCTACCCGCTTAATAACTGAAGATAAGTCCTGAAATATGTAAGTTTTTACAGTCAGCAAAGCAATTAGCCTAGAACCCCTACATACAAATATGTATGCAGTAACTCGGCAGCAAGTCAGCAACCTAATAGCTTTGCCGACTGACCGACATAGGACACCAAATATCATTAACACTTTCGCTGACAGTAACATAGTTAAGTACTGTAGGCATACTGTCAGCGAATGCGTTAACTAAGTATTAAAAATATCGAAATAAAAACGAATTTGTATTTTTAAAATTTTAAATAAACGAAGATATTCCGAAAAACTAGAATCGACAAATTTATAAGTCCTTTTACTAAATAAGTATGTAGGCGGTCACTTAACGTATATATGTGCTTATTTTTTAATGATTAAAGGATAAATTACTTTGTCAAATTCCATTTTATTTCAAACAGGGTAAAAATCTTTCGAGATCCCTCAAGTAAACTTCAAATTAAGTATGTAATATTTCTGGTAACACTTAGGTACCTTAGTCATATCTTCATAGAAGATGAACAGCATATTTTTGTGGTGACGCAGCGCCCACGCTTCTTTTAAATGCGGGAAAAATGGAGAATATAATACTAAAAACAAAAATAAAGTTGATAGTAAATTTTGAACATTAACGAAGATTTTCATATAAGTATTAACGTCCTTACCCTGAAGGGCCTCCATTTGTAGAAAAACCTTGTAGGTATTAAATAAGTTAAATATAGCAATAGACAGAAACGAAACTATAAAGAGACAGTTAACAAAATCTACAATCAAATAACTACCGAATGTTTCCAACTCACCCAAATCTTTCACAAAAAGATTCCAATATGTTTTAAAGTCCCCCACGTAGTTAAATATCACTCTACTAAGATGGTAGAAAGACACCGCCACATCCCTCGGATCCCGCGCCACGTACACCACCTTAGCGTCCAGTAGGTTCGCGGGCAGGAGCGAGAGGGGGATGTGGGATTTGATGAAGCGGGGGGAGGGGGCGTTGGCGATCAGCTCGTATGAGGGCCTGTCGAAGGACTGGTGTTGCTCTGGTGCGAGACCTACCAAGTCCAACCGGACTAAAAGACTGTTTCTGGAAACGAGTACAAAATTCTTCTTTACCCAATTAACTACAGCAAAGCAAAAATGAAGTATTACGATTTTAGCAATCTGTATTAAGGGTAAGTTAAAGTTGGCTTGAAATAAAGAAATCACGAAAACATCGGCCCGATTCGAACTTTAAGATACGTCAGTTAATAGATCTAGAAACGATATGGATTATATATCGTCAGGTGACAAGCAAAAGTCACTAATTACTAAAAATCGACCTTATTTTAGTACTAATATGGTTCACTTTGGCTATGAACTTGTGGTGGTAATTAGTGAGTTTTGCTTGTCACCTGACTATATGTCAGTGTCAAATGTGACGTTTCTTCAAACAAAAACATCGCTTTTGACACTGACACATCTAATCCATATCGTTTCTAGGGGTTCCCCTCATCTGGCATAATATTGTTTGTCAGAAATACACTGCGCATAATATGTATCGCAGAAACACTTTTAGTCGAATGATAATTATGGTGGTATCAGATGGGTTAAATTAGGGGTCCCGGTGGCCACCTTTGAGAGCGTCTGCCAAGCACTTCCGGCAAAAAAAATACTGGCAGACTTCGATTTCTGTGTCTACATGTAAATTTCTAACTGCTGCCATAACTATTATTTCGGTATCAGATGGGTTAAATCAGCCCCCTTTTTTCGCACCGGAAGTGGTCTTCTTTTTCGTACTTTCGTCAAGTTCCGCCGTGGCAGACTATCGAATTCGGACTAAGCATCACTTTTATGGGAAACCATTGTGCATTTCATCGTGGTATCAAGTCGGTTAGAAAATTTGCGGCCGGCTCTTCTACTACAAGAAGATCGTTCATCCTTCGTATGCATGTAGAAGTTACATAATAAGAATTAAGGCTCAATACAAGGAGCGGTACATAGACATGTTGCTGTTCTTGTTGCTGGGTGCACATAACACATAGTAACAACATACCGCATAGCCCTATTATATGTACACGAGAATTCCTACGTATTTTATTAAGTATTATTATCTTGAATAAAATAAAACATACAAATGTTCTGTGAGTTTATTTATTTTTCTTTACTAAGTGTAGATTTTTTTCCGATGTTCAATTTCTGGTGGTTCAATTCCAATTCAATTCCTGAGTTCCACTAGGTACAGCCAGGGTTCGGCATCAGCTCTATCTTGGGTACTACTTTCCTAAGTACTCATCAAGACGAGTTGCATGACCAAAACAAAAACAGCGTGTGCCTATGTTGTATAAAACCCGAGCTCCACTAGGTACTGCCAGGGTTCAGCATCAGCTCTATCTTGGGCAGTACTCTCCTAAGTGCTCATCAAGATGAGTCGGATGACCAAAACATAACGTGCCTTTGTTACACCAAACCTGAGTTCCGCTAGGTACTGCCAGGGTTCTGGGTCATTTTGTTGAACTGCACGCCGACGTTGCAATTGGCGTGCAGTTGGCGTGCAGTTCCCATACAAGTTGTAGTCGGGTTGTAGTCTGTCTGTATCGGCCCTAAGTCACTGAAGTTTGTATTAATATGCTTATCTTTATTTATAATTTTAGCAGTTCCAAGCAATAGTAACACTAAAGGCGCCATTCATTAATTACGTTAGACAATTTTTGCCAGTTTTTCACCCCCTTCCCCCCTACGTAAGAAATAATAAGAATAGGCTGACTCCCCCTCCCCCCTATATTACCATATATTACGTGAGAATCTAAAAAAGGAAAAAAATGGAGTACACGTTTGATTTATATTAGTGTTTAATTTTCAAAAAAATATTTTTTTTATGTTTATTTTTACCTACAAAACTGGAGGCTACTGGAGCCCGTTTAAGCTAACTCTGCACCGTGTTTGATAGCACAGAGTGTTGAAGTATTATTTTAAACGTCATAGTTTCATAGATATTTATAAAAATCGCATCTTTGTGATCGTACATAAGAACGATGAGAACCCCCTCCCTCTCCCTTGTAAGAAAAAATAAGATATGTTCGACCCCCATCCAACCCAAAATCGCCTTACGTAATAAATTAATGGCACCAAAACTGTTTCTTGAACTGAAAATACCCGATTTAAGTTTGCTAACACAACATGATTGATCAGTTCATCAGCGTCACAAAACATACGAGTAAATTGACCTCCGCAGTGAATATCCAGCAAGATATAGCTGGTCAAGCAAAACTTGTCAGTAAAAAAAGGCACGAAATTCTAATTTTCTATGGGACGATATCCCTTCGCGCCTACATTATTCAAATTTGCCGCCTTTTTCTACTGACAAGATCTACTTGACCAAGTATAGAATGTTGTATTCACAGAAACTTAATTGCTAAATTGGGAATCAACCCAAGCGAAGAAAGGTGGGTCTGAATCCAAAATTTTAACCCACTTTTGTATTCATCGTTGTTAATGGCGTACATTATTGAAATTGAAAACACCACATATATCTGAGTACCCACGACACAATTAAGCCTTCTTGAGCTTACTGTGGGGCTTAGTCAATTTGTCAAGTATTTATTTATTTAGGTACTACTAACGCCATCTGTTAGAGAAAGAAATAATAACAATAGCACGAATGTTAATTCATTATTTTGCTAACAGATGACGTTAGTAGTAATACAAAGTGTTATTCCTTTATTTTATTTTTGTAGGTTTATAAAATGATATTTTTATGTTTGATAACACATCTAGACATGAATTTACATTACTATGTTAAATCTCAAACCTTACAGTGCGATAGTTTTTCCGTAAAGTGTACCACAAGAATGCATAGTTTGTCGAATAGTGATAGACAATAATTTTAAATAACATGATATATTTAACTGATTATGTAACGGACAGTGTAGGTATGATTAATAACAAGTAAAAATATATCTAATATAGTCTGTCAAACCATTTCCGTCAGTAGAACAAAGCGGCAAATTTTAAAAATGTATGTATGTAAGGTACAAACAGTCTGAAACAAACGATATTTTTTATATTTGTTTACGAGTGTGTCGGGAAGCGCAGGTCGGTGTCGGCGAGGTTCTCGTCCAGCCAGCTCTGCGCCTGCGCCCTCATCTCCTCATCGAAGTGCTCGCGCCACATGCCTGATTTACCTAAAACGATATCGATCACTTCACAGTCACTTCGGGATGAGATTAGCTCAGGAGCGGGACAAGTGGCGTACTGGAAACTGGAAGAGAGGCCTATGCTCAGCAGTGAGCTAAAAAGGGCTGATATGATGATGATGATGATGACATATTATAAAAAATACACCTATCATGAAACTAAAAACTACAAAACATATTATGGCTGGGATGCATTATGCAACCCCGCAGTGTCAGGGAGCCAGCCGCGGAGACTACCCGCTACCGAGACTTGCCCTTGACAGCGAATATTTTTTTAATGTTATTCCGGGTTCGAATACTGGTAAGGGCATTTATTTGTGTGTTCATCACAAAAATTTCTTCCTGAGTTATGGATGTTTTCTATGTATATAAGTAGGTATTTATATATATATATATGTGTGTATATTATATATATCGTCCTCTAGTACCCACAACACAAGCCTTATTGAGCTTACTGTGGGACTAGGTCGATCTGTGTAAAAATGTCCTATAATATTTATTTATTTATTTATTTATTATTATTTTTTTTTTGTTATGGTGTCTCACCCGAGACAAAGAATTTTTCTACTTTTCTTTTATTTAATAAACATTGGAGTACCTACTACCTACTAAGGAAGGGTCTAGTAAAGGTAGGTATAGGTAGTAAGCTACATAGGGTAGAAAGATAAAGTACGAATAAAAAAATAAGTAGGTACTACCTTTTCTTATGAAAGTCTCGCCTTTAGTACCAACTGCATTTAGAAACCTTTCCTGGTTCACCGCCTGGTTCTTCCTGAAGTTATTTATGTCCAAGTGCTGGCAAAGTTGTGCAATGTCTTCCTTGGTCAATTCTTTGTCGAAGAAACTTGCTACCCGCTTAATAACTGAAGATAAGTCCTGAAATATGTAAGTTTTTATGTAAGTCAGCAAAGCCTATAGAACCCCTACATACAAATATGTATGCCGACTGTCCGACATAGCACACTAAATATCATTAACACTTTCGCTGACAGAACATAGTTAAGTACTGGTAGGCATACTGTCAGCGAATGCGTTAACTATGTATTAAAAATATCGAAAATAAAAAACGAATTTGTATTTTTAAATATCAATATCAATATCAATATTTTTATTGACAATAAAAGTTTAACAGGCACGTTACAGTGAACCCCGCACTAGGCATGGCCTGTATCGCGGGGTCATGATCATCACGAGTTACCAGTGATAAAAAATTATAATTATATTAAACATAAAAATAGGAATTAGGAAAGAAAGAGGAGTGTGAACTTGTGTGTTTGTAAGCTTGTAATGAGAAGGGAGTGGAAAGTGTGTGAATGAAATCTAAGCATGTAATGAATGTAAAAGTTTGTTAGATTTAAGTGTGTTCGAGCGTTATGAAAAACTGAGACTGAAGGGGAATGAAGAAGTAGGTAATCCTATGAGTACGTGGAGTTAGGAGTCACTTGAGAAGGATTCAGAATTTCTTCTGATTCCTCGTAGTTCCAAGACTTTAGCAGGTTTAGTATACGAATTTTTGCCTCATATACGTTACAGTGCCTAATGTCACAAATGTTAACTACTTTATTGTAAATGTGCGGGAAGAGAAATGCCGAGAAGCGTTGCACAAAAGAAGTGAGAACACGAGGTTTAGGGATACTGTAAATTCTACTTGAAGTGAGCGATTGATGATATTCGGAAAACTAGAATCGACAAATTAATAAGACCTTTTACTAAATAAGTATGTAGGCGGTCACTTAACGTATGTATGTGCTTATTTTTTAATGCTTAAAGGATAAATTGCTTTGTCAAATTCCATTTCATTTCAAACAGGGTATAAATCTTTCGAGATATCTGGAGTAAACTTCAACTTAAGTAGGTAATATTTCTGGTAACACTTAGGTACCTTAGTCATATCTTCATAGAAGATGAACAGCATGTTTTTGTGGTGACGCAGCGCCCACGCTTCTTTTAAATGCGGGAAAAATGGAGAATATAATACTAAAAACAAAAATAAAGTTGATAGTAAATTTTGAACATGAACAAAGATTTTCATATTAAGTATCAACATCCTTACCCTGAAGGGCCTCCATTTGTAGAAAAACCTTGTAGGTATTAGTAAGTTAAATATAGCAATTGACAGAAACGAAACTATAAAGAGACAGTTAACAAAATCTACAGTCAAATAACTACCGAATGCTTCCAACTCACCCAAATCTTTCACAAAAAGATTCCAATATGTTTTAAAGTCCCCCACGTAGTTCAATAACACTCTACTAAGATGGTACTTAGACACCGCCACATCCCTCGGATCCCGCGCCACGTACACCACCTTAGCGTCCAGCAGGTTCGCGGGCAGGAGCGAGAGGGGGATGTGGGACTTGATGAAGCGGGGGGAGGGGGCGTTGGCGATCAGCTCGTATGAGGGCCTGTCGAAGGACTGGTGTTGCTCTGGTGCGAGACCTACCAAGTCCAACCGGACTAAAAGACTTTTTCTGAAAACGAGTACAAAATTCTTCTTTACCCAATTAAAGCAAAGAAGAAGTACTTATTACGATTTTAGCAATCTGTGTGTGTATTAAGGGTAAGTTAAAGTTGTCTTGAAAGAAAGAAATCACGAAAACATGTCTATTTTCATTTATTTTTAATTGTACTGGGTGCTTTTGTTATCACTGACCAAACTCTGAGGGGTGAATACTGAATAATGTAGGCCACACTGAACAACTTTTACTATGGGGCCAACCCCAAAATCGCGAAATAAAATTCTGGCGTCTCATAAATTTTGGTGAATCAGTGTCAATGTGAAGTGTGAACTAAGATCAGAATGACATCCAGATTATGTTATAGTAGGTACGAGTAAAATGCACGATAACCTAATAATTGGCGCGAGTGAGACGCTAAAATAACTAAATGACATCATTCATATATCATTCTGATGTCAGTGTACGTTCGAGTAGTTTTAAAATTTACAGCGAAAATAGCGTAGGTAATGATAACAATATCGCCGGGTGACAACCAAAACTTGCTAATTAGCTAATTACTAAAAAATTATTAGAAAAAAATCAACCTTATTGTGGCTCCAAATACGGTTCACTATGGCTATGAACTTGTGATGGTTATTATATTATAGTGTTTTGGTTGTCACCTGACGATATACAAATCAACTTTTTTGGCATTTAACAACAGTAGACTTCCTAGCTAGATCGTGATAGGTCTACCCTATAATGTATCTATCTATTTAACAACAGTAGACTTCCTAGCTAGATCGTGATAGGTCTACCCTATAATGTATCTATCTATTTAACAACAGTAGACTTCCTAGCTAGATCGTGATAGGTCTACCCTATAATGTACCTATCTATTTAACAACAGTAGACTTCCTAGCTAGATCGTGATAGGTCTACCCTATAATGTACCTATCTATTTAACAACAGTAGACTTCCTAGCTAGATCGTGATAGGTCTACCCTATAATGTACCTATCTATTTAACAACAGTAGACTTCCTAGCTAGATCGTGATAGGTCTACCCTATAATGTATCTATCTATTTAACAACAGTAGACTCCCTAGCTAGATCGTGATAGGTCTACCCTATAATGTACCTATCTATTTAACAACAGTAGACTTCCTAGCTAGATCGTGATAGGTCTACCCTATAATGTACCTATCTATTTAACAACAGTAGACTTCCTAGCTAGATCGTGATAGGTCTACCCTATAATGTACCTATCTATTTAACAACAGTAGACTTCCTAGCTAGATCGTGATAGGTCTACCCTATAATGTACCTATCTATTTAACAACAGTAGACTTCCTAGCTAGATCGTGATAGGTCTACCCTATAATGTACCTATCTCCCATACAACCATTTCCAGTCGCCGTTACGACGCGGTGTTGACACATCTTGTGTCGACACCGTCTGTTTCGGTCACAATTCCAGTCGCAGAGTCGTCGCCGTGTCGACACAGTTACCAGAAATGGGGAAGGGTCGACACATGACACAAAGTGACATAAAGTGTGGTCGCCGTGTGCACACATTGTTTCGGGTTTGCGACTACTTTATGCCAAAATCATTCGTTCATTCGTTCATTTTGTTCCTGTCAAATGGAAACTGTCAGATGGAAAAAAACTTAAATAAAAATAAGTTAATACGCCATCTCTAAAACGGATTACAAGACGTAATTATATATTGTTTGCATTTATATTACAATAGGACTTAAATTATTATGGGGAATTAAACTGCTCGAGTGATTTGATAAACTAAGTGTAATATAATCAACGCGCCACCACATTGTTTTAGTTTAGCCGGAAATGAAATTGTTTACTTCTCAGTGCCTGTGTTCATAACTATATTATTTGAAGCATTTTTAGTACTTCGATGCGTATACTATACTTAAATAACAGAAATAACGCTTTACGTACTACGAAACTTGTTAATTATGATGTATAAATATGGTTTAAGGCTGAGAAATATTACAGTCACAAAGTAGTTGCAATGTTTCGACTTTGTGTCGACTCTGTGTTGACACATGACACGCGCTGTCAAAAGTAATAACAAAGTTACTGGTATGTTACTGGATTTGCAAAATGGCTCCTTGTGTTGATTTGTTTTCAGATATTCTCAAAGTGTAAAAATTCCGTGGTCAGAGATGGGCATTAATCGATTAACTGTTTATTCGACTAATTCATGGAATAAAAAAAGTTAATTCTCAAATTTTAATCGCGATTAGTTTAGTCGACCTAACATAGATTGAAATTGAATTAATCTGAATATTAATCGAATAAATTATCGATTAAATCTCGATTGAAAGTTGACAGGGGGCCATTTTTGTACGTAAAAATAATAGAAATGTCTTGCATGCAGATGGTAGCAAAACACTTTGTCATAAAAGTCGAAATGGGTGTCGATATATAGGTTTTAGGGAGTGCCGATTTCGAAAATAATGACCATTTTGGAATCCGAAATGGCGGCCATGCACTGTGTCATAAAAGTCGTCATGGATGTCGTTTTATACGTTTTAGGGGGCCCCAATTTTGAAAATGATGACCATTTTGGAATCCAAAATGGCGGCCATGCACTATGCCATAAAAGTCGTCATGGGTGTCGTTTTATAGGTTTTAGGGGGCGCAGATTTCGAAAATGATGACCATTTTGGATTCCAAGATGGCGGCCATGCACTATATCATAAAAGTCGTCATGGATGTCGTTTTATAGGTTTTAGGGGGCCCCGATTTAGAAAATGATGACCATTTTGAAATCCAAAATGGCGGCCATGCACTATGCCATAAAAGTCGTCATGGGTGTCGTTTTATAGGTTTTAGGGGGCGCAGATTTCGAAAATGATAACCATTTTGGATTCCAAGATGGCGGCCATGCACTATGTCATAAAAGTCGTCATGGATGTCGTTTTATAGGTTTTAGGGGGCGCAGATTTCGAAAATGATGACCATTTTGAAATCCAAAATGGCGGCCATGCACTATGTCATAAAAGTCGTCATGGGTGTCGTTTTATAGGTTTTGGGGGGCGCAGATTTAGAAAATGATAACCATTTTGGATTCCACTTTTATGACAAAATACGTAGCCGCCATCTTAGATTATAAAATGATCATCGTTTTCGAATTCTGCACTCCCTAAAACCTATAAATCGACATCCGTGACGACGCAAGTTATCTTTATTTTCAGATCTAACAAATTGCTACAGAATACAAAGGACAAAAAAGAAGCCAGGAGGTAATGAAACAAGCAAAAATACAGATGATTCCTCGACGCAATTGGGTGATTCTTAAATTGTGTCCAGATTTTTTTTGTCATAAAAGTTTATATTTTTCACATATTACTCTCACAAGTTCCGTGACATTTCGACCTTGTAATTTTTTAAGTAAATGTTTTTGTTTATCTATGAGGATCTCACTAGAATAGTATAATCAAGGTATGTTTATATTTTATGAATGAAATAGTAACGCAAAAAAAAAATATATTTGTGTCTTATATTCCTGCCGAAGACTTTTATTTTACCTTTTCCTTCTACACAAGTTTGGCCAAGTAATAAGAATTTAGGGCTCTCAATTTTATTTTGACTTCTACAACAGTAAAGCTACGAGGCCATGTTTGGTATCGTTTTCGTATAAATTCGCAGTACCAAATTTAGTTAAGGTATCACATTGACACCATTCCGAAGTAAAAACATATAAACTTATTAAAATACTTTCTTTTAAACTCCTCTTCACGCGTAAACTGCTGAACAGTTTTAATTTAAAGTTGGTACACATATATTTTGAGTCCCGAGACAGGATATAATAAGTTATCTCAAAAATCATCCTTTAAAGGTGTGAAATGAGGTGTAGGGGGGAATTCAGAATTGACTTCTTGAAGTTAATACTGTTTAAGTTTAGGTTTGAAGTCATGTTTTTTCATCATTTTTAACTAAATCAAAGATGTAGACCATCCCAAATTTCATATAAATCGGTTCAGCGGTTATTGATTTCCCGTACAAATTTCCACGCCACTTTTCACACCTTCAAAAGATGATTTTGGTTATAAGATCTATCCTATGTCCTGTTCCGGGACGCAAACTATTTCTATACCAAATTTCAACGAAATCGGTTCAGCGGTTAAGCGTCAAGAAGAGTTTCAAAAAACCGGCCAAGTGCGAGTCTGACTCGCGTATTAAGGGTTCCGTACATTAAGTCCGACTCGCGCTTGACTGCACATTTCTAATAGGTTTTCCTGTCGTCTATAGGTAAAGAACTATTTTGTGTATTCAGACGGACATACATACAGACGCACGAGTGATCCTATAAGGGTTCCGTTTTTTCCTTTTGAGGTACGGAACCCTAAAAAGATTTATTTTTATTTTGTGGAATAGATATATCAAGATAAAATTGAGAGCCCTAAATAAACTTTCCAGAGCGGATATCTCAAAAACTATTCAACATATCGAAAAAATTGACGGAATAAACTTGTAACAAATTAAATTAACTTTCATTTTGTATAAGTGGCCATGTCGCTGAGATGCATAGTTTCCGAGATATAATCGAAAAACGGGAAAATGGGACCTTCAAAGCCCCCTCTCTCCCCCCCGCTCAAGGGCTACGGCCGGGGACTTTTGATATGTTCACCTCCTAACTTGTCAAACCGAGTTACGGAGTCAAAAATTGTGTTCCGAGCATTTCCCTCTACAACTTTTAGAGCATTCGTTGCCTGACCTAAGTAGCTTATTGAATTTCTTTAAAAACTTTTCTGTAAAAGGTTGACGGGTGTTGGGTGTTTATATGGTTTCGGTCGATTATTATCATTTGCATTGCCCATGATGACTTACTAGAATTACGAGCACACGAGACACTAATAGTAGTTTGACAAACCTTGGTTTTCAAGAGGTATTTTATATTGACATTTGCTGTCACAAATTTGCTGTCAGATTTAGTCGCAAACCGCACGCAAAGTGCACACAAATGTGTCGACACCTTGTTACGGAAAAGTGTAGACACGGCGACGACACTTTGTTTCGAAACAATTCTAGACACATTGTGTGGACTCTGTTACGACACATCTGACATTTAGTTACCACTTTGTGATTCTGCGACTGGAATGGTTATATGGGATCTCATAGTAAGAACCTATCCCTTACTAGATATCGAATATGATTATTGATCTTTAGTAGTTATGGCTACACATCGGTAACTCGTGGTATTTAGGTAGCACTTAAAAGATTATTGATGACTTGATGAACACACATCGGTAACTCGTGGCATTTAGGTAGCAGGCACAGACTAGTGATGTGACAATGTTCTTCCTATACGAGTCGAGAAAAAGAAACCACAAAAAAAAGGAAATTAATTAAACTAATCTTTTAAGTGCTACCTAAATTCTTTCCCTTAAGTTTCGTATTCTTACTGACTGCTAATGTACTATATTGCGCACAGCTGTAATTTTGCTTGTAAGTAACGAGTAATTAGCTATTAAATAGCTACTAATTAAATAGCTATTTAACAACAGTAGACTTCCTAGCTAGATCGTGATAGGTCTACCCTATAATGTACCTATCTATTTAAATAACTCGTACTCACTCGAGGTAGGGAAATCTGTGTCCCAAATCCGATTTCAGAGCCCTGTCGTAATCAAGGTTGTTGTTAACCAGCCACACCAGTTCCTGGGTCCAGGTTGTTCCTAGAGATAAGACGTGTATAAATAAATATGGAAAGGACATGTTTCTAGAATCGTTTTGAATCTTTATAAATTGACCCTTGAATTGTAAATGTTTGGTTCTGGCCACCAGTATGATATTAAGTAAAATAATAGAATTGTTCCCTTACTACACAAGTCCATCACTTACCTAACCGAGGGTAAGTGACCACCCACACGACGTCCGGACGGGCAGCCATGTTCAGAAAGATGACATGTTCGTTCTTACCTGACCGCGGGTAAGTGACCACCCACACGTCGTCCGGACGGACGGCCATGTTCAGAAAGATGACTGGTTCGTTCTTACCTGACCGCGGGTAAGTGACCACCCACACGTCGTCTGGACGGGCGGCCATGTTCAGAAAGATGACAGGTTCGTTCTTACCTGACCGCGGGTAAGTGACCACCCACACGTCGTCCGGACGGGCGGCCATGTTCAGAAAGATGTCGGGTTCGTTCTTACCTCACCGCGGGTAAGTGACCACCCACACGACGTCCGGACGGGCAGCCATGTTCAGAAAGATGACATGTTCGTTCTTACCTGACCGCGGGTAAGTGACCACCCACACGTCGTCCGGACGGGCAGCCATGTTCAGAAAGATGACATGTTCGTTCTTACCTGACCGCGGGTAAGTGACCACCCACACGTCGTCCGGACGGACGGCCATGTTCAGAAAGATGTCGGGTTCGTTCTTACCTGACCGCGGGTAAGTGACCACCCACACGACGTCCGGACAGGCAGCCATGTTCAGAAAGATGACATGTTCGTTCTTACCTGACCGCGGGTAAGTGACCACCCACACGTCGTCCGGACGGGCAGCCGTGTTCAGAAAGATGACATGTTCGTTCTTACCTGACCGCGGGTAAGTGACCACCCACACGTCGTCCGGACGGACGGCCATGTTCAGAAAGTTGTCGGCTTCGTACGCATACGTCGTGGGCATGATGCAGCCTGTATCTCCGAATGAAGCGAAATTCCAGCCTGCAATAAGCAACTCACTATTCCTATAACTAAACTAACAGTTTAACTCTAATTCTATATTTACATAGTTCTTTACCAAAACTAAAACATTTCAATATAGCCAAACCCCTACCTAAAATTTTCTAGAATCGGACCAAGAAAAGTCTGCAGCGGATTTGATAGCCCACGCAGTGCAAGTGTTATTTATACGTCATAATTACATAGAAGTTTGACGTTTAAAATATCACTTACAGTGCTCTGCGTGGGCTATCAAATCAGCTGCAGACATTTCTTGGTCCGACTCTACCTTTATACATACCTAAACATTATTTAACATGCCTCCAACAACATATCAAAATAGAAAAAACTTGAATGTTCTAAAAACAATATTTTTTTCCACCGCTGGTATATAGTTATCTACTCGTTAGATATAGATATAATATGTACATTAGGGGCATAGTAAGTATAGTAAAATATAGGAGGTACCTTTGAAAAGAGCCGTCAATTGCTCCTGAGTTGAGGAATCCAAGTGTTCGACTTTTAGTTTGCCACTCATTATAACGGTGATATTATACTTCAGTTCCAATATGCCGACTGTGGCCGAATCGCAATGAGCTGATCACTAGTTCGTTTAAATGACTGCAATGTTGTTAAGCTGTTTAAACAATCTAATAATATAACTTATGCCCTTTGTAATAAGGTCCACCGATGTACAGTCAAGTGTTGCTCGTTGTACATGTATAGGGTATTTATAATAATAAGTATTTTCTTGAACACACTTCAGTGGAATGTAATATTTATGTAAATATTAATATATGTAAATAATTGCGTAAATTATTTGCTTTTGTAACAGTATACCTATTCTAAAATATATATTTAACTATCTACCGCATCACCTAAATGTAGCTTTTTGTATATTGTAACCCTCTGCCAACCTTCACTAGTTGGAGAGGTATTATAAGAAAGAGAGAGTGAGAGTTTCCCCATATTTAAACAAAAATCGTATTAAAGACCTAAATAAAATGTATTAAAATGTGGAGCAGCCCTACGCTCAGGCACTCGGCACCTGCGGAACGCAAAAGCGCTCTATATTGGCAGGAGCTATATAGTGAATTCTTACAACTAGTTCAAGCTCAGGCCAGGCCTGGATTGCTCGTAGCCCGTACCTTGCAGCTCTTGCAGCAGTACCTTCACTCATAGAACACGACTGCTCAGCTTACTTACCTACTTATTTGAAACTATTCTATTCCACTACGTAGGTATAATATTATATATATATAACTGTAAAATGTGCTACTTTATCATTATCCATGTATAAATGAATGCATAACTGACGTATAGGTACGTAGATAGACAGGCTTTAGTTACAGTTGGCAAATCAAGTTTATCTAAGAACTAAATTACCAACTTTTAAATACTATATTCGGGAAAATAATTATTTTTCTAAGCATATAAATAAAGGTCAAAGTCAATCCAAATCAATGCAATTCTATGAACTCAACTCATATTACTTACTTAATTTGGTCTCGGTCTAGTTTACCTACATTTGGGTGCGTTTTTTGATCTTACGCCATGTTGAACCAGATTTGGTGTAGTTAACAACTGAATGATTCTCATAATAGTGGCATCTACAGGTTAAAGTTAACGAAAACATTTTTTTTGTGTTTTTTTTTCAGTTTCAAGAATGAAAATATTTTTTAATACTTCAAGTAACCCAAATTTCATAAAGGGAACTTATGGCAAGTTAGAGTTTTGAGATACAGGTTAGGTATCTATTAGGGATGTACCGACTAGTCGCCGACTAGTCGGGAAAGCCGACTATCCGGCCACATTTGTAGTCGGCGATTAGTCGGCGACTAGTCGGCAAAAATGGCCGATTAGTCGGCACTTTATTAGTGAAAGAAAAACAGCAAAAAAAGAAATCAACTGTCAATATTTACCATATGTTTTATGTTTATGTTACTAAAATACCTATTCAGGGTGCATACGAAAGCTTTTGTTCATATAATTGACCGTTTGATCGTTATCGTATGTTGGTGGGCTGGTGTTTTCCTCTACAGGTCGATCTCAACTGATTCTCGTGTAATTTCATAATCAAGTTCGATAGTGTTTTTAATTATTATTCAGTTTTTTTTTTTTTTAGTGGTGGAGCCATGAGGAACTATTCATGTTATTGCAAAATTTAGAGACTTAGTCACGGCACGTTGCTCGTAAAGACGCTGACCACAGGGGATAGGTTCTTAACTGGCGACTACGTACGGGAAATAGAGCCTTGGAAATACCTCCTACAAGCTGTACTGGCGGTCTGCTCAGGATCGCAAAATAAAAGAACTAAAGACAGAAATTGAACGAGGATTCTTGTGATAGGTCTTTGAACCTGTAGAAAACACCTTTTAGCCAAGCTAAATTATGATGAATAGCGCAACCAAAGGAGCAAAACTAATGTTTTTCACCTGAACTTATACGAAACTAATGATCTGGCCGACTAGCCGACTAGTCGGCCGACTAATCGGCCATTCGAGCGCCGATTAGTCGGCTAGTCGGCTAGTCGGCCAAATCAATAGTCGGTACATCAATAGTATCTATGTTATTATATAGCATGATATTTTATTAACATGAATTGGTGCTTATAAAATCTAAAGAACTAAAACTGGAAGAGCGATGCATTTGGACAAGACAGGTTACAGTGAAAAGTGGTACTCTTTATTTTTTTTTTCAATATAAATATTAAATAATAATAAAAATAATGACTTGGCCTCGATAAACATTGTTTTTGTTTATCTATAAACATTTTTGTTTCATATGAAAAAGAGCAAATGAGCATACATTCAATTAAAAAACTCGATGACAGGTTAAGATGCCACTATTTTGAGAATCATCAACTATAGATTGCCCGGCGATCAGCCCGCGACATCTCCAGCATCGCCGCCGACACGGCGCCCGCTGTTTCTGCGATTCTCTGATAGCCTGAATTTAGCCAACGATTTGTACACGTACACGACTGGAAACTCATTCCTACCATAACTAGACCCCTTATTTCCAAAACATAGTACGTCAGTAACAAACCCAAATGTCTAACGATTATTAACGAAATTATAAACTTTGAAAGGCTTTAATTATGGAAACTATTAGATCTACAGAGACAATTCTAATCTAATATTGTAGCATATTAAGTCTACTTTAAAAACGTCTTGAGAAGGTACTATCAAAAACTAAACCTTTAGGGTTATAATCGCCCAAATAAATAAAAACCGATTTTATTTTGCAGTTTTTACGATTCTTGACAAAGTTGCGTTCGACGCTAGAAGTCACAAACTTGGATTATTCATTGGGCCAACACCATAAACAAGTCCGCAAAAAATTAGAACTACCGAATTTGACGCAACCGCTAAATGTATAAAATTACTGTATTACCTATATATATACCTAATACCTAACGACAAATGGCAAACGATAGGAAAAATGTACCGGGATGACAGATGCTACGAATAGTTACGTCACTATTTCCATGCAGTATTTAGGTTTCGTTTCCCGCTCTCTGTCAACGATCGACACCTTGGCTAGGCTCTCTCAGATGAGAGATGAGAGTTCAGACTATAATTTGCAAACAGGTCAGGTAAGCGTTGGGAACGACCAAGTTCATTCGAGCTTTTATTATACCAAGTGCGATTGAAATTACGACTCCACATAATGGAAGCAAAGTAGTTTTTGGAAAACGAAACATTTTAGTGTTTACCAATTCTCATTCGGTTGTTTATTTTTATGACTGCGATGTCTCTATTGTACCTAGATGCACGGGTAGTAAAGTAATCACGGAAGCTCAATTATCGGATTGTAACTAGAAATTTAAATGGAGTTGTAACTGCTCTGCACGCAAACCTTTGCAAACTTTGGATAATGATGCCAAACTACCAATTTTTTTAACTGTTTGCATTAATTTGTTACGTATTAAGCTATATCACGTCGTCGTTTATTCCTAAAGTTGATTTTGTAAGTAATTGATTATGCATATAGGGCAGTAGATCCATCTAAGACATCTAAGTTAACTGTGCACCATTTTCACAAAACAGGAAATTACATTGAAAATGTAAATATGTAAAGTGTATTTATCCTAACGTGTATGGTACTTACATGTCTTATCATGTAAACAAACGTGACGTCAAAGTGTTATTCCAACAATACTATTTATAGACAATCTAGACATCGTAATGTCAGATGTTTTTGAGGTGACCGCTGTGCACTTTCACTTGCAGTTGCCCAGAAATCTTTCCCCCATCTTGCATTTACACAGCGCATACAGAGGTCATACAGGTGGGGATGACACTCCGCCCATTCAAATATTTTTGACCCGATTCGTGTACCCATGTAAATTTTGCTGACTGTACCTGATCGTGACTACGCAGCCATAATAATAAAATTTTATAGTAAAATTGATAATAAAATTTATCTAGTCATGAAAAATACTTATTATAGGTGCTAAGTAAGTATTGGTGGCCTTCACTTTGAGGCCTGTTCACACGTTGGTTAGTGTTTATTGCGATTGGCAACTAAATGCAAGTAGCAAATGTATGAGCAAGGAGTAAACAGGGCGGGCGCAATGTGAAGCCCAGCCACACTTGACTGTCCCGTACCTCACTACAGAATAAGTAATAGTATTATACCTAACTACCTATTTTTAAGCTAGTTATTAATTTCTTTTAGTAATACCACTGTATCTTATTTGTAAATAAATGATTTTGTTGACCTATTGACCTTATGCAAGTTCTCGTCTGGCTACCAAACCGGGTATAGATAAAGCCCGCCAGACTGACTAAAATATAATATGTTTATTGTAGAAACTATACATACCTACATGCCTTAGGCCCACTTGCACCATCCCACTAACCTGGGGTTAAGCGGTTAAACCATTAATCCAGTGTCAAATTGTACTGGTAACCATGGTAACACCAGGTTTAACTGGTTAACCCCGGGCTAGTTGAATGGTGCAAGTGGCGCTTAGCCTGTCTAACTTCTTTGTCCAATGTGTATTTTGTCTCACATTTTGCTTTAATGAGAGAGTGAGACGTAATGATATTACACCACCCTTACTTTTATGTGAGGCCTTTTCTAAACGTATCATCCGCAGAGTGCTAGTAAATCTCGCTAGATGGTGCGTTAATATCCGGCGCCTTAAATCATGCCACAATTTCCGGCTGCCGTCGTATTACCCGACAAAAACCTATGCTTTTATTTGTTGGAGATCTTAAGAAACGTCTATAGCATCTGTGTACTAGAATCGCACCAAGCATTTGCAATGATAAAGTGTGGCAATGTCATAATTAATGTCAAATTTCTATGAAAATATGATTATAACGACACTCCTACACTTCTATTCAAATCGATGCAAAGTTAGCATCAAAAGAACTCTGACACGATCGCACTCAAGTACTCAGTACTCTCAAGAGCAATACAAAAGTTCACTTTTGTATGGTTTGAATTGTATACAGTACGCACCACACATCACTGTTCGTTTTGTTTTTAGCCTCCTTGGGGAGTTATAGCTTTTATTTCAAATTGTATAACTCCCGTGGGAACGATATAGGCCTTTGTCCTTTAGTACATACCTACACCTGCATAAAATAAGATCTTTTTCGATTCGAGCAAGTGTGATGAAAACAACCTAAACTATACCTATATCTCAAGGATCTGTGGTAAGTAAATCTCGCTAGATGGCGTTAATATCCGTTGTATAAATCACACCACCCATTTCCGGGTGTCACATTACTCGGCCGGGACCCAGTCCTTGTTAAATGTACAGTTGCAGATGTAGCTGACTCCCCTTCAAACACATATCTTATGCACGGGGCTAACCACAGGTTTAGAATGTAGGTACAAGATAGTCTGTCAAAACTTATTGACTGTATTTACTGTGTACAAAATGATACTTTATTGTTAAGGGAATAAGAGCGTGTCAAGGTAATTGTGAACACCTCGCCCGCTTAGCAACTTGTGCTGCTGGCTGTACTTACAGACATTCTTTGCTTCAAGGACAGTACAGTCAGCATCAAAAGTAGTACAATGCTCCAAACATATCATCCAGCTGTGTCCCAGGCATACTTATCGCTAATCCATCTCTTCCAGACAGCCTTTAGGTACTGGAAATGAAAATATCATCGTATTTTATTTTGTTAAGTAAATTGACAGTGGCATCAAACGCGACAACGCTGCAACAGTAACGCTGTACATTGGAGTCGCTACCAGAATTTAATATCTATGTTTAGCAATATGTAAGCAAAGTTATATATAACTCATGTAAGTGATTTCATTTCGGACAGAATAGACAACGTGATGTGGCCGACATGGATGCGCGCGCGGCACGTGCTGGGGATCGTGCGCGTCGTGCAAGCGATACTGGCGGCGCTACCCGCCATCTACTTGAGCATGCGTATGCCGCCGCAAGCAATAGTGCTAGGTAAGCTACGTGCCCACCACGTGCGCCGCGTGCAAGCGATACTGGCGGCGCTACCCGCCATCTACTTGAGCATGCGTAAGCCGCCGCAAGCAATAGTGCTAGGTAAGCTACGTGCCCGTTACGTGCCCACCACGTGCGCCGCGTGCAAGCGATACTGGCGGCGCTACCCGCCATCTACTTGAGCATGCGTATGCCGCCGCAAGCAATAGTGCTAGGTAAGTTACGTGCCCGTTACGTGCCCACCACGTGCGCCGCGTGCTAGCGATACTGGCTCCAAGGCCTGCCATCTAGTGGACTAGTGCTCGAATGCCACTACAGGAGGCACAAGTGATAGTGTTGGAACGAGAGTAACAGAGTGCTCTTTCTTTACCATGCTCTTGAGAAGCCATCGTTGGTCGAGTCCGTCTATGCTTACTCTGCACTACTTGGCAGCGTTGTCTTGACGTGTGGCATGCCTCTACAAACTATTATCAAAGTGTGGCACGTCATTATTTACATCAAGAATTTACATGTACATTTACGGTAGCGGTTCCACACTTTTACTTTCCGATCCGGTATACAGAGTTAGCTTAAATAGACTCTAACCTAACACGAATGTAAACATATGATTACCTGTTTTTCTTCAGATGAAGCCGAGTACGACTTTATAATAGTGGGCGCGGGCACGGCCGGCTGCGTGTTGGCCAACAGGCTCTCAGAAGTAGCAGAGTGGCGCGTTCTGCTGATCGAGGCGGGTGGCGACCCACCTGTGGAGTCCCAGGTAGACGCGCGTTTACATAAATATGTGATTATCACTGATGGCCAAAATGCTGGCCGGTAGATATCCTCGTCATGGACCACTAAAAGATCACCAACAATGCACTTCCTACACTGCACACTACACTGCATTAATCTACTTAATTCAGATTATCGATATAACTTGATTCAATAATCCATGAGTATTTCTGTCACAGTCGTATTTTCAACAGAAACCTTGCTTATTTCATCACCAATTGATAAATCTTATTGTTTTTAGCTTCCGGGACTATACTACTACATCATCGGCTCCAGATTAGACTGGAATTACCAGACAGTCAACGATGGTTACTCCAGCCAAGCGCACAAAAACAAGAGCATCAAGCTGACGCGCGGCAAGATGCTAGGCGGCTCCAGCAGCGCCAACCTTATGCTGCACGTGCGCGGCAACCCCGAGGACTTTAACTCCTGGGCCCGGAACAGCCCTGGCTGGGGCTGGGACACCGCGCTCAAGTACTTCATTAAGAGCGAAAACATGAAGGATGATAAAATCATGAATTCCCGCTTCAGAAAGTTCCATGGAACCGGCGGGCCGATGGGCGTCACCAGGAAATCTGATCCAGAGAGAAACCAATTGTATTTCAATGCTTTTCGAGAGCTGGGATACGAAATATTGTTGGATGCGAATAGTGATAAGCAGCTTGTGTTCTCTGAAGGACAGTATATCGTTGCTGACGGTGTGCGTCAGAGCACTGCGACAGCTTTTCTAGGACCAATATCCCATCGACCTAACCTACACGTTCTCAAATATACTCTAGTCACAAAAGTTATCATGGATGGTGTGACCGCTGTAGGGGTCGAAGCTTTAACTGACGCAGGCAAAACAATCACAATCAAAGCTAATAAAGAAGTCATTCTATCAGCAGGGGCTATTAACACGCCACAAATTTTGATGCTCTCAGGAATTGGTCCAAGAAAGCATCTCAAGGAGTTCGATATAGATGTCATTGCTGATTTACCAGTTGGAGAAAACTTGCACGACCATATTACTGCGCCAGTTTACTTTACAGCTGAACGTAGTGAGCCGGAAGATGCACCTCTAGACCTGCATGGCGTAGGCGCTACCATCACTGGATACGTATCCCTTGACAAATCGAAAGCGGTACCGGATTACCAAGTCTCAGCGTACCCTACAGACTCCGGCAAAGATGCCCTCTGGTACTGCGGAAGCGTATACCATTTAGACGACGAAGTCTGCGACGCTTTAGACAAAGCGCTAGCAGGCTTCAAGAGTCTATTCACTGAGATAAACCTGATCCAGCCTGTTTCACGCGGGCACGTGCGTTTACTAAGCAAAGATCCCACACACCCACCGGAGATTTACTTAGGATATTACAAAAACGATACAGATTTAGATATCCACGCAAGAAGCATACAGGATTACTTGCGCGTGTTGAATACAACTAGTCTAAAACGCATTGGGGTGAAAGTAGTCGATCTCCAGTTGAAAGGATGCGCTGGTGTGATATTCGGTAGTCACGATTACTGGAGATGTTATGCGCGAGAAATAGCGTGCACAGTGTGGCATCCAGTAGGGTCGACGGCGATGGGCTTGGTGGTGGATCCGCGGCTGCGCGTGCGACGGTCGGCGCGCCTGCGCGTGGTGGACGCCGGTGTGATGCCCACCATCACCAGCGGGAACACCAACGCGCCCGTGGCGATGATCGCGGAGCACGCTGCGGATATCATCAAGGAAGACCACGGAGTGTCCACTCAGTGCTCTTAACCCTTTGAAATTAAATGAAAATCTTTATGTATACATATAATTTTTTTATATATTTAATTTTTGACCGCCATAGACGTCAACTGACGTGACCCAATATCAACCTTGGTGCATTACGTTACGACAAGATTCACGATGACGCGCTGCGCACGATAGGTGGGGCTTCCAAAGCGTCCTAAGCTCCTAAGATAGGTCGGACGGATATGTAAATTCATTATTTATTGGACTATTAACAGACTGGTGTTATCCTAAAGTCGCGTATCCACTAGAGGTAGCCGCGGTCAACCCGAGGCTGCTCTAGTTAGTGGATATGCGGCCTGGCAAGTCATTACATTCACGTTTTTTAAGCTAGATAATGATGAATCGATGAATGTTAATTCGGTACAACATAGAAAAACAAAAGAAACAATATGCTTAACGTCAATAATGGAACTAAATGGATAATGGAAGCATGATAGATAATTTATGTTTTGTACAAGTCCCGAAAAACAATAGAAAAACATTAGTTAAGAAACTACTTCTCACTTATTTATATTTATAGAAATGTATTCAAGTTGAATATTTTCGTTTAATATTTTAACTTGGAAGCCAAAAGCGCGCAAAATAAGCAACGCTCGAGGGCTTTGTTTGCAGTAGCGTGTAAAAGTTGCCGGCTCAGTGATGGCGTGAGTATATTCTCGTGGAGCGAGCGAGCGAGCGAGCGGCGAGCCGAGGTCTCGCAGGCACTAACCACTGTAACGGCTCGGCCATTCAATTCAATTCAAAATACTCATTTTCTAACTTAATAAATTTTATCAAAATCTGACGAAAAAAAAAACGAAAAATAAAAATCGGCAATGTTTAGGACAGTTTCACTTCTTCTTTGTCGTTATAGGTAGTTTGCAGAGTGTCGTGGTCAACTGCTGACATCACCATCAGGCACAGATGTTGCCCGCCGTACGATTTCTCGCCATTTCACGCGGTTGGAGGTTGAGGAAGTCTAACTAACTAAAACCGGCGAGTAAAAAGTGCGAGTCGGACTCGCGTTCCAAGGGTTCCATTCATTAAGTCCGACTCACGCTTGACTGCACATTTCAATTGGTTTTCCTGTCATCTATAGGTAAAGAGCTATTTTGTTTATTTATTTCATAATTTTAGACCCAGTAGTTTCGGAGATAAAGGGGAGTAGGAATGGTCATTTTTTGGCAATTTTTTTAAAAACCTTCTAAAATTTTAAAATAACAAAAAAAATATATATTTGATATATTTGCAATGATACCTATATAACACGATATAGTTTGAAAAACTTTATTTTTTAATTTTCTCATTTACCCCCCAAAAGTGGCCTCTGTGTGTACCAAATTTCAACGTAATTGGGCCAGTAGTTTTGGAGAAAATGGGCTGTGACAGACGGACAGACAGACAGACGCACAAGTGATCCTATAAGGGTTCCGTGTTTCCTTTTGAGGTACGGAACCCTAAAAACTAACTAACTAATATGGCTCAGCGACCCAAAGAGGGTCTTGGCCTCCGAAACGAGAGCACGCATCTTTTCCCGATTCTGCGCCGTTTCCTGCCAATTATCCGCTTGAAGTCTGGGCCGACCCACCGGGCGGCCACCAGTCGGTCTTCCCAGGTACGCCCTCTTGGCAGCCCGATCCTCTCCCATTCTTAATAGGTGAATCTAGGAATTTAGACGAATAGGCGTTTTGAGGAAGTTTAAGGCAGCAAAAAAATAAGTCAAGTAAATACTGGAGCACCTGAGTTCACCGCGCTTGTAGAATGACCGCACCGACCAAACGGCAGAGTCAGCGGGAAACGCTTGTACATACATGCAAGTTAATACACGCTGCGTTTTCAAACAAACAGTTTTTCCCCGTGCAGCGATTTTCCCCTTTCCCTACTGGCCGAAATGAAAATGCCTACGCAAAGCCAGTTGTTTACAAAAGGGGTTACAAAAGCGAGCGGTTTGAACGGAGTTATTAAATCTGGGGCAGTATGGTGCTCCCGCTAAAACAATTTTTCCTTACTACATCGGCGTGTTGAATAAAATTTATTTGTGATGTAAACAAAAAAGATGTAGGCGCTGTCAGCATCAAATAGATATTGACGAACAAAGTGACCAAACAGATCGGAACACATCATCCTTTTTTTCTTTGATAACAAAGGTGTGTCGATATATTTGGCCACTTTGGCCGTCACTATCTATTTGACGCTGACTGTATTACGTAGGTACTTAACAAAAGCATTAAGAGGCACACAAACCCACCACCAAAAAGCCGCTTACATACAATCGAAGTCACCGCTGCTCTTACTTTAGCAGCTGTGATAAGCAGCTCTGTTAAAATTTGATATGTTTTAGCATAGAGGTTTTAAGTAGTGTCCGACCGAAACATGTTTTTTTGCCGAAACCGAAACCGAAACCGAATGTTCGGCTTTGGCTCTAGTTTCGGCCGAAACCGAAACCGAAACCGAACCTTTTATAGACTTGTTAAAATCGTTTAAAAAATGTCATAAAACCGCTTTTACACACATATTATGGAGCTGTCAACACCCAATGTCCTTGAAATTGATGTTACTTAAGCAGTTTTTTAAGAAAATTACTAGAGTTAGACCAAGATAATTCTGCAACGATTTTGATAACACACGCAGTGCAAGTGTTATTTTAAACGTCAAAACTTCTATGAAATTATGACGTATAAATAACATTTGCACTAGTTGCACTGCGTATGCTATCAAAATAATTGCAGTATTTTCTTAGTCTAACTCTATTCATTCACCAGTTAAGCTAACATGTAGATACAGGTTCAACCAAAAACGCGAGCGCAGCGAGCACGAAATTTTTTGTTACCGATCTTCACCTGGGCCTAAAAGTCCGAAGTGCCCCAGTAAGGCGAACTTTCATGCGAAGTCCCGTGCTTCAGGCTTCAGGATAAGTAGTTGAGCACAAACTCCAGCCAATGTCCATTATATTAAAAAGCGAGATATTTCCTTGAGCGCTGGTGGCCTAGCGGTAAGAGCGTGCGACTTTCAATCCGAAGGTCGCAGGTACAAACCCCGGCTCGTACCAATAATTTTTCGGAACTTATAGGTATACGAAATGTCATTTGATATTTACTATTTGCTTTTCGTTGAAGGAAAACCATCGTGAGGAAGCCGGACTAGTCCCGATAAGGCCTAGTTTACTCTCTGGGTTCGAAGGTCAGTCTGATGGCAGTTGCTTTCGTAAAAACTAGTGCCTACGCCAATTCTTGGGATTAGTTGTCAATTGGACCCCAGGCTCCCATGAGCCGTGGCAAAAATTCCGGGATTACGCGAAGATGATGAGTTTTCTTATTATTCCTTTGTCCAGGCCCAGTAACATGCGACAGTGCTATCTCATTTACTCCGATACAATCAGACAGTGTGCGCGTTATAGGTATTAACAGCCTCTTAAGACTGCGTCTAGTGGCGCCCTCATTAGTGGAATTGTGTTTTGATACTAAACCAATTAATTACTGTACCTATACATGAATCAGTATATGTAGGTACATATTAATATTGTCGTCCTACTTATTTCCCAACTTTTGGTCTTTGTCACATAGTTTAGTTTCATAGTACGAAGTACCATTTCGTAAGTTTCGGCCCGGCCGAAAGGTTCGGCCGTTTTTTGGCCGAAACCGAAACTACAGCCGAAACATGATTTTTTGGCCGAAACTGGCCGAAACCGAAACCGAAACCGAACCTTCGGTCGGACACTAGTTTTAAGTGATTTTTTCTATCGAGCCAATTTATCCTAGAGCCCGTCTAAGCTAAG
Source organism: Cydia splendana (assembly GCF_910591565.1). NCBI lineage: Eukaryota > Metazoa > Arthropoda > Insecta > Lepidoptera > Tortricidae > Cydia > Cydia splendana. Next base: position 356,530 of record NC_085965.1, on the reverse strand, counting down.
TCTGCAGCGTGCGTGTTTGATAACACAGGGCGTGGAAGTGTTATCACAAACGCACACGACACTATGAAATTATAACTTTTAAAATAACACTCCCACAGCCTGTGCTATCAAACAAGCTGCAGAGTTAGCTTAGGCCGGCCTCTAGTAAGCTAATGCACTTGGTAGTCTGCACTTTCAAATATAATCTAGTTTCCGTGTGATTTATTTCCATTGCATTTACCTTTGTAAAAAAACCGGGCAAGTGCGAGTCGGACTCGCGCACGAAGGGTTCCGTACCATAATGCAAAAAAAAAAACGAAAAAAAAGCAAAAAAAAACGGTCACCCATCCAAGTACTGACCACTCCCGACGTTGCTTAACTTTGGTCAAAAATCACGTTTGTTGTATGGGAGCCCCATTTAAATCTTTATTTTATTCTGTTTTTAGTATTTGTTGTTATAGCGGCAACAGAAATACATCATCTGTGAAAATTTCCACTGTCTAGCTATCACGGTTCGTGAGATACAGCCTGGTGACAGACGGACGGACGGACGGACGGACGGACGGACGGACGGACGGACAGCGAAGTCTTAGTAATAGGGTCCCGTTTTACCCTTTGGGTACGGAACCCTAAAAAGTGTAACAATTCAATACAACACTACCATTTTGCGTTCGCCCCCTCTTAATTAAATGATTGATAAGCGTAGACCCAAGTTCAAGCGCCATTACAGACCTATTCACGCATCAAAGTCGTAAGAGCCATTAGAAAACGCATTCAATTATCAACCTTATTCTAGTGCAACAAGTTCCAAATTCAAACTGTCGTTATTTTTCAATCGCTGTTATACACGTAGGGCAGCGATAACCTTTGCTATGTGTGATTAATTTTGATAATGCCCAGTTTAAATATTAGCCAGTCAGTTGTAGCCACTGCTTTGAGCTATCTAGCCGATTCTACGGGTTCGGAGACGGTGTAAGTCTATCAGTATACAGAGTGGGCCCTGTAAAACAAGAAAATTAATAATTAAACTGCCATTTAAGCCAGTAGCAATATTTCAAGGGGTTCAAAAAATATTTTTACGTTCTCTTACCCACTTTACCATAAATATTCAGGTATGAAAAGATTTTCTTTGAATAAAAATAAAACATCTGATTGAAGAAAATAATTAATTAACAAAACTAATTTAACGGTTGTAATTTAGTGCCTCATTAATCATCAAGATGCTTTAACGACAAAATTGTAGTAATTATTAACATTCGAAACAATACACAAATACATACCTATAGATCGTAATTTAGTATTCTCTTCTTGTTCGACAATTTTAAAATATACCCCTTAATAACTAGATATATTCTTAGTTACCAAAAAAATACCCAAACAATTTTGAAGACACTTTCATATTCTGCCCATTGTTGTTCTTAATTAAAGACACTTGGTTTCGGATGTTCTAGACAGGAACCAGAATGTTCTTTATTGAAAGTACTGCGTAAAACAAGGAAATACTACAGAATCACCTGTTTAAATGTGTGCTCGTTTCAGGCTCCACTCTGTCAAGCTTCACCAAACTTTACAAGTGATTTTAGTGCAAAAAGTTGTGAGAATTATCTGGATTGAATTAAAAGTGTTAAAATGAGGGTGATAGCATTGTATCTGGTGGTAGCTGCAACTTCTCTTGGTGAGTAATGAACTGATAATAATTATTTATTTATTAGTTATTAAATTGATTCTATTATAATTAATAATTAGTAAGACAGGGCGTGGTGATTAGGTAGGTCATACTGAATGAATTCAACAATGAAACTGGCTCTAAAATCCGCCCTCATAGTGAACAATGTTAGTTTTTGTGTGTCTTAAGCACAAGCTTAGTTAACTAACTGGGTTGTCTATTGCAGTAGAATGCAAGCGGTACCGCAGCGACTACGTGGAGTACCCGGACGCCGGCGGCTGGCTCAAGCTGCACCGCGTACCTGCTAACTGGCATGACGCCCGTCTACGGTGCCACCTCGAAGGTAAGCTACTACCTATGGCTACTACAGTATTACTGTACTCTACGTGGAGTACCCGGACGCCAGCGGCTGGCTCAAGCTGCACCGTGTACCTTCTAACTGGCACGACGCCCGTCTACGGTGCCATCTCGAAGGTAAGCTACTACCTATGGCTACTACAGTATTACTGTACTCTACGTGGAGTACCCGGACGCCAGCGGCTGGCTCAAGCTGCACCGCGTACCTGCTAACTGGCATGACGCCCGTCTACGGTGCCACCTCGAAGGTAAGCTACTACCTATGGCTACTACAGTATTACTGTACTCTACGTGGAGTACCCGGACGCCGGCGGCTTGCTCAAGCTGCACCGTAGTATACCTGCTAATTGGCATGATGCCCGTCTGCAGTGCCATTACCTACTATTATCCCTAGAACTTTCTCTAGCAAAGACGAGGGATTGAACTAAATGAAATATAACGGTCGGCCAAAAAATGACTGGGTGCGTGGACAAGATACCAATCGTTGACGCTCCGTAGGCGGGTCGTAGTTACCTCTCTCTATCGCTCTTCCATATTTGTGCGACAGAGACAGGTGCGATTCGTTCGCTATGGAGCGTTAACGATTGGCATCCTGTCAATGCACCGTGAATGTTCCGGCCGCGCCCAAACTGTATTTTCGATAGTGTCCGAGCGTATAGTTTAGGTTTCGGAGGAGAAGTGACGTGCGGTACCTAATCAACCAAAAGAGAGAAGAAAACTAATCTCATCTCCGACCATCTCCACCTCAATCTCAGTGGAAAGACAGCCTAAGCGTGAAGATGCACTAGGCAGATACTAACAGGCCTATTCGGATTTCGAGATAATCACAAGATCTTGAGACGATTTAGAGATCAACTAGATCTACATTAGGTATCGACTAGATTTGACTTGGATATCTAAGTCATAACTTGTCGAAATCGTTCAAGAGGACCTCCAGAATCGCGGAAACGTCAAATTTGACATATCTATCTTACAAATATCTTTAAATTATTCGTATTTCGTGACTTGTTGAAGTCTAGTAGAAATCTAATTAATTTTCCGAATCGAGCCGAAAAGCAGTTACTATCGCATTTATAATATTAGTAGTAGATATTATGAATATGAATCCTGCTGAATGAATATTCATTTCGTGGAGCAAAGTTTCGATGCTTCCAGGCCTCAATGCAACGACGACCTCTTGGTCTATTCGAACTTTTATTTTAATCTCTAGATCTCTACCTACTTGACATTATTGACATGTTGTAACTTGATCCACTTGCAGTGCATCTCTGGCGCATCAATATAACCGCAATGTCTAGGGGGTCGCTTAAATTTATCAATTTGTGACGGTGTTGAACTGGTATTGATACGACCTTGACGATCGTCTCGATGGTTGGCGCGCACGCGCACGCGCATCTCACGCACCAATCAGCGTGAGCGATCTTCAAGGTCGTATCCAAATAAGATCAAAACCGTAACAAATCGTTAATTCAGAATCGAGCTCTAGGTCGTATCTTATGAGAAATAAATCAAATTGAGATGCCGGTGCAGGAGTTTGCTTTCAGTCATCATCATCATCATCATGGTGGCCTTTTGGTGATCCAATCTTGGATGTAGGCCTCTTCCCTCTACTTCCACTCCTGTCGATCTTGTGCCCGATTCATCCAGTCCACCTCCGTGTCGTTACGTCGTCCTAGCTCCCAGCGCCTAATACCTAGTATGTGTCAGTACCTAAGATGTATTTCTAGAGAGCTGCCTGATAAAAAGTCTATTATGATATTTGATTATTGATGAGGAAATGGATATTCCGATGTAATACTATCTACTTCTTTTGTTACTTATGCTTTTTTTTTTTGACATTTAGATTTTATTCTAGAAATTCTAGACTAGTATTTTTTTATACAATCTTTTTCATGTTTGACGATCCTTTTGTGAAATTTTTAGTGTTAAATTTGATATGTATAATAATCCAATTTTATTATGGAATAATATTAACATCAATAAATTGCTCTGATAATTAGATTAAGATTAATTACGATTCATAAGAGCTTGTTGCTAGGCCTACATGAATAAAGTATATTTTGATTGATTGATTTTGATTACTATATACATAAAAAAAAGAAGCGCGTAATTTAAACTAGATACATATTTTAATTCAATAAATAGCTAATTAAACTATTAACCTACAATAAGCTTCATTTGACTCCCTCCATACATACTAGTAAATAAAAAATATAACTAAGGTTTACCGGGATAAATGCAACTACATATGTGATGACTGCTACACTATTTATAACAACGCGAATAATAAGATCCGTCATCTCAGATTGATAATAAGCCCGAGCTACTTTAAGAAATATAACGTAAGTACCTAACATAGAGACCAACCGACCAATCATCGCGACTTATACGCTATAATTCCATTTATCCCGGTTTACCTTATTAAGTTTATATTAAGATCCAAATCCTTACAGCCGCCGCCGCGCGCCGCCGCCGCCGTTTAACATTTAACATAGGTACAAAAATACCTACGTAATTAAATTGGGTTCATTGTTGCCGACCAAGTTGGGAGCAACAAGACGTATACCGTTTTAACGTGGCACTCACTTTTTAGAAAGGCAAACATCAAAAGTGAAGTGAAACTGTGACAACCACAAAAATATAGGTAGGTAATAGCAGGCCGGGAGTGGGCAGTTAACGTGAAAAAATGTTCAAACGCTGGAAAGTGCAGGGGTCAAAATGTCCATACGGAACCGGCTGTCTATGTAACTAGACTAGGGTTGCCATAAGTGTGGGGACTCAGACAGGGACATTTAAAGAAAACCGGCCAAGTGCGAGTCGGACTTGCGTCGCGTTTAAAGGGTTACACAATTTGTAACAATGTATTTTTTCATGTGAAGCGTGAGTGAAATGTCTATAATTAAGTCCGACTCACGCTTGACTGCACCTTTCTAATAGGTTTTCCTATAGATAGGTAAAGAACTATTTTGTGTTTTTTTTTTCAAAATTTTAGCGCAGTAGTTTCGGAGATAAATTTTCCATGTGTTTAAATGATTATTCTACCTATGATTAAGCTACCATGTAGATTCAGGGGATTCAGGGTCAACCAGCAAAAATCGCGAGCGCAGCGAGCGCGAAATTTTTTTGACAAAATTGTGAAAGCGTGTTAAAAAGGCCGGGCCGGGCCTAAAAATCCGAAGTTCCCCAGTGAGGCTAGCTTTCATGCGAGGTCGAAGCCGTGCTTCAGGATAAGCTCAGCTAGAGCATAGACGCCAACCAATGTCCATTGTATTAAAAAGCGAAACCGCAGGCCGAGCTTGGCGCAGCGAGGTCAAAGGCTAAGCTGAAGAAGAGGAGATTTGGAAGACAAACCAAAAATTTAGGTAAAATGTGAGGCTGAAGGTCGAGCTCAGAAATCTCCACATTACTTAATAAGCCCGAAGCGTACTTATAACCAGCGCGGTGAGCTTTCATGCGAGGCAAAAGGCCAAGCTTCTCAAATCAAATTTTTATATTTGTTAAAAATTAAGCGACGCCGAAGGTCGATCTGTAAGAAAGCAGCGCTAGTGTTACTCAACAATAATATGTGTCATATGTACAAGAGTTACTCGGAGGGCCGAAGTTCCATTGATGAGGTTTTAGGCCCTTGGGAGCCTGAAATACGACCTCTACATTACAGACTTTAAAAGGTATAAAATAACATAATTTACATAATCATCTAATTATTGTGTGTCTGAGAAACTGATATTGGACATTAGGTAAAAGTAGGTACCATAAAACATTTATTTTTTAATTTTGGCCATATGAAACGTAGAAATGTAGGTATATTATTATTTACCAAGTCCAGCCCCCTACTAAATAACTATGATTTTTAAACCGGGACAATTTTCTTATCGGCCGGGACGCCGGGACACCGTGCTTCAAACCGGGACATGTCCCGGCGTACCGGGACGTATGGCAACCCTAAACTAGACGTAACTAGACGTCAATGTACGAAATTCCTCATGATTCCTTACTTATCGGTGTGGTCCTAAGTGTCAAAATAAAGTACCGCTATCACATTTCTTATTCCAGGGAATGGGAATGAATTAGCATTCTGAGTTATTGATCGGTCTCTGGTGTAAGTACTAGCTTGTGTAACCTTCTGACCAATCGCCTTGGGTATTGTGACGCCTTTTTCTCACGATCGGGAATCATGTATGCGAGATGCTTGTCGGCCTAGCGCCGCGCCGCGCCGCGCCGCGCTGTACGTTCGGTTATTTTATATTTTATGTCTTGATGTGCTTCAGTTCGTGGGCAGTTGAAGTACTTTTTGTAGGTTCATTGTCGTATTGAATAAAGTCATAAATATTAATTAATTTGTGTTTTATTATATTTATGTAAGTACCTTTTTTATGATCAAAAATACATTTTTAACCTTTTGACTGCCACAGTCGGCTGCGGCCGTCATCCGAGTCTTGCCAAGGACTCCAACGACGGCTACAGCCGTCAGCTTCGCCAATGCAATAGGGACTTACTCGGGACTCCGTAAAGTTCAATTTCGCTTAAATAATCGCGATCGCCTGGCGTCCGGGGCACGGCATATTCCTTCGCCGTCTGGCGTTCAAAAGGTCCACTACCAGTTGTTTCCTTTGGTAACAAGTTGGTAGTAACAGGTGGGAATAACCCTAGGGTTTCAACCGTCACTGTATCGTGTCGGCATAATAGATATCTGCCATTTATAAGTCTTGGGAGTTGTAGTAGGAGATCCCCCATATAGCCGACCATCACCAATCTGGGCGGTTTGCCCTTCGGGCATCTGAAGCTACCTAACGAACCTAACCTACCTACTTTTTGTCACATATTAGACAGCCGGTTCCGTATGGACATTTTGACCCCTGCACTTTCCAGCGTTTGAACATTTTTTCACGTTGACTGCTCACTCCCGGAACGGGTAATAGCGCTTTCTTTGCTACTACTACTAAAAGTGCCATAAGACCATACCAGTCAGATTTGGCATAATTTAAGTATCGTCAGGTGACAAGCAAAATACACTAATTACTAAAAAAAAATTAAACAATAATCGACCTTCTTCTAGTACTAATATGGTTCACTATGGCTATGAACTTGTGGTGGTACTTAGTGACTTTTGCTTGTCACCCGACGTTATATTATTACCTTTTCGTCTCTATAATAGAATACTTGTTTTTAGGCGGAATAAGTACAAGCTACAGAGGGCCTACCGCGAACACCGAAGTTCACAAATTGCGGGCATCGTTCTCTGTGACTCTGTCGGAAAGTTTTCAAAACTGTGAAATTTTTTACTTGGAAAAGTTTCGGATCTTCTAGATTTTTGAATCGAAATAATCTATTTCCAAGATAAACATTTTATTTGTTTCTTGTGAAGTTATCCTGAAATTTCCGAGAACTTTTCCGACTTTTTAGGAAACTAGCTGCAACTTGCACATCTAGATGCGTAGCCAACATGCCAATCGTTTATTATACTCCGTGGCGAACGCGCAACTGTCACTGTCGCACTAATATGGAAGAGCGATAGAGAGACAGAGTTTCGTTTTCGTAGCGGTGGCGATTGTCACCTTGGCTAGGCACCCCGTAGTCCACGCGGAGTTGAGGCGCACGAGGCGCTTTAATCGCCGTGCAGTGTGACGCAGCGTTTGGAGTGTATAGAGTTCTAAGCTGGTGGTGGTGCAGGGGCTGCAGTTTCGGTGGTGGTGGTGGTGGCTCCTCCCGGAACAACCTGGGTCACGATGCCCTTGTCCTCGGGGTCCCACAGCACGGGCGCGTAGAAACAGAGGCTCAGCCAGAGCACGACCATGCAGATTATTGAGCTCGCGATGGAGTACATTATCTATAGGTTAACAATATTACTATGATAATAGATTGAACGACCCGTTTCAGTTTGGGCACACTTGCTCTCGTAACATGAGGTTCAACACAAATTGAAAACAATGTACTTAAACAAGTATTACAGATTTTGTTAGCATTTGAAATATAGGTATTTAACCTGAAAGGTTTACGATGGTTGTTTTCATTGTAATATTAATAATTAACTTTTGTTGTTAATTATTAATAAGTACTTATTACAATGTTGATAAAAACATGTTTGTCCATAAAAATGCGAGATTAGGTACGAAGAAATGAAGGTAAATTGGTTTGTTTACATTGTTTTAAATTTCTATTGAATCTTACTTTATATATCCGGGTATGTGTATGTTCGCCTCCACTACAGTATATACCTCGGTCTGGATAGGAGCGGCGCGACGCAACAGTATCTCGCTCGAGATATACTGTCTGTCGCTCTCTTACTACCCACGACGGACGACGGACTTAAAGACGGGCAATCTATCTCGCGGGCGAAATACTGTCGCGCCGCTCCTGTGTGTCCTAGGCCTACAGGGCTACAGGCTACAGGTCACATTTCTCGGCAGATACTTGTGAAAATTTGTGATTGTATGTTTTAATTGTAGATTGAGTTTTGAATATTTTTGGTGAAGTCACCTGCTTCTTAAGCTGGACCTTAGCCGTCTTGCTGACAAAGGCGCTGGGTGTGTGCTCGAAAGGCAGGCAGAAGCCCAGGCCCGTGCCCAGCCCTACGCCCAACGCCACCAGGTTCCGCCGTCCGGGCCACTTGCCCTGCCCCGTCATTGCCTGTAACAGAGCATTACATGAATACTGCACATGTCAGAATCAATTACATTAACGTATTTACAAAACTAAAAATCAACCAGCAAACTAGGTATAATATTTATTCCTATTACTTAAGGAATTGTCGGTTTGGATGCTACCCCGTAATTAATGCAATAAGATCATCCAAGTTACAACAATTTGGCTTCGCCTTTTGCTTTGCTTTGCAATTATTAGGCGTCTAAGGGCCGGCACAGACGGACTGCAACCCGACTGCAACTTGTATGGGAACTGCACGCCGACGTTGCAGTTCACGTGCAGTCGGCGTAAATGTAATCAATATGATGGGTACTGAGAAAAGGGACGGCTACAGGGCCTGGAGTCTAGGGCGGCAAAGACTACAAATCCGCCACTGAAGAGGCATGAGGCAAGCCTGCGCCGCCATGCCCGTCATGATGCTCCCGAAGATCACAGACACGAGCACCACGATGGAGATGCCCACGTACCAGTCCATGTGTGATGGCTTCACCTTACCATAGCCAACATAAGAGGCATGAGGCACGCCTGCGCCGCCATGCCCGTCATGATGCTCCCGAACATCACAGACACGAGCACCACGATGAAGATGCCTCCGTACCAGTCCATGTGTGATGGCTTCACCTTACCATAGCCAACATAAGAGGCATGAGGCACGCCTGCGCCGCCATGCCCGTCATGATGTTCCCGAAGATCACAGACACGAGCACCACGATGAAGATGCCCCCGTACCAGGACATGCCAGTGATGTCATTGCCGCCGCTGTTGGGCAAGCCGTCGGCGAGGCCCGTCTTGAAGATGCATTTATATATTGTGTGACCGGCGCCTGTAAAACACATTTTAATATAAAAAAATTGCAATGGAATTTGAATCTATAATGTAATGTTGCAAATTAGAGTTGAATTTGTTTTTCTTTTTAACCTTTTGAACGCTTCATGTCATACCTAAACATAATAATTAAAAAAAAACCGACTTCTATGGGGCCCAGTGAAAGCTTATTGTAGATGGTGCGCTATATAGAAAAGGAGGTAAAACCACCCACTTTTCCACCAGCATTTCGTTTCTGTAAGGCTCCCAGTTCTAACCTAACCTAACCCACTTTTGTTCGGTTCTGTGAGGATCGCAGTTCAAACCTAACCTAACCCACTTAACGGCGCATGCGGTGCGGTGGACGGGGGTTTGAGCGGGAGGGGTTTGGCATCATCAGACTATAATACCCACACTTTATGGTAGGTAATTAGTGGTTTATTTAGTTCAGGTATCATAGTGGTTTTCCGGGTCAATTTCCGAGTCCGGGTCCGAGTCCGGGACCGGGTCCAGGTCCGGGTCCGGGTCCGGGTCCGGGTCCGGGTCCGGGTCCGGGTCCGGGTCCGGGTCCGGGTCCGGGTCCAGGTCAAAATCGAAATTCGAAATCACCAAACGTGTACTATGCGCCGTTGAAGAGTTCTGTTCTGATCATCATCAGCAGTTCCACTTCATCAAATGCGACAGTTTTTAATGTTCCTCATGGATCCCTTGTTCAGAACTTGAGCTTGACATAAATATGGCTTAAAAATCTAACTTGCTTAACAAACATAACGAAGAGGAAAAATCGCCAAACGCGAGCTATGCGTCGTTAAAAAGTTTCGTTCTGGTCATCATCAACAGTTACACTTCCTCAAATGTCACTTTTGTGAATGTATATGCTTGATTTGTTGATAAAAACACAACAATCACTATATGTATGCCTTTAAGATTTGAGGAGTTCCCTCGATTCCTTATGGATGCCATCATCAGAACTCGAGCTTGACAGAAATGTGGCTTAAAACCTAAACTTGCTTAACAAACATAACGAAGAGGACAAATCGCCAAACGTGAACTATGGGTCGTTGAAGAGTTCTGTTTTGATCATCATCAGCAGTTCTACTTCATCGAATGCGACAGTTTTTAATAAAAATGCTTGATTTTCTGATGAAAATACAAAAATCTCTATACGCATGCCTTTAAGATTTGAGGAGTTCCCTCGATTCTTCATGGATCCCATCATCAGAACTCGAGCTTGACAAAAATGTGGCTTAAAGACTAAACTTGCTTAGCAAACATAACGAAGAGGACAAATCGCCAAACGTGAACTATGGGTCGTTGAAGAATTCTATTCTGATTATCATCAGCAGTTCTACTTCATCAAATGCGACAGTTTTTAATAAAAATGCTTGATTTGTTGCTAAAAACACAAAAATCACTATATGCATGCCTTTAAGATTTTAGGAGTTCCCTCGATTCCTCATGGATCCCATCATCAGAACTGGGTTTTGACAAAAACGAGACTAATCTGTATGCATATACATACAATCAAAAAAAGAATTTTCAAAATCGGTCCAGTAATGACGGAGATATGGAGTAACAAACAAAAAAAAAATAAAAAAAATAAACAATTCTATGAAGATCAGATTTTTATGATTTCAGACCTCTAACCTAAAAATGTCAGCCAGTATACAGGCTGGAACATTATCAGAGACTGAGCTGAAAGGATGGTGTTATCTAAGTGATCTACAATAGAGTTTTTATAATCGTAAAGCTGGATTAAAAAGTACAACAAAATCATTCAAATGAAATATTTTTATATCAGTGACAACCCTACAAACTTATTTACGTTTTAAATTGACATATGTCATGTCATTAATAGGATCTACTTGCTACGGTTGAAACATACAGATTATTGCAATAATGTTTAACAAACTGTATCTCATAAACGGTTAGAAATATTAACGTTATTAATAAGTGAAAAATAAAGTACGTAGCCTTTAGGCTATAGGGAAGTGTTTACACTTCCCCGTTTGCATAAAAGTCCTTCGTTCTGTTCCACCCGATATATGTCGGCGGCCGATCGTGAAGATCACGTGTAATGTTGTGACGTAGTCACATTAAACCAATAGGCACGGAGGATTAGGTTCGTTAGGTTCCTTCAAATGTCCGAAGGGCACACTGCCCGGAAATAGGAAACCCCGCGTAGCGGATCTTCGTCGACTCAGGGAACGATTACACATTTCACGATATGCCTAGTATGTCGCGATCTGGTATTACAAAAAGATGATATACATCAATCGTATAAAGGTAAAAACACACCGTAAACCAGGAACAAGGAATAATCTGTATTCTTGTCCACAAACTTCCAGAACAATATTCCAGATTCAACTTTCATCGCCGGCATATCTCCGTGCCCTGAAAAACGATACGGATATTAATTATATCCCATCCAATGATATTATAACTAAAGATAGATTATAGGCGTTCCTAAATGAAGCGCTTATGTTGTACAAGTTGTACAAGTGGGCTTTAGTCGCGCTCGCGCCTAGGCGAGAGATGTACACGTGCTAACCTGCTAACGAGCTTCCGCAAAAGGCGAAGGAAAGGTTTTGTCCCCCAACCACAGAAAATAATCAGGTCACCTATTTGTAAAATGTATAAGTAACAATTTTAAATTGTAAAATGACATGTAAATACTAAATTTTACCAATAAATATCTGAGTCCGAAATATTTGTGATAATCACACAATCGAAGTGAGTATATCAAAACACTCTTACCAATATTCTTATAAATTAAAATAACACTTACTTTTGACCGTCCATATTTTCAAGAAATTAAGCGATTTTGGCAGAAAATGTAAAAGCACAACGAATATAGCTGCTGTCGTGGCATCCTTTATTCTGGAATAAATAATTTGGTTAAAAGTGGCCCGATAAGCAAAAGCAAGGGCAAGAAGAAAAAACCGGCCAAGTGTGAGTCGGACTCGCGTTTCCAGGGCTCCGTACATAAGTCCGACTCACGCTTGACTGCACATTTCTAATAGGTTTTTCTGTCATCTATAGGTAAAGAACTATTTTGTGTATTTTTTTCAAAATTTTAGACCCAGTAGTTTCGGAGATAAAGGGGGGGGGGGGAGGAATGGTAATTTTTTGGATATTTTCTTAAATAACTTCGAACCTATGTATTTTAAAATTATAAAAAAAACACGTCCATCTTTGGGTCACTAATTTACATATGTGTACCAAATTTCAACTTAATTGGTCCAGTAGTTTCCGAGAAAATAGGCCGTGACAGACGGACAGACAGACGCACGAGTGATCCTATAAGGGTTCCGTTTTTTTCCTTTTGAGGTACGGAACCCTAAAAACAAAAAAAATCTTTATGGACTAGGATACGATACGTTATAAGGAATATTCTCTCTCATCAGTTATTTAGGAATTTGTGATAATGAATAAATGATATAGATAATATTCATATTGACACATTGCAAATAGGTTGCCTAGTGAAATTGCGTACTGAAAGATTTTTTTTCTCGAATTTAATCCGTTGTGAGACATACATACTAACATTGAATGATTTTACGGTTGGGTACGGTTTTTCGGTTTGTTATTTAATCGTATCAAATGAAACCTTATCTTATATACCGGGTGTGGCCTGTATGTAATACGAGCAAAAAATTAAACTGTAGTCTGTACTCCTCATACCTACTGACCAACATTTGTTCAGCAACTTTTAAAAATAACTTGGTTTGATTTTTAATACACTTTAAAGTTTATTCTAAGACGCAATGTATTGCGAATTTTGTTATGTTTAAGGCGTGACAAGCAACGTCAATCACAATGATATGGCGTGGCGATGGCGTCCATTGAAGATAATATGTATTTTGTATGAAAAATAAGGAGTCTAAATACTTCATAATTTTTTAAAGTTGTTGAACAAAAGTGTCACCGTTTGAGGAATACAATCTATGTTTTAATTATTTGCTCATGTTACAGGCCACACCCGGTATAATCTACAGGTTGTCTTATTAAAAAGTTGGTTCAGTCCATCGTTGCCTACATTTTAGATAAAAATCTAGGCAACCATTGACTGGACCAACTTTTAAGGAGCTCACTGATTAACAGTCCGCCGGACGGTATCGGCCTGTCAGTTAGAACAAAATTTTGACAGTTCCGAACAACTGACAGGCCGATACCGTCCGGCGGCCTGTTAATCAGTGGGCCCCTTTAGATAAGGCAACCTATTACAGCCAAGCCTTTACTATCTGGTTAAAACTTGTTTTAACCATTGTGGTGGTTGGTAGGTCAGTGAGATACCTACGCGCACAGATCTGGCGCTTCTCCGCCGTACTGACGGAAGGTGGCCCAGCCCATGTTCAACCAAGGGGACCAGCGGGTGAAGAAACAGACCAAGATAAGAACCAGGAAAAACGTAGAAACCTGCAATCAAAATACACCAAAATGTATTAGTGCCGAACCACGCTTACTTAACACATTCAGGGCCAAGAACCCCAATGTCGGGTACACTTAGGGTTGCCAACTTTTTTTTAGTGAAATATAGTATTTTGCAAAATTACATATAAAATATATAGTACACTGAAAGAAAATATAGTACAGTCAAGGAGATGGTATAAAAAAAAGAAAAGTATGCCAAATCTCGCGCGTGCCAGTAGGCGTGTGTAAAATCATGGGTTGGACTAAAGCAAAGGGGTTGCATTACTTAGAAAAAAATTCATGCGAGTGATGTTATTACGACACCTATTTTTCATGACGTTATCGTACCTACGTTAAAATAAGAATCTTTTATTTGAAACTTTTCTCTAAGGGGTCATCCATTAATTACGTCACACGAATTTCTGGGTTTTTTTACCCCTCCCCCCTCCTTGTCACACTTGGTCACGTTTGGCAAACCCCTCCCCCCTGGTGTGACGTCACATTTCTTCAACGAAATCGGCAAATATTTATTTAATATTTTATCAAAATATTTTTGATAAAAGAGATATTAGTATTTTTATAACCCAAAACTGATTAAGAAATAAAATTAAACGAATAAAAACGATTATCGTTTGAATACCTTGTTATTTAAATGATAATTAGCGTATAAAATAATTTAAATACATTTTCGGTTACTGATGAAGAGTGACGTCACAAGGTTTATGACTCCCCCCTCCCCCTTGTCACAACATGTCACATTTTCTTGACCCCCTCCCTCCCCCTAAACGTGTGATGTAATTAATGGATGACCCCTAAAATCAAAAATGGCCGAGATATTTAACCCGGAAGTTGAGAAAAATCTAGGACATTAAAAATTACGATGGATGCTGTGTCATCATAACACCTATTTTTTGTTGTGTTATTCTAGAGAATACGCTAAAATAAGCATGTTTTGTAGGAAACACTTTTCCTTTAAATCAAAAATGCCCGAATTGTTAGACTTTATATTTTAATATTTGAAGGAAGTGTCAACGAGCGAGCAAGACCTTCCTGGGCAGAGCCGACTTGGATATGATTAGGTTAGAAGACTAAGGCGAGAGCAAAGCTTCGAGGTAATTTTTCTCAACAACCCAAAAAACGTAATTACACACATTACACAGCAACTTTCGTGTTAATATCCCAACTTTCGGGTCAAATATCTCAGCCATTTTTGACTTAAAGAAGAGTTTTTCCTACAAAACATGCTTATTTTAGCGTATTCTCTACGATAACACATTAAAAAAATAAGTGTTATAATGACACATCATCCATCGAAATTTTCCAAGTCCTAGACTTTTCCCAACTTTCGGGTCAAATATCTTGGCCATTTTCGATTTTAGAGAAAAGTTTTTCCTACATAACATGCTTATTTTAGCGTTTTGATTGAAATTTTTCTACGATACCTATACATTTTGCACTTTTGGTATTTTTTGCACCCCCTTTGCTTTAGGCCGACCCATTGTTCCTATTATAATCCTTATTACTTTGATCATTATCAGATTATCATTTTGGTCATCCATTTCTTAAGTACTTTGAAATATTATTTCAATTTATTTCGTCGATGCAAAAGTTACAAACTTCTGAAACTTCACATCACAAGATGAAAAAACCGTTGAGAGTTGGCTGAGCGCTGTACATGAGGACGTAACAGTGACACTGATAGTGTCACTTTTGACATAACACTCTTGACAGTAACATTGACATGTAGGTTCACGTTCAAGCATGCAACACTCGCGCTTGTTCAGTTTAAGAACTTATTTCATATTTATAAAAAAAAAAGCACAGCGTAAGGACCCATCGAAATATAGTATTTTTGCGTACTATATAGTATCCTAAAAATATATAGTACGCAAGGCCGAAATATAGTACAATACTATAATATTATATAGTACGGTTGGCAACCCTAGGTACACTGTTCGTAGCGACTACACGTTCCATACGGCAAATACGTGGCTACGCGCTACGAGCGTAACCCGTAGTACTTAGAGGCAATGAATGTGTTAAGTTTTCATGCCAAGTGCTACGTCAAGTATGGAGCTTTATATGTAGGTATGTATTCACACCGCCAAAAGTGTTACGGCTCGATTCGGAAAATGAATTAGATTTCTACTAGACTTCAACGAGTTACGATACGGATAATTTAAAGATATTTTTAAGATAGATATGTCAACGTTTCCGCGATTCTGGAGGTCCTCTTGAACGATTTCGACAAGTTATGACTTAATATCCAAGTCACATCTAGTCGATATCTAATGTAGATCTAGTTGATCTCTAAATCGTCTCAAGATCTTGTGATTATCTCGAAATCCGAATAGGCCTGTTAGTCTGTGTAAAGCGTGAGCGTAGCTAGCGTGGCCAGAGTCTAAATCGAATTACTCATGATTTTTAAGTGAAAATTGCCCGATATATGTTTCGCGCACTGAGGATTCCTAACAGGAGCCACACGAGTCGGCTGACTGACGCAGTCTTGCCTCCCGTGGCACTGAGTAACCCCTTTTTAATATATTTCATACTAGCGACCCGCCCCGGCTTCCCACGGGTTAACAAATTATACACTTAAACCTTCTTCAAGAATCACTTTATTGATAGGTGAAAACTGTATGAAAATCCGTTCAGTAGTTATTGAGTTTATCGCGAACATACAAACGAAGACACAAACAGACAGGCGCGGCGGGGGACTTGTTTTAAAAGGTGTAAGTCTCATTGAAGTATATCTCATTAATCTCATTATTCATGTATTTTTTTCGAACCGAAAGTTAAGGGTGACACCTGTCAAAAAGCAATTACATATATTAGGGTTGTGACAATGCAAATTAGAAACGATTTTTTACGATTCTCGATTAAATGTGCAAAGGGCATATCATCGATTTTATTGGTGATGATTTATATTTTTAATTATAATGATTAATATGATACAGGAACAGTCAAGTGGTACAGTCAACTCAAATACTCAACGACTCATTATACTCAAAAATATGTCCCATAGCTCTTATGGCATGGAATTAAAAAAAATCTAATGTCACCCTACCCTTCCCGTTTGAAAAATACTATTTATAAATAAGTGTGCATCGACCCAAAGCAGTAACATTATATTAAAACTTACTCTTACTTAGGTACTTACTTGCTTGCACAGTGTTGCTGCATAAACGTTAACTGCGGTGTGGTGTAGATACATCTTAAAATAGGTTCAAGGAATTACCATTTCATGTTTAGTCATAGGTCCAAGATCCGTCTTATTTTTGGCGAAAGATTTTTGTAATGTTTCTGTGCTTAAAGCACTCATTGGTTTGTTTGCCGCCAACCTAACAGAAAAAAAATTACTCGTTACTTACAAGCAAAATTACAGCTGTGCGCAATATAGTACATTAGCAGTCAGTAAGAATACGAAACTTAAGGGAAAGAATTTAGGTAGCACTTAAAAGATTAGTTTAATTAATTTCCTTTTTTTTGTGGTTTCTTTTTCTCGACTCGTATAGGAAGAACATTGTCACATCACTAGTCTGTGCCTGCTACCTAAATGCCACGAGTTACCGATGTGTGTTCATCAAGTCATCACTAATCTTTTAAGTGCTACCTAAATACCACGAGTTACCGATGTGTAGCCATAACTACTAAAGATCAATAATCATATTCGATATCTAGTAAGGGATAGGTTCTTACTATGAGATCCCATATAACCATTCCAGTCGCAGAATCACAAAGTGGTAACTAAATGTCAGATGTGTCGTAACAGAGTCCACACAATGTGTCTAGAATTGTTTCGAAACAAAGTGTCGTCGCCGTGTCTACACTTTTCCGTAACAAGGTGTCGACACATTTGTGTGCACTTTGCGTGCGGTTTGCGACTAAATCTGACAGCAAATTTGTGACAGCAAATGTCAATATAAAATACCTCTTGAAAACCAAGGTTTGTCAAACTACTATTAGTGTCTCGTGTGCTCGTAATTCTAGTAAGTCATCATGGGCAATGCAAATGATAATAATCGACCGAAACCATATAAACACCCAACACCCGTCAACCTTTTACAGAAAAGTTTTTAAAGAAATGCTAGCTACTTAGGTCAGGCAACGAATGCTCCAAAAGTTGTAGAGGGAAATGCTCGGAACACAATTTTTGACTCCGTAACTCGGTTTGACAAGTTAGGAGGTGAACATATCAAAAGTCCCCGGCCGTAGCCTTTGAGCGGTGGGGAGAGAGGAGTCTTTGAAGGTCCCATTTTCCGGTTTTTCGATTATACGAGGGTTGCACTGAAAATGTCGGGAATAGAGAAAACTGTCGCATCTAGACGGTCAATCTTTATTTTAATACATACTTAAACTCAAACTGACCACGCATATAAATTTTCTTTTGAAAGTAATCATTCTGTAATGCACACGGCTCATAATCCCAAAGTCCTTTTTGTATGGCGATTTTGGGGCCTTAGTGGTTTTGTATGAAATTCGTGGAGTAGCCAACGGAATTGAAGTTTTTTTTACATATATATATATATAAAAGATTTTTTTACTGTTGTCATATGAATATTTAGGAATGTCGAAATCTGCCGATATGCAACTTTTTTGGCAGTCTTTTTAATTAACAGCACAAATGCGATTTTAATTTTTGACGTCGCTTTGGAATGACATGCTTCTTTAAGATCACCCATGGGATAAAATGAAAGTGACTTTCATATTTAATTTTAACTGCAAACGAGCGTACGATGAACTCTAGTTCATAAAAAAATAACAGAAGCCCATTGTAACTTTTATTTGTTCGCTGAGGGCATATTGAAAACCGTTTAAAAATATGATCCGAAAAATCACTTGGCCAAAAATTCAAATAATGTTCGACATACAATTTTCAAATTGCCAGTAATTCTTAAATACAAATGACAACCAAATGGAATATACCTTAAAAGTTTTATAAAGAGTTACATTTTTATAAATTATATGCCTGTTTCTATTATGTTATTTCTAAGTGTCCCATTCCCGAATATTTCAGTGCGACCCTCGTATCTAGGAAACTATGCATCTCAGCGACATGGCCACTTATACAAAATGAAAGTTAATTTAATTTGTTACAAGTTTATTCAGTCAATTTTTTCGATATGTTGAATAGTTTTTGAGATATCCGCTCTTGAAAGTTTATATAGGGCTCTCAATTTTATCTGATATATCTATATCAGTGAAGGTGCTAGGCCGTGTTTGGTATCGTTTTCGTATAAATCTGGGGTGCTGAATCCATTTAAGGTATCACATTGACACCATTCCACAAAATAAAATAAAATCTTTTTAGGGTTCCGTACCTCAAAAGGAAAAACCGGAACCCTTATAGGATTACTCGTGCGTCTGTATGTATGTCCGTCTGAATACACAAAATAGTTCTTTACCTATAGATGACAGGAAAACCTATTAGAAATGTGCAGTCAAGCGCGAGTCGGACTTAATGTACGGAACCCTTAATACGCGAGTCCGACTCGCACTTGGCCGGTTTTTTTGAAACTCCTCTTGACGCTTAACCGCTGAACCGATTTCGTTGAAATTTGGTATAGAAATAGTTTGCGTCCCGGAACAGGACATAGGATAGATCTTATAACCAAAATCATCTTTTGAAGGTGTGAAAAGTGGCGTGGAAATTTGTACGGAAAATCAATAACCGCTGAACCGATTTATATGAAATTTGGGATGGTCTACATCTTTGATTTAGTTAAAAATGATAAAAAAACATGACTTCAAACCTAAACTTAAACAGTATTAACTTCAAGAAGTCAATTCTGAATTCCCCCCTACACCTCATTTCACACCTTTAAAGGATGATTTTTGAGATAACTTATTATGTCCTGTCTCGGGACTCAAAATATATGTGTACCAAATTTAAATTAAAACTGTTCAGCAGTTTAAGCGTGAAGAAGAGTTTAAAAGAAAGTATTTTAATAAGTTTATATGTTTTTACTTCGGAATGGTGTCAATGTGATACCTTAACTAAATTTGGTACTGCGAATTTATACGAAAACGATACCAAACATGGCCTCGGAGCTTTACTGTTGTAGAAGTCAAAATAAAATTGAGAGCCCTAAATTCTTATTACTTGGCCAAACTTGTGTAGAAGGAAAAGGTAAAATAAAAGTCTTCGGCAGGAATATAAGACACAAATATATTTTTTTTGCGTTACTATTTCAATCATCAAATATAAACATACCTTGATTATATTATTCTAGTGAGATCCTCATAGATAAACAAAAACATTTACTTAAAAAATTACAAGGTCGAAATGTCACGGAACTTGTGAGAGTAATATGTGAAAAATAAAAACTTTTATGACAAAAAAATCTGGACACAATTTAAGAATCACCCAATTGCGTCGAGGAATCATCTGTATTTTTGCTTGTTTCATTACCTCCTCGCTTCTTTTTTGTCCTTTGTATTCTGTAGCAATTTGTTAGATCTGAAAATAAAGATAACTTGCGTCGTCACGGATGTCGATTTATAGGTTTTAGGGAGTGCAGAATTCGAAAACGATGATCATTTTATAATCCAAGATGGCGGCTACGTATTTTGTCATAAAAGTCGTCATGAATATCGTTTTATAGGTTTTAGGAAGTGCCGATTTCGAAAATGATGACCAGTTTGGAATCCAAGATAACTGCCGTGCACTTTGTCATAAAAGTTGTCATGGATATCGTTTTATAGGTTTAAGGGAGTGCAGAATTCGAAAATGATGACCATTTTGGATTCCAAGATGTCTGCCGTGCACTTTGTCATATGACCCGTCATGGATGTTGATTTATAGATGTTAGGAAGAGTAGAATTCGAAAATGATGACCATGACCAACGTGCACGGCAGACATCTTAGATTCTAAAACGGTCATAATTTTCGAATTCTCCACTCCCTAATACCTATAAATCGAGATCCATGACGACTTTTATGACAAAGTGTACGGTAGACATCTTGGTTTCCAAAATGGTCATCATTTTCGAATTCTGCACACCCTAAAACCTATACATATAGTAGTTCGCCCCGAACTGTGAACTCGCGGTTCGCCAAACAGATCAATTGAATGCAGTGCTACTTAGTCTGAGATGGGCATTTCGTAATTGATTCCTGATTCCACGATTACTTGAAATTACTTTGTAATCTGATTACCGATTCCTAGATTACTTTGTAATCTAACAATACCGAATTACTAAGTACAATTCCATTTGAGGAATCAGGAATCAATTTTTCGAATACTACAATTACTAGGAAGCGCTGGTGGCCTAGCGGTAAGAACGTGCGACTTGCAATCCGGAGGTCGCGGGTTCGAACCCCGGCTCGTACCAATGAGTTTTTCGGAACTTATGTACGAAATATCATTTGATATTTACCAGTCGCTTTTCGGTGAAGGAAAACATCGTGAGGAAACCGGACTAATCCCAATAAGGCCTAGTTTCCCCTCTGGGTTGGAAGGTCAGATGGCAGTCGCTTTCGTAAAAACTAGTGCCTACGTCAAATCATGGGATTAGTTGTCAAGCGGACCCCAGGCTCTCATGAGCCGTGGCGAAATGCCGGGATAACGCGAGGAAGGAGAAGGAGACTACAATTACTAGTAACAGAAATCAATGTCGATTCTTAATTAGGTACAGGAATATATATTACTTGATTCCTTTCAGATTACATTTCGTACTACTACATAAGTACTATCAAAAGTACATTTCGATAGTAGATATAGATGTTGTTGACTTACTAGGATGCATCTACCGATACCTTATTTGAAACAGGTGTGCAGATTTCGAAATTGATGACCATGACCAATAAAACGACATCCATGACGACTTTTAGCATAGTGCATGGCGGCCATCTTGGATTCCAAATTAGTTATTATTTTCGAAATCTGCGCTCCCTAAAACCTATAAAACGACAGCCATGACGACTTTTATGACATACTGCATGGCCGCCATTTTGGATTCCAAAATGGTCATCATTTTCGAAATCTGCGCCCCCTAAAACCTATAAAACGACATCCATGATGACTTTTATGACATAGTGCATGGCCGCCATCTTGGAATCCAAAATAGTCATCATTTTCGAAATCTGCGCCCCCTAAAACCTATAAAACGATATCCATGACGACTTTTATGACATAGTGCATTGCCGCCATTTTGAAATTGAAAATGTTATCATTTTCGAAATCTGCACCCCCCAAAACCTATAAAACGACATCCATGACGACTTTTATGACATAGTGCATGGCCACCATTTTGGATTCCAAAATGGTCATCATTTCGAAATCTGCGCCCCCTAAAACCTATAAAACGACATCCATGACGACTTTTATGACATAGTGCATGGCCGCCATCTTGGAATCCAAAATAGTCATCATTTTCGAAATCTGCGCCCCCTAAAACCTATAAAACGATATCCATGTCGATTTTTATGACATAGTGCATGGCCGCCATTTTGGATTCCAAAATGGTAATCATTTTCGAAAGCGGGGCCCCCTAAAACCACATGACGACTTTTAGCATAGTGCATGGCCGCCATCTTGGAATCCAAAATGGTCATCATTTTCGAAATCTGCGCCCCCTAAAACCTATAAAACGACACCCATGAAGACTTTTATGACATAGTGCATGGCCGCCATTTTGGATTTCAAAATGGTCATCATTTTCTAAATCGGGGCCCCCTAAAACCTATAAAACGACATCCATGACGACTTTTATGACATAGTGCATGGCCGCCATCTTGGAATCCAAAATGGTCATCATTTACGAAATCTGCGCCCCCTAAAACCTATAAAACGACACCCATGACGACTTTTATGACATAGTGCATGGCCGCCCTTTTTGGAATCCAAAATGGTTATCATTTTCTAAATCTGCGCCCCCCAAAACCTATAAAACGACATCCATGACGACTTTTATGACATAGTGCATGGCCGCCATTTTGGATTTCAAAATGTTCATCATTTTCTAAATCGGGGCCCCCTAAAACCTATAAAACGACATCCATGACGACTTTTATGACATAGTGCATGGCCGCCATCTTGGAATCCAAAATGGTCATCATTTTCGAAATCTGCGCCCCCTAAAACCTGTAAAACGACACCCATGACGACTTTTATGGCATAGTGCATGGCCGCCATTTTGGAATCCAAAATGGTTATCATTTTCTAAATCTGCGCCCCCCAAAACCTATAAAACGACACCCATGACGGCTTTTATGACATAGTGCATGGCCGCCATTTTGGATTTCAAAATGGTCATCATTTTCTAAATCGGGGCCCCCTAAAACCTATAAAACGACATCCATGACGACTTTTATGGCATAGTGCATGGCCGCCATTTTGGATTCCAAAATGGTCATCATTTTTAAAATTGGCGCCCATTAAAACGTATAAAACGACATCCATGACGACTTTTATGACACAGTGCATGGCCGCCATTTCGGATTCCAAAATGGTCATTATTTGCGTAATCGGCACTCCCTAAAGCCTATGAATTGAATTGAATTGAATATATATCGACACCCATCTCGACTTTTATAACAAAGTGTTTTGCTACCATCTGCATGCAAGACATTTCTATTATTTTTACGTACAAAAATGGCCCCCTGTCAACTTTCAATCGAGATTTAATCGATAATTTATTCGATTAATATTCAGATTAATTCAATTTCAATCTATGTTAGGTCGACTAAACTAATCGCGATTAAAATTTGAGAATTAACTTTTTTTATTCCATTAATTACTCGAATAAACAGTTAATCGATTAATGCCCATCTCTGACCACGGCATTTTTACACTTTGAGAATATCTGAAAACAAATCAACACAAGGAGCCATTTTGCAAATCCAGTAACATACCAGTAACTTTGTTATTACTTTTGACAGCGCGTGTCATGTGTCAACACAGAGTCGACACAAAGTCGAAACATTGCGACTACTTTGTGACTGCAATATTTCTCAGCCTTAAACCATATTTATACATCATAATTAACAAGTTTCGTAGTATGTAAAGCGTTATTTCTGTTATTTAAGTATAGTATACGCATCGAAGTACTAAAAATGCTTCAAATAATATAGTTATGAACACAGGCACTGAGAAGTAAACAATTTCATTTCCGGCTAAACTAAAACAATGTGGTGGCGCGTTGATTATATTACACTTAGTTTATCAAATCACTCGAGCAGTTTAATTCCCCATAATAATTTAAGTCCTATTGTAATATAAATGCAAACAATATATAATTACGTCTTGTAATCCGTTTTAGAGATGGCGTATTAATGTCACTTATTTTTATTTAAGTATTTTTCCATCTGACAGTTTCCATTTGACAGGAACAAAATGTACGAATGAACGAATGATTTTGGCATAAAGTAGTCGCAAACTCGAAACAATGTGTGCACACGGCGACCACACTTTATGTCACTTTGTGTCATGTGTCGACCCTTCCCCATTTCTGGTAACTGTGTCGACACGGCGACGACTCTGCGACTGGAATTGTGACCGAAACAGACGGTGTCGACACAAGATGTGTCAACACCGCGTCGTAACGGCGACTGGAAATGGTTGTATGGGATGTCCTCATAATCTCTCGTCCTCTGCTCGTCCTCATCGAGCTGTGAACGGAATTTCAACTTGCAGGGTCTTGTCAGTATATATTCTTGTCACCACGCAGGTTGTGTGTCTTTTGAGCCCTAGAAGTGCCTAAGAAGTTGTGCTGTACCCTTTGATTAGAGCTTTCGAGTGTGGGGGGACGTCTTGGTTGGTGTGTAAGGTACCTCAGTAAATCATACGATATACTTAATGTACCTATTTCCAACGGTGCGCCAACACAAACATCACGCGGTACGACTGGCTCTGCTCGCAGTCTGACATCGACTGACCCTAACTGTCAGTGACGTCACCATGACGTAAGCGCTCAAGACGTCTATACACTACGCGGTTTAGTTGATACATACCACCAGACCAGAGAGTTCGAGAGCGGAAATGCCTCTTAAGGAATACTTACATCTTCCTAGCTAGCTCATCTAGCTAGCCCGGTATCACCTGAGATGATCCAGTTAGAAGGTCGAACCATACTGTTCTACCTTAGGGATGGCCAGGGGGCGCCATAAGCCTTCAGTAAGAAGTGCATATACATACTTGGAAAAAATCCGCATTCCTGTGCCTTTCGGCCACCGGGCCGCTGTGGCCTGGTGGCCGAATGGCACAGGCACCTGCCGCGATAGCAGTGGACGCTGGTTCGATTCCAGCCTGGGGGCCTTGGTCACTTTTTCTTTATTTCAGTTTACTTACATATTGACCAAAATTGCCTCATACACCGTGTTGAGTATGAACATGAGGAGAGCGGTGGGGACGGCGTAGGCGCTGTAGTTGAGGAAGTTGAACACGTCGGGGAACTCCGTGTCCTGTACTGTGGGTCTGAAAGTTACGAAAGTGGACACCTCATAAACTTTATTGTGGGTCTGAAAGTTACAAGAGTGGTTACGTCATACACTTTACTATGGGTCTGAAAGTTACAATCTAGAGGAGTTACGTCATACAGATATAGTGGCACGTTATCGATTTCAAAATTTGATAAATAAAGATAAAAGTAAAACATATAAACAGAAACTTTTTATATCAGTGAAAAGAAAAGGAATGCAGATTTTTAAAATACATTGGTTTTTTAAATGTCGACGTTCGTTGTGTACGCACTCCTCCAACCTTTTCAGGCAATACCCAAAATTAAATAGGTACCGGTCTAATACATAACTAACATGTCTGTCCTCGCAAACGTGGGTAGTTTCCATCCGATTTTTGCATGGTAATGCCAAAAGCCAAATTGAAACGTGTAAAAATTAATATAAATAACTGATTTGCAAGACAGAAGTGATCCCATAAGTGTACAAAGTTTTGTACGGTCCACTAATACGGTCTTGCGTTAGCCCTTTTCTTAACTTTTACCTATAGTATGTTGATCGGCCTATCACTTATTCATTCTTTTGTTAATATATTTTTAGACTATACATAGATTATATTTAATCCTAATATTTAATAAATGTTAATATTAAACACGGTGTAACATGAGGAAACCGAATAATTTTAACCACGCATTTCGAGGTCAAAAGAAGGAAAAAATGTAATATGAGTTTAGATCAATTTCGCCAAAAAAATTTTTTTTTTGTTTTGTTTTTTCAATTTTTTGAATGTATTTTTACATAAAAAATAAATGTTATTGGTAAACTTGTCACTTAAAATTGATTTTTACATTTTTTTTTCGTAAAACCTACTATTTGCAAAGTGTTACTTGTCACCTTTTGACATCTATCAATAAGGATATTTAGACTACGTCTCATAACATCACCATCAAAAAGGCCTTTTACACTATGTAACAATAAAAACTAGTTTTTTTTAATTAATATTATCTCTGAAACTAGGCGAATTTCAAAAAAGTTTATAGGATATTTTTGTCTCTAAATATGGGGTGTGTAATGATCGCTATAACAATAAATGATATATTTTCATTCGATATAACAACATATGGTATAATTTTTAAAGATATATCACTAAGGTAATATAATCAATAATGTGTATACCAACAAAAGGAATAATTTTATATTGTATAGTTAAGAGTTGATATAAAATAAATTTAATCTAACGAAAACCCAATATAAATTATAAATGACATAATTTTTAGCTGTATAATATATGATATTACATACATTACATATTTCTTCTATAAAATTGAATCACTCAACATTTATAAATTACTGAAAAAAATTACTTCAGTATTATGTCGTGTGTGAAATTATATTATTTAGGTTCAATCCATAAAACGAAATTTATGCGGAGAGCTTACATTTAGAAATCATACTAATATAGGTTTTAACATAGCAAATATGACTTGGTGACAAATCGACGAAGCTCCGCTTTGCGGGGCTTCTATTTTCTGCTCTGAGGGACAAAAGGTTACTAACGAACCTAACCTAACCCAACCTAAAACCTAAGCCCCCCGAGCCGCCTTCCTCTTTAGATATGGGGATTCCTGTGTCTATTTTTTTAACCTATACCATACTTGATTCGACTCTCCAATATCAAATAATATGTCAATAAAACATAATAGCTAATTAATGTTATACCGAACCTTATTATAAAGTATGTGCGTTATACTACCTTAGCATTAGGTTGAAAGATATTATACCAAATACCTCTTATATTTTATGAGAGATATATCTGATAAAAATATGTTATTCGTAAGTATATGTCTTATAAATTATATCCGTTGATCGTTATATCGACCAATAATATATCCATAGTTGTTATATATAGTGAACCGCACCCCTAAATATGATCAGGAACACGCTGTTAAAATTATTCGGTTTCCTCATGTTACACCGTGTATAAGAACTGAATAATGCTCGACATTGTAATATTTAAAATATTATGAATAAATGTCTATGTGTGTAATAATATTTACATTATAACTTACTCGGAATACATTGACCTGAGCTGTAACGTCGTAAGAGATGCATGCACGAAGCACATACTACCTAAAAGCAAAAAAAACCTGATTACATTTGTGTGTGTGTGTGTGGTGGTAAAAAATCATAGGTTCAATTCAAACCTCGGCTGTGCATAGAGCATAAAAAATCGTTCTTAAAAAAATGTAAAACCGGCCAAGTGCGAGTCGGACTCGCGTTCCAAGGGTTCCGTACATTAAGTCCGACTCACGCTTGACTGCACATTTCTAATAGGTTTTCCTGTGGTCATAAGTAAAGAACTATTTTGTGTATTTTTTCAAAATTGTAGACCCAGACCCAGACCCATTCATTTATTTACGTTAGATGTCCATCTTTGGGTCACTAATTTACATATGTGTAGGTACCAAATTTCAACTTAATTGGTCCAGTAGTTTCCGAGAAAATAGGCTGTGACAGACGGACAGACACACACACACACAGACGCATGAGTGATCCTATAAGGGTTCTGTTTTTTCCTTTTGAGGTACGGAACCCTAAAAATGCATAAAATACTTACTACCGATGTACGAAACGATTTTGGTATATCAAGTTACAAGTTACATAAATGGTTTTCAATTGTTTGTTTGAGGGAATGAAAAAAAAAAAAAACTTTTTCATTTAGTTTCCTTAAATTTAATGTGACCATTAAGCTTAAGTTGGACTGGGCTGGACATGTCTGCCGCATGCACCCAGCAAGGTGGGCCAAAATGGTTACTGAGTGGGACCCACGGAACACAATAGACGGTGCAGGTCGGGGTTTAGGCAGACCGAAAAGGAGATGGCGGGACGACTTGGACGCATTCTACCCCAAATGGTGGGAAAATGCCCAGCAGTAGGACACTAAAGTAGGCTTTAAAAAATGTAATGTACTGATAGGGTAATTCACCAGTAACTAAACTAAACTAAAAATGAATTCTATTCACCTATAAACAGAATTCATTTTAGTATAAGGTTTCAATAACTGCATGGCCAGCTTTCAATAACTGGCCACCTTATACTAATATGAATTCTATTTATACACGAATATAATCCATTTTTAGTTTAGGGCGGCCGGTTACTAAAAGTGGCCAGTTACTGGTGAATTACCCTACATATTATTATATAATGAACCAACATATATTATATTCCGTCGCCGCGCTGTAGCCAAATGACTTACCGAGAAGGGAAGAAACAGCTATAGCGTTGCACAAAATGTTCTTTAACTCCACGAAATCAGCTTCATTTTTCACTGCCTACAACAACAGTATGGTATACTTACTTAAGAATAAAACAAGTATAACGCAATCTATATATACATATAATAAAGCTGAAGACGGTCGAAAGTCTGTACATGGAAGATATTTGAAAAAATGTTGGCTGGGGATACTTAAAATCGATAACAGAACACGTTCCAAAAGTTTTTAGAATTTTTGTCTGTTTGTCTGTTTATCTGTTTGTCTGTTTATTTGAACGCGTATCACGTGAAAACGGCTGAACGGATTTTGATGAAAACATTACTAATCTGTCGAGAAAATGCCCGGCCAGGTTATAGGCTATAAAAATTCAACCCCTAAAAGGGGGGGTAGCTGCAACACACGATTGACTTAAGTTTGCCCCTGAATCTTATGGCGCTACTTAGGAAGGAGGGGCAAACTTTTTTCAAATATGTGCTACCACTATTGAGTACCCTGGTAAACTAACAGATGGCGCTGAATTTGATACGTTGTGACATGAATAAGCCACCGAGGAAAGATTTTGCCAAATTAACTCTAAGTTTAGAAGACACGGATATCAACAAAAATAATTGAATAATTATGTTGATTTAATAAATTAATAATACATATATCGAAAAAATTTCGCGCTCGCTTCGCTCGCGTTTTCGATAACTTTCTAAGATATGGCGACTGCAGCAGCATTACTCTGTTGCAACGTTGCTGCTGCAGCACTGTCAATTTTCGTGATAAAATGATGTGACTGACTTCCATACTAAAAGTAAAAATGTACAACTGTCTAACTGTCTATCAAATTGCGTTTTTATATCGAAAATTTTTCGCGCTCGCTTCGCTCGCGTTTTCTATTACTTTCTAAAATATGGCGACTGCAGCAGCATTACTCTGTTGCAACGTTACTGCTGTAGCACTGTCAATTTTCGTGATAAAATGATGTGACTGATTTCCATACTAAAAGTAAAAATGTATAACTGTCTATCAAATTGCGTTTTTATATCGAAAAATTTTCGCGCTCGCTTCGCTCGCGTTTTCAATAACCTTCTAAGATATGGCGACTGCAGCAGCATTACTCTGTTGCAACGTTACTGCTGTAGCACTGTCAATTTTCGTGATAAAACGATGTGACTGATTTCCATATTTAAAGTTAAAATGTAGAAATGTCTATCAAATTGCGTTTTCATATCGAAAAACTTCGCGCTCGCTTCGCTCGCGTTTTCAATCACGTTCTAATATGGCGACTGCAGCAGGATTACTCTGTTGCAACGTTGCTGCTGCAGCACTGTCAATTGTCGTGATAAAATGATGTGACTGATTTCCAAACTAAAAGTAAAAATGTACAACTGTCTATAAAATTGCGTTTTTATATCGAAAAATTTTCGCGCTCGCTTCGCTCGCGTTTTCAATAGCATTCTAAGATATGATAAAGGTGACATTCGGGTGGCGACTGCAGCAGCATTAGGTACTCTGTTGCAACGTTACTGCTGCGGCACTGTCAATTGTCGTGATAAAATGATGTGATTAATTTCCATTCTCAGCTGTAATGCGGCAATGAACGTCACTCAATTAGCCAAAAAAATTCAATGTAATCTTGATGAAGGGGCACCATGGTCTAGAAATGCTTAGGGCATCAAAATATCTTAATCCGGCACTGGTCGTTTGCGGAGTCAAACGATTTGGGATTCGCATTTTATACGCCATGCATTCCCGAAAAAAATCGAATCATTCCCGAAAGTCTCGCAACGCATTGAGGTTACAAGGGGCACGTGGTCTTCCTCAGGAGTCTGAAGAAGACCACGGTGAGTGGCGGTCTAGCCAGGCAGGCCGCTTCGCTTTCGCTCGCGCGCGTATACCTTAAGGGGCCCACTGATTAACAGTCCGCCGGACGGTATCGGCCTGTCAGTTAGAACAAAATTTTGACAATTCCGAACAACTGACAGGCCGATACCGTCCGCCGGACTGTTAATCAGTGGGCCCCTTTACGGCTTAGGTACTGTATCGTCCGATATACACCTACTACTCTGTCGTTTAAGTCCCGTGTAAAATTTGAATAAGGGCGAAAAAACTATGGCTGCTATTTAACTGATCACCAGATTTAATAAAATTTAATACCAAAAAAATCTATTTTACCACCCTAAAATCATGATTGATCACCAAAATTATAACACCATTTTAATGTGAAATGATTACCAATTTTATTACATTTTACTATCCTTTTAAAGGAAATGACACCAAAATAATCATTATTAACCCAAAAATAGTCAATGATTACCAAATTTCAATCCCCATTTTAATGTGAAATGATGACCAAATTTTTACATCTTGCTATCCTATTAAAGAAAATGACACCAAAATAATCATTGTTAACCCAAAAATAGTAAATAACCACCAAAATTAGAACTCCATTTTAATGTAAAATGATAACCAAATTTTTAAATCTTGCTATCCTATTAAAGCAAATGGCTCCAAAATAATCATTGTAAACTCAAAAATAGTAAATGATCACAAAATTGTAACCACATTTTAATTAAAAATGTGCAATCATTTAATATATCGTTATCCTATTAAATTAATTAATCCACTTCGTCACCTTTTTCTAGTAGCATTTTATTTCTGTAACAGTCGCAGTTCTAACCTAACCTAACCCACTTTTCTAGTAGCATTTTGTTTCTGTAAGGGTCGCAGTTCAAACCTAACCTAACCCACTTTTCTAGTAGCATTTCTTTTCTGCAAGGGTCGCAGTTCAAACCTAACCTAACCCACTTTTCTAGTAGCATTTCGTTTCTGTATGGGTCGCAGTTCAAACCTAACCTAACCCACTTTTCTAGTAGCATTTCTTTTCTGTAAGGGTCGCAGTTCAAACCTAACCTAACCCACTTTTCTAGTAGCATTTCGTATCTGTATGGGTCGCAGTTCAAACCTAACCTAACCCACTTTTCTAGTAGCATTTCTTTTCTGTAAGAGTCGCAGTTCAAACCTAACCTAACCCACTTTTCTACTAGCGTTTCGTATCTGTATGGGTAGCAGTTGAAACTTAACCTAACCTACTTTTCTAGTACCATTTCGTTTCTGTAAGGGTCGCAGTTCTAACCTAACCTAACCCACTTAACTGATAGCAGTTTAACTTACTTTTCTAGTAGCATAACGAAATGCTACTAGAAAAGTAGATTAGGTTAGGTAGGTATGCGGTGCGGGCTACGGGGGGTTGAGCGGGAGGGGCTAGTAATTTTGGCATCAGTTTACTTTATTTGGTAATATGTATAAATTTTTTGGTAATCATAGTGGTTTATTTAGGTGAAAATATCGCATTAATTTGGTCTTCAAGATTTGGTGATCATTCATGATTTTTGGTGATCATTCAATATATTTGGTATTTGAATACAATTTGAAGTGCAGTCGTAATTAAAGTGGTGGTACTTTTGTATTTTTAGGCCTTATTTTTTTGGTGTTCAGTAATTTTTTTTGGTAAGCATGATTTTTTTATTTAGGGTACCAAAGTATTTTTTGGTGGTCATTATATTTGTAGCCAAAAACTATTGACTTTGAAGTGTAGTTTTATTTAGTGGTACCTAATTGTAAAATATTTTATCTGGACTTCAGTCCTCTAGCATATCCATCTGTCAACTTTACTTCAAGTTCCGCCTCCAGGGGAGAGGGAGAGAAATTAGGATTAGAAATTAGCCGCTTACTGACACAGACCGAATTACACGCGGGCGGAGCCGCGGGCACAGCTAGTAATAAAATACTTAAACAATAACCGAACGTAACGGTTTCATCGTTCACGAACGATGACTGCTTCTTTTGGATCGTATTTCGTATTAAAAGCTTTGTATAAAACTCACTCGCTTAATACAAAAAAAACCGCATTAACCAGTTAAAAAAATCAGTTCGTATGGCCTCTCCAAACGTCGCCGATAATCGCATGCGATTTGCATTTACATTGCAGCATTTGGTCGATCGATTGAATACCTAAGTTGCTCCTACTTAGCCAGCAATTATCTAAAATTGCATGCGTATGTCGCTGAAGCCTTTAGCCGTGTTGTGGCTGACCAAATGGAATTGGCAACTATCAAAGGTTTGTATAGATGGCGCCAGCATTTGTTTTACCTGTCGCTATAGTTTTGTTCGTACGAGTAGAACTGTCGGGTAATTAAAGCTATGCTGGCGCTTTCTGTAAAATACTTCGGCTGTCA
This sequence comes from Cydia splendana, assembly GCF_910591565.1. Taxonomy (NCBI): domain Eukaryota; kingdom Metazoa; phylum Arthropoda; class Insecta; order Lepidoptera; family Tortricidae; genus Cydia; species Cydia splendana. The sequence goes on along the minus strand of NC_085965.1, from coordinate 323,773 downwards.
AATCCCATTGGTAGGCAGTAACACACTAATTACGCACGTATTTAATAAACAGCTACCTACCTTAAGAGGTTCTAGCGCCTGTATAACATACTTCATTATTGCTTGTGTTGTTAAATCCCTTTCAGCAATCACCGAAACGCAGAAAGCAGCCATACAGCACTTTAAGAGCAATCTGAAAATAATCTTGTAATAATCGTTGGCAATAATTGTTACGAGTAAAGCCGAGTTCCACTATGTCGTAACGGTAGTACTTCTGAAAGGTACCTAATTGTAACGTCCTATATGTCAACATCTCCGTTCAAATACACAAGCCACGACAGGACGATTACCGTTATCGTGTTGTCTGTGGTGTAAACACCTCCGTTTAACGCTTTCACTGCCAGCAAACTTCACGAGATACGAGATTTCGCATTGTTGGTTGAATGTGTTAAATAATTATACCGGCCAAGACGCACGACGCATCAGTCGTTGTTACGTCTTAATGGGGACGCGGCCTAAGTTGAGCCGATGTCACTCCGGAATGACAATCAAAATTAAATCATGACAAATTACATCATCTGATGATAGAGCGGCCAAGATGCTCAAAAATATCTGAACTTGAATTTGTGAATACCTTAAGCGCTGGTGGCCTAGCGGTAAGAGCGTGCGACTTTCAATCCGGAGGTCGCGGGTTCAAACCCCGGCTCGTACCAATGAGTTTTTCGGAACTTATGTACGAAATATCATTTGATATTTGTCAGTCGTTTTTCGGTGAAGGAAAACATCGTGAGGAAACCGGACTAATTCCCAATAAGGCCTAGTTTCCCCTCTGGGTTGGAAGGTCAGATGGCAGTCGCTTTCGTAAAAACTAGTGCCTACGTCAAATCATGGGATTAGTTGTCAAGCGGACCCCAGGCTCCCATGAGCCGTGGCAAAATGCCGGGATAACGCGAGGAAGAAGAAGAATTTGTTAATACCTTGGTAATGGTGACTACTAATCAGTTATGGACAATATGTACGTTTAAAGGGTTAATACCCTTTGAACGTTTTATGCCATGAACAAAAACGTCACTTATACGCCAAATTCACGGGCGCAAGCGAGCTAATATAAACATTAAATTGATGATACTTGAAAGTGGGAAGGTAAGTTGTTTAAGCTGTGGGCACGACTCTTACGACGCCTTTAGGCGTTCTAGGCGTTCAAAAGGTTAAGTATCAATGGGTACACAATGTTTATTTTTGTTTTGTCTGAGTATTTTCTTCTGCTAATACAAATGTTTTACCTTAAAACTCCGACATTCAAATAATAGTTACACCTGCACGAAGATATGAGTTAATTTTGGACCGAAGTTGGGAATTAGGGACTATAGTTGGGTATTTTTACGGTAACTTACTTACGCAGCATATATTATACTAAACTTGTCCTTATCTCCTGCAGACACACACAGGCAGCCAATCCTCTCATACATGCCGCACTTGTTTAGCACAGGCATCCGCCGAGAAAGTTCATATTGACCACCATGTGTTGAAGTATCTAACTTACTTTAGCGGCGTATACGCGTTCTTGTTTCCTGAAGACAGAATCAGGCAGGCAATCCTCTTGTCCATGCCACAGTTGTTCAGCAATAACATTAGCCATCCGCCGAGAAAGAACATCATTATGTTCTCCTGGAAACAGATAATATATTAATACAGATGCCGGGAAATAGGAAATTGACGGCTGAGCGTGATTACAGGACCGAGTGATGCAATTTTATGATCATAAAGCCAGCGAAAATGGTGCGAAACGGATATAGTTGTTTTTTATCTTTAATATAAAAGAACCGACTTAATAAAACAATTTGAAATGCCATATAAATTATTGGCTAGTATTTAATTGATCACAAGATATAGTATAATTAAAATCCATTTCGTCTAGCATTTCGTTTCTGTAAGGGTCGCAGTTCTAACCTAATCTAACCCACTTTTCTAGTCGCATTTCGTTTCTGTAACGGTCGCAGTTCTAACTCTCCGAGTCCGAGTCCAGGTCCGGGTCCGAACCGGGTCCGGGTCCGAGTCCGGCTCCCAATCCATATCGAAATTGAAATCGCCAAACGTGTACTATGCGTCGTTGAAGAGTTCTGTTCTGATCGTTATCAGCAGTTCCATTTCATCAAAAATCACTTTTTTTTTAATGAAAATTTTAAAATCACTATAATAATTATGTATGCCTTTAACATTTGAGGTTCCCTAGATTTCTCATGGATCCCATCATCAGAATTGCGTTTTGTAGTCAGAGGGTAGTCAAGTTAATAAGAGCCGCAGCAGTCGTCACTATTAGCCAGCACCCCCAGCCTTGGGACAGGCAAAGAGGGGCAACAGCGCGCTCGTGCCCTGTATTGGGCCCAACTACATTAATAAAGGCTATACTTCTAAATAAGGCAGTTACGTTAATAAGAGAGCTGCAGACTTCGACACTAGCCATCACCCCCAGCATGGGACAGGCGAAGATGGGAAACAACCCGCTCGCGCCCACCGCCACGGGCCGGATCAGCATGAGCACGAACATACACAGCCATATTGCTATCAACGTGTTTTTGCCTTCCTGCAAACATTTAACTGCAGTAATCAAATAAATTAGCCATTTAAAAAAATTAAAGTGTGGATAACGCACGTGTGGATATTTTCAGATAAATTGTTTCAACTCATCATGCAGGTCTACACATGTGGAAGTTACGGAAAGTTCGAAACGACTCGCATGGGAGAGTGATTAGAGTCTGTTCGGAAAGAGAAGAGTCGTGGAATGTATTTAATTGGGCCCCATACATTTCACGACTCTTCTTTTTCCGCACAGACTCTACCTTGCGGTATTTGATCGGCCGGTTGAATTACATGTACTTAAACTTAATATTAGTTAACAATATATAAACGTTGATTACCTTAAACGGTTGGCATAGCGCGCAAAGACAGATGATACATAGGACGAAGGAGAGTAACCCCCGCCAGTTGTTCTTGAGGGCATTGAGGATCCCGCCGCCGAACGGCACCGGCGCCCGCTCCTCCTTCTTCTGACTGTGCATAAAACGATCAATGTTGCCGTTCTGTGCAGTCGGCGCGCCGTCAGATATCAGAGCGGCCAAGGTGTTCATAAATATCTGAACAAAGCCTCTAATTATTTTTAAAACTGATAACGTGACTTAAGCGCGTGCACCTAGTTACTTCCCGTCCCGTAACCCCGCTAGTTAAAGTCCCGTTCTTCAGTTTTTTTAATTATGAGTTAAGTGTTCATATATTTTTGAGCATGGCCGCTCCGATTTATCTGATGGCGACTGTTCAGTCAGACTCATGGAAATAGATAGTGACGGCCAATGTGGCCGAAATTAATATTTTGTAACACGTCTGTTACAATAGAAATAAAGGTGTTCCGATATATTTGGCCGGCACAATCTTTTTGAGGCTGACAGTAATACTGTAAGCTAATTAATTATTTGTCAAACATTCTTACCTGCATCGAGCGTTTTTCGACTCAAAATACGTGAGTGACCCGTTCTTAATATACTTAATATATCTGTGTCTCACGGAAGTTTTGTTATTATTTAAATAAACATTGTTTATTGAATGAATGCAATAATGTCTCCATTATCTCGAATTTGACTTCACCTCAAATAATATAGCTAATTTGTATACCTACAACATCTACAGTACACTATATGAATGAAACCATTATGAACATACATAACCTTATTCAAAATGCATGGTTGTACTTCAAATGTTTCACAAATGCATGATTACCTATTATTGGCTTAAGGGGCCCACTGATTAACAGTCCACCGGACGGTATCGGCCTGTCAGTTAGAACAAAATTTTGACAGTTCCGAACAACTGACAGGCCGATACCGTCCGGCGGACTGTTAATCGCTGGGCCCCTTTAGACTCTAGTAAGAATAAGAGATGTTTACTTACAATAACGAGAATCTGTAAAGAGATAAAAAGTACGTTAACAAAAACACAAACATAATTATGTATGATTTTTTAAAACGAGAGCTTGTTCAACGCTTTCTAGACTAGACATAAAAATTCAAAATCGCTCTCCTTCTTGATTCGACTGGCAAATGATATTACTTTTTGGCAACCGGGTTTTTTAACCTAATTAGACCCCGCTGAATCCGAATTTGCCGGTTGCTTGATCGAATTCTTGACCGGAAGTGAGATATTTGATATTAAAGGTCCCTTTTTAGTTTTTCGTAAATAACTCCTAAATGGTGGCGCATAGCAAAAATGTTCTCACACATAAGTAATCTGCATAAAATTGTCTACAAGAAAGATTCCGTACAATTTTTCGCTAGGATCAATATTCAAAGAGATATTAACACGGGATATTTAATTATAATAATTTCCAAGGCCCCTTGTTTTAGTTTTTCGTAAATAACTCGCAAACGGTGGCTAATATCAAAAAATCTTGTTAAACGTTAATAATCTACACAAAATTTTGAACAAAAAAAATTAGTACACTTTTCGCAGGGATCAATATTTAAAAAGATAATAAAGAGGGAAATTTAATTCTAATAAATTCTAAGATTCCTTGTTTTTACTTTTTCGTTAATAATTTGAAAAGTATGACTCAAAGCAAAAATAAGTCTGGCACATAAATAATAAACATAAAATTTCCTACAAGAAACGTGTAGAATACTTTTCGCTAGGATCAATATTTAAAAAGACAAAGCAGCGGGAAAATGAATTATAATCAATTTTAAAGTCCCTTTTTAGTGTTTTGTAAATAACTCGTAAACGGTGTCCCATAGCAAAATTGGTTTTTAAGAATAAATTATCTATATAAAATTTCCTCCAAAAAGCATATTGAACACTTTTCTCTAGGATCAATATTTAAAACGATATTAAAGGAAGAAAGTTAATTATAATCAGTTCACATGTCACCTTTTTTTAGTTTTTCGTAAATAACTCGTAAACAGTAGCCCGTTGCAAAACAATATTATACATAAATATTAAACATAAAATTTTCCACAAAAAAGGTTCTGTACACTTTTTCGCTACGATCAATATTTAATGAGATATTAAAGGGGGTAAGTTAATAATAATCAATTTCCAGGTCCCTATTTCGTCGGGTGAGAATACGTTTGTGCTATACACCACTTACATGGTTTACAGGAGAGCGAAAACAAGCAAAAAAAAATATTTTTCGGAAAGTTTTACATTTAGGAATCGGATATGGCACAACATTTTTCAAAAATAGTTTTTTTCATAAGCCGATTAGTGTCAATTATAGCTAATTTTTTGTTATTTTAGGAATCACTAAAAAACATTTTCTCAAAAATGGATATGGCACAAACGTATTCTCAGCCGACAATTTTTAGTTTTTCGTAAATGACTCTTAAATGGTGGCCCATTGCAAAATAGGTTCTTAATGTTCTTGTAAATAAATAATCGAAATAAAAAAGCTATTAAAGCGGGAATGTTAAATAATATGTATAATTGATTATAATTAACTTTCTCCCTTTAATACCTCATTAAATATTGATCCTAGCGAAAAAGTGTAGAGAACCCTTCGGTACACGGCGGGAAGTAGTTGATAACTCGAGATATTTTATTCATAAGGTCAAAGAACCTATTTTGCTATGGGACACCGTTTACGAGTTATTTACAAAAAACTAAAAAGGGACTTTAAAATTGATTATAATTCATTTTCCCGCTGCTTTGTCTTTTTAAATATTGATCCTAGCGAAAAGTGTTCTACATGTTTCTTGTAGGAAATTTTATGTTTATTATTTATGTATAAGATTTTTTTTTGCTATGAGTCATACTTTACAAATTATTAACGAAAAAATAAAAACAAGGAACCTTAGAATTTATTATAAGTAACTTTCCCTCTTTATTATCTTTTTAAACATTGGTCCCTGCGAAAAAGTGTGTTGAATCTTTTTTGTACAAAATTTTGTGTAGATTATTAACTTTTAACAACATTTTTTAATATTGGCCACCATTTACGAGTTATTTACGAAAAACTAAAAAAAAGGACCTTAGAAGTGATTATAATTAACTTTTTCGCGTTAATATCTCTTTAAATATTGTTCCTAGCGAAAAACTGTACGGAATCTTTCTTGTAGGCAATTTTATGCAAATTACTTATCTAGTAGAATATTTTTGGCTATAGGCCACCGTTTAAGAGTTATTTACGAAAAACTAAAAAAAGGGACCTTTAGTATCAAATATCTCACTTCCGGTCAATAATTCGATCAAGCAACCGGCAAAATCGGATTCAGCGGGGTCTAATTAGGTTAAAAAGCCCGGTTGCCAAAAAGTAATACGATTTGCCAGTCGAAATCAAATTTTACAAAAATAAGACCAGTCTATTCCTTTAACGTAATAAAAATGAGTCGATTAAACCGTAATTATCTAAATCGGCCAGTACTAGTGATTTCGACGGAACATATGACACGAACAATGTACCCACACACACAATGATTGCTGGAAATATAAATCATTCATTATGTACTGCTAAAACCGTACCCATTAGCCCCCCACACCGCTATCAACTGTTCTGGAGCAGCTGTGGAGCAACATTGTGCAACGTATATAGGTAAGTCGCGTGCAGACGTTTATACAGGGTGATTTCGGGGTCGTGGAGCAAGAGAGCCAGACATCATACAGAATCCAAAGATGAGCCTAATGATGTTGTTAATTATTGTTTATCACCAATAATGATGATTATTTTCCAGATGACAAGTAGGAAAAAACATTTTTGCATACAATTTGGTGACCCTACTCAATGTGACGTCTTGTCGCTTTCCATACAGCGTATGTCAAAAGTCATAGGGTGACCATAATTACTTAGTATAACATTAATTTTACTTGAAAAATAAGAATAATTCAAGTAATTATCTTTTAATAAAATACTACCATATGATAATGTGGATCATCTACAGAGTCAGAAAAAGCGGTTCTGGATCACGACCCCGAAATCACCCTGTATATTATAAATATATAGGGTTGGATCTTAAAATAAGTCTCCTTATTTGAGGATAACTGACGCTGTAAGGGGTTGTTTTGGGTTGTTTTAAATTGATTTAAAGCATTTTAGCTGCCGCAAATAAGTTTTTTTTTTGGGAGATCATTGAATATTAAGACGGTATAGAAATGGTATAGAATGCAAAATGGCTAGTGAATATTTTGCCTATATCCCTTATAGTCTACATCGCGAACGGTCTAGAACGCAAAATTACCACTTTTTTATATCACTAGGGTAGGTTAGGTTCGTTAGTTATCTTCAAATGGCCGAAGGCCAAACAGCACAGAATAGGAGCCTCGCGACAGCGGGGCTCCGTCGACATCGCTAACGTAAAGGTAAAACGACGAAAATGATGTAGTGTAGGCATTTTGCGTTCTGGACCGTTCGCGATGTAGACTAAAAGTGATATAGGCAAAATATTACACTAGTCCTATTGCGTTTTAGACCGTCTGCGAATAACCCAATCTTTGGCACTCTCATAAGCTCAAATTATAACTATGAAATTATGAATAATTCAGAAACCAAGCATTTCCGCGGTGGGAAATTTGGAGGGGGGGTTTCCCCCCTCCCCCTCCCCCTATTTACTTACACAAAAAACATTACCCTACCAAAAACCAAAAACGATAAGCTTAATTATGGCCATTTTGGCTACGAAACCCAATGAACACATTAAAATGACGAATAACTTTATATATAAATACTTACAAGGCTCCCATTTTCCTAGATTATTATATTTTATTTAACAATCTATAGCATTCCTGGAGACTTTGGAGATCTTTTCCAATGTCACCTTTGACACAATGACAGTGCCGATGCCAAAAATACTGTAAATTGAAATAAGAACAGTGCCTACTGCCTACTGTAATCGACTAATCTAAATCGTCAACTAAAGAGGTTTCAATATACAAATAAAACCTATACCAAAAAAATAAAAATACGGCCAAAGTAAAATAATAACAATCTTAATTAATATACTCGTAAGTCGGAAATTTAGAGAACCCATATTTTGTATTCAACAATTCTTTTGGATTTCTTATACTAAACTAAAATATAACTAACTGTAAACTAAATAATACATTGTTCTGCTTACAGGAGGCACCCTGGCGTCTCCGCTGACTCAAAAGATGTCAGATGTGTTAAAGAGCTTCGTGGAAGACCACGAGCTGGGCTGCGGCATCTTCACGGGCATCCACGCCACCTTCTCTAGGGGAGACTTCGCATCTATCGAGGGTACGTTCATGTCGTTCATTGCTGTAGGAACAGGCATGAGGACACTTCGCAGATGACAGTGTTGAAGAGGATCTTGGAAGACAAACAGCTCTTTAAGGCTGTGCATCGCAAAATAACAGGATCTTAGAAAGGTGGCAGTGGCTAGCCCCGGAAATAAACAGATGTGATTTTCGGATATATGTTTTTTGACTATATGATAAGAGATTTCATGCTAGTCGAAACACGAATGCTTAAAATTTTCTCGATAGAAAATAAATCCAAAGTTACCTCTTCATTTTCCTTAAGTACCTCAGTGCAACTAGAAAACACATCCATATCCAGCATAATCCACTTTAAAGTAAAGGTTTTCATCTCGTCTTAATTGTCATAGCAAAGAATATTTACTTATTATCATTATACCGACGGATTTATCATCGTTTTTGATTTTATGAATTCAACTGAAAACGCCCATTTTACGCAATTCGGCTTCTCATTCTGTCATGCGTCAAAGTCATAAGTGCATCCTTTATGCCAGTAATGTTAGATGGCCGTCGGGCCTCAAAGAGGTAAGACCTATGTCAAATCGCGCAGCGCTCCGGATTACGTAAAATTTACATATCCAATAAACGATGAGTCGTAGCTCCATTGAGTAGTAACGGAATCGGAGGTCTACTACAGGTGGTGACATCTTTACAGGCCTATACGTTACGCATGTGTGCGTGTTTGCTTAGCTAAGTCAAAATATATACTCTTTGAACAATTACAACGGGTTAGGAAATTTCGACAGTTGTTGTAATGTATTGGTGGCTGTGTGATATTAGGCATCAGTGAAAATTGCGTCGCCTATGAGTGACCGATCTTCGGTTCTAACCTGAACCATCCTCAACTTTTTGTATTTTTTTTTCGAAAATATCTATAAAAATATTATTTTTGCTTATCTTATTGTAATATAAAAATAAATCGTAAAATAAAATTTTAAAATAAATCTTGTCTGTTTCATACGCAAATAAATTAAAATTATTGAAATATGTGTATTAATAAAATAATTACTTATGATATTTTAATATTACGAAAAGTTTTATTCGTAAGTATTTATTCATACCTATTTGTTGTATCTTCTAGGACTCTAGGTCACATTATAATTATTTAAGTACCACTAAAAAAAGATCCCTACTTACAAAAACTCACACGGTTCGGGGTTCGAACCCGCGACCATAGGTTTGAAAGCCGCACAATAGAATGAAAGCCGCCAGTACAATTTCACATACCTAATTTATAATTTATAATCATTGATATAGAATAAGAACTGGATACCCAATCAGCCGCAAAAAATGGCCCCGCAAAAGTAACGTTAAAACAGATCACGCGTTACTTTTTCGTTTAGTCTTGTATGGACCGCTCAAATGTGAAGTTGTCAACAATGTCGTAAAATGGTCGTAAAAATATGCAAAAACAACAATGATAAAACGAGGAAAAAGCATGGAATGTATTTCTTTCGGTTAGTTCTTTGGATAGCATTACATAATTTATGTAATCTGGTGGTAATTTCATGATTTTGAATAAATTATTTTGTTAGTACCAAAGAAGGGATGTGAAGGAACAAAAATCTAATGAGTCGATGTGAGGCCAATACTTTTTTATTTTTATATGGAATTCGTAAGATATAATATTATGTTTAAATTCAAGATTTCCAAGAAAACCTATGCGACGTGCAGAGTGGACTGCTATTATAGCAAGAGATAGGGGTGATGCAGTTTTAAACAAGGCAAAACGGCACTTGTGTGTTCGGCGCATTTCCCTGTTTCCGACATATACACGACCAATAAGGGCTTACATCGACTAACTGTAAATGTTAAACCTGTCTGAACACAGTGACAACCACAGGATTTTTTTGATAAAGACCATAACCAATCAGTACCAGTAGCGACCTGAATGTCCCCGTGCACTATATTGCAAAGAACGAAAGTGCGAAGAGTATTATGTAGATCTAAAATACACAGTTATTTAATAAGTTGAATTTATTTCAAGGAAAATATAATAAATTTATAAATTTATTTTATTATAACTTACACGGGTTGTTACCATGAATTAATTTTATTTGAACTCATCGGGAATTAAATTTGTTTCATTTATTACTTCGGTTTTTCTGTACAGTAATACCTATTAAAATGTACCAAAGGGACTCCATTCGTTCATTATTCTCGTTTGACGTTGTTTGACGTAAATACAAAGGTGAAGTTACGTTTAGTGCCATCGGACTTAAAGTTTTAACAGTGTTGGTAATAATGTTTACAAATTTGACACTTAATGCTTACGACAGTAAGTTCTTTTCCGTACAAAACATTTATCTTGACTCAAAATTTACGTAAGCGTTTTTATCATCAATGCAAATTTGCAGCTAATGTCATTCTGATCCACATTTTGTTGACATTTTTGTTCCGCTCTGTGTGTCTATTTCTAATATTAAGTCAGTGTTTATAATGAATAATGACAGGATACTGTGGAAAAAGTGAAATATGTAATACACTGTACTCTGTTACTATCATTATACAGTTTGTTTTAGCTTGACTAGGAGGAATGAGGAAAACGTGCCGAGCGAGAGGCTTAAATCTATCTGTCCCTTTCTTAAAGTTGCCAATTAAAGAAATGATGATTGGTTTATGACATTTGTTTTGAAATTCATTGTTTCAACATAATTTGTCGGTATTTTTGGCATACATACTTTGACAAATTTTGCTTTTTAGTATGTTGCGATGACTCAAAACGTGTCGCCTGGGTTACCAGCGATTTTTATAATAAAACTTTATTGAGTCGAAAGAAATGGTTGTCTACTATACTGGGTGGAAAAAAATAATAGGCTCTGGAGGGAAAGTGCCTTAAAACCTTAAGTTGGCTCATTTTACTTAAATTAAAAACTTATACCTAAACACACTCGATCAATTAATAAATTAACTCTCAAATTAAACATTCTTTTATTTTTTTTAAGAAACATCTATAGTTGGTCAAGCAGATCTTGTCAGTAGAAAAAGGCGGCAAAGGATGATGTTTCGCTCCCATACAAGTTTGGCCCAACACTCGCTAAAACATGGGAGGTATATTATCAGGCTCTAAACATGAAATGGAAGTCCCGACAGTAATTAGAAATTCACGGACACTTCACAGAACATTATAAAAGCGGGATTTCTCTACGATTTTGAGGTTAGAAATTCTGCCGTAATGGGTATCAATAAGGTATCATCGTACGGATATGTTAAATATTATTATGCCTTATTACAAGGAAATAAGGTGCCGTAAATAGTGTAAACATATCCATGATATTAGGCATTTAAAGGCTGTCAAGGAACAAAAATCGAATGAGTTGATATTACGTTAATAGATTTTTTTAAATACCTATGATAATACATACATTCAATACGCGTTCCATAAATTAATAAGCCATAACATGCGAACCGGAATAGAGTATAACAGTTAGAGCTATTTTATAGTAAAAATTGTTATAGCATCAAATGTAAAACCAATCACTTAAGTAATAGTTATTTGTTTTACAAGGGGGCAAAGTTGTTGTTTAACCGCTCGTGCTAATATTGATACCCGAGCAAACGAAAGATCCCAAAGTTGAACCACGAGCGTAGCGAGTGGTTCGAAAATGGAATCTTGAGCGTTGCGAGGGTTTCAAAGCACGAGAGTTAAACAAAATTTGCCTCCGAGTGAAACACAACATTTTTCACCACACCAACCCGAAGCAAATATTTAATGTAAAATATCAAACAAAATCAAACCAAATAAATCCAAATAAATGTTTTTAAATATTTATCATCCAAAATCATCATTTAAAAGTCAATTCTACCAGCAAACATAAGAAAACAACTCAAAATTTGCATTTGATTACTTTGCCTCACATGTGAATAAAATGCAACTTTGCTATCAGTTTTTGAAGTGCAAAGTAAGCCTTTCCGAGCTGGTGTGGTGAAAACATATTTACTTCAGTTCCAGAGAGAGAAGGGAATATAGTAACCATCACAGGATTGTTATAATAAATTCAATAACTTTTCCAAAAAAGAAAGTTTGTTTATGTTTGCCTAAAAGGCAGTTAATAATAAACTTAAATTATTTCAAATAAATTAGGATTCTTAAGTTGTAGGTTTTTATCATATACGCAATTTATAAATAAGTTATATATACATTTTCCCTTTACTTTTAGTTTAAGTAGGTATTTTAATGTATTTTTAAGTCTATATAGTATAAATATTCGTGTTTTAGTTTAGTTACTTTAAACCTATTTTTGTGTTATTCATACCCTGATATCAAATAACGTTTTATAAAAAAAACAATAATCAATTTTAAAGAAGAAATAAACGACTCCAATGGGGAAAGCCGGTGAAAGTTAATTGTAAATTGGTGCTCATCTAGATTTCATACAATACCATCAAATAAATATGTAATAATTAATATGAAAACACAATCCATAGCGACTCTATTCGTTCTATATTCGTTCGCTATTCACACACTATTCACTTTTGACGTAAGTCATTTGGGCATGTTACAATTAAAGTCATTGGAAAAAAAGTTTTTACTGTATCGCAGTTCTGTTTGCAATTTTGATACTTAGTGCTTAAAACAGTATGTCGTTAGTGGTATGAATGTTTTTCTTTGAAGAACATTATAAGTAAGCGTTATTAGCATCAACCATCAGGAACATCGTAGAAATGTATTCTGCTGCCATACATTTTTGTTTAGCTCTAGACGTCCATTTATAAACTGTCATTGATTCTATGTAATGGCGCAGGATGTGTTGATTTGGTTTAATTACTCTTTTACTTATTTTTGTTACTAAGAAGTGTCCGTTGGAATCTAATATATGTATGAGATTGTAAGAAATATGATTAAATTTATCATATATATGTCGGCGGCCGATCGTAAGATCAGGCATATCGTGAAATTCCTAGGCATATCGTGAAACGTGAAAATCTTTGACTCGTTCCCTGAGTCGACGGAGCCCCGCGGGCTCCTATTTCTGGGCAGTTTGCCCTTCGGGCATCTGAAGCAACCTAACGAACCTATCCTACCTATGTATTGGTTTAATGTGACTATCGTCAAAACATTACACAGGAACATTACGATCTGCCTGATCTTACGATCGGCCTACGACATATGTATGCTTATCGAATGGTAGGCTAAATTCGGCGTGATCCTTTGAAAAATGTAGGCGCGAATAGAAGGATATCGTCTCATAGACCAAAGTATTTAACTATCTATCGGTGTATATACCTATGTACTTAGAAGTCTAAAATATCGTTTATAATAATAATAATAATAATGAGTTGGTGGCAAATAAGCATACGGACCTCCTGATGGTAAGCTTTCGCCGTAGCCTATGGACGCCCGCAACCCCAGGGTTGTAGCAGCGATATATTTATACTACGTACATGAATAAAATGTAATTCCATATCAATAAGGTTGTAATTTGCATTTAGTGACCGTAAATCCCAAGTAAATTTATTTTCATCATATTTTAATATTTTACCAAAAATAATCTTCTCTCTTTTCTTGTGTTATTTTCTTATTATCAATACTCTTATAATACTTACAATTAACTATGCTGTTAGCATCTTCCAAAAATCAACAATAAAAACTGGCTACGTAGTCTTAAGTTTATTACAACAATATATTTAATTATTTTATTATTTGCCATTAGTAACAACGCCATCTATTTCTTTTCTGTCCGAATTTAAGTTCCTGGCGGACCGCGTTACGCGTTATGGTAGTTAACTGTTTTGAAGTTAGATGGAGTTCAAGTGCACCGCGAAGCGCTTCCATGTGTGCGTGCTAGCGGGGGGGACGAAGCTAGCGGGTGTGGCTTACGAAACGCTATTCGCGGCTTTGGTAGGGCCTTAATAACAAAAACTTCTGCGAGACACAGACATATTAAATATATTAAAACCGTTATTATATGTAGGTATCTAGTCGAAAATTGCTCGATATGTTTTACCCCGTACCGAGAAGCATCATCGGGAGCTTACGTTGGCGATTAGTTGGTTGGTGGGTCGTCTGCGCCGTTCCGCCAAAGCAAGCTCCCGATGATACTTCTCGGTATGGACGGAGTGAAACAGGTCGAGCGTTTATCGACTTAGAATACGTGAGTGACCTGCTTGGCTGCAACTTCGTTCGGAAATAACGAGCTGGACTGCGCCATCTTCACCAGCTTCCACGCCACCTTTTTAGGGGAGACTTCTCATCCATTCGCATGTCACTTGAATGTAGAGGTGTCGCACCCGCGAGCCGAGGGTGGGTAACAGAAACACACATTGAAAAGTGGTGAATCTTTTATTTTATAGCAACAAGGTACATACATATGGTCAGCTAACTGTGAGGTCTTTGCTGTGCCAATAAAGAGTATTCTATCTATCTATCATCTCAACAGACAACCGGAAGGTTGTCTGTTTGCAGCGGCGGATGTTAGTAGGGGAACGCATGCATCATTTATCACATACAATATTTATCATTAAACTGACAACACATTTGAACAAATTCTGAGAGGTCTTGTTATTCGACGCGAAGACAGTTGAAGGTTATTTATTTACTTGATAAAAATATCCATTATTGTAAGTTATTTGTCATTCATTACGAACGGACGCTGTTATCTGCTGTTATCTAACTTCTATTTACATTTTATGCTACTAAAGGGAATACCCGGAGCTAATTAATTATATCTTTCATTTATTAAACAAATTAACCATCTCAACAATGATAAATGCCTTACACACAAGCTATAACCTAAGTATAGCAGGAGATCTAAGGTCCACCACCTTGCATTTTGGAGACAAAGCAAACCGCTTGGAACAGGTGTTCCTGGGGGTGATCTGAGCTGATTAAGCCCGGTTGCCAAGAGGTTCCCCCCAGCAGGTGGGCATGGAAGTGCCTCCGGCGCGCCTCACTCTAAGCTTTATATCTGCATACATCTGGCAACTATATCAAGTTTGGTGTCTTTTTCGTGTAATTCGAGGATGAAGAATTCATTTCTGTGACTAAATTTTCACTCACCCATACAAAAAATCGATAAATTCAAAATTCAAAAAAAATATTTTAATTTTTTTTTTCGTAAATCCACTAAAAAATTTAAACTATGAGGATTTGCTCTAGAAAAAAAATACCTGTGAATAGCCCAGTTATCCTACTATACAGAATAGTAAACTTGTCTAACATTTTTTTTCATAACTCTCTTAAAAAAAAATGTTTTGTGTCGCGCGGCGTACCTGCATTGTAAGAACGGTATGCAGCGTTTAGGATTTTTAAGTATGTTTAGATGATTTCTGATAAGTTGTTATTCTTCTGGTTGTAGATTGCATTAATAAATTACTTCTGGACGTGATATATATGTCGCAGTCGGATCGTATAATCCGCCGTATTACATTACGGCTAGCCGTTTTCAAAAACAGGGGCGTTTTGAAATGCGGCGGTTTAACGATTAGCCGGATTGAATGCGGCTGAATGAGAATCCGCCGGAATGTATTCGGCGCCATACGTTCTTCAACACGGCTAGCCGTAATGTAATACAGCGAGTCATTAGCCGCCGCTTTGACAGTTTTTAGTTCCCATTTTTAACACCTGTGGCGTTGTCTGACAAATGCTGGGGTGTCCATCAAATCTGGAGTTCGTCGGACTATTTCTTTTCAAAAAACATTTCCTTCGTAACTTAACTAGACGGAGCCCCGCTTCGCGGGCTCCTATTTCTGAGCGGTTTGCCCTTCGGGCATCTGAAGCTACCTAACGAACCTAACCTACCTACCTATTGATTTAGTGAGACGTCCGTGAAAACATTATACTTTGGGGAAAAAAGCGTAGGTAGGTAAACGTAGTAGGTTAGGTTCGTTAGGTAACTTCAGATGCCCGAAGGGCAAACCGCCCAGAAATAGGAGCCCCGCTTGCGGGGCTCCGTCTATTTAAGTTGTAAAGGAAATGTTTTGGAAAAGAAACACATGTAGTGCGGTGGGACAATGGTAAAAATAAATTAAATTGCAAACATTGTCAAACTCCGGTTACGTAGGCGACCGAAAGAACTGGTCACTCTACAATCTAAAATAGTAGTACGATGCGGCTAAACGTAGGCCGCCTTATTGAAGAACGTATCGCAATGACAATTCGGCTAATCGTCGAACCGCCGCATTTCAAAACGCCCCTGTTTTTGAAAACGGCTAGCCGTAATGTAATACGGCGGATTATACGATCTGACTACGACATATATACAAATATAAATTAAATATATAAATATAGATGTTGGGAAAACCTTCGCCAACAGAGTTAAGTATTATAAATGTGATAAAATTAACATTATTATTTGTATGTCTTTTCCATATCTCGGGACCATGGGGTCCCGGACCTTTGGGAGGCGTACGTGGGGCCGAAGCCAACAGAGCAGAGGCCCTTTAAGGCACTTTAATCTACAAGCAAGGGATACATGTGGTGGATACTATCCCCGAACGCACAATGTGATACATCCGGAGATGGTCCCCGCCAGGTGCAAAGACTATTGCAGTGCAGCACTTTTGTGCTGCGATGGGAACTAAGGTCATGGGCTATAGATTTGAAAGTTGGATGGACTGGATAATGGGCTATGGGAGAGACTAGCGGACACCTGCCGTGACAATCAGTCTCAAAATTGTAAATGACAGGTGGTGACTCGCCAACTCCTTGAGTGGGCCCCGCAATGGCCGCACGCACAATGCGACAACAGGGCAACACTTTGGAGTGGCTGTGAGGTTGGCGAGATGTGAGTCTGCGGTAGCCAGATCCCGGTAATCCGTTCAGCAGGCCGCCAGCGTTATGACATTTTATACTTCCAACCTGGATCATAGGTCCCGCTCTTGCGACTCCATTCTGGCCGGCCGATCAAGGCAAGCACAGAGGCGAGGGCCAGATGACAGGGCCCTCTGGAATAGGGGTCCGCGGTGTCGCCACTCACCGTCAGCTCGCCACAAGCTGCCCCCGCGGGACATTATTATTATTATTGTGGTGTTGTGGGCCTTTGAGTGATGCATTGACCAGCATTGATCTATTGTGACGGCCCTTTAAGTTCATTACTAATGCCCGTTGCATCCAGAAAGTTCCAGATTCTTTGGGCCGTAATGTTTTGTACCTCATAGGATTGCACTACGTGTCGCCCTATGTAGGTACTCCTTTTTGACATTAGTGGTCCACAAGAACAGAGAATGTGCATTGCAGTCTCCTCTGACTCCTGACAGAACCTGCATGTCGCATCTTGTTTCTTGCCAATTTGAAACATATGTTTGTTCAACTTGCAGTGTCCAGTCAGTATTCTGGTCACCGCGCAGGTTTTGTGCCCTTTGAGTCCTAAAAGCTCCTTAGCAGTTTTGCTGTTGAACCCTTTGATCAGAGCTTTCGAGTGTTCTTGTCCTTTAACGAACTTCCACCAATCGATTGCTCTCGTTTTTTCTGTTGCTGAGCAGAGAATATGCATCTCGTTTTGTGCTTCCACAGAACGGTTCTGGGCCGACCAGGGGTGTGTCTGCGCCCTTTCTAGCAAGTTCGTCCGCTTCTTCGTTTCCGTTAATGTCGGAGTGCCTTGGTACCCATCTAAGTGTAACTTTGTTGGAGTAAGCCAGTGCATTTAGGTTTGTTTTACAGTTCTGGACTAGTTTTGAGTTTGACTCAAGGGATTCTAGTGCCAGCGGAGCAGCCTGGCTGTCTGAGTTGATGTAGATATGCTGGTGTCTTAGGTTTCTATCCAGATTGATCTCCGCACATTTGTTGATGGCGAAGACTTCTGCCTGCAAGATTGAGGCCAGTGTGCCCATGCTAGCTAGCGCTCTGAGCTTAGATCTCTCACCATAGATCCCACATCCTACATCATTGCCTTTCTTGGAACCATCTGTAAGTATACCAGATGTGGCTTCCCTTTTCGACGTACATTTGGTTGTTGATCCATTTGTCTCTAGGAGGTATTTCTACTGTGTACAGTTTGGTGAGATGACATTCGGTGTGCGTGTCATCAGTGGGTATGCTAAGAGTTCTATTCGCAAAAACCCAGGCCTTTAGATCGGTTAATGCCTGAGAGCGCCATTTTGGCCTGTTTAGCGTGCATATTCTGTAGACGCACTGCTTGGCCTCCTTTTGCACCTGCAAGTGGAGTGGTATGATGTCCAGCAGTGCATCTAGGGCCGCTCCCGGTGTCGAGGAGTAGGCGCCTGTTACTGTTAAACAAGTCGTGCGTTGCAGGCTGTTTAGAGTGTCTATTGCTGTCTGCGGAGGCGTAGGTGACAATTGGCCTCACTACCGCTGTGTATAACCACATAGCAATTTGGGTCTTAAGCCCCATCTTGCTCCTGCCATTCGACAGCATGACCACATGGCCATTTTCGCTTTTTGTATAATGTTTCTCAGGTGAGGGTTCCAAGTTAACTTTTGGTCGAAGGTGAAGGTGATTTGTCCATTAAGTCTTGATTTTGTGAGTTTATCGAGCTTCCGTTTCCTTGTGAATGGTTAAATGGCTATTACAGTCTTGCTCGGATTAATGGACAAGTCATTTTCTCTACACCATTTGAATATTGTGTTTAGAGCTCCTTGCATTAGGTTGGATATTGTGTTGAGGCAAGGGCCTTTGACGATGACTACAAGGTCGTCGGCATATCCTTGTGTATCAAAGTCTTGGCCTGACATGATTGCAAGAAGTTGGTCCACCGCTAGGGTCCATAATAGTGGGGATAAAACGCCTCCTTGTAGGCACCCTTTAGTGGTATAAAATTCATGCTCTATATATAGTATTGATGGTCAGAGTGGCTACTCTGTTCGAGAGCATGCTATGTACCCATCTGGTGGTTTCGTCTACTCCCTTTGATTTCATACCATTGAGTATGGTCTCTGTGGGTGTATTGTCGAAAGCACCTTCAACATCAAGGAACGCACATAGAGCGGTTTGCTTTTCCTCTAGGGTTTTCTGCACCTTGTCAACCAGGTTGACATTTCGGCGACACGGCGGTTTTCAGTTGTGTCGCATGTTCCGGTGTAGGATTTGGTCTATGTTTGGGGACAGGTTATAATCTGTCCCCAAACATAGACCAAATCCTATAGGGGCTATAGCCCCTCAGCAACAGCCACCATGCCCTGCTGACTGGGGCTGGTCCAAACAACATGGTTATTCGGAGCCCATATGGACAAGCCTACCTGCGGCGGCTGCTGCTTGTTTAGAGCTTATTCGTTGCCGCTGCAAAACAAAATGCGCAGGGAGGTGCAACTGCGTTAAAAAAAACCTAAAATGCACAGTCCCATGGGCATGTAATGGCAATTACGAACAATATATATCTTATTTTAACCCGCATTTTTTGTCAAACATCTCCTATGTTAATTTTATCACATTTACACAACACAAGCTTTCTTAAGCTTACCGTGGGGCTTAGTCAATTTGTGTAACAATGTCCTTAATATTTATTTATTTATTTTATTTATAATACTTAACTCTATTAGCGAAAGTTTTCCCAACATCTTTATTTATATATTTAATTTATATTTGTATATATATCACGTCCAAAAGTAATAACAACTTATCAGAAATTATCTAAACATACTTAAAAATCCTAAACGTTGCATACCGCTCTTACAATGCAGGTACGCCGCGCGATACAAAACATTTTTTTTAACAAAGTTATGAAAAAAAATGTTTGACAAGTTTACTATTCTGTATAGTAGAATAACTGGGCTATTCACAGGTATTTTTTTTCTAGAGCAAATCCTCATAGTATACATTTTGTACAGGATTTTTGAAAAGAAAAATTAAAAGATTTTTTTTGAATTTTGAATTTTTCGTATTTTTTGTATGGGTGAGTGAAAATTTTGCCACAGAAATGAATTCTTCATCCTCGAATTATACGAAAATGACACCAAACTTGATATAGTTGCGAGATGTATGCAGATATAAAGCTTAGAGTGAGGCGCGCCGGAGTCACTTCCCCCCCCCCCCTCCCTTGCCCACCTGCTGGGGGGAACCTCTTGGCAACCGGGCTTAATCAGCTCAGGTCACCCCCAGGAATACCTGTTCCAAGCGGTTTGCTTTGTCTCCAAAATGCAAGGTCCCCTTAGAAAACGGGACCTTAGATCTCCTGCTAAATAGGACGTTATCAGACCTCGAACTTGCTAACATAACACAGCGGATCCGACGTCAAGCACTATATACTTCTGCACATATGTACCTCTGCACTTCTGCACACTTTCCTACTAGCAGTCTGAACTGATCATCGTGGGACCATAATATCTTTGCAGTAAAGTTCATAAATTATTAGTAAAAAGTGTGGAAGGTTGTATAGTCACCTGCAATAATATGTTAGACAGCGAAGGGCGCAAAAATATCTAACTTATTTGTACCTAGAGCCTTAAGAGCGTGTCACATATTTTTACGGCCTTCGAAGAGTAACATGAGTATTATTGCAGGTGACTAAAGATTTGGTCCTATTTTCCAGCAGTTTCTCTACATAGTCAAGATCTCATCCCCGGGGCTGCTGGAGACCCACCAACGACCAACCAACTACAAGTCGGTGTAGTGTGCATTTTACAGTTTCAGGATGGCTCTGGCTTTCTCCTGCACATACCTGCCTACATATGACACAAATTCTACTTTCCAGGAGTTCCCCTGGAGAGGATCCCGCACCACTGGGCTTCTGGTGAGCCTGACAATGACCAGGACTCGGAGCAGTGCATCCTGCAGCTGAAGGATGGCTCGCTGGCTGATGTCAGGTGCAACGACACCTTCCCGTACATCTGCTATCGCAAGTACACCAACCAGATAACCAACGCCTGCGGCACTTTTGACAATGGTGAGTGTTGCTTTGGAATCTCCCAGCTTCTGTCTAAAACTTCGTTACGACAGAAACCCTACACTTTATGTACTTCCTTTTTTTACCATTATGTACCTACTAAGCTCTCATTCATTTTGTGCAAGACTGAGCAAGAAACATGCTAACATCACCCAGTCTTAAATTCAAACAGAGATTTTTAGCTGAACAGAGTGGTCTCCATTCTCCAATTTGCCCTTCGGACAGCAGTGGCGACTTCTAGTTTTTTTGTGGTCTAGCCACACAGTCCACACACGCATAGCGATCTACTTTCATTGGGATCGATTTTCACGCTCGGTATCTACATATTTTCTCTGTATCCAAATCAATGTTAACGTCAACAGAGTACCAGCTTGACTCGCGCACGGGCAGCTGCTACAAGTTCCACCTGGTCCCGCGCACCTGGTCGCGCGCGCACATGGCCTGCACGGCCGAGGGTGGCCATCTGGCCGTCATCAACAGCGGAGCCGAAGCCAAGGTACCAATACCAAGTCCGAACCGGTTTTTTAAATATTTTATTCTTAA
This sequence comes from Cydia splendana, assembly GCF_910591565.1. NCBI lineage: Eukaryota > Metazoa > Arthropoda > Insecta > Lepidoptera > Tortricidae > Cydia > Cydia splendana. Next base: position 302,218 of record NC_085965.1, on the reverse strand, counting down.
TGGAACTTTCAGAACTTTCTCTATGGTACTATCGTTTGTCTTGGTTATAGTTATAGTCGTTTCATTTTGCCTACTAAATGCTAAAACGTGTCGACATAACAAAGCCGACAATTTGTTCTCAACAACTTTAAAAAGTGTTTTTAAATTTTAAGTTCGTGGCGTATCTACAATGTTCTGTGCGTTACACCGCATGCGACTCTCCCTAGCTTTTCCATCCTGTTGTTTAATACATAACTTTCTCCTTTGTTTTTATTCCTTTATCATTCAGGTCCTAGAGGAGCTATTCGCTAAGAACCCGGCCGGCAAGCTGCAGGCCAGAGCGCCGTTCGGCAAGGACATCGTCTTCATTGGCTTCCATGACTGGAACGAGCACGGAGAATGGCTCACCGTCCAAGGTAAATTCATAAAATATTTACCTATTATATCCTCGATCGAGACTTAGTAAAAGCTCCATACAGCATATTTTGAAGTGAAAACTTCTTTACCGGCGCTGTGCACTTTTTGTGATGGGAAAAAAAATGTTAAACTCGCGACAGGTCACGTGACCGTAACCGTCACGATTCGTAAGACGTAAGATGGACACGTGACCTGATTGAAAAACTGTTACAATGTCATTGAGTTTTCACTTCCGCCGGCACTCCCGGAGTGCAACCCGTTGTTTTTTTTTTAATTTGCTATTTGATATAACCTTGCAGGGCAAACCCTAGAGGAGGCGGGCTACGCGCGCTGGTCGGGCGGGCAGCCAGACAACGGGACGCACAACGAGCACCGCGGGGAGTTCTGCGGCGGCATCTTCCGCTCTGCTCAGCTGGATGATCTGTGGTGCGCGATGCCGTATCACTTCATCTGTGAGAAGGCTCCCGACAGTTTGTTGTGGGATTAACAGTAAACCATAGAAACAACACCCATAGGTTCCATCACCTCGACGATCTGTGGCGCTGCATGACGTATCATTCAATCTGTGATCTGTGAGAAGGCCCCTGATTAGTTTGCTGTGGGACGAACCGAAGAACCATCACAACACCCGCACGTTCCACCTCCTCCACAACCTGTGGTGCGGCATGCCGCATCACTTCATCTGTGAGAATACACCACACCCGACAGCCTTTAATTGTGGGATGAACAGTGGATCAACACTTCCAGTTCACCTCCAAGAGAGCTTCGGATGCTGTTTTATAAATTTTTTGTTTAACTTTTTATAAAATGTATTCAGTCGCTGTTAAATACAGCAGAGCTAAATGGGCAAGGTGTTTTAAAACATCAATACAATACATGTAACTTTTTTTGTTAAGAGAGCGTACGTATGAGTACGTAGATCGTTTTGAAGACTCTCCCCTTAACGTCTCTCATACTTCTGTTGTTGACTGTCCATTGCTATTTGTTGTAACATATTTTCACATTAATAAATTAACTAATGTAAGAGGTTTGAGGTTTGGCATTTGAACAGTATCCTAAGTACGCTGGCGCAGCGTTGGGACTCGCCCCTGTCAAGCGGTGTGTGCAGCTACACTCACCTGTTGCTGTTCCGCCGCGAAAGCTATAAATGTTTTGTTTTGTTTGTTTGTTTCGTCTTAATTATAATACTAACTATAGATATAAGTTATTGTAATACCTAACCCTTTATATGGACAATATGTTCGAAATAAAAATATTTCATTTCATTTCATTTCATTTCATTTATCTTCAAGTTTCCAACCTGCATTAGGTATTTGATTGTGTTTTCATAAGGTAAGCACTGTAACAAAAGCCTAAGAGCTGCAACAAAACTGCATTATAAACACAGAATGGCGAAACATTTACCTCCGATGTTAACGTATGCAAATCCCTTTGTCCAAGCCTCGTGGGCTTACCTTTACACATTTTCACTTTTGTGGTTGCATTATTCTCATTTCAGTGCTTTGTGCTCCGGATTAAGTTTAATGTCATTTTCATAGGTAGGTATAAACCTGCGCCCGTTAAAAACTTTCAATCGCATTTACAACCTCGTCATCAAAACTTAAGTACTTACTGAAAACTCTATACAAGAGAGCCCGGATGTACCTATTTCAACTATTATTTGCTTCGGAAACGTGGTTATTATACTTGCTTTTGTTTCAACAAAAAGTTTGCTAAGATTTATTTTGGTTTATTCCAAAAATGATTTTATTTAGATAGGAAGATATACAAAAAGTTTATAGTCTTACCTTACCGGTTAAGAAAGAACTATACGTTAGTTAAAAACAATAAGCTTTTCGATGCAGGTTGAAAATATGTTATTTACCTCGCTCACCGTTCGCTAATCTAAATACGTTTCGAATAAACGGGGCATAAGCCAAAATGAAAATGGTACCTACCTACATCGATACATGCCAAACGAAACGAAAAATCCGTATGACAAATGCTGCGAAAAGTGACGTGACCATTTCCATGTCACTTGGCTAGCCCTAAAACGTTCACTTCGCGCGCGCTTCTCGCTCGTTCTATCAATTAATTGAACGATACCTACACTTGCCTACACTAACCGTTTCATTTTAAACAGTTCCGTAATATTAGTAACTCAGCTAGCTACAAATGCTGTAAGATGTTCGGAAGGCAGTGAGTTAGTGCAGCGGTGCAGCGTGCAGTAGAATCGTTCCACTGCAGTTATTAACGGTAATCGCATCCAGCGCCCCGCTCAATAATGAAGCCAGCTCGGTTTTGGACTTATGATGTTAATGAACAGCTTGAGAAAATTTAAGCTTTTATAACTGCAATTAGCTACTACTACTACTCAAATTGTGTCTTTATCTCACACTAAACTTTGAGACCCTATAAAAGTGCTTAAAATGTTTTTAGGTAAGTTTTGAGAGTGAGTTCGAAAACTAGAATCGACAAAGTGGAATATTTCGGCTGCTATTTAACTGATCACCAGATTTAGTAAAATTTAATACCGAAAAAATATATTTTACCACCCTAAAATAATAAATGATCACCAAAATTATAACACCATTTTAATGTGAAATGATTACCAATTTTATTACATTTTACTATCCTATTAAAGGAAATGACACCAAACTAATCATTATTAACCCAAAAATAGTAAATGATTACCAAATTTCCAACCCCATTTTAATGTGAAATGATAACCAAATTTTTACATCTTGCTGTCCTATTAAAGAAAATGACACCAAAATAATCATTGTAAACCCAAAAATAGTAAATGACCACCAAAATTAGAACTCTATTTTAATGTAAAATTATAACCAATTTTTTAAATCTTGCTATCCTATTAAAGCAAATTACTCCAAAATAATCATTGTAAACCCAAAAATAGTAAATGACCACCAAAATTGTAACCAAATCTTAATTAAAAATGTGCAAATATTTCATATATTGTTATCCTATTAAATTAATTAATCCACTTCGTCACCTTTTTCTAGTAGCATTTTATTTCTGTAACAGTCGCAGTTCTAACCTAACCTAACCCACTTTTCTAGTAGCATTTCGTTTCTGTAAGGGTCGCAGTTCAAACCTAGGCTAACCCACTTTTCTAGTAGCATTTCTTTTCTGCAAGGGTCGCAGTTCAAACCTAACCTAACCCACTTTTCTAGTAGCATTTCGTTTCTGTAAGGGTCAGAGTTCAAACCTAACCCACTTTTCTAGTAGCATTTCGTTTCTGTAAAGGTCGCAGTTCAAACCTAACCTAACCTACTTTACTAGTACCATTTCGTTTCTGTAAGGGTCGCAGTTCAAACCTAACCTAACCCACTTTTCTAGTAGCATTTCGTTTCTGTATGGGTCGCAGTTCAAACCTAACCTAACCCACTTTTCTAGTAGCATTTCTTTTCTGTAAGGGTCGCAGTTCAAACCTAACCTAACCCACTTTTCTAGTAGCATTTCTTTTCTGTAAGGGTCGCAGTTCAAACCTAACCTAACCCACTTTTCTAGTAGCATTTCTTTTCTGTAAGGGTCGCAGTTCAAATCTAACCTAACCCACTTTTCTATATGGATAAAAGTTGAAAAACCGCTCTGTACAGCGAAGATGGCTGTAACTAGAGCTGAGCGTTCAGTTTCGCCCCGTTATTAAGTGTAATCGGATCTTCCGGCGCGCCGGACCGACTCGCCCGGTTCCGGCGCCGGAAGATAACATCTAACTTAATGGTCTTCCGGTTAACAATACGTTCTGACTCAATCCACCCGTTTGCTATAAAAGTGATAAAATGCTCTGGACTTTACAGATATTTCAGGTAAAAGGAGAAATCGGGAAATAAACTCATAAAATTATTATTTTCGGCTGTAATTCTAATTAAGTACAGAAGTCAGTGATGATTTTAAAAACGATATAAAAATGCATAAAATAATTGGTTTGCTAATATTTCATGTTTAAAAACTGGATTATGCGATCGATAACACAAACGCAATTCTTCCTATTCGCAATTCCCATAAGTATACAATATGGATTTCACACAACTGTAGTTTACTATATTCGTGATTCCACACAGTTGTTTTTTTTTACGCAATCGAGATTCTTTCCTATTCATGATTCTACCCAATATGGGTTCAACGCGACTGCACTTTACTACATTCGTAATTGCACTCAGTTGTTATTTTTACACAATAATATCGTCGGTATACTTCTAAAACATGATAACTACTTGAAACATAGTTTCGAGAAAACGCGAGTTGAAAGTTTGATCCTCAAATAAGGGAATTTAGAAACGCGTTTTGACAAATTTACTTTCACACTTAAAATTTTTGGATATTATACTGTCTATAAACTGATAAAAGTGATATTTTTAAACCGAATAATATAAAATATTGGCCGCCAAAAGCATGGGATGTGTTATTAGTTATCATGTTTTGCCTGTATAAAAAATGGACTGATTTTTGTGAATTTGTTTATAATCATATAAAAAATAATTATATAGAATTAAAAATAACGACAGTGATAAAAAATACTCGTTCACACGGCATTATAAGCAAATTCTAAAAACTAACGTAGCAATAAAAAGTAATAAATTACATGCAACGTATTATTATTTACAGGTAAACAGTTATAAGTGTTTCTGATATTACAATTTTTGACTTTTCCCTTTTTTATTGGAGAAACATGTGACAATACACTCCTTATTTACTAAATTACTTCAAAAAATTATGATATTGATTTTATTAGCGTTTAGCGAGCATACTTAAATCAGTTTTAAGTGAATTTAATATTATCTAGTTATATAATAGATCGCGTATTGAAATAAATGTCTACAGGTAAATAGTAATGAATAATGTTATAATATTTTACCAGTTGCTATAACTAGGTTCTAAATTATAGTCACATTCAGGCAAAAAATGTTAACGTTACTTTATATATTTTGCGTGACCAGTTTTATGTTGTTTTAAATACCCTTATTATTTTTTACGTGTACATTATATTTCATTTCCTGTCTGTCAGTACTTTTTTACACTCTGTAACTTTGTAAATAATAAACATAAATAAAAAATTGTCACATACATATTTAAAACAATAAAATGTGAACAAAACTGTATAAATAACTCATTTTTGACCATTTTGTCAGTTATCATGTTTTGGAAGTATACCGACGATATAGCGTTTCATCTTATAAGAACGTCGAACAATATTGCAGTAAGCAAAATACCTCTAAGAGCGCGTCTTACACCTGCATTTTCTAAACACTTCATATTCCCGTTCCGAATAGCAATATTTCAAAATGCTAGTGAATTTCGGCACAATGTCGTGAATATTTAAAATGAGCCGTCACAAGCGAAGACGCTGCAAGTATTTGCACCCGCGCGGAGATGCAATTTTAATACTGCTGCATATTTCCACTACGACTGCTGCCCGCCTCGCGTATATAGGTACCTACCTAACAGCTATTGATAAAGCAGTTTTAATTTGGAATTTATTGCGAGGGAATAAAGTAGAGTTTTGAATGAGGTTCCGAAAGGCTCTTACGACTTATAAGCGTGGTGCGAGGCAGGAGGCAACAATGCCGCGGCGAATTTCAAGTCGTTGGTATATTTTTATTTTGTTTATTTGTTGCATTTTGGGCTTAGGCACTAGTGTCCTGACCTTTGCAATATTGTTAGCCTCTATTGTTGTCTGGGAAACTTATTTCATCTTCTGATAGGTATCATTCGAAGCACAACATCTTACATAAACTGAAAATAGTAGTATCTATGGCAGCGCTCGGCAACAAGCGGCCCGCGAACCTCTCGGTTGCGGCCCGCGAGCCTCAGGAAGTATTTTGTATGTAATATTAACAAACGACAATGTCTGCTAAAGTCACAAATATTACCAAAGTGCGGCCCGCGTCAACTTCGTTTACCAGTGTAGTAAATAAAGGTAGTGGACCCCGCAGTAATTCCTCAGCCAGAAAAACTTTACAGTTTGATAAAGTATCAATAAATAAAAAGTATTGTATAAATTTCCAAAGAATAATTTGGAAAAATGCTCCGTTCAAACTTTCTTCACCGGACATATTCATGTAACGTATTGCAACAATATACGAAATATCAAAAAAATATCCCAGCAGAAATACCAATAAATAAAATATCATTTTTTGGCGTGTCTTGGACCGGAAAATTGCTCCGTCTAATTTTTTCACTGGAATGCCATTTTATTGCAGTTTTATACCTACAAAATGAAAATCTAAAAAAATTACCATGTAACTGTACTATTTTCAGAAATTGCCTTTTTACTCGCTGTGGAAAATTTCTCTATCCATTTTATTTACTGAATTAAGTTCACAGTTGTCTTTCTATTCAACTATAAAAACATCCAAAAAATAACAAGCGTATTAAAAACTAAACATATGGGAGCAGTGTGTATGTGTAGGGAGCGGGGTGTACAAGGGATGATATTTCTTTTGGATATTTTGGATTTAAGTGTATACGTGACTACTTAGTACATATTTAAAAAGAAATCAGGCTGAGAAATTTTCCACTCTCAGTTTTTAATAGTTCTAAAATACATAAATTTGGGTATGCATTTTTTTTGATTTTCTTACCCACTACGCCAAATTATATTCTAAGATCATATAAGAAGAAAAAAATTACAGAGCGATTTTCCGATGAAAATGAGCGACAAAAAAAGGAATTATCATAAAAAAATATTCTCATGTTTGACAAAAGTTTTAGATTTTTTCTAGCATTACATACTGATACAAATAACTTATTTGGTAAAATAATTTTGGACGGAGGAATTACTCAGTTCAATATATAAACAGATTTGTATTTTTACGTGTAAATACCTAACTTAGGAGTGTTTTTTTTGGATATTTGGGGGAAGTCCGGGCATAGTGAACACCTTAAGCTTTGACTTGACATAACAGAAAAAATTAACAAGGAAGAAATGAAAAAAAAGTCAATAATAAGTCTTTATTTAATAAGCTTTTAATTTAAAACAACACTAGCCTCCAATGTTTAATAATTGCTGCAATTTTGAACAAAACGTAAAAAAAGATATTTTATTCGCTTTGCCCAGGGTGCCGGGCAAAGTGAAACAGGCCTCCGGGCAAATCAAATATCACTCATAAAATCTTAGTGAACTTTTAAACTTAGTGAACTTTTAGTTCATTTCAATAATATTATTTAGAAAAAGCTGTCACAAGTAACTTTTGATATATTTTCACTAATTTCATAAGCATAAGTCTTCACGGCATCTCTGAAGACATTTTAACACAGCGAATCCACGTTCTGATAGCCATTTCCATGACGTCTGTTAGCCAGGAGCCATGATCGATCTTTTTTTGATATTTATATACCATCTGTAACAACATATTATCATTAAAAAAATGTACCTAATAAATTCAAAGTGAACACGCTATCCGCTTTGCCCGATCCACTTTGCCCATTCAGTCAGTTAAGGAAATTAAGAATTAAAAAAAAAAACTGTTGGATTGTTTTAAAAGAAAATGCGTTTGTAAAAGGAAGACACTTTAATAAGCAATAGAAGCATCTTGAATTAAAATTCGAGATAATTACTATGACAAAATAACATACAATGTACTTACCTTTCAAAATCGAATATTTTGCACTAAAAACACATTTTGACTCGTCACCGACGACGCTCACAGAGCCGCTCATAGAGCGAAGGATCCTGAACATCATATAGGCGCGTGGTGCGGCAAAGTCGAATAGTTAATAGGGAGCCCGAATTCGCTATGCCTGGGGTGTTCGCTTTACCCCACCTTCCCCTATATGTTAGTTTCGGCTCATACTATACAATAACCAAGCAAAATTTTATCGACTGAGAAATTAATGCATGGGTCTCCATACAACAACTTGCTTCATTTACTACACTAGTGGCCCTTCGCTGCTAAAAGGTTGCCGACCGCTGATCTATGGTCGTAAAATCATTACCCTTCCCGTAGTAGTAGTTAGGTAACTATAAAAACAAGAAAGTTCATATACCTACTTTCTTTAACGATATACAATAATACAACTGAAAATAAATGAGAATTAGACATGTTCTCGTGATATTGTTTATTGAACTTGGCCTGACACGCTGCCGCGGGTCTAGATCAAGCCAACTTTAACCTTTTAAGGTTTGGTTGAAGACTGCCCATGCAAGTATAGTCTAACTTCCGTGTGTTTTTTTGATTAAAAACGTGATAAAAATCAATATAAAACTAAATTTTTGCCCACTCTTAACCCACAGTTCGTAAACCCTAAAGCAAAGTTATGAATGGTCAAATACGTTAAAAGAGTGTTAGGTACCTACTTTTAGTTACGTAACCTAGGGTTACCAAACGTCAGGAATGTTCCTGACATGTCAGGAATTTTGAATTTAATGAATTAATAGACTCCATAATGTAAATAATGTATAAAAATATCAAATGTGATCAACTTAATTTATGAGATAAATATAACTTAATAAATAACTTGCTTAATACCTAGATATTTTCTTATTGAAATCATGTCTCATTAGCAAAGTATCCTCTACCTAGTCGGTACGGCTATCGCTTATGGCTCGGTAACATTGCATCTATGCATGTGTGGTGACCGAGGTCAGGAGCTTTATGTAAACCCTTCTTAATGCAGTGTCTGCGAAGTGTGTAGTGCCTATGTGGTATTTGCCCGGCCCACTTCGGCTGAGAGAGGTCACTCACCAAATTGCCTCGAGCTTTGGTCGGCGCTGTAAAAAGTAAGTAGCTACTAGATGCAGCGTAGTTTGTGAAAGGGTTACAGGTTAGACCTTTTCAAGTTACAAACGCACAACCCAATTATAATGTTATATTACGAGTAGGTACCTACCTAGGTTAATATTACCTATAGCATGGACACTGGACAGGTATCTTTGAAATAAGATAGTATTACTAACTATTTGACTACTTTATTACCTGCCCTACCATCCGTCTAAAAGACCTATAAAATACCCTGTTTATGTTAACCCTACAATGCATACAGTTTAGTGATGTACCGACTATTGATTTGGCCGACTAGCCGACCAGCCGACTAATCGGCGCTCGAATGGCCGATTAGTCGGCCGACTATAACGGCCGAGATCATTAGTTTCGTAAAAGTTTAGGCGAATAGTTTTGCTCCTTTAGTTGTGCTATTCATCATATTGACTTGGCTAAAAGGTGTTCTTTACAAGTTCAAAGACCTACCTATTACAAGAATCCTCGTTCAATTTCTGTCTTTCTTTTATTTTGCGATCCTGCGAACAGACCGTCCGTACAGCTTGTAGGAGGTATTTCCAAGGCTCTATTTCCCGTACGTAGTCGCCAGTTAAGAACCTATCCCCTGTGGTCAGCGTCTTTACGAGCAACGTGCCCTGTCTAAGTCTCAAAATTTTGCAATAACATTAATAGTTCCCAGTAGTACCATTAAAAAAAAACTAAATAATAATAAAATTATTTAACTATAGAACTTGCACACGAAATTACACGAGAATCAGTTAAGATCGACTTGTAGAGGAAAACACCAGCCCACCAACATAAGGTAACGATCAGACGGTCAATTTTATGAACAGAAGTTTTCGTATGCACCCTGAATAGGTATTTTAGTAGAATAGACATAAAACATATGGTAAATATTTACTGTTGATTCTTTTTTTTCTGTTTTTCTTTCAATAATAAAGTGCCGACTAATCGGCCATTTTTCCGACTAGTCGCCAACTAATCGCCGACTACAAATGCGGCCGGATAGTCGGCTTTCCCGACTAGTCAGCGACTAGTCGGTACATCCCTAATACAGTTCCATATATGTCACAAGTGTCACAACCGAAATATGTGCGAATTGTGTCAAGAATCAGGTAGGCAGCGACATCTGTTATACTTTGAAGGTTACTTTACATTCAAGGCTACTACAATAGTTCGGGGTGTTGTCGCTAGGTAGCAATAAATATCCAAGGTGTCGGGTGATCGATCAAATTTCGGGAGTTGGTGCAAAAATCAGTTTTGGCAAGTTTCGAAGTGCGACAAAAAAATCATTTTAAGGTTAAACAACAAGAAAAAATGTATATTGTGACTGTTAAACTATGCATTATTCCATAGTAAGTTTAATTTTATAGTTCTGCAATGTTTAGATAACGTCGAGCAATATTTTTCAAACGTTCCCGATATGGCACACCATGCATTGAGGTTCATATTGCTTATACAAAACAAGTGGGGAAGCTTGCACTTGTCAGAGTCTTTATCACGTTGGCATAAGTTTTAATTTGGCGTAATCTGTAGGAACGGTTATTTATGGTTTTACGGCACACTCATGTTAAAAATGTACACATTTGAGAACTTCTGTCCAAGGCATAAGGCTCAAAATTGTTAACCTGTTTTTAGAGCTGATAACAGCTGATTAAATTAATAATTATGTATAGTTTTTAGATGATGCGAAAGTAACCTATTGCCTCACAATAATTATTAAGTACATATATGTATTAGTTAGTAAGTCTTTTTTTTTTGTGGCAATAAAATATTTGAAGTTTGAAGTTTAATCCTAACGGGATGCGGATAATGAGCATTATTTATCAATCCTTTGCATGTAAAGATGATCGGGATCAGGATGATGGGATCTTCGGGTGCCGATAGTGAATTTAACTTTGAAATATTGCGGGCAACCATAAATCAGGCCTGTGAAGAATTTAGCGATTCATAATAGTCGATCATTATGTCCTGAGTTAGTTGAACTGACGCCAGTTACATAGGACTTATTTTTAACTAACACACACCTCCATACACATTTTGGAGTTGGCATCAAGTTCAATAATAGGTCACCAATGTGTTCAATGAACACCTACACGTCCTACAATCTGATTCTGTAGAATCCACCTACAACACCATAAGTTTTGGTAATGCTGATGCTGGTAATACATCACTACTAGAGCTCCAAGCTGGCCTCATCAGGACTAAGTAAAAATACAAAAATCTCATCAAAAACATCATACAAGGTCGCTAAATCCATAAAAGTCACTTAAAAGCAATTCACAACCATAAAAACTGTTGATAGCATTACAAAAAGAAACGGAACATATAAAAACGAAAATGTGCCATATATTTCTGTATGAATATACTCTATACCTTAATGCATGAAGTTCCTCATATGGAACACAGATAAAAAACCTTTTATTTTCCAAAATATGCGTTGTATATTTTTTATTATTATTTTTCCCTAAGAGTAAACACATCAAAAAAAAACAAAAAAGTCATGCATTGTAGGGTTAAAAACGTTTACCTCGACAAAGCTGTGTCAGGTTTCCGTCCTGTGACGCGCGGAGGGGCGGGGGAGGGGCGAGTGCCGTGGCGCCGCTTCGTGAGCTGTGCCATCCGGTGTCGTAGTGGCAACACGAACTACTTACATATACGAGTACTATATTGTCTATTTGGCTGTTTTCTATATACGAGTACCTAAGTATTTCTCTGTATGTTATTTCTATGTCTTTTTCTTCTTGTCTGTTACCTTCCGTGATTGTTCTCACTTGATGCTCTCATCGGAAGATCAGCGCTGGAAGCCACCGCCCGCCAGCAACATGCTGAGATGGGGCCATTTCGTGGCACTTTAATCTTACTTTGTGTTTTCTTTTATATTATGTATTGTATCGATTGTTTGTGCTTACGAATAAATCTATTATATTCTATTTATAAATATTTATCACGAATAAATCTATTCTATTCTATTTATAATATCATATAAATGTCGTTGTCTAAGTACTCACAACACAAGCCTTATTGAGCTTACTTTGGGGCTTACTTAATTTGTGTCAGAATGTCCTATAATATTTATTAAAACAGGGAGGTACATAGAATTGATCTTTCCAGGGAAATAACTTTAATACGATAAGATTACTCAATTTCTTGAAAGGAATCATCTTTTATTTCGTCTAATGAAGAATAATTGTATTTTTTCCATAATATAATACTTTTTTAAGTAGGTATTTGTTCTCTTGGTTTTCTTTCTTTTCTTTTCTTTTCTCTTTGTCGATCGTTGAAAGAAAGAGAATATATATCTCATGTTAACGCTGTAGCAGCAAGTACCTAACGCTGTAAATGTAACCTTTAAAATATACTATTACTTGATGTTTCGTATAATACTCCTATTTGATAAGTATCAGTATAGTTGAGTATAATATATCAATGCAAGCCTTAAAGAGCTCATCAGTAGAGATTTTAAGCTGAGTTCAGAACTGAATGAACTTAATTAATATTAGCAGTGGTTTAATTAAGTAAGTTGTAATTTCTTAGCCTGCACCGGGCTGGTCGGCCGAGCGTCGTCATTATGGACTAACATATTATTGCAGCGGGCTCTCTGACTATATTCACAAGGAGTTTTTCACCAATACAACTGGACCTTTGACCTCCTCCGTAATGATCGGCCTAATTGTGTCCAAAATAAACAATTTGATTGGTTAACCGACCAATTACAAAACCTGAACCACTGAACGACCTGACTTTAACCTACATTATTTGATCGTGTAATGTTTTCTTCTACCCTCAACTGGTTTAAAGAGACATTTGAGGGTAGATTTTGTTTACTTTTATTTAAATACCTAAATATACGGAGTATAGCATCGGAGTCATTCTTCGATACCTATGATACCTATAGTATAAGTAAGGATACCTAGAGACAGCAAAGAGGGCTACTCGGATGACGATCAGAAATGTGTGAGTGTAACTCGCTGGTTGGCAAGCAGCGGGAAGGAGTCAAGAATATAGCAGGCTGCAGGCGACACCTGTCGCCTTTATATACTTACTGCTGCTGGCTTAGTTAGCTGATGCACGGCCTACACTGCAAATAACCTAGGTCCCAGCTAAGGAATATATGTATAAATATGGACGAAGTTCTTAGTACATTTTTGGCTTAAAAAGATCAATAAATGATCTAGGGTACATGACACATGACTGACACCAAGTATCATTGATATTAGTGACAGTTATCCCTTCATCTACCGGGTGTTGCTGTTGTTGCTCATATTACAGGCCACACCCGGTATATACAATCCCTTTAAGCGAGCAAGTCTTGTTTATTTATTAATATGTATATTTATTTATATATATATTTCGGGGATCTCGGAAACCGCTTTAACGATTTCGATGAAATTTGCTACATGGGGGTTTTCGGGGGCGATAAATCGATCTAGCTAGGTCTGATCTCTGGGAAACCGCGCATTTTTGAGTTTTTATAATTATGTTTTCCGAGCAAAGCTCAGTCTCTCAGATATTATTAACCCTATACACAATAAAATTAGTCGCTATTAAAAAGTTGTGATTGGTCGATAAAACTTTTGATGGAATATATATAAGTTAGGTATATGGACACACTGGCACTGTCCCACCTCCAACGGACTAAACTCTAAATCATAATTAAATTCCAAAAAATGTTGCCACTGCAATAATTTGTTTGTAAAATAGTAAATTCCTTTTTATAAATAAATACGTTAAGATAATTTATTTATTGGTAATTTTACGCCTACGATTTTAAAAAAGTACTTTTATTTACTTATTTTTACATAAATACAGGACGCGCTAGTAAAAAGTGGCAACATTGTCTTACTTTTTTGGAATCTAATTATGATTTAGAGTATACTGTAAAAGCGGGCGGAGCGACGGAAAGCGCCGAAATTATAAAACGTAACAAATATAAGAGCCTAGGTAGAGAGTACCATTTTGTACCATTTGGAGTTGAAACTCTAGGTCCATGGGGTCCCAGCGCGCATAAGTTGTTCGCAGAAATCGCGAAGCGTCTGGTTGACGTAACTGGTGACCGAAGAGCTGGCGGCTACCTCGCACAACGTATCAGCATTGCGATACAGCGAGGAAATGCCGCCAGCATCCTTGGTACAATGCCTCAAGGGCCTATTTTAGATTTAAGCTAGTTATTAATTTCGTTTAGTAGTACCACTGTATATATATTGTATGTAAATAAATGATTAAAAAAGTTAGGTATATATGTTGAACATCTTTTGCGGCATCACAATATTTGACGTTGTTAAGAGCCAACGGGAGTGGTCATTTCCCCATACAAACGTACTCCTCGTTTTTCTCCGTGGTTTTTGAAGCTAGAGCAATGATTTTTTCAACACAGATTAATATTGTCAATATCTGTGTCGGACCGTTTTTCTTTTTTTGATATTTTTGTTTTTTAAGGCGCTAGAGCCCTTCAAAAATGGCCTAATTGACTATGCCGCAATGAGAGGCGTGGCATTCAAAACTGATATCAATTAGCCAAAAAAGCAAAACGGTCCGACACAGATAATTTCATAATCATTTAGATTTCCAAATTTGGTTACGATTGATTAAGTTTTGGAGGAGGAAACAGAGGAGTACGAAACCTCGATTTTTGAGATTTTTACGCAGGATTTTTCGCCTTGTCCTTATCGCACTACTTTTAGGTGCCGCTTCCGTTAGCGAGACGGGTATATTTACCTAAAATATTTAAAACTCAGCTCCTGTTTCGTCTTAAGCTGCACGCAGCTACATTGTTAAGCTCTAGTTAGACGTCCTTATTTAGGTACTCTTGTTCGTTGACGGTACATACATATATTACGTATCTTAGTTCTCGCTCGAAATAGTTGAATTACGAGTGCGACGCACTCTGTTAGTTTACTTATACCGTTACTCAGCTCTCAACTCGCTTCCAAGTTATACCAACACCAAAACAGGATAACTTTAATTTGGTCCTAGCTTAGTTAACTCAATAGAGCCAGTCAAGTTAAACGTCGTCTATGACCTGCAATGTTAACTTTTAGGCAACTTGTAGGTAAGCAGGGTTTCAACATTAAGCTAATAGGTACTTTAAGGTCTCATACTGTAGGTATATCTGAATTATGTCAGTCTGAAGACGGAATGTGTTATAACAATAAAACAATTGAGAACAGTTCAAACGAAAGTGCATCGCTGTGGTTAATACAGTAAATTGTGTGAAATTATTTTCCATAATATCAAAATCCAGGGAGGAAAATAGGGAGCTACGCGTGTATAGAGTAGCGGTCGCCCACCATCGTCTTCAGGGGTTGAACATTTTATTTGAAGTTTCTAAAGAGTTCTGCAAGGGAAAAGTCGCGAGCGAAAATTAGTCTTCGTAAAAATATAGAAGCCACGTCGTCGCCGCAGGCTTCGCCATATCGCTATCATATGATAATATGTTAGGCAATAAGGGCCTGACGCCTGCCGCTCCGCTCGTTCCGGGTAATGCCACTCTGTTGCCATATTTGTTATTTACAATTAACTTGATAGTTATTTGCACATTTTGGAGATAAGGCACGGTTATTATCGTTTTGGATATCGCAGTGCGTGGAGGATCTCCTACTTTGTGGCTTTATGTCTTTATCAGTGGAAAAATTAAAGCACAATGCTCATATTTCTTGATTCCTTTGCGTTTTTCTCAACGGTTATGTAAATGAGACCACTTTTTAGCGATAAACACATTTTTTGCTTACAATTAGTACATACCTAAGTATCGTTTACTTGTCTAGTTGTAATTATAGTAATGATTGACGCTTATAAATCCCAATTTAAATGCCAATGAAAAGGTACAAATGTGAAGGACACAAGGCCGCGTCCCCTGGAATAAAAGGGAAGTCCGGGAAAGTCCACCCGCGCCGCGCCGCGCCGGAGGCACGCCGAGCGCGACATCACCTAAGTGATCTACAGCTGTGCTGTGACGTCTCTAACGCTGAATATATGGATTAGAACGTAGATCATGCCCTACGGTAACAGGTAACATATGCAGGTAATAGATATTCTCATACGGTGGTTAAGTATAATATAATCTCTAATCTTAATTTAAGTGACATCCTACGTCTCATTGGGGTTGGGTAAAAATCTTCACAGTAGCCCCATGCGGATTGTAGAACGGTGTCGTTCTAAAGACGACATGTAACAGCTATCAGTGCTTCGCTTGTGGCGAAAAGAATAACCAAAATAACTAGCATAGAGTAGAATATCACATTTATTATACAGTTTAATGTTTTAAGAGTTTGGTCCCTTATAGCTTCGCTTTGTCAAGCCCGAGCAGAAAGGGCAAACCAAGACAGCGATGGCGCAATGTCATCGCCAAAGATTTAAATGCTTGTGGGTTAGCTGAAGACGATGTCCAGGATACAGCGAAGTGGAAGGAGAAAAGCAGGAAAGGGGACCCCGTCACAGTACGAGACAAACGCTAGGAGGATGATGATGGGTTTTAACTGAGTTTCCTAGTAGCTACAATGATTGTCTATGATCACTTGTGCCAAGTGGAACAGTTGCCTCTGTAGCGTGACAAAAGAGAAACTTTCACGAGGTTTTATTTTGTTCTACAAACCTTTCTAGTTGTTACTGTTGTTAGTGTTGTTTACAATCTCTCGAAACATTTCCAGTTAAATAGTACTAACTATATCTATTTCCAAGAAAGCATTTTAAATGTAGCGGTTTCACAACATAAAGGTATTATAAATGCATACTGCAAACACACATGAGGCTATGACTCAGGAACAAATATCTGTGCTCATCAGCTCATCACACAAATAAATACCCTTACCGGGATTCGAACCCGTCCTCATATGCAGTTACTGTCTGTGTCTACCTACCCACTAGGCCAGAGCGACCGGTCAATATACAAAATATACGAGTAAATATGTTTTACAAATATTCTGTGATGTCCTCACAACCGCTATCACAATAATTTGCATGTTAAATATAGCAGTTAAATTGTAAAAGGTTTGTGGTCAAATGTAGGTGAATGTGATCACCCGGGCACGTGCCCGGGGCTACATAAGTAAGTTGTGTGTAACGAGTACTTTATTGAATCTAGACACAATCCACGAACTCCGTGCAGTACTTTGATCATGAGTCGGTGTTGTTGAGAAATGTAAATGTGACCAGTCGGGCATGCCACGGCCACGGCCACGGCCACGCCTATCGTGCGCGGCGCATTATCGTGAACATTGTCGGAATGCACAAAGGTTTATATTGTGACACACGTTTAACAAGTTATTATATTATACCTTAGAGCGTTTATTTTAAGGTAAGATACTTTGAATGCATATCTTGCCCCTACTTCAGTGGAGACAGAGTAATTCCAATTGCTAAACTATCAAGGATTTAAACGGTCCAAAAATATCTGAGTGTATGAATTGTGGGGCCAAACCATTATTACACGGGGTCTACCACGATCATCGAGTTTTGAAATTTCGTTACCTATTGCATATTCGAGTGTATTGTAGGAACAATTGCTTCATAAGTCAGAAACGCGCATGTGACACCCATAATATAGGAACATCCATAGACTACGAAAACCGCTTAGCGTTACTTGTTAGTCTCCATAGGCTACGGTGGCTAAAATCGAGAAAAAAACTGTCTAAAAATTGAATTTAGCGCGGAGCAAGTACCAGGGCCTCATGAGTTACGAGAAGGTGCCGTTGACCAACCCGCCGGTCCGCGGCCCCCCGCTACGAGTATGAAGGTATCACAGCTGCTCGCGTATCTTAGCTGTATGCTTTTGGTTTGTTTACCTATATGATTCTACTTAGTTTAAAGTATTATTTTTTTGACTCGTAGAAAAAGTATTGTATACAATAGTGATATAATCAAGCTTTTCAATCTCGTACCTTACTTAGGCAACTCAGCAAGCTTCGTTGCCTAAACACGGTACTCGACTGAAAAGCTCTCTAAAGCTAAAATACTATTTTCGGTATTCTCAGTAGGCCCTCACTAGTAGCGGTAGTAGTTTAATTGCTGATATATTCTCTCTCGTGTTACGATAATATTATATTATAAACCATATTGAGATTGCTGTTAGACTAAATTGGTCGAGTTTTTTAATTGTATTAATTCCATCACTTTTAATTTTATTAATAATAAAAACCATAAAAACGCACACTGGCTCGCCCAAACACGCCCGCGCTTCTACTATCCACAGGAATAAGAACAGGGACGGGGGTCGGGGGAGAGGGGAGGGAATATTGAAACGAGCGCGGAATCGAATCCACAATCGAGTTAGCCGAGATTCAGCGCCGGCGCCGGCCGCGGGCCGCCTGCCGACTCGTCCATATTTTATTTTAAATTATACTAGCAGGACAAAGGATCATTAAGTGCAACGTTTGTTGCAGTTCATTTTGTATGTATTCATGTTAAAGCTTAAAAGATAAAACATTGCTTTGTTTTTATCTTTAAACCATTATAAAACATTGCAAAGGGCAGTATGAAATAACTCTAAAAATATAAATTAATTTATTACAGGACTATTAGCTGCTGCTTGCGACTTCGTCGGCGTGGAGTGATGATGATGGTTGTTAAAAACTACCCTATTGAGATACAGGCTTATTAAATAGGTATATTAAAACGGGTCAGTCGCGTATTTTTAAGGTGAAGATTGGTCGACAAATTAAAAGCCATGGTAATAGTAGCGGATAAGACTACTATGCTGTAGGTAGATACTCGTACGTCCGTCGCTATATGACCGTTAGTACGAAACTGTTATTACCCCCTAATATTCGCCACGTATGTTAATTGGTTGGTTGGCAAATGTTTCCCGCGGCAGCCATTACGGTCCAATTATAAACCATTCCGGTACACGTGTACCACGTACCGGTATCGCCGTGTACCACACGCGAACTTGTGGAAACGGGGTGTTGGTAATGATTCCAGTGTTTATACCTCACCTTCATGACAAGACTCAGTTTAGGTATAGGCTAAAGCTTGTTCATTTAAACTTGCTTAATACTTGAGTCTTCTGTAAAGACTTACCCCCATATTCATAAAACTTAATAGTAAAACAAAGTCAACATTACTGATAGGGACAAATTATTGACAACAGTTTATTAGATTTGACAAACATTTATGAATAACGACAAACGGTTTAGACTCACTTGTTTTTAGTCACTCGCGCGACATGTTTCGGAGAGCCTAGGTCTCCTTTCTCAAGCACTAACAGCACTAACAGGTTGGGGGAAGACCTCCCCCAACCTGTTTTCTCGCCGCCCGCGCACCGTGCGACGCGGTGAGCCGCAGTACGCGATACACGGCCGTCGTGAACGCTGCTCGCACTGTTAGTGCTTGAGAAAGGAGACCTAGGCTCTCCGAAACATGTCGCGCGAGTGACTAAAAACAAGTGAGTCTAAACCGTAAAATTATTCAATGTTAGTATGTCTCACAACAGTTTAAATTCGTACAAGATAATTCATATTTTAATACGTTTAAAATTTAAATTTTAAACTAATGTAATTAATGTGTGTTAATGTACAGTCAACAACACTCCCAGCTGTACATCGGTGGACCTTATTACAAAAGGCATAAGGTCCACCGATGTACAGCTGGGAGTGTTGTTGACTGTACTTTTAGTTTGCCATGAATAAATGAAATTATTCTTATTCTTATTCTTAAATTTTCTCTCATCATATTAAGATGGATACTTCAATAGATGAAGAAGTTTTCTTATTTAAATTTAGACGCTGTAAAGTCGAGTTCTTGCTAACTAAAGAAACATACACAGACAGGTTTAAGTATCAAAAACGTTTATCAAACATATTTTAGACACTTTATGAAATATGGTAACATTTTAAAATTCATTTGCTTAAATTGAATAATAAAGAGCTTTGACCATATCTGGCGCAGTTGGTAGGATACTCTTAACCGAAAGGATCTATTGAGGAAAATTCATTTCAAAAATTACGATAGGTCGTAAACTATTTAACATATGTTTGATAAACTTTTACTTTAACTTTAATCTCACTCAAGGAATGAATTCCGTTTGCAACCCGTGGAGCGCCCTAGTATCACTCGTGTGATACTAACTCAATTTGGGTCGTAGCGACTCAGTATAAGACGTGTGTTACTACAGATTAATATGAGTTAAATTGCTTTGCATCAATTTATTGTTTGGTGGCGTTCGATGTGTTGAAACCAATTAAACAAAAGAAATGCTACGTTACTTGGTTTATAAAAGCTTCTAATTAGACTGAAAGAGTACTTTGTAATGCACATTGGGCCTTACGAGGTTATAACCAGTTCAAAGACGGTCCGAGTGAGCAGACTATGGGCCAGTTGCACCAACCACATATGACAGACTGATCAACGTCAGCCGGCGCCCCCCGGCGCTTTACTATGAAACTTTCAATACATAAAAATTTAGCGAACTCTAACGATACGAACAGTTTGGTGCAACCAACCCTATCAGATACATAACCTCAGCGCACACCGTCTTGTTTCCTCGAGCCCCGAGCTCACAGGCTTCGTGTTCCAAATGTATATGTCGTAGTCAGATCGTATAATCCGCCGTATTACATTACGGCTAGCCGTTTTCAAAAACAGGGGCGTTTTGAAATGCGGCGGTTCGACGATTAGCCGGATTGTCATTGCGATACGTTCTTCAATAAGGCGGCCTACGTTTAGCCGCATCGTACTACTATATTAGATTGTAGAGTGACCAGTTCTTTCGGTCGCCTACGTAACCGGAGTTTGACAATGTTTGCAATTTAATTTATTTTTACCATGGTCCCACCGCACTACATGTGTTTCTTTTCCAAACCATTTCCTTCACAACTTAAATAGACGGAGCCCCGCAAGCGGGGCTCCTATTTCTGGGCGGTTTGCCCTTCGGGCATCTGAAGCTACCTAACGAACCTAACCTACTTACCTACCTACGCTTTTTTCCCCAAAATGTAATGTTTTCATGGACGTCTCACTAAATCAATAGGCAGGTAGGTTAGGTTCGTTAGGTAGCTTCAGATGCCCGAAGGGCAAACCGCTCAGAAATAGGGGCCCCGCGAAGCGGGGCTCCGTCTAGTTAAGTTGCGAAAGAAATGTTTTTTGAAAAGAAACAGTCCGACGAACTCCAGATTTGATGGACACCCCAGCGTTTGTCAGGCAGCGCCACGGGTGTTAAAAATGGGAACTAAAAACTGTCAAAGCGGCGGCTAATGACTCGCTGTATTACATTACGGCTAGCTGTGTTGAAGAACGTATGGCGCCGAATACATTCCGGCGGATTCTCATTCAGCCGCATTCAATCCGGCTAATCGTTAAACCGCCGCATTTCAAAACGGCCCTGTTTTTGAAAACGGCTAGCTGTAATGTAATACGGCGGATTATACGATCCGACTGCGACATATACATTTATCAAAGCTCACGATCTACTCGCCGCCGCGCTTGTACACATTTGTTACCTCCATATGTGTTGCAGCATGTATGCACGTTAGGCATGTGTGTGTGATCTCCGTCATACAGCTACGTCCATTACAGCTAATGGATCAGGTTTTACCATCACGAAGTGTCGGTGAATGACAGAAAGTGCATTACCTGTGTGGATTGCGTTAAATCTTGTAATACCAGAGTTTTATGAGCTATATTTTGCCTCATATGGGAGATGCTAGAATCATGATAATATATCCGCTAAACTATGGAATCATGAGCGTTCCTAGGGTTTCAGAGCACGAGGGCTAATCAAAATTTGCCCCCCAGGGAAAAACTAGATTTTTAATTTTATTTTTCATATTTCATTTTTCAAAATATTTAACATCCAAAATCATCATTTAAAAGTCAATCTACCAGCAAAGGCAGCAAACATAAGAAAACAACTCAAAATTTGAATTTGATTACTTTGCTTCACATGTGAATAAAATACAACTTTGCTATCAGTTTTTGAAGTGCAAAGTAAGCCTTTCCGAGCTGGTGTGGTGAAAAAGTAATTTTAATAACAAATCTTCCGTGAGACACTGACATATTATAGTTATTTGTACAACAAGAGATCAAAGTTTGATATTTCTTCGAGTGCTTATTTTGAGTCCCGTGCAAGCGAAAGATTCTATAATATTCACGAGCGTAGCGAGTGAATCTAATTTAGAATCTTGAGCGTAGTAAGGGATTCAAAAGCGCACGAGATGTAAATAACTTTGATCTCGTGTAGTACACAAAATTTTTCATCCTAAGCAGTGAGAACATACCTAGAGGGACAGAGATAATATAACCCAAGTATATCGAACTTGTATTAGACCCCGCATGTTGAAATTACATTTGACTATAAAGGTCACTTGAATGTCATTTTGTCTCACTCAGTGAGCAAAATGCGATTTTGCTCACTGAGTGAGACAAAATGTCTCAGTGAGCAAAATGTCATTTTTCTCACTGTTTTTAAGAAGCAAAGTACCCTTGTTCGAGCTGCTGAGGTGAAAAATATATTATGCCACCGCTTTATATAAGTGAGTGACCGGCCCATTTCTCGATCGGTATTAGACATATTATTAGTCCACGAACTGTCAAATCGTATGGGTTGCCATGACAACACACCAATAATATTAGACTAATATCGTTCGAGAAATAGGCCCCTGGTTTAATATAGTTAGCAAGTTAAGAGTAAGTATTAGTATAGAGTCGGACCAAGCTAACTCTGCATGGGATTTGCAATGTCAAAGTGAGGCGATGTCATCATTAAAGTCAATGTTCTAGAAAAATATGTCGGTTATAATGAAGTGCCCTCACATTGTTCTGTTCAAGGCGGTGCAAAGTTATCTTGGACGGACTCTATCAGAGCTCCCCAACCAATCCGCCGCCGCCGCCGCTTACAGTCATTTGTTACTGCTACATGTGTTGCACCGTGTATGTATACATGTCGCAGTCGGATCGTATAATCCGCCGTATTACATTACGGCTAGCCGTTTTCAAAAACAGGGGCGTTTTGAAATGCGGCGGTTTAACGATTAGCCGGATTGAATGCGGCTGAATGAGAATCCGCCGGAATGTATTCGGCGCCATACGTTCTTCAACACGGCTAGCCGTAATGTAATACAGCATACAGCGAGTCATTAGCCGCCGCTTTGACAGTTTTTAATTCCCATTTTTAACACCCGTGGCGCTACCTGACAAACGCTGGGGTGTCCATCAAATCTGGAGTTTGTTGGACTGTTTCTTTTCAAAAAACATTTCTTTCGCAACTTAAGTAGACGGAGCCCCGCTTCGCGGGGCTCCTATTTCTGAGCGGTTTGCCCTTCGGGCATCTGAAGCTACCTAACGAACCTAACCTACCTACCTATTGATTTAGTGAGACGTCCGTGAAAACATTACACTTTGGGGAAAAAAGCGTAGGTAGGTAAGTAGGTTAGGTTCGTTAGGTAGCTTCAGATGCCCGAAGGGCAAACCGCCCAGAAATAGGATCCCCGCTTGCGGGGCTCCGTCTATTTAAGTTGTGAAGGAAATGTTTTGGAAAAGAAACACATGTAGTGCGGTGGGACCATGGAAAAAATAAATTAAATTGCAAATATTGTCAAACTCCGGTTACGTAGGCGACCGAAAGAACTGGTCACTCTACAATCTAAAATAGTAGTACGATGCGGCTAAACGTTGGCCGCCTTATTGAAGAACGTATCGCAATGACAATCCGGCTATCAATCAATCAATCAAAAATATACTTTATTCATGTAGGCCTAGCAACAAGCTCTTATGAATCGTAATCGTCGAACCGCCGCATTTCAAAACGCCCCTGTTTTAATAATTTAGTATAACGGCTAGCCGTAATGTAATACGGCGGATTATACGATCTGACTACGACATACACACAAGCATGTGTGCGCGGCCGTCACAGCCAATGGATGTGTAACCATACATTATGAAGTGTTGGTGTGTGACAGAAATTGTTTTTTATAACTCCTATATTATATCAAGTAAAGGAATCGCCTGATGGTATTAAGCAATTACCATCGTTTGTTGCCTGCTATTAAACGTACTCCCAAGCTTTATTCTTCAAGGTTTGAAGGTCGTATATTATTATTATTCATTCCATAGTATACCTGTGTGAGGCAGGAAGTTTTCTGTTTTAAAGCGAATTATTATAGTTACCCCAATAATATTTAAAATGTGACATTTCCATTGTTGATATGCATTACTTACACAATAATCACGTATGCATGATCCATCACACGTGTTACTATCTAAGTACCCAAACATATCGAGCAGGTGTGGCCATCATACGGCACGTCCATTACGCCTAATGGATCATGTGTCACCATTACGGCGAGTGACGGGGAGTGCATTAACCATGTACGTAGCTGGCGTTAAACCAGCACCGCGCGGTGTGTGCTCTAATATTTCCTACTAGAGCTCACAACACTGTATATGATGGTCATAGTTGTCTACGTGGGGCTACTACAGCGTGATAGTTATAGAGTCTGTCTCTTTTTACCGCGCGGTGTTAAAAAGAGATACTAATTTTATCACGTGGATAGCAGAATACGCCTGCTGTTAGTGTATACTCATATGTAAGTATATGGGTTGTAATATTTACTCCTCGTGTTTAGAGCCTTATATGAAAAACTCAGGTAGCTGCAGTAAAAACCTAAAAATATCCGCGAATTGGTTCTGTTGCGTACACAAGAAAAAACATTTTATATACGTCTGATGTATTTTTTTAAGGCTATGATTATGATTGCTATACTTAACATTTTAAAATCAATTATGGTCTTATAAGCATGCATAAAATAAATAAATGGGGTTGTGTTTATTTAAAACATACCCCATTTAGAATTAGCTAGTTCCTATCTGGCGCAGTCGGCAGGGCATGCTATGCATATATCAGCAAGATCGCAAGCGCTAATACTCGTATATATTGTAGCACGACTATAAAACAAAGTTACAGTGAATAAAACAAAGTCAGCGGCGTTACTCGTAAAGGTTACATTCAGATTGTAACGGCATCAGTATTCCTGCTTCAACGTTACTGATGCAGCATTGCTAGCGCAGTGTTATGACAGCAGAAAATGGCTGATCTCACTGTCCATCTCCTAGATAACTTGAGTGACGAAGTTGATAGGTATTAACTAAAATAAATAAATAATAAATAAAATAAAAATGCATTTATTTCACTATACTATTTACTATTTTTAGGGCGAGTGAAGCGAGCCCTATCACTATTCGACAATCTATGCATTCTTGTGGTACACTTTACGGAAAAACTATCGCACTGTTAGGTTTGAGACTTAACATAGTAATTTATATTCATGTCTAGATGTGTTATCAAGCATAAAAATATCATTATATAAACATAAAAAATAAATAAAAGGGTAAATAATGTGTATTACTACTAACGCCATCTGTTGGACTAATGTTAGTTATTTCTTTTTCTAGCAGATGGCGTTAGTAGTGACAAGGTTAAAGGTTGTTCCGTTAAAATGCGCTGGGTTTTTGTGGCTCAATATAATTGGATATTTGACTATCTATACTAGTCAAATAAGTTTCTTTTTTCGAACTGTCAAAACGATTTGCTACTATGGAATTTATATGAAACACTAGCATGTGACGTCACAAGCAAATTACCTACTCTTTATAGTTGTTATCGGGTTTTAAAATAGAAATTGTGACTAAAAATAACTGCTATCTACCTTTCTCTATTAATCTTCTGGTGCTTTATTTCTTGCATGGTGTAAAATAATTTATCTTAAGTACAGTCAAATTGCAAGGCCACATTGCACGCAGAGAAGATGGCCGATGGGGTCGAAAAGTGCTCGAGTGGAGACCACGGACTAGCAAGCGCAGCGTAGGACGTCCACCCACAAGATGGACAGACGATCTTGTTAAGGTCGCCGGAAGACGCTGGATGCGGGTCGCTTCCAACCGGCACGTATGGAGGTCCAAGGGGGAGGCCTATGTTCAGCAGTGGACGTCTTATGGCTGAGATGATGATGATGATGATGACAGTCAAATACCCTATTAGTAGGTAATCATAATTAATTATGGGTGAAATTTAATACGTGCCTATATATTTTTTGATTGAATCGATAATCGTTTTTACTACTATGGCGGTTAAAATCACACGTGATTGATTTCGAAATTGCGGCAGTAATGCAGTTGGCAGTAATATCGCAGTCGGCAGCAGTATTGCAGCGCGATATTACTGTCTTACTGTTTCAAATGCCAAAATCGATTTCGCTGCCAGGGTTTTTGACATTCGAGGCAATAATGTAGTCGGCAGTAATATTGCAGTCAGCAGCAGTATTGTAGCGCGCAAATGTCGAAATCGATATCGCTGCCAGGATTTTTGATATTTGCGGTAGTAATGCAGTCGGCAGTAATATCGCTGTTGGCAGCAGTATTGCAGCGCGATAGTACTGCCTTACTGTTTCAAATGCCAAAATCGATGTCGCTGCCAGGGTTTTTGGACATTTGCGGTAGTAATGCAGTCGGCAGTAAAGTCGCAGTCGGCAGCAGTATTGCAGCGCGATATTACTGCCTTACTGTTTCAAAAGACAAAATCAATGTCACTGCCAGGGTTTATGACATTTGCGACAGTAATGTAGTCTGCAGTAATATTGCAGTCGGTAGCAGTATTGCAGCGCGCAAATGACAGGCGCAGCCAGGATTGTTGATATTTGCGGTAGTAATGCAGTCGGCAGTAATATCGCTGTTGGCAGCAGTATTGCAGGGCGATAGTACTGCCTTACTGTTTCAAATGCCAAAATCGATGTCGCTGCCAGGGTTTTTGACATTTGCGGTAGTAATGCAGTCGACAGTAATATCGCAGTAGGCAGCAGTATTGCAGCGCGATATTACTGCCTTACTGTTTCAAAAGACAAAATCGATGTCACTGCCAGGGTTTTTGACATTTGCGGTAGTAATGCAGTCGACAGTAATATCGCAGTCGGCAGCAGTATTGCAGCGCGATATTACTGCCTTACTGTTTCAAATGCCAAAATCGATGTCGCTGCCAGGGTTTTTGACATTTGCGGTAGTAATGCAGTCGACATTAATATCGCAGTAGGCAGCAGTATTGCAGCGCGATATTACTGCCTTACTGTTTCAAAAGACAAAATCGATGTCACTGCCCGGGTTTATGACATTTGCGACAGTAATGTAGTCTGCAGTAATATTGCAATCGGCAGCAGTATTGCAGCGCGACATTACTACCTTACTGTTGCAAATGTCAAAATTGATGTCGCTGCCAGTATTATTGACATTTGCAGTAATATAGTCGGCACTAATATCGCAGTCGGCAGCAGTATTGCAGCGCGATATTACTGCCTTACTGTTTCAAAAGACAAAATCGATGTCACTGCCAGGGTTTTTGACATTTGCGGTAGTAATGCAGTCGACAGTAATATCGCAGTCGGCAGCAGTATTGTAGCGCGATATTACTGCCTTACTGTTTCAAATGCCAAAATCGATGTCGCTGCCAGGGTTTTTGACATTTGCGGTAGTAATGCAGTCGACAGTAATATCGCAGTAGGCAGCAGTATTGCAGCGCGATATTACTGCCTTACTGTTTCAAATGCCAAAATCGATGTCGCTGCCAGGGTTTTTGACATTTGCGGTAGTAATGCAGTCGACAGTAATATCGCAGTAGGCAGCAGTATTGCAGCGCGATATTACTGCCTTACTGTTTCAAAAGACAAAATCGATGTCACTGCCAGGGTTTTTGACATTTGCGGTAGTAATGCAGTCGACAGTAATATCGCAGTCGGCAGCAGTATTGCAGCGCGATATTACTGCCTTACTGTTTCAAATGCCAAAATCGATGTCGCTGCCAGGGTTTTTGACATTTGCGGTAGTAATGCAGTCGACAGTAATATCGCAGTCGGCAGCAGTATTGCAGCGCGATATTACTGCCTTACTGTTTCAAATGCCAAAATCGATGTCGCTGCCAGGGTTTTTGACATTTGCGGTAGTAATGCAGTCGACAGTAATATCGCAGTAGGCAGCAGTATTGCAGCGCGATATTACTGCCTTACTGTTTCAAAAGACAAAATCGATGTCACTGCCCGGGTTTATGACATTTGCGACAGTAATGTAGTCTGCAGTAATATTGCAATCGGCAGCAGTATTGCAGCGCGATATTACTGCCTTACTGTTTCAAATGCCAAAATCGATGTCGCTGCCAGGGTTTTTGACATTTGCGGTAGTAATGCAGTCGACAGTAATATCGCAGTAGGCAGCAGTATTGCAGCGCGATATTACTGCCTTACTGTTTCAAAAGACAAAATCGATGTCACTGCCCGGGTTTATGACATTTGCGACAGTAATGTAGTCTGCAGTAATATTGCAATCGGCAGCAGTATTGCAGCGCGACATTACTACCTTACTGTTGCAAATGTCAAAATTGATGTCGCTGCCAGTATTATTGACATTTGCAGTAATATAGTCGGCACTAATATCGCAGTCGGCAGCAGTATTGCAGCGCAACATTACTGCCTTATCGTTTCAAATGTCAAAATCGATGTCGCTTTCCACTCTGGACGACCGGCTAAAGCAAGACAGAGGCAGAGGGCCCTTTTTATCCCCCTTCTATCGGGTGGCAGAACTTCACACTTCCCAGGAGCCGTGGGAATGTTTCTTCCCAACAGCTCTCCACAAGCTGCCCTGCGTTGACTGATTGTACTGGTCCATCAGCAAGCGATGGGGTTGTCACATCGCTACGCCCATATTCATGTCTACCGGTCAAGAAGCTATAGGTGCTCCGGACATTTGTAAGGCTTGCTCGGAGTTAAACTATTAAATATAAGTACCTATTGATATCATATAATACAAACACTCTTTATATAATATAATACAAAATGATTTGGGGTATTAATTATTTATAGAAGCCCTTATATCATATCATATCATTTTTAGAGTTCCGTACCTCAAAAGGAAAAATACGGAACCCTTATAGGATCACTTTTGTTGTCCGTCCGTCTGTCTACTAAGTAAGACCTTTTATCTCGGGAACGCGTGGATGTATCGAGTTGAAATTAAAATAACTTAGGTCCTAAAAGCTGTGAAAAATTTAAACTTCTAAGAGTTGTAAGTGATCGGAAAAAAGATACGGCCGTTTATGCCGCAAAAATCGTCCGGCTAACTGGTAATCTGTGGCCCCCCTTAAGTATGGTAATTCCCGTTGATCTAGAATTTCTAGAACTATGAAATTTGGCAAGTAATATCGTCACTACAAGTACTGGGAAAATATTTGAAAACTATTTTTTTTGTAAATAAATTAATAAATACGTTAAATTTGTGTGACCCTCGGCGGGCGAGTCCGACTCGCACTTGTCCGGTTTTTTAAGATGAATCTCTTATTAAAAACTACCTTAGTAATTATAACTATATAGGTAGAAAAATTCCGCGAGCCCTTACAAAGCTCTGCTTTTTGCTAGTTTATTATCTTAGTAGCGAACGCAATGCAGTTTGTCAAGGAAATTGACAGAGATATCGTTCCTTACTTGCACAGCAATGTGTCAGCAGGAACGCTGCTGCAGTTGCAATAAGAATGTAGCTAGAGTTGTAAATACCTACCTATCAACAAGTCGCGTGCACCGCGCAATGCAAGCGGGAAAAACGAGTTTTTAGTAGAGGTGTGACATCTACAGCGGAATTTCATCTCGCGCAAATTTGGAGCTGCGTATTTAGAGAGATGTGAATGGAATGCATTATGAATGAATGGAATCTATATACATATAGGTAAAATCCGGACAAGTGCGAGTCGGACTCGCCCACCAAGGGTTCCGTACTTTTTAGTATTTGTTGTTATAGCGGCAACAGAAATACATCATCTGTGAAAATTTCAACTGTCACGGTTCGTGAAATACAGCCTGGTGACAGACGGACGGACGGACAGCGGAGTCTTAGTAATAGGGTCCCGTTTTACCCTTTGGGTACGGAACCCTAAAAACAGGAGAGGAATAATTTTAAAAGGCTAGAAGAAATTGCTTATAATCTTCATATTCTCTTAAATGGAAGTTCGAAAATTGCTTATCTGCATTAAAATTTTACTGAAACAACCCAAATCACTTTAAAGATGACTCGCCCGGTCCGGGCCCGGGCCGAGGCATCCGACACTTTGTTTTCTATAGAAAGCATCACGTGATCACCGCGGTCACCTGTCACAGAAAATGAAGTGTCGGTTGCCTCGGCCCCGGCCCGGGCCGTTCTAGCGTGAGTCATCCTTTAACTAGGTAGTTATTTTGATGTATACATGTTTCATAATCATATCAATTTGGCTTGCTGGCACATGCTACAGAGAATTAAAAGCTTGATGTTAATTAGGGGTTTGTGTTCGGAAACTAAGCTCGGTGCTTCAATATTACCGGTAAATATTGAGCCGGATTCAGATATATTTCAGATGTAACAACTTGTTATGGTGTGGAGCTGGTTTTGATACGGCGTGTGATTGGTGCGCGACTCACGTATGAATTTCACTACATTTCGCGTGCACCAATCAGCGTGAGCGATCCTCAAGGTCGTATCGAAATAAGTTGATCTTAATTTATTTATTTATTTTTCACGCCACTGTTCGGAAATGTGGCAATAGATGGTCTAAAACCAAGCTGGAAAGTAGGCAATAGCTGTAGCACCTGAACCACCACTACTACAATGTTTCATTGTTATCATCATCTGTCATTGGTGACAGTTCGCTACAGCAATGAGTATCATTTAAAACATAAAAATCAATAAAAGGTCTTTTTCGGCGCAACTTTCAAAAATAAAATTAGGTTATTTATAGGACCAATTTCTTGTTTGAAAAAAAAAAAGAAATGTCAAAACCATTCAGATCATTTTTTTTTACAATTATCCATTCAGTTCACGCTAAAGTAGTTTTTTACTTTTGTAGCTGTTTGTGTTTTTTTTTAGCAAAAACGCTTCTAAGTTTAGAGTCGGTTTGAAGCAAATAACAGAAAAACGCCTCTTAAAAGTGATAAAAAAAGTAAAAAAAGGCGGGATTTGAAAATACTTACTGACTTGGATAGTGTAAATTGTGTTTGACTAAAAAATACAAGAAACACGTATCTACGCTCGCTATAAAAATGAGTTCTTCTAGTGAAGAAAATGATATTCTTACACTGACGCCTACTGAAATTCAAGAGACAGCACAGGCAGTGGCTAGTAATTTGCTACCAGAGAAATCGCGGGCTAGTACTTATAGTTATGCAAATGTTTTCTTATTTCCTCGCAGTAGTCGTGAAAAGCACTATGTAATGCCTCGGCCGGAAACGCTAAAGATGGACTCGTATTATTTGAGGGCCTCCACTAACGTGTCGGCCCTCAAACGACTCGTCCATCTTTTAGCGGTTTTCCGTCCTCTCCTACAATGTACTATATTTATAACCATAACAATAAATCTGAATCAGGCTCCAGGTACAGTTAGCACCGTTACAAGCTAAGCGGGTGAATAATTCAAAATATTGTACGCACGCTCTTATTTATCGTCAAAAACCTAATCTCAATAGGGAACATTACTACTACTTATTATAATTACTTACTATAATTAGTCAATTTAGTTTAATTTTCAACTGCAGGAACTAAAATACTGAGTACTTCATGCACTAGACTAGAAAGTAAAACCACTTTTATGCGCTCTAATATGCAGTAAGAATAAAAACTTTACGAACCCCAGTAAACACTACATTATGTCGCCACTAACCTACCAGCAGTACCAACGATCACACATTTAACTGAAAGACCTTAAATAAATAAATATAATTATTAGATATTATAGGACAATTTTACACAGATCGAACTAGTCTCTCTCTAGCTCAGTTTACCTTCTGTTTTGAGTACTCATATTTAATTACACAAATGGGTATACCGCGATATAATTTCATTGTTTTTACCTTTAATTCCGACGTTTCAGCTGAATTGCACCAGCTGTGGTCACGGAAAGACTGACGTCCCAGCAAATGTCAACGGAGATATTAATAAAACACCACTAAACTACCCGAAATTAGTTTATAAAAATGTTCGGGGTAGACAAAGAAATTGCAGCTACCCGTTAAAGTTTAATGTTTATCGTCGGAATTAAAGGTAAAAACAATGAAATTTAATCGCGGTAGGCCCGTTTGTGTAATTAAATATGTGTACAAAACGCGAAAGTTTAAAGTGTTATGTTGTGAGAACTAACAGTACTAGACGACAATTATATACTTATAAATCTTATAATCTCCGGGTTTTTCCTGATGCAAAGGCTGTCCATCGCAGTCCAACGCGGCAACGCAGCGAGCGTGATGGGCACCTTTGCGTCGGGGGCAGCCCGGGACGGGCTTCAGTAGGCAATTTTTTATACTTATTTAGTTTATATTTAAGTTTAGTTTTTAATTAGTTTTATGTTTAGTTTATGTATTATTTTAATTATGAAATAAATATATTTTTCTGATAAGAATATATATAGTTGTATATATTATATTACTTATATACATTAAAACATCCATAACTCAGGAACAAAAATTTGTGATAAACATACAAATAAAGGCCCTTCCTAGGATTCCAACCCGGGATCACCTGATTCTAGTCTAGACCAGTAATTGGTTAGTTAACGATAGATTATTTAGAGTTAAGACATGACATGTAAAATTATTTATTTATCAATGAACGTTTCATATCGAATCGTATCAAAACCGTATCAAATTCTAATCGGAATCGGGCTCCTCAACTACACAAACAAAGCTATTATTCAAATTACAGCGAATGAAATATAGTTTTAATATTCAAGGCGCCAATTGCGGAGTTGATTGTGTGTCGTTCGGACCATTTTTATTGCGTGTCAATAAATACAGGGCTACTTTTTCAACGTGAAGTGAACCTTAATCCTACTGCTATAGAGTCTCGAGTAGATCATCAGCTAATGCTGTATTTGTCCTGTAGAGGATTGTTTCAGTTCTATGAACTAACGGCGTAGTGTATCGCCGACAGTATATTGACCATTCGAAAAATATCGTCGTCGCATGCCTACTGCCTAGCTATGCCGCCGCCATACAATTGATGTTATGCTCTCATTTTATTATGTCATTTAGAAACAACATGAAATTTGCCATGAACATTTTCGTAAGTAACATAATATCTAATATGATTGGTAGGTACATACTAGTTTTTGCTGCTCAAAATTGTTACTACTTCCTTACTTCGCTGGCTCAGCGACCTGAAGTGGATCTTGGCCTCCGACACTAGATTTCGCCATTCGTTCCTATCCTGTGCTCAAAATTGTTATATAAAGAAAATAGACCGAGTAGAAATATTGTAGCTTTAACTTTAATTGTATGCGAGCGGCTTTTTGGTAGTGAATACAGACAATTGCAACTAGATTTAAAGGATTAGAATTGGTCAAGTGTATTTTTGCTATTTGAATCCCCATTATTTCTGAGGCAAACGTTACTATAGTTGCAATCACAGTATCAGAGAAAATCCCACTTCTATTGCTACAAAGTTAACAATTTATAATTATCACAGACATCTGGACGTTTCCACAACGTTTTAAGAAAAGTAAATTAAAACGATAACTTTCTAGAAGCTCTCGGGTCTCGTGGGTATTACGGGCTATGTTATAGACTAAGAGCTGGCCTCCGAAAGGCGGTTAACAATTTTAAGGGCAACGAAACCTGTCTATGTAGTTAGTTTCAAATGTAACTATTTATTTATATGAGCCTCGAGTGTCCCACTGCAGTGCTGGGTAAAGGTCTCCCTCCTCCCTTTCCACTGCCTGCTCAGTTTGTAATACTATCCTTAAATTCTTATTACTAAACCCGAGCGACTCGAAGCTTTTCAGTTGGAAAAATAATGGCAAATATTGTGAAAAGTGCCGAAGTTGTCCCAGTTATAAAGGAAAGCATTAGAATACACAATTCCCTGCTAATGAAAAAAGATGTGACTAGGCAAAAAGCTTTGATTGCTTAAAACAATATTCAATGTGACAATATTTATAGCGTTGTCAACATGTTTGCAGTTAAGTAGTCCAGTTGAGTCCCTCGCGGCACAATACACGTGGGGGCTTTTTGAGCTCTAGTCAGGCTTCTAGTTCATTGTCAGGTAATAAGTATAGTAAACTAAATAAACAGGTTTTGTTACTCTCAAAACCGTTAATCATTTTCCGGGGCGAGCTCTCCGTGTATTAGTTTAAACGGCACCAGAGTGCACAACATTGTCTGTTTATGTCCGCAACGTTGCTTTCATATTTGATGCCACATGGCATCATTTTATCTATAGAACGACAGTGCGCGTTATTTTATTAAGCCGAATTGTGTGTACAAGTACAAGGAACAATCTAAAAACTAAAAAAAAATTCACAGATTTCGTGCCTCACACGACTTTCGAGCACATTGGAAATGAATCTACGGAATTCGAATAGTACATTGTGTATTAAGGGCGGGAAATAAGAAATTACGAACGAGTGTCAATTTTAAGCCCGACGCGAAGCGAGGGCTTAAAATGTTCACGAGTTCGGAATTTCTTTACCGCCCGTGGCACACACAATGTTTTTCATCACACTTGTAAGGAAAAAAAGGAGAATTAATAAAAACAAACTTCTGTATAAAACACTTTTCCGCCCTAGGGCGAAAATTTCAATTTCCCGCCCGCAAGCCCTACGTGTAAATAAGTGTTTTTCATCACACTTGCTCGGAAAAGATTTTTTCCGCCCTAGGGCGAAAAATTCAATTTCCCGCCCGCAAGCCCTACGTGTAAATACATCTTTTCCGAGCAAGTGTGATGAAAAAAATATTGTCGCTGAGCGACGAGAAAGTCTGAATAAGGAAAAAGTTACAAAATAAAACTACAACGTTGAATGATAATTATTTTATTCTTAGATAAACACAAGTATCCTGGACATAACGCATGTGAACAAACCCTCTCCCTCTCCCTCTCCCTCTCCCTCTCCCTCTCCCTCTCCCTCTCCCTCTCCCTCTCCCTCTCCCTCTCCCTCTCCCTCTCCCTCTCCCTCTCCCTCTCCCTCTCCCTCTCCCTCTCCCTCTCCCTCTCCCTCTCCCTCTCCCTCTCCCTCTCCCTCTCCCTCTCCCTCTCCCTCTCCCTCTCCCTCTCCCTCTCCCTCTCCCTCTCCCTCTCCCTCTCCCTCTCCCTCTCCCTCTCCCTCTCCCTCTCCCTCTCCCTCTCCCTCTCCCTCTCCCTCTCCCTCTCCCTCTCCCTCTCCCTCTCCCTCTCCCTCTCCCTCTCCCTCTCCCTCTCCCTCTCCCTCTCCCTCTCCCTCTCCCTCTCCCTCTCCCTCTCCCTCTCCCTCTCCCTCTCCCTCTCCCTCTCCCTCTCCCTCTCCCTCTCCCTCTCCCTCTCCCTCTCCCTCTCCCTCTCCCTCTCCCTCTCCCTCTCCCTCTCCCTCTCCCTCTCCCTCTCCCTCTCCCTCTCCCTCTCCCTCTCCCTCTCCCTCTCCCTCTCCCTCTCCCTCTCCCTCTCCCTCTCCCTCTCCCTCTCCCTCTCCCTCTCCCTCTCCCTCTCCCTCTCCCTCTCCCTCTCCCTCTCCCTCTCCCTCTCCCTCTCCCTCTCCCTCTCCCTCTCCCTCTCCCTCTCCCTCTCCCTCTCCCTCTCCCTCTCCCTCTCCCTCTCCCTCTCCCTCTCCCTCTCCCTCTCCCTCTCCCTCTCCCTCTCCCTCTCCCTCTCCCTCTCCCTCTCCCTCTCCCTCTCCCTCTCCCTCTCCCTCTCCCTCTCCCTCTCCCTCTCCCTCTCCCTCTCCCTCTCCCTCTCCCTCTCCCTCTCCCTCTCCCTCTCCCTCTCCCTCTCCCTCTCCCTCTCCCTCTCCCTCTCCCTCTCCCTCTCCCTCTCCCTCTCCCTCTCCACCAAGAAAAATCTGCAACGATTTTGAAAGCCCACGCAGTGCAAGTGTTATTCTGCCGTCATAATCCCGATAATTCACAACAAACACCGATAACGAACTCTGCGAAACATGAAGTCATAAATGTCCTGTGAAAAATGTCGTTCTGACTTTTTGACTATTTTAAGGTTAGGCTACAGGGCAAACCCTTAACCCGATCGTCTTTGTTTTAGGCTCAAATTGTAGCTGACTAAATTGTCCAGAGCCGTTTTTCTCAAATTTTTGATATCATTCTTCGTTTCCAAATTATCGAGCACCAAAATCAAAAATTCGGAAAAAAATTAATTTTATTTTCACTATTTCGACCATAACTTTTTTTGTTT
Source organism: Cydia splendana (assembly GCF_910591565.1). Classification (NCBI taxonomy): domain Eukaryota; kingdom Metazoa; phylum Arthropoda; class Insecta; order Lepidoptera; family Tortricidae; genus Cydia; species Cydia splendana. The sequence goes on along the minus strand of NC_085965.1, from coordinate 265,970 downwards.
TTGACTTTCTCGAATAGTTATTTTTGCACCTTACAGCTCTCGTGATTATGCGTCTTTTGAGCCTATTTTTTAATATCATATCTTCACAACTTTCCGAGATATAAGGGGATCGCACTTTTTCGCGAAATTGGACCCTATACTGGAGCGAACGAAAAGACATTTCCAATGTCAAAATTAAATAAGTTAAATTTATACGGAGCCCTCGGTGAGCGAGTTCGACTCGCACTTGTCCGGTTTTCATGCCAATTTTACTCAACATTATTGACAATTTTACTTAACATTTTTGGTAGTTTCAACCTTAGCGATTCTCTCCCATACGGACAGTTCAACCTGTATATATGTGAAAATTACGAAATTAACTACCTACATTACAGTTTCGTCGAGCACGTCTTTGCCTCTGGCGTGCCTGTAGGCGTGAGAGTTGTATGGAAGTGATTTGCATGATGGTCGGCCGACTCGGCCGTCGACCACAGATGGTCGCAAATTGCTCTGCGCCACTCGATTTACTATGATTTGACCAATACGAGTAGCTAGGTGGGCAAAGTACGAGCGAATAAGGAAGGCTAAATTATTCAGCAAATATTGGAAAATAAGCAGGTAATTTCATAGGTTAATTGGCAAGGGGTCAATTAGTACCTATATATATGCAATATATGCACACAGACTGTAACCGGCGCATAGATACCTACTTGTAAGTTGTAATAATTTTAAGTCTTTTCTAAAAGTAGTCGAGTTTTTGCATGTTTAAATTATTTATTGATTTAGTCATTAAAACTAAATCGATTATTCCGACTCCAAATAGTCGCGGCTTTAGTACCCCAGCACCCGGCTCTAGCATAGTTTGTACACTTTGTACTCTGAACTAGGCACTGAACTCCGTAGTTCAGAGCGCAGGTAGAAAGTTTAAACTATACGGAGTAGGTAAGTTGGCTGTCTATCGGTGTTTCGCACGAATGCACAAAGAGATTAATGTATGACTCTACCTTAGTTCCAATTCATACAATGGATTTTATAAATTGAATATGTATTTCCAATTTACAAGGCACTGCACGCCCCAAGCGAGCGTCCACCCAGTTTGCATGGTACTTAAAAAGGGTAAAATCACACTCGAAATCCGCCGTTGCATGCTTCCGTCGCGTCGGTTGTAGGTGCTCGTTGCTTGTCAAACAAACGAAACGGACCTTCGTGTTGTTTGAGCAAACGGCTAATTGAGCAATCAGCGCTTCCACCTGCAGTGTGTACAAACAACTTCACCCAACGTTACAACACAGACCAGAGATGAACTAGACACCGCAAGCACCCTCATTATAGTGTTTTGGAAAGGAAAAAAAAATAGTCGTGGTTCACATTGGATGCGGGTCCGCACGCTGTTCCGTTTACGAGCAAGACACCGTAGTAAAGCGCTTATACATCTACCCTTTATCAAGTCACTTTCGAAGGAGGGCCGGTATACCTAACAAAAGGGGGGATTCCGATGGCAGGGCTGAGTTTTCCGTTTCACAAAGATTTTAATACAATAAAATAAATTCAACTAGATATGTCGATTGTGAAAGTACCTAGATTTGTTTTTATTTTTAAGTATGTTGGTAACCATGACACTATGTGTAGTTAACGGAAAATTGTTAAAATGCTAATTAGGTTGGTAGGACGCGTTGATAGGCCTCCCCACAAAAAGTATCCGTTGACCATATAGATGTAACAACTTAAGCGCTTAACAAGAATACAAATTAGAACAGAACTGGAGCACAACCGAGTGGTGATCTGTGCCAGCCTATAAAAATACATACAGTACGATCATTTGCGGCGTCTAGTTAAATACATGGTCTGTTACAGAGACTACGAGTAGCGACGTCTGCAAAACAAGGATCGTTTAGAACCGGTATTGGACTGTGGATTTACCAGCTCGGCTCGCGGCGCGGCGCGGGCGCGGGTTGGCCGTATACTCGTACTTACTAGTTTATCCCACAGATTTGCCGTTTGGATTTCATTTGTGTTAATTTCCCTTCCTCCCAGGAGTTGGAGTTCTAAAAATTTATTAGCTTAGATATACCCCATCCCAATAAGGAAGAGTTTTCTAATATATAATTATTGATTTCATAATGTTGGTCTGCCGTGTCGGCGTGTTAAAGACAAGATAATTAGTGGGACGGTAGCGACCTTATATCGAAAAACTTATTTGAAAGATCAAATCTCTACTTACATTATTATATGTATTAACCAGCAGAAATTCCGGGGTAGCGGCGGACGCCCAAGAGCAGGCTAAGGCCTATAAATACAGCTGTCTCGGCGCCAACTACGAGTTCGTAGCTTTTGGCGTCGAGACACTCGGGCCGTAGGGTAGAGGAGCGCGTGGGCTCCTTAAGGAGCTTGGTAAGCGGTTAATGGAGGCAACAGGAGACTCTCGCGCAGTCAAGTTTCTCGCGCAAAGGATTGCCATTGCTATACAGCGCGGGAATGCTGCCTGCGCGATGGGCACTTTGCCGAGGGGACTAGGCTTTGAAGGTAGGTTTTAGGGATTTTTATTTTATAGTTAGGTTTAGTTTTAGTTATTTTATTTTATAAGGTAGGTAGGTTACTTTAAGTATTAAGTTTGTATTATTTACATTATAAATATAAACAAGTAATTTGTACATTAATATGAATTTGTATTAATGAATGCGAAAGTAAATTGGTCTGTCTGTCTATTATTGAATCACGCTTAAACCTCTGAACTAGATAGTTTGAGGCCCGGGGAAGGACATAGGATAGTTTTTATCAATCAATATCATCATTCCACGGGCACAAGCTAGATCCTAAATAAATATGAATTGTATGAATAATCCCCGATGAGTCCGTAAGGTCTACAAAGTCAATAGATATACATATTGAGGTCAGCCAGCCGAGCGGGTCGAAGTTCGCTGTCAAAAGCACGTCACGACGGCTACGTTATATTATCCAACCGACTCACGTAACAGGCAGGCAATCAACTATTTGACAGCCTCTGTTACACTCCACACAGGGCTATGAGGACCTTACGTTTCTATACTAGCGATGTTTTGAGGCGCATTAAAGAATTACAACATAGTGACAATATTTCACCGCATGTTAGAAAATTTATTTCCATTCAAACGGAAAACATTTGGAGTCGAGGATACGTACATATATAGAAACAGGTTCATATGCGCTGCCTGCAATTTTTCAAGTAGATTACAGTCCAGATGCAGTGGTGCAGTTGCAGTCCCTCGCTCCGGGACGCAAGTTACATGCAAATTGAATGGAACGACGGAGTGCATAACTTTTTGAATCTGAACTTGATTGTATATTGATTTGAGTGTAGACATTATGCGTCATGCATATACACGGTGTCCAGCAGCAGATTTCCGATTTCAAATTCAAATAATAGGGATGTTTCCTGCATTTAAAATAAATTAGATATTTCACGCCATGCACGAGATAAAGCACCAGATAATTATTAAAAAAACATAGTTATATTTTGACACAATTTCAATTTAATAAATAGGATTGAACTAAAAAAAGTAGATGATTAATTTGACCGTGACGTCACTATAGCAGTTTTCATATAAATTCCATATTGCCAAATCGTTTTGACAGTTCTAAAAAGGAAACTGATTTGACTATTAGAAGAATACCCTATTATCGAACGCGGGATGCGAGGAAGACGCAAGGAGTTAGGTGTTTAAGGGCTCATTTAAACGGCGCGCGAACTCGCATGCGATTTTAGTTACATTGCGGACTGTTAATTACGTCCAATTCAACCGACCGATCAAAACCCGCAATGTAATGAAACTCGCATGCGAGTTCTCGCATCGTCTAAATGAGCCGTTTCGTGAGTGTTGCGGATTGTTTTGTGACAATGACAATGGATCGCTGCTGGCCAACGAGCCGTGGGCATATTATGCTATGGAGGCGTATAGATAACCAGCGGCTTATCAGTATTTTTTTTTTCAAAAATTTGCAAAAGCTATTCGTTGTTAGATAAACTGCTAGAGAAGGTCACCTAAGTCCACAAGCACGGGACCTGGTAGTTACCATCAGTGCCCCATTTAAAATTGATAAATATTGCCTTTTTAAGTTTTTAGCGCTTTAGTTTTTTTGTACAAAACATTTATTCTTACAACTTTTTCCTTTATTTTAATATTCTGATTACTTTACGTTAGCATGCAGGCCAATTTTAACATCGGATTGATATTTTAATCATGTTAGGTATATATGATAGTGGTCGTGCGTCTCGCCCGCGCCAATAGAAAGTACGGACAAGTACCTACGAGCAAAATGATGACATCACTTAGATGTCATTCTGATATCAGTGTACGTGCGAATGGGCCTGATACATTTCAGTATTCCGATAAATGAACCGCATTAACGAGTCCTTCTATTTTGAGGAAGTCGTAGCCGCCTACGCCGTAGCGCCTACGCCGTAGCTCCTCTACGAACACGAGCTACCTACTCAATATTCATCGTCGACTAAAGTTGCAACCTCTTATCTCTTCCAAAGGAGGTTTGCCGTTATAGGTATTGTTGCCGACATTTGCAAATCGTAATGTCCTTGAAATGAAGTTCAAATTTAAATTCAAACTCGAACTTGAAAGTAAGAATCCTAAAATTCGAGTTCTTACCAACAACATACGTAAGTAACGTTTCTTTAACAATTGATTTAGGTTATTTTGAGGTCATATTGTGGAGATCCCTCATAGGGATAAGCTCTCATTTGTCCTCTCTCTGTCTCTCTTTCTTAATCTGCTATTAATGTATCTCTGCTATAACCTCTATCCTTGTTTTGTGTAAGCACATATTCAGTTATTCACCAAGCAAAAATGTGTAATTAAATTCATTTGTGAATATTTCCCAGCTTGTTTGCGAGCAAACCGCAGTAACTTTGTCGGTAAATTAAAAATGGTGACAGCCCCAACTCCATTATACAGGCAGCAGCAAAACTTGTTTAATAAACAAATTTTTCAAAAGTCTGCCCTCTTTTAACAATAAATTATGTATTGTAAACTCAAAGCCGATCGATAAAACCGGGATATTTTCTTCGTATTTTATGATGTTACAATCCGATAAATTTTGTGTGGATAATTCTCTATTTAAAACTAAAATTTTCCGTATCGTCTATGTGAAATACGTTTTCACCAGTTCAAACTAGTGTTCGCAAAGTATACGTACTTGGTAAAAACTAGTTTACATTACTTGTTCAAAATGTGAAAACTATTTTTACTAGACGATGCACGTATTCTAACAATAAAAAGCTAACATTATCTATCTTCTATACATATAATAAAGCTGAAGAGGGTCGAAAGTCTGTACATGGAAAATATTTGAAAAAAAGTTGGCTGGGGATACTAAGAATCGATATCAGAACACGTTCCAAAAGTTTTTAGAATGTTTGTCTGTTTGTCTGTTTATCTGTTTGTCTGTTTATTTGAACGCGCATCACGTGAAAACGGCTGAACGGATTTTGATAAAAACTTGACTAATCTGTCGAGAAAATCCTCGGCCAGGTTATAGGCTATAAAAATTCAACCCCTAAAAGGGGGGGTAGCCACAACACTCGATTGACTTAAGTTTGCCCCTGAATCTTATGGCGCTACTTAGGAAGGAGGGGCAAACTTTTTTCAAATATGTGCTACCACTATTGAGTACCCTGATAAACTAACAGATGGCGCTGAATTTAATACGTTGTGACATGAATAAGCCACCGAGGAAAGGTTTTGTCAAATTAACTCTAAGTTTAGAAGAGGGGGTACGGATATCAACAAAAATAATTGAATAATTATGTTGATTTAATAAATTAATAATATAACAAAATTAAACGACAGTAAATTAATTGCGCCTCATTGCACAGTGCCATCTTTTGGGGAACTGAGTAAACATTAAGTAATCAAGAAAACTAAAAATAAGTTTACATAGTTACGTAGTGGTAAAATAAACACACATATCAACACGCGTATAATTGCATAATTATATAAATTTTTAATTTTCTCCATCATGCATTATACCTAATCGTAATTATATCGCACCCATATCAAATCCATATTCATACGTATCGCCTCCTTTAACCCCTGGAGCGCCCCAGAATTACCGTAGTATGGAACTCCTATACTAGTTACCAGCACACGTGTCTGTTTAGGGCGCTCCACGGGTTAAGCACTTTAATAATGGCCACGAAGGTGGTTACTCTGAAAAAAAACATTGACCTCTGTCATTTGCAGTGCCGGATTAACCCTTTTAGGCAAAATAAGCACTTGCTTAGGGCACCACGTCTAGGTGGCACCAAAACCGTAGGCAAAAAAAGCGCAGGCTGCATCAGCATTGCAGTCGTCGTGGAGTAGGTACCTACATGAAACTTTTATACGTGTACAAGTACCCATCTAATAACGAAGGGTCGTAGGGATCAAGTAAGAGAGTGAGGGTACGTAAGAACATCTCCAACGTAGGCTTTCGATTTGACCTTACGCGGAGGCCCTTAAAGTCATGGAAAATATCTTGCTTTCGGGCTTGCGGCCAGCCAATTTTTTCGACATAGGTTACCGATTTTATAGCGAATTTTGCTCTCTTGCACGCCAGATTTGTCGGCCAAGCCCAGTTGCTCCTTAGCCGCGATCCTGAGACCTGTCAAAGTGTTATAAGGGGCCCCGTGAAAGCCGAAAACTAAAAGCATCCTATCAAGTAGCGCTTTCGAGTGAAGCCAAAGAGCGAGCAGTAGAAGAGTCATGATTACATGCATAGATTCGATTTCAAGCCACTCTTTTGCAGTTCGGCGTAAGGTCTTATGCGAGGTCTTCTGCCTTATGGCAAAGTTGATCTTCTGCCTTAATTACACTTGGGCGTGGATCCAAATCCAAGCTTTCCTCTTTCGCATCTGGGCCTTCTGCCTTGCTCACACTTCGCCAATTCAATTCACTTGGTCAATTCCAAGCTCTGCTTTCTTGCATCTTCTCTGTATGAAAACAACCTCGCTGAGACCCTTAAATGTCGAGCCCTATGCGAAGCTAGGCTGATAGAAAACTGTCCCATCCCTTCTCTGTATGAAATCCTGGATTCGCGCCTGGTTGGGACAATATGTACAACTGTCTATCAAATTGCGTTTTTTATATCGAAAACTTTTCGCGCTCGCTTCGCTCACGTTTACAATAACATTATAACATATGATAAAGGTGACATTCGGATGGCGACTGCAGCAGCATTACTCTGTTGCAACGTTACTGCTGTAGCACTGTCAATTTTCGTGATAAAATGATGTGACTGATTTCCATACTAAAAGTAAAAATGTACAACTGTCTATCAAATTGCGTTTTTATATTGAAAAAATTTCGCTGAACTGAAGTCCTCTAGCATATCCATCTGTCAACTTTACTTCAAGTTCCGCCTCCAGGGGAGAGGGAGAGAAATTAGGATTAGAAATTAGCCGCTTACTGACACATACCGAATTCCACGCGGGCGGAGCCGCGGGCACAGCTAGTCAAATTTATAAAGTTGGTTCTGGATATTTAGCAGGTTTTTAATGTTGACAACGCGTTAGTGATATCTCTGAAGTTGTAAGTGTCCATTATGGTACGTATAGGTACTCGTTTACCATCGGGGGGTTGCACTAATTGTTTGCCATCAGTAGGTACCTATGGTATAAACAATAAGAAATACTTAAATCGCACAGGACAGGTCCGAACAAGTGATACCTACCTACTCGTTCACTCACAATTTCCACAAAAAAAAAAGCATTTTCAAGCATATTTAAAACATTGAAAAAGAGAGTGCAAAACAAAGTTGTGCATCTTGATATCAAACGTAAAAAATATATTATATTATACCTACTACGAACCGTGTTTCGGCGCTACATCGCGATAAAGCAATCAAAGCAGGATTCCCGCGTCGTCGAAATTAAAACGGGATTGAATAAATGTTATTTAAATTAAACCGCGGGTGTCACGGAATGAGGAAGCGCATTCTGCGGGCGGGTGCGGGTGCAAGGTGCAGGGTGCACTGTAAGACTGAAAGGGTGCCATTGTGATTGCTTGCAGAGCACAGCACGCATTTTGGTATGCCGCGGAACTTCCACATCATTTTCAAAATCCGCATTCACATCAGTTTATGCGGAGCCATGCAAGTCACTACATGAACGGGGCATGGCGTTGATTACAAATGCGACTCCTCGCCAGTCTCCGCCCCCGCAAGCGCGTGTATGTTGACACTGTTGTCAGGAATAACGTGTATATTTTGAATTTGTAATTGCATCCATAAACCTATTTTATAATCTTATCTTTGTTAATTTTACTTTTACATACATCATTTATATTGTTACCTTGCGCTATATACATTGTAGATTTATCAGTAGGTAATCTAGTAATCTGTGGACGATGTTGTTGGTCTCACACTTTATTATCCTTTGTACTCTATTTCTGTGTCTGAACCCTGTGTGTTACTGTTTTTTGTCCCAAATAAATTGAAAAAAAAAAAAATAGTTTTGTTCGTTAACGATTTTAAATATATTAAGAAATGATTATAATTGACTGAATAAGTATTTATATACCATATTTTTATTGATTATTATTGCAGGCTGCTGCTGCCCTGCAGCAACGAAAAATGGGACACGTCACGGTCGAATCCCTTCAGAAATTGAATGACGGAGTAAATGCTCCAATCTTTTCATGTAAATTAATAGTGATATGTCACTGTATTTTTCGCATTTCTCGCTCCTGCAACGCTCAACCAGCCGTCGCCAGTCCTAAATGTAACGGTTGCAGTCGTCATGGTGGGTCATATCTGAGACGAGACGTTCTGTAAGCGAGGACAATGCCAGCCCGCGGCCCGGGCCCGGCCAGGCTGCGTCTCAACACTCGCGAACTATCGCGGCACCGAGCGAGTGCACAACAAGTGCACATCGTACTGGACCAACCTGCTTCACCAACTTTAACCTGCATATCAATTATAAATACGTAAACATGTATATCCAGAACTAAGGTAAGTACCCCTATTAACGACCCCATTAAAATTGGCATTCATTACCGCGGTATATACAAAATAGCGTTTAATAAGAAAGCTTATTAACTTTCTTAGAATCTAAGAACACAGAAATAAAGCCTTATCGTTTGACTATCGAATAAGTATAACATTGCTACGAAAACATCACGCAAAAAAGTCGAAAATACTAAACTAACGCATCAGGAGCGCAAGATTTGGTTGCTCCATACTAACACGCAACACCTCAAGTAAGTAAACGTGTATTATATTTAGTGATTAGCGTAATAATGGTAAATATTATGGAAAGACTAAGACTTGAGATTGATTCTTAGTTATTATCTTTATGGTTCCCAAATACTTTATTTGTGATATTTGCTCGGCAATTGGAAAAAAATAGGAAATTAAAAACCTCGGTGTTAGGTTCCATTTTCTTTGTGTGATACCTAATTTCGAGGTATACCTCGGTAATAACGGAAACGGCATTTTAGATTCGGGCGATCTTATATTCATATATAAATGCACATTTACTTGACTTTTGATGTTAGTCAAATATTCAACCACCTATAAAGCTAAAGAGCTATTAACGTGGTATGAAATCTATTCAATAACTCTTAATTTTGATGACAATTTTAGACACCTTCTCTGACGTTTTCTTAGAAACCCTTATATGAGGAACTCGTTCAAGTATTGATATAAAAACTAGTATGGTTATAAAATTTATTTTTACCATTGTTTTGTAATATTTGGAACCATCCATATTTATTGTATTAAAAAAATACAAGATAAGTAACTATTCATTTTTATTGGTCGTAAATGAGTTTTAAAATTATTTGAATTGAACCGTTTAACGATGGTTAGAAAAGACATCACTCGGTAATAAGCTGTATGAGAACCTAATACAGACCCACCCAAAACTTTCATGACTTCGAAATTAATAGGTTCTTAAAATACCTAATACTTTTGATAGTCTTTTGTATACCAGGTACATAATAATTGTTCTTAAAACCTAATTATGTACCGTTGCACACAATATTTTTTCTAAGGCAGCAAACATAAAATAAATATAGATAGAGAAGATAGTAGAAAAATATATTTTATGTTATTTTAATAACATAATAGACACACAAACATACAACATTAACATTAACTTACACAGATCTTGTATATATTGTGTAGAATATAATTGTGATAGGTAGCTTAAATTAACTATCTATCTGTTGCATAAATAATGGCAGGTGGCCTAAAACAGTGACAGACTGGACACCTCGTAACGGCCACAGGAAAAGAGGTAGACCCAGGAAGCGTTGGGAAGACGTGTTCCGCGAAGTATGTGGACCAACATGGAGTTTCATAAACAAACGTGTTTAATAGAAGTAGAATTTGTAAATAAACATTATATAGTGAAACACTTTAAATAATATAGTACGTGTTTTAGATTTTAGTTATATTTAAAAAAAGTTTTATACTCCAAAAATTACAGTACAATATTTTTAAGTTTAATGTAATATTTTAAATTGTAATGTGTTTTATGATAGGCTTTTTTACTTTACTTTTACTTTAGGTAGCTTAAACTTTTTGGAGCAACTTGCCCTTCACGTCCGGTTGAAATAATTAAGTACCTATTTATTTAACGTAGATAGGTAATAAATTAAACAAGAATTTCGACAGCATCACACTTGCTCGTAAAGGGTAACCCACGATGTTTTTAGCGTTAAAGGAACCAACTATTTTTATTTTAAATTCATGAATTAAGTCTTATAATATGAAAAGCGTACTGTACTGATTACCTATACCATTTTTTATCCATTATTGTCAAATAAATAATATTTATCATAATTATGGAACTAAAAATGCGACGGGTTATCCACCCTCGTAAAAAGGAACCCACATCCGCGGTATTTGGGTAACAGTGGTCCATTACCACGGTAATAGGCGATTTCGACATTTTGGTTTTGATAATAATTTTTTCCTTTATATTTTTCTAAAACAAGGCCAGAAACTAAAATAATATAAACTTTAATTAACAAACTAACATAAAAAAATATGTCTTGGTTCATACACCGTCGGTTTATGCTTAATTTTTGGCTCTTTTTCGAAAACTTGCTTAACCCCCTCGTTAATAGGGGTACTTACCTTATAAAACTATACGCTTAACATATAGAAAGTTTAATTTTTTACGGTGACCCTCCTACACGCACGCGAAGCTCTTTATGCAAGGAGTAGACTCCGGTTGGAGCAAAAAGCTTTGGAAACTTAGCAAAAGACAACTCCAAATCATAACGGGGGTGTTTACTGGCCATTGCGGGACACTCTGACAACACCGATTGTCGTATGTATGGCGAAGACGAAGAGACAGTAAAACACGTTAACTAATGTCTGAATGTCACGCCCTCGCCAGACAAAGAATGAAGGACTTCGGAGCAGGATACCTGGAACCAAAGGACTTCAAAACGCTACCCATGAGCTCCATCATCCGACACATGGATATGGTGGGAAAAGCTCTTGAGTAGTTGAAAGATCTTTTCTAGGGGTAGTTGCACAAAAGATCCCTATGGGTCGAATCGAAATGTATCGGCAAGGGCCCCCGAAAACAATAAGATAAGATAAGATAACTAAAAGGCAAGCAAGGTTTTTGTAAATAATCGCCTCATTTTCAAAGATTCTTATCACATGAGTCACATAGGTGAATCGATTGGCAATTTATTCATCAAAATCGGCTCAGTAGTTTCGACGCTGGAACGGTGAAAAACTAGGAAATATGAGAATTACCGGTACTTTACCTGTTGACCGGTAATTTCGATATATTTCTAACGGTCTCTATTCCCAATGGCAAACACGATACAAACATAATATTTGTAGGTACTTAAGTAATTAAATTATCTCTGAGGTTAACTAGGGTATTTAAGTACACTGTCAAGAAAAAGTGATCAAACCCTTCGGTGGCGGAGCCGAGGCCGGAACCGAAGCGGCGTGTTCGGCTTACGCGGCTGACGCCATCACCTCTGGCCGCCCGGTCACGGTGCTACCAGCTCCCAAATTATCGAGTATTATGCAATCTTTGAAAGGCTAGCCGGCGCCTGGTTTTGCCCCTCTAAAGGGCGAGCAGTACCTATATACTTAGGTGCTTGCACCTCCTAAGGTCACTAAAACTAAAATCATAGGCTCCAATAATATACATATTTATTTGCTAAAGACTGAATCTAGTTTTAAATATAAAGATTTCAAAGATTCCAATCGTCGCCAACGCCAGGTGCTCATAAAATGAAAATTAACTTCTGTTCAGAAAACAGCGGCTTTAGTTATCCCAAGGAAATCGCTCGACCAAGCTTCAGCCATTGTAAGTTTGTGAAAGGAGTTAAAAAGCGCCTTTTGAGACGTTAACAGGCAATCGAAGTTGCCCACTTGGCGAAACTTAACACTTTTAGAACAATACGGGGTACGTTAGGGTGCGGGTGGTTGGGCTACAAGATTTAATTATGAGCTACTTTCCTTTTAATTTAGCAATTTTTCTCTTGAAGCGGCTTGGAGTAAAAATTAACACTCTTTTAGACCAGTATTATAACGTCTATGTGTCGTTGGGTACTTACTGCACTAAATAATTATTTTATGACTGAAATAAAACAATTTGAATAGATTATTTATACCGTAATTAATTTAAAATACACCCCGACGAGACTTATTTGTGTATGTGGGTAATTTCGCACCTTTTAATTTTGAAAGATTTAATAGGCACTTGAAGCGAAACTTAACACTTTTTTAAAAAAACAGTGTGACAAGAGCCAGCTGCGTTGCTAGACTACAAGAGTGACTTCTCAATTACTTTATACAAACTTTGAGCGTTTGGAGTGAAACTTAACACTCTTTTGGAACAATAGCAGTCGCGGAAACGTGAACGTTAGGGCCGCGGGACTGCAAAATATGTCGCTGGTGTGATTATGAGCGAGTTTCGAAAAAATCCCTATTAATTAACCCCTACTAACATACAAATGAGAAAGTAACTCTGTATGTGAGTCTGTTACCTCTTCACTTAAACCTTTGAACCGATTTAGATGAAATTTAAAGAAAAATGTGGGTCATAGAGAGTTCAAACAGTCGGGAGAGTTCAAAGTTCAAACTGTTACTAGATGATGTAGAAACTTTAAACTGTTTTAAACATTCTTCAAACATGGTCCAGCTAGCCTGACGACCACTATCTTCACCAACTACCTACAACCCAACGCCCTTTACTTTGCAACGTGCAAATTCTAAAAACTTAAAAAGTTAATTTGAAATGTTTGAAACAGACCGTCTCGCAGAAATGTAATGTCTAGTTACATTGAGCGTGGCTTTCCGCGGAGAAATTGAATTCTTAGAAAGGAACGCAAGTATTTTTAAGTTCAACCGAATGATTTAACGGAATCTGTTTCATTTCCTCGCAGCTCGCCGCCGCCGTGACGGGGCGCGCGCGCGCGGACAACAATAACTGTTTCCCGCGGTGACCAGAATAGGTTTTACTAATCATATATTTTATATAGATAAATTGGGCCTAGGGACCTCCCTACCTACCTATACAGTAGGGAGGTATGCAATTTGATTTAATATGACTGTTTGCATGTTATTTTAAAACGTTAGGAATATTATTTTACGAATTCCTTATATTTTTGGATTTACTAGTAAAGTTTTCGGTATTTAAATTATGTACCATTAAAATAAAAATATTAGCCGTAGATCTACAGACAAACATAATATATGATTAAAGTTGATTAAACTAGGTTTTTTAGAGCTCCGTACATTTGGGGTTACATTACTGTCCTTTTCCCTGCACTGTGCTGTGACGAAGAGATTTTGCAGGCCAAGAATAACTTGGCTTCGATCCTTCGATAGCTATCGCTTCGGGCGAGCGACACGTCATTTGCAAATGAAGAAACCCTTGCTACTGGGGTATGCAAGTAAAGACGTGTCTAGACGGGGACAATTTTTCGCCAATCTAATTCAATTGTCCGATCAAATCAGGCCGTGCGGACGCAAACGCCAATTTGGCTCGCCGAATTCAACCGCCGATTATGATCGATATTACCGATAAAATGGGGTGCGGACTCAAGAACACCAATTTGTGACACTAGTATTCGCGTTTGGGGGCATTTCTTTAGGTAATTTAGAGCGCTCAAATATCACCATATATTTAAAATAGTTGAAAGTGGCCAAATTGGTGTTTGCGTCGGCACCACCTGATTTGATTAGATTAGATTAGATTACATTTATTTATTTCATAATACAGATTACATTATAAATTGCAGGCATGTCAATCTACAGGAATTCATATTATGATCGTCAAAAACAGGGATGTCACAACAATATAATCAATAAAATATCAAATTAAAAGTGAAATGATAAGATTTTAAAATAATGTCAAGATAGTATCTCCTGTGGTGGATCGTCAAAATCTATACATCATTCATAAATTCACTAACAGAATACAACGGTTTATCCAACAAAAAATCTCTTAATCGGCGTTTGAATGCTTGATCACACAGTTCATTTCTTACAACGGCCGGAAGTCGTTCATAGTAGGTGGGTCCTATGACACGAGGGTTTTTCTGTGCTAGGGCCATACGGCGAGGAACCTTTCTTAGCCGTCCCGTGGAACGGACGTTTATACCCTCAACGTGAACCCGTTTAAATTCTGATATATTGTTTCTCACGTACATTATGATTTCAAAAAGATATAGTGAAAAATGCGTCATAATGCGATATTCAACTGTTGATCGGACTATTTAAATAGATTGGCGAAAAATTGTTCTCGTCTGGACTCGCCTTAATGTATCGGATGAGGGGGCCTAGCCAAGATGACAATAGCTTGCGCCGTAGCGAAGGAAACGGTAATTTATTATATGGTTAAATGGAAATCGCCAGGGCAATGCAAGTCTAAGCAAGAAAATCGATTTCCGTTCCTTTCACACTTTTTACCTTAATTACGACAGTTATGAAAGGCAATCAATTTTATAAACTTACATCATGTTATTAATACTGTTATTTGTATGTCTTTCCCATCACGGAACAATGGTGTTCCGGACCTTTGGGAGGCGTGCGCGGAGCCGAAGCCAACACGTAGAGGCCCTTTTGACACTTTAATGAAATGTAAGGGGTACACCGAGCGGAGGCTGCCCTTGCCCGTGTCATGGGACGCACGCAGAGGCAGCACCCGCCAGGGTGTAAGGACTATTGAGAGTTGATGGAATCTAAAATGAACTAGGTTATTGGGTGAAAGCGATGGACTAAGAACTGAGCTATGGGGTAAAAAACCGGACGCCTGCCTAATAAAACGGTATGCAATTTTATTTCCGGCAGACGGTGACTCGCCCTCACAAGATGGGCCCCCACAAAAAGCGACATCTAGGATGGCTCAAGGGCAACACCGGTGTGAGCGGCTCAGGGGTGTCGAGAGGTGTGCGCCGCTTTCTTATTAATACTTATTATTATTATAGCCTCATTTATTCCTTAATACATTAAAACATAAGTACATAACAATAACAATTCGTAGATAATTTCACATGCAAAATTAGTCTAGATTTACAATCCATTTTGACAGTAAGTAAATTTAAATATTTATCTAATCTAAGTCATTAATACTTTTTTTATTATTCTCTTTATTCATTTCTCATCTTAAGTTAGGTTATTTATAATATGAATATAAAAGTAAAATATAAAAACACTTACAAAACAATAAAAATGTATATAAACACATTATAAAAAACCTAACCTAGGGTGCCGCCAGCAGCGGGGCAAGGCCCAAGCTACCGGTGGTCAGGGCTGCAGAGAGAGGAACCGGCGGACTATCCGCGCCGTGTCCAAGATCACCGCCTTCTGCATCTGACCCTTGATCCAACCACCTAGCGAGAGTCTCTCAAGATGTTGGTCGAGACTCTTCGCTATTAGACCGTTCACTGAAACGACTATCGGGACAATAATAATAATAAATAATAAGGGATCAAGGGTCAGATGCAGAAGGCGGTAATATTGGACACGGCGCGTATAGTACGTCGGTTCCTCACTCTGCGGCCCTGACCACCGGCAGCTTGGGCCAAGCCCCGCTGCCGGCGGCACCCTAGGTTAGGTTTTTTATAATGTGTTTATATGTATTTTTTATTGTTTTGTAAGTGTTTTTATATTTTACTTTTATATTCATATTATAACAAACCTAACTTAAGACGAAAAATAAATAAAGAGAATAAATAATAATAAATAAATATAAATAAAAAAAAAAAAAAAAAAAAAAAACCGCTGACACTGACAGACGTCCTTTTACATTTCTTTACAAAAAATATATTTTTACATGTGGTTTTTGCCCTAAAAGACTGATCATATACCCACCGTGAACCGAGTTATTTGTAAATCTTGCGGACAACTCATATAATTGAGTATTAAAAACCACGACCATGGGTTGCAGTCGTTACTACCGTGTTGACATTTGTCATACACCAGCGGCAAAACCAGGCAATTAGAAATGATAACAAGAAGTCGAACTAAAGCGGTAACAACTAGCGCACGCCCACCACCCCCGCCCGCCTCGTCCACTTCCTCGTCCACATCGTCGTCAGGCGACGAGTTCGCAACGGCGCCTGACACAGACGGGTCCAGTGACGAGAGCGGGCCGCCGCCGCCGCCGCCACGACCACCTGCGCGACGAGGGCGGCCACCGCTGCCGGCACGCTTGGGGCCTGCGGGACATCCTGCCCCGCCCACGGCTCCCGCTACCGGTGGTATAGTGCGACGCATGAGATGGACTCGAGACATGAACGAGAATGTCATGCGCGCCTATTATGGGGCTACAGAGAGGGGAACACAGCTGTCCGCCTATCGTTCGAGAATACTGCCTTTGTTTCAGACTCTTGAACCCACCATCACCGTGTCGGAGCAGCGATTATCGGATCAGGTGCGCGTCATTCAGCGGCTAAAGCGCTTGGATGACGCGACACTTGATCGACTTCGCCAGGAGGCTCTCTCTGCTCGCGCGGACTCCACCTCGGTGCGAGATCTACCCGCCACGTCGCCGGATCCGGTGCCCGTACCCGACCTGGCACCGGAGGCGCCACGGGTTGATTTCTGTACCGACGAGGGGGACTTCGCGAGTCAGAATGTGAGTACGACTGCTAATGAGCAACTGAGGAGGACTTTGGAAGAGGCGATTACACAGTATCGCGCCACAACCAACTCTAGGCCACGATTACCACGTCTGCCTATGAATAGACGCAATCTAGCGCTAATGGGAGCCCTAAACGCTTTACTAGAGCCATATTTACGGACTAGTAAAGATTTAGATGATACGCACTCGATCATGTACTGCGGAGCCATCGCGGCGTGCCGTGTTGCTCGCGTCAAGTTTCCGGACGCTGAACGTGCACCTAGGACCGTCGGTGGTGTCCCTGCATGGCAAGTGCGGATCGAGCGACGTATCAGCTCGTTTAGGACTCTCATCGCAAAGCTGATCTGCTTCAGGGGGGGCAACAATCGCCCCCGAGTAATGCGCTTTGTGAACCAGGCGTTCGCGGGGACGGATATCGGGCCCCGCGACTACATGGCCAATGTCACAGAGCGCATCGACTTTCTAAAGCAGAAAGTCTATGCATGGGCAAACCGTATTCGCCGTTACAGAGAGCGTGTGGATCGATTCCAGCAGAATCGCCTTTTTCAAAGTGACCAAAGGAAGGTGTACCGAAAGTGGGAGGAAACCAACCTTCGTACGCCCGACACGCAGCCGCCGGATGCTACTGCCATGACTGACTTCTGGCGTAGCATCTGGTCGATGCCTGTTGGACATACCGAGGGGGGTTGGATGAGTGTTGTCGAGCGTGAGTGCGAGTTCATCGAACCTATGGGGGCAGTCACCATCAGCCCGGATGACATCAGTTGTGCCATCCGCACGGCCCAGAATTGGAAAAGTCCTGGACCGGATGGATTGCACAACTTCTGGCTAAAGTGGTTCCGATGCTCGCACTCGCGCTTGGCAGCACAATTCCAACAAGCCCTCGAGCTTGGTTCTCTCCCACCTTCCTTAACAACTGGTGTCACCTACCTGCTCTATAAGTCCGGTAGTACCACGGAAGCGAAAAACTACAGACCCATCACATGCTTGCCTACACTCTACAAGCTCCTCACATCCATTTTGAGAGCAAAAATCAACGCGCACATTGTCGCAAACAATATTCTGGCTTCCGCTCAAAATGGATGTAGGGTTGGGTCCCGTGGTACTAAAGAGCTCCTCCTCATAGACATGACCATCTGCCAACAAATCCGGCGGAACAAGGGGGCCCTCTCAGCCGCTTGGATTGACTACAAGAAGGCCTATGATTCGGTGCCTCATTCATGGTTGGGGAGGGTCTTAGAGTTGTATAAAGTTGATGCAGCTTTGAGAGCCTTCCTAAGCGCGTGTATGAGGCAGTGGACCACAGTCCTTCGTCAACCAGGAGGCGGGGATGACCCCCCTGACCCGCAGGATTTTATAAGGATTGAGCGAGGAATATTTCAGGGTGACAGTCTGAGTCCCCTATGGTTCTGCCTAGCTCTCAATCCCCTCAGTACCCTGCTGAAGGATTTGGGACTAGGTTGCCGGCTTCGGAGAGAGGGTGAAATCATTTCTCACCTTCTGTACATGGATGACCTCAAATTATTTGCACCAAATAGCCAAGACTTGTCGGAGCTACTGAAAACCACCGAAGGTTTCAGTAGTGCCATCAACATGGAGTTTGGTGTCGATAAATGTGCGGTTATGCATGTACAGCGGGGGAGGGTTGTAAATTCAACAAATTTACAACTCTCTGAGACAATGTCTTTCAGATCTATCTCTGAATCAGAAACCTATAAATACCTTGGCATGTCACAGTCGTTGGGTATTGAGGAAGAGGGTATTAGACGGTCGGTGAAGGAGCGCTTTTTCAGTCGGCTCACAAAAGTCCTTAACAGTCTTTTGTCAGGAGGCAACAAAGTGCGCGCCTTCAACGCCTGGGTAATGCCCCTACTCACATACTCCTTTGGCATACTAAGGTGGACTCAGACCGAGCTGGACGCCCTGGATCGGAGGGTCCGGTCACTGCTCACCACACATCGCATGCTACACCCACGCTCGTCAGTTATGAGATTGTACATCCCACGGAAGTGTGGAGGCCGAGGCTTCCTAAACGCCAAGGATCTCCACAACCGCGAGGTGTACAATCTCAGGAATTATTTCCTTAACAACGAGTGTGGGATGCATCGTGATGTGGTGGCAGTAGACAGGAACCTCACGCCGCTCTCCTTGGCAAACGATAACTGGCGCAAACCTGTGGTACTAAGTACTGCGGATCGCAAGGCGGCATGGGAGAGTAAGGTGCTACACGGGCGGTTCTACAAGGCCCTCACGGGACCCGATGTGGACCTGCTCGCGTCGGTGAACTGGTTACGATTCGGGGACCTCTTCGGAGAAACCGAGGGTTTTGCCTGTGCAATTGCGGACGAAGTGATGATGACGAACAACTATCGGAAATATATCCTGAAGGACGGTACGGTCGACATTTGTCGGGCATGCCGCCGTCCCGGAGAGTCACTCAGGCATATCATTTCCGGTTGTTCTCATCTTGCTAACGGCGAGTACTTGCACAGACATAATCTCGTAGCCAGGATTATTCACCAGCAACTTGCTCTTCTATACGGCCTTGTGGACCGCGAAGTACCGTACTACAAGTACTTACCTGCGCCTGTCCTCGAGAATGGTCGTGCCACGCTCTATTGGGATCGATCTATCATCACTGACAGGACTATTGTAGCCAATAAGCCTGACATCGTGATAATAGATCGATCGCAACGTCGGGCCGTGCTCGTTGACATCACCATCCCCCATGATGAGAATCTCGTGAAGGCCGAGAAGGACAAGTCCAGTAAGTACCTAGACTTGGCTCACGAGATAACCGCCATGTGGGATGTTGATTCGACGATCATTGTCCCGATAGTCGTTTCAGTGAACGGTCTAATAGCGAAGAGTCTCGACCAACATCTTGAGAGACTCTCGCTAGGTGGTTGGATCAAGGGTCAGATGCAGAAGGCGGTGATCTTGGACACGGCGCGGATAGTCCGCCGGTTCCTCTCTCTGCAGCCCTGACCACCGGTAGCTTGGGCCTTGCCCCGCTGCTGGCGGCACCCTAGGTTAGGTTTTTTTATAATGTGTTTATATGTATTTTTTATCGTTTTGTAAGTGTTTTTATATTTTACTTTTATACTCACATTGTAAAACCCTAACCTAAGACCCTAATTGAATAAAGAAAATAAATATTATAGGACATTCTTACACAGATTGACCAAGTCCCCCAGTAAGCTCAAGAAGGCTTGTGTTGAGGGTACTCAGACAACGATATATATATAATATATAAATACTTAAATACATAGAAAACAACCATGACTCAGGAACAAATATCTGTGTCATCACACAAATAAATGCCCTTACTGGGATTCGAACCCAGGACCATCGGCTTCACAGGCAGGGTCACTACCCACTAGGCCAGACCGGTCGTCAAAAACAATGATCGTCGAATCAACATCCCACATGGCGGTTATCTCGTGAGCCAAGTCTAGGTACTTACTGGACTTGTCCTTCTCGGCCTTCACGAGATTCTCATCATGGGGGATGGTGATGTCAACGAGCACGGCCCGACGTTGCGATCGATCTATTATCACA
Source organism: Cydia splendana (assembly GCF_910591565.1). Classification (NCBI taxonomy): domain Eukaryota; kingdom Metazoa; phylum Arthropoda; class Insecta; order Lepidoptera; family Tortricidae; genus Cydia; species Cydia splendana. The sequence goes on along the minus strand of NC_085965.1, from coordinate 245,332 downwards.
ATGTCAGGCTTATTGGCTACAATAGTCCTGTCTGTGATGATAGACCGATCCCAATAGAGCGTGGCATGACCATTCTCGAGAACAGGCGCAGGTAAGTACTTGTAGTACGGTACTTAATTCGCGGTCCACAAGGCCATATAGAAGAGCAAGTTGCTGGTGAATAATTCTGGCTACGAGATTATGTCTGTGCAAGTACTCGCCGTTCGCAAGATGAGAACAACCGGAAATGATATGCCTGAGTGACTCTCCGGGACGGCGGCATGCCCGACAAATGTCGACCGTACCGTCCTTCAGGATATATTTCCGATAGTTGTTCGTCATCATCACTTCATCCGCAATTGCACAGGCAAAGCCCTCGGTTTCTCCGAAGAGGTCCCCGAATCGTAACCAGTTCACCGACGCGAGCAGGTCCACATCGGGTCCCGTGAGGGCCTTGTAGAACCGCCCGTGTAGCACCTTACTCTCCCATGCCGCCTTGCGATCCGCAGTACTTAGTACCACAGGTTTGCGCCAGTTCTCGTTTGCCAAGGAGAACGGCGTGAGGTTCCTGTCTACTGCCACCACATCATGATGCATCCCACACTCGTTGTTAAGGAAATAATTCCTGAGATTGTACACCTCGCGGTTGTGGAGATCCTTGGCGTTTAGGAAGCCTCGGCCTCCACACTTCCGTGGGATGTACAATCTCATAACTGACGAGCGTGGGTGTAGCATGCGATGTGTGGTGAGCAGTGACCGGACCCTCCGATCCAGGGCGTCCAGCTCGGTCTGAGTCCACCTTAGTATGCCAAAGGAGTATGTGAGTAGGGGCATTACCCAGGCGTTGAAGGCGCGCACTTTGTTGCCTCCTGACAAAAGACTGTTAAGGACTTTTGTGAGCCGACTGAAAAAGCGCTCCTTCACCGACCGTCTAATACCCTCGTCCTCAATACCCAACGACTGTGACATACCAAGGTATTTATAGGTTTCTGATTCAGAGATGGATCTGAAAGACATTGTCTCAGAAAGTTGTAAATTTGTTGAATTTATAACCCTCCCCCGCTGTACATGCATAACCGCACATTTATCGACACCAAACTCCATGTGGATGGCACTACTGAAGACTTCGGTGGTTTTCAGTAGCTCCAACAACTCTTGGCTATTTGGTGCAAATAATTTGAGGTCATCCATGTACAGAAGGTGAGAAATGACTCACCCTCTCTCCGAAGCCGGCAACCTAGTCCCAAATCCTTCAGCAGGGTGCTGAGGGGATTCAAAGCTAGGCAGAACCACAGGGGACTCAGACTGTCGCCCTGAAAGATTCCTCGCTCAATCCTTATAAAATCCTGCGGGCCAGGGCGGTCATCCCGGCCTCCTGGTTGACGAAGGACTGTGGTCCACTGTCTCATACACGCGCTTAGGAAGGCTCTCAAAGCTGCATCAACTTTATACAGCTCTAAGACCCTCCCCAACCATGAATGAGGTACCGAATCATAGGCCTTCTTGTAGTCAATCCAAGCGGCCGAGAGGGCACCCCTGTTCCGCCAGATTTGTTGGCAAATGGTCATGTCTATGAGGAGGAGCTCTTTAGTACCACGGGACCCAACCCTACATCCATTTTGAGCGGAAGCCAGAATGTTGTTTGCGACAATGTGCGCGTTGATTTTTGCTCTCAAAATGGATGTAAGGAGCTTGTAGAGTGTAGGCAAGCATGTGATGGGTCTGTAGTTCTTCGATTCCGTGGTACTACCAGACTTATAGAGCAGGAAGGTGACACCAGTTGTTAAGGAAGGTGGGAGAGAACCAAGAGAACCTTTTATTATTATTATTATTATTCAATATATGTCATGCAGTTTAATTAAATTTAAATTATTTATTTATTAATACTTAACCTACATTAAATAATACATTCAAGGAACTCCTTACATCGTAACATCGTAAGACGTGTGAGGGATTTAAAAAGTACAATTCTGTCTCTAACGAATATCCCGAGCGACGACACTCTATAAGTCTCTCTGGCGCGAGCACTCCGCGGCGTCAGCGCTGCTCGAGCGGCTCGACTCGAGTGCTCGAGCTCGAGCCATCGTCTCGTTTGCATACAACACTCGACAGACAATATAAAGCTTTTCAAACGTAACGTAATGAACACACTAGAGCGTAAACGTAGAGGCAAAAGACTAGGTTTTGGTGTGATAGTGCGTTGCACAAACAAAGGCGAGAGTTGTGCGACAGTGATTAGTTAGTACAAACAGAGTAATTATCTCTCGTATGTCGCACAAAGAGACGGGCGCAATCAGGGCTCCCGAGTGTTATAATTATGGGACTTGTACGACTTTGAAACAATGTGCGGTAAATGAACAGTCGAGTGCATAAATATGTATACACTTCTACACCTTAACCCATTGCAATAAGGTGAACAAATGTATAAATATTTATGCACTCGACTGAACATTTTATCTTAGCACTAAGATGATGCCAGCTAACAATTCTAGTAATCTAAACAATATTAAACTTATATTATATTATATAACACTTCCACTCGTAAAGAATGAACTGTGGTCGTCCACTTTATAAACGTAAAAAAACGTCGTTTCGAACAAGCGCAAAATCGAAAATAAAAAAAAAATTACGAAAATGTATTAGCCTAACTAGTCGGTAGTGACCTTGGCTACGAAGCAAGACGTCCCGGGTTCTGGGGTGCAGGGTCATATGGGCATTTATTTGACACAATTATTGTAATTCTTTTAACATAAATTAAATAATAACTAAGGTTGGGTTAGTCTAGGGACTGAATCAAGCATCCGACTTCACAATTGTCCCGGATATGTCTCCACTTGATAAGCAGAAACGAGAGAGCCGCATAATAAAGCCGTCCGTGTTACATATTAAAGTAAGTAGGGAAGTGTCACCATCACCGGTTTACGATCGACTGACTTAATTCAATTATTTATTTAAATGAAGATAACAGAGATCCCATTGTGTTAGTATTACATATTATAAGGCTTAAAAACTATATTAATACTTAAAAGTTATATTAGACTTAATTAATTTAATTAAATTTATCATAATGGGACAACAAACGTGATCAGCAATCATCCTTAGAATGCTGTTTGTGCTATCCCTGGTTCTACGCAGTAATGAGGCCGCTTTCTTGCGCATGATTGCTGCAAACGCATCAGTTCGAGCCTCCGCAAACATGGCGGAAGCGCTGCAGAACCTAGGCAGCCCAACCAGCACTCTAAAGGCGTTGTTGTACACCACTCGCAGAGCATTATAGGCTTTCTGGGTATAGCTGACCCAAAGGCTACCTGTGTAAAAGGATGAACAAAATGCCTTAAACAGAGTTATTTTTACCGCTTTTGAACATCTAGCAAACCTTCGGGCCAGCATATTCGCCCTTACACATAACGCTCTCCTCTCTCTCTCAATATCCTCATCATCCTTTAAGTCGTCGGTAACAATATGCCCTAAGTATTTAAACCTACTGACTCTCTCGAGAGCGGTCCCATTGAGTCGAACTGGGGGCACATGTGAGGGACATTTGCTACCGGCCTTAAAAACCATTACCTCGCTCTTTTTACCATTGTAAATCAAACCGTGTGAGGAAGCATAGGACTCGCATATGTAGACAAGTTTGCGGAGCGCGCCAATCGATGGCGCCAGCAGCACCATGTCGTCTGCGTAACTGATGTTGTTTAGGCATACGCCATCAACATGGCAGCCGACATGAGCGCTGCTAAGCTGCTCGATCAGCGCGTCCACATATAAGTTAAATAATATTGGTGAACTTAACCCACCTTGTCGTACGCCACATTCGAGCCTATACGGTTCCGTAAGCTCGCCCGCCCACCTCACACGGTTTTCTTGATTGAGATACCAATGTCTGAGAAGGTGAATGAACTCTGGTGGTAGCCTCGACTTCTGTAATTTCTGCCATAAGATGTCGTAAGAGACGAGATCGAAAGCTTTGGACAGGTCCAAAAAACAGGCGTATATCGGCGTCTTTCTATCTGTGTAGTATTTGACAGTGTGCTTTAAGCCAAGGATTGCTGCTTCTGTTGACAGCCCAGGTCGAAATCCGAACTGACTGTCATGCAGTTTAATATAGGTTCTCAAATATGAGTTAAGCACACTGTCAAACACCTTAGCCACAATAGTAGCCAGGGAGATAGGCCTGTAATTGGACCCATCCGAAGCATCACCTGTCTGGTTCTTAATAACGGGCACCACCAAAGTCTCCAACAACTCAGGCGGCAGATAAGAGTGGCTAAGGCACAGGTTGAGCAGCAGAGACAGCACACGAGGTAGATGAGGGCCCGCGTGCCTCAGGTGTTCGATGCTTAAACCGTCGCGTCCAGGTGACTTACCTTTTGTCATGTTTTTAACCACTTTAGAAATATCTTTAGCATAGATAAAAATAGACAACTCACCTTTCTGCGACTCAGCCCCGAAAGCCCTACACGCGGGACCCAAGGGAGAACTAAGTGTAAATTTGTCCTTGAACAAGTCTGCTATTTCCCTGGGATTGGAAATACCATCAACACTCACAGGTACGCCGCCTTTAGGGTTTAGTTTGTTTGTAGCTTTCCAGAAGCTCGCAAAGTCACCGCCAGAGTGATGAGACGCCAATCGGTCCATTTTGATTTGGTCCTGGTGGTTCTGACACCACTTCAGCCTTCCTTTAAAAACTTTACGAGCCTCTATCATTTCAGTGTACACCGAGCCTGTGTGCGGTTTCCCGTGCCACTCCCATGTTGCTAGTTTAAGCTTCGCGTACCTGTGAGCCTCGCTCACGTGCTTGTTCCAGCCAGCCAACCGGCGCCTCCCCACACTCTTTTTCGCTATGTGCGTCACTGCGGCAGCATGACATAGGGCCTCTATGGTCTCCTTATAAAGTTTGTCGATTAACTGCCTATGGGACACATTGCCACAGTAACTCCCACTGCATTCTTGACACTGAACTGGAAAATCAATCTCTTTTAATTTCGAACTACATATTTTAAGATATTCACTTACTTGGTAATCGTTTCTCTCACCCCATTTTACTTTATCAAGCTCTAAGTTACTAACATTCTTTTTCTTAGTTACTAAATTCAAGTTGCACTTAACTATGAGCGGAAAATGGTCAGACCAGAGGACATCATACTTAACATAGACATCAGTGACACATGGTAATGCAGCTTTCGTAACGATACAGTGATCAAGCCATCGTCTGCAGCCGTGCGCCTCGCTCACAAAAGTAAATAATATTTTGTTAATAACTGTATACAGAGTAAATAACAATATCCATATATTTTTTGATGCTCTAAACCAACTACTGAGTAATGTTAAATCGAAAATAAACAAACAAATTATAGTTGTCGGAGACTTTAACCTAGATGCTTTTCAAAATTCGAATGATTACCGTAAACTCATAAATATAATGTTAGAATATAACCTGCACCAAAAAGTTACGGAACCGACTAGGGTCACAAGTACTAGCTCAACATGCATCGACTTTGTATTTTCAAATAATAAACATAGTACCACTTCTGTAAAGGACCTAGGCATATCTGATCACATGGCCCTGATTTATGAATTCTCAACGAGTAAAATTCTGCCTAATGTTGACATGTATACCAAAAGAAGATTATTCACTTCACGAAATATCACAAGTTTTAGGGAGGCTATAAAACAGTTTAAATGGGATGATATTATCAAAGATGCTTATGACGTAAATGAAAATTATACTCGTTTCGATGGTAAAATGCAGGAATTATTAAATAAATACATACCTTTAAAAACTATAAAAATTAAACTCCACAGGAAAAAAACTTGGATCACAACCGGTCTTCAGCGTTCATGCAAGCACAAAAGACTCCTCCAGATGTTAGTCAATCAATCTAACGACAAAATATTAAAAAAACACTATCACACATATAAAAATATATTAAAAAAGAGCATAAAAACTTCAAAAAAACTCAACTATGCCCGTGAAATTCTAAGTTCAAGTAATAAAACTAAAAGTATGTGGAGTATGATAAACAACATAATCGGTTCAAAAACCACAAATCGTTCGTCTAACATTACACTAAAACACCACAATTCCACTGTAAAATGTCCTCGACTAGTATCAAATCTATTTAATGATTATTTTTCGACCGTGGGTGCATCATCTTGCACGCAGAGCAACCGACCAACTGGCCGGCCGGTTATGCAACCTGCCATAAACTCGATGTACCTTAGCCCCGTAACTGATAACGAAGTACATTCAATAATAAGGAAACTCCCAAACAAATATAGTGCCGGCATAGACGAAATACCCACAGCTTTGCTAAAAAACTGTAGTGCAGAACTTACGCCTATAATTACTAAATTAATTAACCAGTCCTATACGCAATCAACTTTTCCAGATAAATTAAAATTTACAATAATAAAACCTATTCTTAAAAATAAATGTGACCCGCAAAATTCAAACCAATATCGACCCATAGCCTTACTACCTGTAATATCCAAAGTTTTCGAAAAAACAATGGCAAATCGCATTTACAAGTTTTTAGAAAAATTTCACCTATTAGATGTAAATCAGAATGGTTTTCGCAAGCAACACTGCACCACGCTCACAGTATATAAATATGTCAATGAAATTCTTAATTGTATACGAGATAAACATTACGCTATCGGTTTGATGTTAGATATGACGAAAGCATACGACAAAATTTCACATTATATCCTATTAAATAAACTTTATGGAATAGGTATTCGAGGCGGTGCACACAAATGGTTACAATCCTACTTAAAAGACAGGGCGCAATGCGTACAAATCCAACATCACGACAAAAAAACAGGTGAAGTCTCAAACATACAATCAGACACCCTAATAACCAATTGTTCAATACCTCAGGGGTCAGTTTTGGGATGTATCCTATTTTTAGTTTATATTAATGATTTGCCCAAAATTACAAAACATACTTGCATCATGTTCGCAGATGATGTGTCCCTCTTGTTTAGAAGTCCTAATAACCATAACTTTCAGAGCGATATCAACGATACCTTAACAGAAATTACGAATTGGTTAAATGAACACAGTTTGGAACTTAATATGAGCAAAACCAAATTAATTCAATTTCACCCGTACCAAAAAGACGATTTAGATTTATCGGCAACGTCAAAAGAACTTGGTATCGAAGAGGTTAGCTCATTCAAACTATTAGGATTAAACATTGACACGAGTTTAAATTGGAAAACGCATATTGAAGAGGTCAGGAACAAATTATCACGTTTTTTGTTTGCGTTAAGTGTATTAAAAAGGAACACAAACGTAGAATGTGCACTTTCGGCATATTACGCATATGCCTATGCATGGTTGCGGTATGGGGTAGTCTTATGGGGGAATAGCACAGACGTCGAAGATCTATTTATAGCACAAAAAAAATGCGTACGCGTTATAGCTAACATCCGACAACCAGAAAGCTGCCGACCACACTTTATTAACCTAAAGCTTCTAACCTTACCATGTATTTACATACTGGAGGTTGGACTATTTGTAAGAAAACACATATCCAACTTCCAGTATGTTAAAAGCGCGCGTCGAAATAGACAACTAGTTCTCCCTGAACCTAAATTAACTATGTATAAAAACGGGCCCCATTACCAGTCGATAAAAATATATAATAAAATCCCAGATTCTAAAAAAAAAGTTGAAAAATAAACTCCTCTTCAATGTAGCCAAATGCTGTGTGTGCACATTCAGCCGAGCTGCAGAACCTCAGATTGTGCAGTATATGCTCGGACCTGATGCGATTGACAGAGTCTCCTCTGTGAAAGATCTTGGAGTGGTCTTTGACTCCCGTCTTACATTCCACGATCATATACGAACGCTAGCTGATAACTGTTTCAAAAGACTAGGCTTCGTGATCCGCAACGTCAAGGACTTCCGAGATGTTGAGGCCATAAAGCTTGTCTTTAACGCATTGGTGAGAAGCAAGTTGGAGACTTCGTCAGTCGTGTGGATCCCGTATGAGTCGACCTACGCCTTACTTCTAGAGAAGGTTCAAAAGGCTTTTCTTAGATTTCTATATAAGAAAATGTATGGGTTTTACCCATTTTTATACCCAACTAAGTTTTTGCTCGGAGCACTTGGTTACAACTCTCTAGAAGTAAGGCGTAACTGCAATTTACTGGTTACCGTTTGTCGCATGCTGCGTGGGGAATCCGACTGCCCAGACCTCGTGAGTCGTGTACTCAGACTGCACGTGCCGGATATTCCCAGGATTAATCTAAGACCGCGGGTGCGCCCGCTATTGGCGGTGCCATTGGCACGCACTGTGTCACGCAGGAATTCGCCGCTCCCTCGAGCATTGACACTACTCAATGCGCTCCTGACGTCAGCACCTGATTGTGATTTGTTTGCATGGAGATGGATGACTGTGTACCGTGAGTGTCTGAAGTATTGTGAGACGATGGATGACAGGCCTTCCACAGTCGGTGTATAGGTAATAATATGTTATGTGATGTGATTTGTTATTTCTGTTTCTTCCTGCGTATGTTGTATCTTGTATCTACCTTGTGTTATATTTTTCTTGTAATGAAATATTTGTAAGCGTTTCTCGGCGCATTGGTATTTTTACTGTAATGCCGTGTAAACATAATTGTATTAAATAAATAAATAAATAAATTAAAGACGTTGAAACTTATAATATGTTTCGAAATAAACTGAAATCGTGGTTAATTGATAAATCATTTTATTCTCATCAAGAATTTATGGCATCTGACAATAGTGATAACGACTGAGAATTATTAATTTTACTAAAACCAATAACTTTGTCTCAATATGTAATGGAATGATTAAATGAAGTATTATTATAAATGAATTGACATAATTATTATTATAAATAAATTGACATTATTATTATTATATAAGAATTGACATTATTAGTGGTATTGTATCGCTTAGTGTTAGTATGACTCACGACAGCTTAAATTCGATTATTAATATTTGACATCATTGCTTTATATAAACAAGTATAGCATTTATAATTCTTATTTTATAATTATTTATTGTGACATTGAATTTTAAATTATTGCATGAAATGATTTTATATTACTTTGACTATTGCTAAAAACTTAATGTATGGAATGTTATTTAATTTATCTTTTGTTGACTTTTACAATGTTACTATTATTAGACTATTGTTTTTCTTATACACGCTAATTATACGGTAAATATATTATAATGAAATGTTTAATAGGTATTAGCTAGTAAGTTAAATGTTGTGTGCCCTAACAGGGTGTCATGAATTGGCCAACTTAACTGTAACATCTTATTATGTAATTTATGTTCATGACTATGCAATAAATGAAATGAAATGAAATAAATGCTCCCGAAGACTTCAATATGTCTAAGTCGGCACACACCCAGTCCTGCTCCACGGCAAAGTTTACGAGCTCATTGTGAAACCGCTCTCCAGGGTGTGCATTGAAGTCTCCGAGAATAAATACTGATTCAGCGTCACTATCGTCTATAATGGCACTAATAGAACTCAAACAATCGGTAAATTCTAACATATTTTCCATCGTATCAGTTGGCATATAGACACTAATAACCAAAATAGGTTTATCACTGGTTGTAGCACGAATTGCCACAATTCGGGGACTATCACAAGGTATCACAGACACGCATTGGAATACCGACTTCCGCCAAAGCAGCGCCACTCCTCCATGAGGCCTCCCTCGCAGTATTCCGGCGGCTGCGTCGACGGCGGACGTCCCGGTGCACCCGAAGTCGTCGCAAACAGTCGTCAGGAACCCAAGTTCCGATTTCAGCAACCAGGTCTCCTGAAGCGCGATGATATCTCCAAACTTGCACAGTTGTCTAATCCCATCTATAGATCTCTTAACGTTCTTACAATTATAAGAAATTAATGTCGTATTAATCATATTTTTATTATATATTTAATTTGATATCTTCATTTACTTTTCTGTATGGCATGAATCGTCGGCATGTTATCCCGTCCGGCCATAACTCATCATCCAGGAACATATCAAGTTTATGCCTAGGAACTGTCACCTTAAAAGCGTGATGCTTCTTTTCTACTTTACTTTTTATTATATGTAAAACTATCTTCTCTTGCGTTTTGGAAAAAATGTAGTTAATAATGTCACTTTCCAAGGTGTCCTTGTGCACATTCGACACGAACAAAGATACATTTAACTGTGCGGCTTTGAATTTATCACTTGGCAAAAAAGATGCTTTTCCTTGAACTCTTCCTAATTTATTCTTAGTTTTCTTTTTCTGGTTTAAAATCCAACCGGCAGTCGTATCGACATTTTTCCATTCACCTTCTTGTCTAACTATATCAGCGAAAGACTTATCCTGATCCTTATTTATGTCCACGCTTATATGAGTGGAACTCATTTGTTGTTGTTGTTGCGAACAGCTGTTCAATAATTGCATCGGGTCCAAGCGGTTCGGCAGGAACGATGATTCACCATTGCCGGCCTTATCTCCCCCTTACTACTTAGATACTCTCTGGCAGATAGCCAGAGGTTAGGGAGGCAATAAGATGCCATCCTTCATTTGTATAATTACAGTGTAAAGTGACAAAAAGATAAATGTTAATAAAAATACTGTGGGTATCTATGTTTAATATTACTGAGTTTAAATATTGTAATATCAAAGACAAAGACAGTGGCACAGCTTGTGCCGGTTAGTTAGACCTTTCAGTTGAAACAGCAGACGGCAGCTGCTGAGAGCATTCAGATTTTTAGTATGTGACAATAACATGATATCAAACCCCTTTTTTTCATACCACTTCAATGATTTTGGCAATGAAGCATATAGGGCAGTGCCGTAACGGCACACTGATGGTAAACTGTTACCATAGCTTAATATGGACGCTTCCGGGGGTGTTACCGACCCTTTCTTGAAGAACCGCACATTGTAGACCCCCGAGAAAACCTCGGAAGGGAGCTCATTCCTCAGCCGAAGGAAATTCTTCTTAAGGCGCAGCCAGCAGAGTTTTTGAAATATCCTAGTGCTTTTTAAATCATAATACGGTTGACCTCAGTGAACAATCTATGCATAGTAAACTAATCTTTTGAATCTGTATCTTATTAGTGCGAGTAGGAGCGGCCACATAATATCATATATCTTATTGTATTCGAATGTGGTTTCTTGGGTCGGGACAGCGTTGGCGTCTAGCCAGCCTCATTACGTGCACGTTCCCTTCAATTGTAAAAACACTACATTATACATTTAGCCACATTTATTATAATACACTTATTTATTTGTAATACCTACTACTTATGTGAACAAATGTGTATAACAAGGCCATTTAAATGTGAGATTTAAGTGGGCCTAATATATTAAATAGGTACCTACTCATACCTTAGTTTAGCTACAGTATCACGAGATCACGAGTGAAAAAGGTGACGTTGAAGAAAACCTAGGTGAAACCTATCAAATTTATCATAGACATAAACATGGTAATACCAAAACGGTAGAATCTCAATACGATTCGATAATACCGCGGTATTATTGAATTGTATTGTGATTCTGCCTCAGAAAGAACAGTCTTACGAAAATAGGAAGGTACTTTTCTGAATCCAACGCCATTTCGCAGGAAAAACATAAAGCAAACAAACGAAAACAAAAATCTTTTTGCATTATCTCAATGCAGTTAGAAAACTCATATAACTGCGACATCCGCGATCTCGACAGGTAACACTTTTGCCAGGTTAAATCACACCTTATACCAATGACAGAAGGACTTTGATGGGAAAGTAAGTTTATCTGGTATACGAGCAGTACCTATAACAGGCAGAACAATACGACTGTAACGTTGACGAATAACATAGAGTTTTCCCATCAAAAACATATTCCTAAGTAGGAAAGTTGAATTGCTTTTGAAGTTTTGCCTCCTAATAACGACAAGGTTCCAAAGCGATCGTATCTTTTAATCGAATTTAAACTTTGTACTAGTTACTTTAGGGTTGAGTATCACTTTGGGTGTGTCGTATGTATCGGAGGATGTCGGTAAACGGCGAGTCGGGACGAAATTCTATGAATAAGAAGCACTTTGGAAGGCTTTGTGGGCGATCGAGGCTTAAACTCCGGCTAGCAATTACTCTGGACTACGGAACTTCAGTACCTAGTCTACTAAAACTTCTTGATATCCTAGATCCTAGATACTTAAATGACAGCTACGTTGCCACAACTTATCTACGCTCTACTTATGGCAGGTATATATGTACCTACATCTCTAACTTCTGATCTGTTAATAACATATATAGTTACGTTACATTTTTTAAGTACGAATAGTCATCAGTGCTGAAGCTGGCTCATTCATATGTATGGTGCTACATATGGCATTTTATGGCATAATTTTAGGGGCTCGAGGGACTCCGCTGGCTAATACACGGGTAGCCGGAGAAGGGATGCGTTTTAGTTTTCTAACTTGTTAAATATTGTAAAGGTTACATCCGTGATCATTGTCACAGGAACAACATTTTGATATCATCGAAGACCTAACGGAGTTTTCAATAAAGGAAATTGACAGTGAGAACCGTGTCAAGGCCACAGGATTAAAGTCGTAACAGTAATGTGCTAATGTATGTAGATGCAGCATGCAGCTGCCTTTCCCTAACGTCACCTTTCATTAGCACGAGTGTCATGTCAGAAAGTACATACCTACTGTATGTTATAATATGTTATTTTTTTAATTTTAATTTAATTGTATTTTTTAATTTAATGCATGTTAGTTATGAGATGTAATATTTTGAAAAGATGTGCCCCGCCGAGTTTCTTGCCGGTCCCATATTGGGATATCCTCCCACAATTTTCAGGTCTACGGGTCAGAGGTGTAGGGTTTTATTTGGTTGACGTTCGTAAGCGCATTGTAATATGCCTACTTGAATAATAAACTATCTTTATCTTTATTATGTGACATGGATGCAGCACAGCAGCTCGCGCCGGTTGACTAGGAACCCATCGTCTCCTAGCTAGGTGAATAAGAAGAGACTGTCGTAACGCATTCGACGAATATCATGGTATGCAATACGGTTTACGGAACCCAAGTTGGGTTAAAAAAATATAAGCTTCGAGTTTTCCGTCACCGCCGTAAGACGTCGCCGCAAGGACGCTAATCCCGCTCATGAATACATGAATGTGTATTAACGACACCTTCGGGTTCGCTAATGAAACGGTTCCAAAAATTCATGTTTAGGCGATTCACACACCGCGGTCTACTGTGACTTGTGAGTGGAGTGACATATCACACAAGAGAAGCTAATTCCACTCATGAATATACGAATGTATATATTATGTATTAACGACACTTTCGGGCTTCACGAAAAACGGCTTCAATTTTTTTTTCATTAATATCTATCTCGGAAACCAAAGATAACATCATTTTAATCTCTTAAGTTTTTGGAGCAACCCCTTTATAAGTTCGACACGTCTCTGTTTCTACAAAGGTTTTTGGATGAAATCTGCATTTGTAATACTGGGCTTAATGTCTGAAATAAAGATTTCTCAATGTAGGTAGTGAATCCGGCAGTAGAGCTCGACAAAGGTGCGAGTCGTAGGTACGAATAGCAACACTCTTATTTGTCCATCCGTGACCTTATCACAAAAGACATAAGGTGAACTGATGAACAGTTAAGAGTGTGGGCGATGGTACTGTTTGACAGTTGCGTAAATATCTACTCAAAGGAATGCTTTATTTCCCGAGACGTCGTCTTCGTTACTCTGCGTCGTCCGCGTTTTGCTCTCTACAAAGTTTTTGTTTCTTTAAGTAAATATTTTTTATAAGATTTTTGCTGTGAGGCGACCATGATGCGACACTGAAATTTAGGTACCAGTAAAGATGAGAGAAGGCCGCAGCTGCATTGCAGTTGGCATTACTGCTGCGGGGTTGATGTCGCCGTTGTATCTGTCAAATTCCTTGATAAATGAGTGCAGGCCTCAGCAGCAGCGTCGCAACACTAATGCAGCACCAGTTGCCATCCGAATGTCACCGTTACTGTCGATTTCCTTGATAAGTATTCGCATTAGCTGCCTTGGTACGATTGAATTATGCTCAGCACCTCAGTAATATGTACATATTAGGTTAAGTAGATAGTTTACAATTCTCTTTGACACAAAGCACGTCTCTCTGGGGGTAACATGCTGTTGAATATTTCAAACTTTTATGGACATGTTTCGAAGGAATATTCATTCGGAGGAGTATCATTCGGTGCCTAAATCTGTGTAAATAAAATATAAGCACTCTAGTAGGCTTTACTCTACTAAGTTTGTAAAAATACTTAAGTTTAGTGATACATAAAATTGTTTGTGTGTGTATGTACCTACTTACCTATGTGTTTTCAGTATTCAGATAATTAAAATTGGGAAAATTGTAGCGAGGTGATACCAGGCCGATTTCTAGTAATAGGTACCTGAGCCCTGAGCCCGAACAAGAATTAGATCTGGCTTTTTTCAAACTACCTCTTCGATGTCTAAACCTACTGTTATGTGATGTGGCAAACAAGCATACTTAGGCCCCGCCAGATGGTAAGGGGTCATCGTGTAGGTATATGTATTATGATTAACATATTAGGACGACCGAGTGATATAAACATAACTTCGCTTATTGATAGTCTCCTTTTGCACTTCAGTATAAATATGACCCATAAAGATTTTAAAGCAGTGTTAGTTGTATTTGCAGCAGGTATTCTATATAAATAAGCTCTCGTTCCGATAATATAAGACACGGAGCGAGACGATGAATCTCCTAAGCTTCCTACCGCGGAACAGGTGCCCCGCTGCAGTCAGGTCATTCATAAAGTTGCCTCGCGCACTACGGTGTACAGTGTAGTGTAGGTACGTATGTACATTGTAGTGACTAAATCTCCTGAAATACCTGACTTAGTAGTAAGGAATAGGTGTAATAACATTAATAGATAGATACACGAACAGATCGTACTACACTACTTATGATCTTTTTTACAAACAGACGCGTTCGCCAAATGTAGACTCAAAGACAGCGGCATCAGGTCGAACTCGCCAAGCTGTTCAAGAATACGAGTAGCACCCCCGGTGCCGTCGTCCACACTGACAATTCACAAAATCTTATTGTAAAAACATTAGGTTCACAGACGGTCAGTTAAGAGTCGCTGTTACACAGTAGGTATCGTCACCGTCCACGTGCCGCACTCGTCCATCACGCGGCGATCTTACCCCCCACGAGTGTGGGGGAGGGGGGAGCAATTGAATTCCGCGATTGCATGCAAATGCACGTTGGAGAGGCGCCACGCCAGCATGCCCGGAGGCCAATTCAAACTTACATCATGATGTCAAAATGATGTCATGTTGTTATCATTCGCCCCTGCGTTTTGCTCGCACTAATATAAACACGAACAAGCGCGAGCGAAATGCACGCGCGAATGATAAACATCATTTTGATATTAAAATGTTCGAATTGGCCTTCCGGTGCAGTTCACTAACCATACGTAGGCCTTATTGCAAGGAGATAAAGTGTACGATGGATCGTTTAAGTGTGTTGCTGTTTACGCTAGGGCTAGCTGACTTTAGTTCATATTCGGTAAATTCGAATCAAATAACTGCAGACTGCGACTTGATTAGATACACAAATACTCGAGAAATTGAATTTTGTGCAACAATTTCACAATGAGGGTCTACTTATTAAAAAATAATGTATATTAAAATAGGTCACTCGTGTCTATTGTCGCGAACATGCGAACCGGCTAATAGTTGCCAGCGTCATGGAGTAGATGGCGCTCGCAGTCATGTTTAAGTTAAATAACCGCTTCTAGGTTATTGTGATTTTTTAGGACAAGACAAGAGGGTAGACGCCGAACGATAGTAAGAAAGGGAGGTTATGTGCGAACAGATACGGAGGGAGAATTTTGCTTTGGGGATCAATTCAACGGCTTTCTTATGGTGTTATTAGATTAATGATGTGCCTCATGTAAATTGTGACTAACGTATATCAGTATTCAGAGTGAACAGTGATCCGAGGGAATTGTTGATGGCTAATATGAACTTATGGTAAACTTAGTGTGAGGAATGGGGTCGCTATAAGGGGAGGTTTGGAGGCGACTATGAGGTTCAAGAAACCAGGTGGATAATCAGGTGAAACTTATTTTATATGCAGGTAATAAAGTAGGACACCAGCAATGAGTGAATCGTCATCTCACTAACGTCCAGGCCTCATATAGGTATGTAGTATGATTACATATCGCTAACCAGTATCAGTAAAGGCATCATCTCATTCGATAGGTTAACAAGTATGGTGAGCTTGACGACATGGTGGAGATGCTGGGATTTTATGCACATGCACTGTAATCATCATCAAAAGTAACATATGAAAAGTCAATTTATATATGCACGTACAACTAAAGAGTTACATTTTTTGGTTTGTTCAGTTCAATTTAATGTTTTATTTCAGGCATGAAATGAAGCCCACATTTATGTAATCCTATTCTTGCAAAAAGGCGTTAAGCAGGCGAATATGTTAGTGGTTCACCGGAGCACATATGCAATTAAGTGCCTACATTTTATTGAACATTCTTGCTCTTTGATATACAAGAGATTGCAAATGTCAGTAAATATATATATAGTTTATAAAAAATAGGTACCTATCTAAATACAAAAATTTCCTTGGTAAATTATATAAATACAAAATTGTTTCAAAAAGTTCTACTTGGAATACATAATACTAAAAAGCTCGCTTTAATCTTTGAAAGCAGTGTGTTAATCAATCAGTCCTATAGAGTGCAAATTTGGAGTTGATTCCTCATGTTAAGCAGTAGAATGGAATTTCAAGTGATGGTTTTGAATGATAAAAATATTTGAAAGCATATGTTATATATTTAACGTTTTACAGCCAGTATTTGTCACTGGTTGATGTGATACAAATGTTTGTGTCTCCAGGGCAGCAAAGTTTGTTTTTAACCCACGTGCCTTGAAACCCTCGCAACGCTCAGGATTCCAACATTTCTATGTTATAAGAATGAGAGAGTGGCTAAGATTGTCACATCAGAAAAGATAGCACAATATGGGTATGTTTACTATAAATTCTATCAGAGAGGTGTTTATAATCAGTTTTTAAACACTAACTTGGTAAGACTACCTTCAACAAGAGCCATGGAACTGCTTAAGTCTCAGATTTCATTACGTTGAAACCAATCATTACGTACATTTTTCATTAAACATGTCTAAAAACGTGGGTGACGAAACGGACATTCAACTCAAGTTTTAACGCCCTAAGCAGTAGAAATTTACACTTATCAGCAATAATCCTGAACTCAAATATATATATGTCATGTATCAAAGAAAAGGTGAAGAAGCTCCAATGGCAATATTTGATAAAAGTAACTAGATTTTTTCTCAAAGTTGTGAATAATCTTATTGTTCTCTTAAATATCATATGATTGGTACCGTTACCATACCTGCTCATGCCTAACAAGTTTAAGTTGAACAGGAGGTTTATATATAATCTATATTTGGGTGTATGTTATGATTATGTTCACAAGAACATGGTTTCATTTTGATATTTATTATGTTTGATGATGTAGTTGACAAGTTGCTTTACTTGTTTAGTTTTAGTTACCTGACCAATCTTTGATAAAATCATGCACTAATAAAAATTTACGACATTTTGAAAAATAACAGTCTTGGATGATTCACGGTTAAGGGAAAGGTAATCACGGTCTATATAAATATATTTTGAATTAAAATTTGCTGGTCGATTTGTGAACCAGAATGGATCCTTTCAAACAGCGACTTTATCACCTGAGCTAGAAGATTCAAATTATGCAGTTGATCAACAATTTAACATTACTAATTATATTTGTTTTTAAATTGGGTTCTTAAGTGACGATTATGAAATTTTTCGTAATTTAATTAAATGTAAGACATAAATGAAATCGCATAAATGATTAGATCTGTTAAAATAATTATATGCGAATTTTTTGGCATCCATGCCTTTGCAATTTTGTTTGTAACGTTGCATGAGTTAAGATCTTAATATTAAAATAATAAGAATCATAATCTCACATTCATTGTTCTGTGTGGCCGAATAGTTTTAGTACCAAATTGAAAGTTTATTTTTAATGCGGGTAGTTGATATTACTTATGGCTTACCAACTGTTGTTGCTTACAAACCAGTTTAGGTCTGACCTCCGATTTTGTATATATTCTATTACATCGGTATTTCGTTAAATTGGTGGTAAACAATATTTTGTGATTATGAAGTTCCACGCCAAGTTAATTATTACTGGATTGCATGCTTTTCTAGAAGATGCATTGCTTGCAGAATACCCGCTTCATCACAAATTATCAGCTCAGCCATGATTAAACTAGTCGTGAGCGCAAGTGTGGTGAAATGACAACAATTTATACTGCGTATCTTTTCATGAAACGAATGTATCATGTTTAACGTATTAGCCTTATACTTATATGATCAATATTTTTACAACAACACAATATTCTTTATTGCTCACCAATATGTAAAGGAACTTAACACATATCACTTATACTATGGTGCACAACGGGCGGTCTTATCGCTAAAAGATTGATATCTTCCAGACAAACAAACCAGGCTATTATAATGGTATGTTTTGCGGATCCATATTTTCACTGGGCTTTAATCAGAACCATTGAGTTTAATTAAAAACTCGAATTTAACACTCACCACGTTTGAAGGACTAGAACCACTCATATCATAAGAGATGTTAATATGGAATTTCTTGCCTCATCGTTGTTTGTTGTTACAATCGTAAGGAATTGTAACGGATTGGTTTCTTGGAAGTCGGTACAATTTAGTTGTAATGTGCCTGAATGAAAATGCAGGAGGCACTTGAAATCAGATTACAACTTGACGTCATATGTACAATGTAGGTACATACTACTCAAACTCAAAGGACCAGGAACATCATTGGAACTCAATCAGAATCACTCAGCCATTCTAATGGTACCAGCAAACGGCCAAAAATGGGGCTCGCTAGATTTAACAATAGTAACATACTCAATTGGCATGCATGATATTTCTGTTCTGAAAGAATAAACGGGTAAAATGTTTGTAAACGAATAAAAAACTACCGAATTAATTTAAACAATATTCACTTACTTTATGGATTGCGTTTAATCAGCGTTACATTAAGGTTCCAAAGACTTGTCTGTTGATGTAATAAAGCATAGTATCTTAATTTATTCCCAATTAACATTTCAATATAGATTGTTATCAGAGAATCAGTAAATATCAACTTGGATATGTAAAGGACAAAGGCAAAACTGTTTAGTATAAGCCACCACTAATATGTTTGCACTTAAGCAATACCCTAAGGTATAATGACTTCCTATTATTACTGAACCATTGATTCTTAGTGTGGAAAGTCCATAGATTAGTGATTAGATAAAGATTAACTAAACTTCTGAATTGTGTATGTATGTACATACGATGACCCAAACCTAAAGTGTTAAAAATGCTAAAATAAGTTATTATAGAAAAGACTCCCAGTGAAAGTCATACTGATTGAATGGGCTAGTGGTTTCTATATTATCTGCTAACTGATTTAGATACTTCTAAGTACATAGTACATACTTTACTTTTACTCGAACAGAAATGGATAAGGGAGTGGTAGATAATTTAAAGAATAGCCATTAGCCATGCATAACTAATTTGATTTTGTTAAATGAATTGGAATCAAGCAACACATATTAATTGATATCGCCTACCCAATCGAGATACTAAATACTAAAGAATACGAACCTACATATTCATAATAATTATAGAGACGGTAGTAAGACCATGGTGGATAGGTTTCTGAATAAGAGAAATTCTCAAGTATTCGGTTATTTAAATAAATGTGATAACGTATTTTTAACTATGATAGTAGTCATTATACCACTCTGTGCAAGTAGTTCTGAAATTAAATAATGGCATAATGACAAAGACACATGAGCATTTGTTACAGAGTATATTACCTATGTCTATTAGGTAACGAAAAGGAATAGTAGGTATTCGCTGCGTGCAAGGCAAGTGGTGGGGGGAGCCGAAACAAACTCAGCGCTTGATGTGGCTAAATGACAATATGACAAGTTAGCAAGCAGTGTTTCTGTCAATTCACATACTTTTCAGTTATTTTGTTCACGTTTCTTTTTGCCTTAAAAATCATATTTACAATAAAAATGGGCCACGATAGATGTTGTGTGGTAAACTGTAATAATACTAGATGGTCTAGACGAAACATTAATAATAATTAATATTTTTTTATTTTTAACACTAGGCTAGAAATTAGCCTTTTATATCATATTATATTTATTCCAGGCTCAACAGCGTATCGGCTAATTATTTTATCTCGTCTGTCAACACAGATTTTGCTCAGATGTTAATAAAATAGTATAGATAATACAGTGTGTACCAACATTAGGTGTTTGTAATATTATGTAGTTATAATGCCTGTTATTGAAAACTCGGTAAAAGCATACCTTTGGCACGTAGAGTTGTCTGTCGTCTATCACAACAGACATTGTGATGCGAGTGAACATTATTTCTAACATAAAATGTGTTGATTTAAACCTGTGAAGAAGGAAGGAAAGGGTGATAGGTAACTTCAATTAAGTATTAAACTTTTTATGTTATAGTAAAAGGAAGAGATCAATCATGAGCCAAATAATTATTGGTATATGATCGTGGCCTCAACTGTTAACTTGATTATCAGATTTAATCAGAATATTGAGATATAAAATGCAGGCTGGAGGCTGGAGCTACACAAGAATCAGAATCACAATTAGAATCAGATGTCATATAATGAAGTTCTATATGTATCTTTCTTCATTAATTTTAATATTGCTGTGAAATATCGTAGTGTTAAGGACATGGTATTTGTTTTATGTACGACTAAGTACTACAGGAGCAATAGTCACAAGACAGAGTTATCAGTTTTATTCGTGTCCCTATCGTGTCTCTTGGGTCACAGTGGACAGTTAGACACCTGTCCTGTGTGGTTCTTCACCAGTGCTCACCATCTGCAGTACCTAGATATGCTAGCCTGTAATGTGGCTTTGTCTTTAATATTTTTTCTGTTCGCCCACCGTGTGGCCATACGTCCATGCCTATCCCTACGCTTCCTTGCCATGTGGCCAGTGATTATGAGCTTCTCCAGACTATAGGATCCTCTTCTGCCTCGATAGCAGAAGAAAGTACGTGCGCGGTGAGTACAAATAGTGGATAACCTCGGTTTGATGTTGAGTTCGTCGAGACTTGATGCAATTTCACCTACTGCGTTCAAGCATTCTTCGCCAGCACCACCTCTCAAATGCATCTGTCCTATGATGGGTTTCAGTTTTAATGGTCTAGGTTTGGACATGTACAGAAAGATCGAGAAAACAAGGCGTCCGCATTAGTGTGATACTGGTTGTATGTTCTCCCATATGCATACCCTGGAAAGTCGTTTCACCGCAGCTTTGGCTATCTGATCTCTTCTGACCACCCTTTGGTCGAAAACGCCATCGTCGCTTATTTAAGATCCCAAGTAAACCAACAACTTGCCTCTAGATCGTGCAATGTATTGGTACTCTTCATTTTACCAGGTAGATCGACATGCATCAACTTCGTCTTATTTCTTTTGATCCTGGGGTATGAATCTGGTCTGAATCCTGAGTATGGAGTTATGGACTCATATCTGACATGCTCAATTTTAGAAACAGAACCGCAAGTTATTTTCCACAGACACTTAATCTAATTATAGTCATGTCATTTGCAAAACTGAGGTTATTGATAAGTTGGCTATCAAGGCTAATTGGCTTACATATTTCCTTTACAACTCTGCTCAAACGTCCAAAAACAGGCAAGCCGGTGGGAATCGGCTTTTATGGACGCAGTCTCATACCAACTCAGACACCACCCTAACAGCCTTCCAATACTCATTATGTATTCACCGATGTTAGTAAACAGTTGCACTCCTTGGTCAACTTTAAAAAGATAACTCGGCGTGTTATCCCCATTTCGCTCATAACCCTGACATTTTACTCCAGTTAAGGAAATCAAAAGTCTTTGCGAAAGCCTTTAAACAGTATACAGACGCCGTGCCCACTGTATTCTCTATTAATTGCCACACATTGAGTATTTGCTACTGAGAGTACTGAGTGAGTACCCTTCAATGTCTCTCATGGTTATCAAAGCTGTGAAGTGAAAATTCGTGAATAAAGGAAACTTAGTGGGTCAATTTGATAGACACAGCAGTGAAAATACCGTAGTACGGGAAGCGGGCGATTATTACACTTGAAGATCTGATCGGTTACATTAATTAAAGAATAGTCATGTAAAGTCGTAATGAATCGGTACCTCGGTAGGTACAGTTTGCTATGATGTTTCTACGATCCTTAGCATGATATATATATATAGGTTAGGTTAGGTATATTTAGGTCCACGGTAACGTAAATGTAACGCAGTAAAAAATAGTTGTTGACAGGTTTTGTAACTAACCAAGATGAAAATAAAGTGCTCAGTTTATATTATTTGAGTGTAGCTCAGGTTAAATGCATTGATGGCTTTCATACCTAATAGAGAGGCTGACACGACTGTCCCAACCTTTTTAAACTAGATTATTTCACACCAGCATCAGAAAATGATTAGAAAAATAAAAACTGCAGTAATTTTTGGCACAATATCTATTTAATAAATCAGAATGAACTACAAGAAAAGGCGACTTGACTCGAAATAAGTGCCTGATTTGACAAGTCTGTTAAATATCCTTAGCTTAGCTTAAGAAAATAAAAAATAATGTGGTTCTCTTGAGTTGTAGATACGTTCTTTCTTTTACATGTTGATTTGTGATTAAATGAGAATAGCGTAATTCTTCCTTGGCTGGGGAGGGCTGCCGGACATGAAGTAGATACACGAAGAGATGGATATGTCAGCAGTAGGTTTAATGAATAAGCAAGTATATTAAAATACTTCACATAGTAGATTACTGCCAGTAGTAATAAGTGAAGAGAAGTGGGAACTTAGGTTACATATACACGTCACGTTTGGATAAGACGGTCGCTTTTGTCTGTGTAATAACTATGGTTCGATCGCGCGGTCGCCGCGGTGTTTAATAAAGTTACAGTTGTTTAATTACGCAAATTATGCTGGTCATCATGTATACGTCTGCTGTAGTAGAAGTTCTGACCCTTGAAGTAGTGAAACAAGTTATTAACGATATCATAAGAGCAAAGCAGCATAAAACATCAGAACATCACAGATGGTAGTCATAGATAAAATATAGCGAGAATTGAGTTCTCACTGTCTAACAACACCGATGTTCGATATCAAATCGGTGTTGCCACGTTGTAACTAAGGACTGCTCGGAGCAATTTGGAACCGAACTCGCGATATTGTGGGAAATACACATAGACATAGGACATAGATATAGGTTAGATAGAGAGATAAGTAACGGACCAGAGATGACAAATCGCAGCCGTGATCCTACTCAGCTCAGCTCAGACACCGATAAACGCTCAGTCGCTCGCACCAATCTCAGGATACTGCTTTCATTCTCAAATCAGAGATCAGTTAGTTTAGCACAGATATCAATGAATGCTCAGATCAGTCCCAAGATCATATTATTAATCAACTCAGCACAAACCTTGATGAATGCTCAGACCAATCTCAGGATCAAATTATTAATCAGCTCAGCACAAACATTGATGAATGCTCAGACCAGTCTCAGGATCCTGTTCTTTATCAGCTCAGCACAAATACAGATGAACAATCAGATCAGTCTCAGAAACGGTGTGCCACAGCACATTTCTACGACATCATCAGAAATGGTACGAAATCTCAGGTCATGCCGATTCACAGCGCCAAAGCCGAGAGAGGCATTCAGAGGATGAACAGCTCAAATACATTATTATTCACATTAGTGTTCTTATCATCTAATTGTTAATTTATTTACATGTTTGCCTATGGACATCTAATTTCAATTAAAAGAGTAGCTTTTTCCTGCGGGGCGGGAGTGTCGCGAACATGCGAACCGGCTGATAGTTGCCAGCGTCATGGAGTAGATGGCGCTCGCAGTCATGTTTAAGTTAAATAACCGCTTCTAGGTTATTGTGATTTTTTAGGACAAGAC
This sequence comes from Cydia splendana, assembly GCF_910591565.1. NCBI lineage: Eukaryota > Metazoa > Arthropoda > Insecta > Lepidoptera > Tortricidae > Cydia > Cydia splendana. The sequence continues at coordinate 221,251 of NC_085965.1, read as the reverse complement.
AAGAGGGTAGACGCCGAACGATAGTAAGAAAGGGAGGTTATGTGCGAACAGATACGGAGGGAGAATTTTGCTTTGGGGATCAATTCAACGGCTTTCTTATGGTGTTATTAGATTAATGATGTGCCTCATGTAAATTGTGACTAACGTATATCAGTATTCAGAGTGAACAGTGATCCGAGGGAATTGTTGATGGCTAATATGAACTTATGGTAAACTTAGTGTGAGGAATGGGGTCGCTATAAGGGGAGGTTTGGAGGCGACTATGAGGTTCAAGAAACCAGGTGGATAATCAGGTGAAACTTATTTTATATGCAGGTAATAAAGTAGGACACCAGCAATGAGTGAATCGTCATCTCACTAACGTCCAGGCCTCATATAGGTATGTAGTATGATTACATATCGCTAACCAGTATCAGTAAAGGCATCATCTCATTCGATAGGTTAACAAGTATGGTGAGCTTGACGACATCTATTTTAGCAATCTTAGACTTAAGAATACGTGAGTAATCCATTTTAATTTTAATATACCATGTATATAGAATTTGAGGCTCTCAGAGTTACAAAACGTGGCGAAGTTATTTATGTACAATATACCTACCACGATGATGCTAAACGAGCGTATGATCCACCCAATGATAAGTAGGTAACGCAGCGCAACTAGTCACCATCATAGATATCCATACATGAACACAACACTAGACAACAACAAAAATAGACATAAGTAGAAGAAGACATTTAATAAGTTAAGTATTTGTTCTTTATTTATCTCATCATTATTTATATTATTTATTGCAAGTTGATAGCGAGTGGAAGCCCTAAATAACTGCTAGCGCACGAAAAGTATGCATCGTTAAATTGCAAAGTATTTTGTTTGGAAAATAAATGCCTGCCTTAAAAGGAAATAAGATAAAAGTGGTGATTGGCACACCTCTCACGCACGACTTCACTTCATTTCGCATGCATGCACCAATCAGCTTGAGCGATCTTCAAGGTCGTGTCAAAACCAGTTCAAAATCGTAACAAGTTGTTATATATAAATCGGGCTCCCTGTAAACCGAGTCTTTACAACTTGAGTTCGTCACCACAGGCACCCACAGGTCACAGAGTCCATGGACATCGGCGGGGCCACTTTTGTGTCGGTGTGTGCAAGTGAGAGGGGGCTTGGGGAGCGGATCTTTCCAGCCGCGACGTCTTCAACACACTCTATCTATCAAACGTGAGTCCGTCAACACGGGCCGTAGCCATCGATGGGGCAACTGTTGCGTCGATGCGTGCAACCGGGTGGGGACTGGGGAGGGGGGGAGGCATTTCCGGCCGCGACGCGTTTACTTACAAGCGCTTCCGGCTGCGACCGAGCGCCACAGCGCAGGCTACCAACTCTAAATTATGTACTTACTCAAATCATAAAAATTCCACTGGCATTTCCACTGACTCTCGTTAATAATTTTGCCTAGACCTCCCTCATAACATCAAAAAGGTTTTTGTCTCTTCGAAAACTTTTATTCGCAACTCCGGCCTCGTACATACAGTACAAGACGTTATAGTTTTAGATACCTGGTTTAGTTTTACCTACTTCTAAAAAGAAGTCCTCGAGTATCTAAAAGTCCGGCCAAACTCACCAAACAGCGGTCCGGCACTTTCCTTTACGAGCGAATAAAACTAGAAGTGCTTTAAAAGCCGAGCGAGTAACAACGCTACCGGCCAAGAAGACAATTCAAACGTACATTTTAACATCACCAGTATCACCACTATAGGTACCTGTATCTAAATGATGCCAGTCGCCCGTGCTGCGTCTCGCTCGCGCCTGTACGGACAAGCACGAGCGAGATGCTCGCGCGACTGACAGTGACATTACTTGTATGTCGTATATTGAATTGGCCTCCAAGTCGCCGTGGCATTTGGCTCGTTAATTGAGCTTTTGTTAGGAAACACAGATCTCCTATGGGCTTAGAACGCATTGCGATTTTCTTGTAGTTTCAGAACCGCAAAAACTGTAACGTACGGCATGCTTCATAAGCGCACGCACTTGCAAGACTGAAACCGCAAGAAATTAATCGCAGTGCGGTCTAACTAAGCCATATATTATTATGTCGTTTTATAAGTATAAGTTCATCAGTAGTTATAAGAGGACTCGCGGTTACCACATTCACTGCCCCCAACGCACATGTGCGTTCACTGACATACAAGTTTGTTCCTAGGCCACGGCCCCTGGCAGTGAATGCGTTACCACACATTGGCAAGGAGGACGCTCTCATAGTTACTAAAAATTATTTATTTATTTTATTTTGTATATATTTATTATTATTAATTATGTATACATATATGTACCTATTTAATTACATACATAGGTTCTTAAATTATTTATGTGTTTATTCATATATATGGTACAAAAACAAGTCAAAAAACAATAAATAAAATAACTTAAAATTACAATTAAACTAAATACAAACTATTCTAAAATAAAATTAAACTAAACTAAACTAAATCTAAAAAAGGCCCCTGTGGCAAGGTCCCCAAGATGCTGGCTGCGTTACCCCGCTGAACTGCCAGACTGAAGCGTTGAGCGAGGTAACTGCCAGCTCTTGGGTCCCCAGTTGCGTCCCTGAGTCTCTTTGAAAGGTCTCCAAATTACATATATATAAACTAACGTGAAACTCGCCCGCTCGTTAAAGTCGCGGGAAACCGTTGGTTGAGGGCAGCGAATGACCGTTCGCTGTGGAGATCCTTGGGGGAAGCCTTTGTCCAGCAGTGGACGTCTTTCGGCTGAGATGATGATGACCGCTACATTGCGTTATGGGATCATGTTCTGGGGTAACTCAACTGCTCGAGAATTGGTGTTTATGACTCAAAATAAGTGTCTGCGTTCTGCTTGTGGACTAAAGATACCTGACTCATGCAAGCCATATTTTATTAATTTGAAAAAATTAACTGTGCCACGTTTGTATATTTTTGAAATTGCTATGTAAGTATGTCAAATTAAATATTAATCAATTTCCTGCTTATAATTGTGCGCGGCAGGGACACAAAATTTCATATCAGCAATCAAAAACAGCCTTGCTTGCAAAAAGTGTTTATGGCATATAAGGCACCCAAATTGTATAATAAGCTACCTAAATTAATAAGAGAATCCGAAATGCCTTTATTTAAGAAATATTTGTTGGAATTTTTGGCACAAAATGCTTTTTACTCATTGAAAGAATTTTTAGACTATATGCCGCATATTTTATATTTATAGTATAATGTAGTATTTAAAGATCGTGACTGTATTATTCTTGCATGCTGGACTTAGGTCATAAGAATCTAGTCATAGTTATAGGTAATATTCAATATTTCTATGCCTATTCAGGTAGGAATGCTGTTCAAAATTGTTTTTTTACATCTTTATTGTACCGCATTCAAGAAATAAATAAATGATTGATTGATTGATTGAACGTGAAACTTTCTAACTATAGCTCTACATAACTATTATATACATATTTGATAGCTGTCTGTTCTCCCAATAAATAAATAAATAATATAATATTATAGTTACAACTCTACCCACCACGCATAAGGACCGTAAGTAAAAAACCGGACAAGTGCGAGTCGGACTCGCCCACCGAGGGTTCCGTACTTTTTAGTATTTGTTGTTATAGCGGCAACAGAAATACATCATCTGTGAAAATTTCAACTGCCTAGCTACCACGGTTCATGAGATACAGCCTGGTGACAGACGGACGGACGGACGGACGGACGGACGGACGGACGGACGGACGGACGGACGGACGGACGGACGGACGGACGGACGGACGGACGGACGGACGGACAGCGGAGTCTTAGTAATAGGGTCCCGTTTTTACCCTTTGGGTACGGAACCCTAAAAATAAGTTCGGTTTGAATGCACTGCACATAACAATACGTTGAAGTTAAAAAGTGAGGTTTCGATTGTCAGGTAGGTACGGCTGATATGCTTGATGGCGGTGCTAGAATACTCTTGCTAAAGCAGAACTCAACTTATCTGTGCCGATTGATGGTCGTAGCATTTGTTACAACGGTTCGGTGCTCCATACAGAACGGATAGCACAGGAGACTATTCGAACTAAATGTTGATGAATATTCGATTTATTTGTGACCATGTTGACATTAGGCATACGCAAACATTGCGCTCGAAATATATATCAAATTCCTAATAACTTTAAAACATTTGTCTGATTTAATTAAAATTTTAAATAAAATAAATAATAAATAAATAATTTAGCCTATATACGTCCCACTGCTGGGCACAGGCCTCCTCTCAATCATGAGAGGGTTAAAATTTTATTTATTTTTATTTAATAAGTAATATACCTAAAATATTATACCGTACTAGAAACACCGAACTGCGTTCCAAAACTGGCATTGTGGATGTGGGCATGAAGGCCGCAAAGCTGAAATGGGACTGGGCAGGGCACATCTGCCGAATGCACCCAGAACGCTGGGCTAAAGTATCCACGGACTGTATCCCACAGGATGGATCTCGGGGCAGAGGAAGACCCAAACGGAGATGGCGGGACAACCTAGATACATTCTGTGTGGAGTGGCGGGAGTGTGCATTAGACAGAGACAAGTGGCGGGAAAGAGGGGAGGCCTTTGCCCAGCAGTGGGACACACTAATAGGCTAAAGAAAAAAAAATATATATATACCTAAAATATATATATTTAGTTACCAGTAAATAAACTGAATCGAATGAAACTGATCGCTCTCGTCGTCGTTCGGCGCGGCATGAGGGGGTACGCCCTTGCGCACTCGACTATTGAACTCGTGTTGTCGTCCGGATCGACATTTTACACCTTAAGTCGTACTGTGAGTGATATCAAATCAGTATCAAATAAAGTTGGAAGTTTTCGAATATGCCTCCAGTAGGTAAGCGGACAAACCGACCTCGTGGTTTATCGGACGCGTTAATCCATGTTTGTACTAATCCCTATCTCTGATTTATTGATAGGATATGGATTGATCTAATGTCACTCCTAGTTGAATGCTCTATCGTCTAAACTTCTAAACTACCTATACAGAACTAGAACACTAGACACCTTTATTTTACATTTTAGGGGCTCGTAAAAAAGTCAGGCAGATTTAATTCACTTCTTTACCCAAGAGTCACGGAAACTGTAATGAAATGTACACCGAGGCGAGGCACACCGAGGTACACCGAGCTGACGCCCTTGCCCAATGCCCGTATAGTACGTGTCATGGGAGTGTCATACGCAGAGGCGACAGGTTGTTACAAGGAATCTAAAATGTACTAGTTACTAGGCTATTGGGTAATTCGCTTATTATTATTATACCTTCGTATACTACTCCTCTATTTTATCAACGATTGGTTACATTGGTTACTGTGTGAGATACACGTTTCAGTCATACTGAACAAATATTACTTTAGTACATATAATATAAATGATGAATAGAACCGGCTAGTACCTAAGATCTTAAATGTTACCATTCAAATAGAAGTAACTATATAAGGTGCGAGGAAATGAGCGACCACTAGAGGTAGGCAGGAGGAGGCACCAACGTTCTCATTAACATGATTACTTTGACCCGACCTATTACCTACCGAGCCCGCCATTAACTACCTACTAGCAACACTTTTAAATCGCTAATCGTAAACCTTATGTCCGTGTATTAAGGCTTACAAACTTGAGAATGGATAAGATAAGATAAGATAATCTTTATTAGTACAATACAGGTACACGTCGGATACAATTTTGTACAACATACAAAATACAAAAATATACATTACAGAGTATTTAGACAGAAATATACACAACATAGTATAGTAATGTCATTGATTCATAATAGGAGAAATCAAGGATTAAACCAAGATATATATAGAACAAACAACAATGTCTGATAAAGTCACACATATTAACAAAAGTGCGGCCCGCGTCTACTTCCTTAACTACTATAATGTGGCCCTTGGCTGCTAAAAGGTTGCCGACCGCTGCACTAGAGGGTTAACTCTTGTGCAGAGTTTCGTAACACTAAATCCAGTTTGTCTAAAACTGTGGTTTCACGGGAAGACCAGCGCTGGAAGTCGCATGTAACTGCTGAGATGACGCCATTTCGTAGCACTTTCTTTTTTGTAGGTAGGTGTTTTTCTTACGAAAATGTAGGTATTTTTCTGCCCTCCGGCCGGAAAGCGTCAACTTTCGGCCCACTGCGCTAAACGAAGTTGCCGCTTCCCGGCTCCTATACTATTGTTTCGTATGTGTTTAATAAAAATATTTCTATTCTATGGGGTCATCCATTAATTACGTCACACGTTTAGGGGGAGGGAGGGGGTCAAGAAAATGTGACATGTTGTGACTAGGGGGAGGGGGGAGTCACAAACTTTGTGATGTCACTTTAACTTCATCAGTAATCGAAAATGTATTTAAATTATTTTATTCACTATACAGTTAAATAAAAAGTTTTTGAAACGATAATCGTTTTTATTCGTTTAATTTTATTTCTTAATCAGTTTTGGGTTATAAAATTACTAATAATTCTTTTATCAAAAATATTTCGATAAAATTTTAAATAAATATTTGCCGATTTCGTTGAGGAAATGTGATGTCACACCAGGGGGGAGGGGTTTGCCAAATGTGACCAAGTGTGACAAGGAGGGGGGGAGGGGTAAAAAAACCTAGAAATTCGTGTGACGTAATTAATGGATGACCCCTATTCTAATAAGACTCGAGGAGTTTACAAGTTTACACCAACTCTAGTTAGTGGCGCTGGTGACTACTTGTGTATTATTTTATGGAATTGCGCAGGTTTGGCGACGCGCCAGCTGCATTTTTCCATTATGCGCCAAGTTATATGGACTTGGCTCGGGTTAAGTTTGGTTGTTTCAATTTGCCGGTACATCATTTAAGTTATACAGCAATATTTTATGGGTTTTATACCGGGTAACGTTTGACCATGGTTTTCTTCTTGTTCATTTTATACTTAATTATTTTTCAGAGCTTTTGTAAAATGAGTAACATTGAAATCATGTCCTCCTACTCCGTATATATAAATAAATAATAATATAAATAAGTCCGGTAGTACCACGGAAGCGAAGAACTACAGACCCATTACATGCTTGCCTACACTCTACAAGCTCCTTACATGTATCCATTTTGAGAGCAAAAATCAAAGCGCACATTGTCGCAAACAATATTCTGGCTTCCGCTCAAAATGGATGTAGGGTTGGGTCCCGTGGTACTAAAGAGCTCCTCCTCATAGACATGACCATTTGCCAACAAATTCGGCGGAGCAAGGGGGCCTTCTCAGCCGGTTGGATTGACTACAAGAAGGCCTATGATTCGGTGCCTTATTCATGGTTGGGGAGGGTCTTAGAGCTGTATAAAGTTGATGCAGCTTTGAGAGCCTTCCTAAGCGCGTGTATGAGACAGTGGACCACAGTCCTTCGTCAACCAGGAGGCGGGGATGACCGCCCTGGCCCGCAGGATTTTATAAGGATTAAGCGAGGAATCTTTCAGGGCGACAGACTGAGTCCCCTGTGGTTCTGCCTAGCTTTGAATCCCCTCAGCACCCTGCTGAAGGATTTGGGACTAGGTTGCCGGCTTCGGAGAGAGGGTGAAGTCATTTCTCACCTTCTGTACATGGATGACCTCAAATTATTTGCACCAAATAACCAAGACTTGTTGGAGCTACTGAAAACCACCGAAGTCTTCAGTAGTGCCATCCACATGGAGTTTGGTGTCGATAAATGTGCGGTTATGCATGTACAGCGGGGGAGGGTTGTAAATTCAATAAATTTACAACTTTCTGAGACAATGTCTTTCAGATCTATCTCTGAATCAGAAACCTATAAATACCTTGGTATTTCACAGTCGTTATTGAGGACGAAACAAAAAGACGGTCGGTGAAGGAGCGCTTTTTCAGTCGGCTCACAAAAGTTCTTAACAGTCTTTTGTAAGGAGGCAACAAAGTGCGCGCGTTCAACGCCTGGGTAATGCCCTTACTCACATACTCCTTTGGCATACTAAAGTGGACTCAGACCGAGCTGGACGCCCTGGATCGGAGGGTCCGATCACTGCTCACCACACATCGCATGCTACACCCACGCTCGTCAGTTATGAGATTGTACATCCCACGGAAGTGTGGAGGCCGAGGCTTCCTAAACGCCAAGGATCTCCACAACCGCGAGGTGTACAATCTCAGGAACTATTTCCTTAACAACAAGTGTGAGATGCATCGTGATGTGGTGGCAGTAGATAGGAACCTCACGCCGCTTTCCTTGGCAAACGAGAATTGGCGCAAACCTGTGGTACTAAGTACTGCGGATCGCAAGGCGTCATGGGAGGGTAAGGTGCTACACGGGCGGTTCTGCAAAGCCCTCACGGGACCCGATGTGGACCTGCTCGCGTCGGTGAACTGGTTACGATTCGGGGACCTCTTCGGAGAAACCGAGGGTTTTGCCTGTGCAATTGCGGACGAAGTTATGATGACGAACAACTATCGGAAATATATCCTGAAGGACGGTACGGTCGACATTTGTCGGGCATGCCGCCGTCCCGGAGAGTCACTCAGGCATATCATTTCCGGATGTTCTCATCTTGCTAACGGCGAGTACTTGCACAGACATAATCTCGTAGCCAGGATTATTCACCAGCAACTTGCTCTTCTATATGGCCTTGTGGACCGCGAAGTACCGTACTACAAGTATACTCACCTGCGCCTGTTCTCGAGAATGGTCGTGCCACGCTCTATTGGGATCGATCTATAATCAGTGACAGGACTATTGTAGCCAATAAGCCTGATATTGTGATAATAGATCGATCGCAACGTCGGGCCGTGCTCGTTGACATCACCATCCCCCATGATGAGAATCTCGTGAAGGCCGAGAAGGACAAGTCCAGTAAGTACCTAGACTTGGCTCACGAGATAACCGCCATGTGGGATGTTGATTCGACGATCATTGTCCCGATAGTCGTTTCAGCGAACGGTCTAATAGCGAAGAGTCTCGACCAACATCTTGAGAGACTCTCGCTAGGTGGTTGGATCAAGGGTCAGATGCAGAAGGCGGTGATCTTGGACACGGCGCGGATAGTACGTCGGTTCCCCTCTCTCTGCAGCTCGCTGCTGGCGGCACCCTAGGTTAGGTTTTTTATAATGTGTTTATATGTATTTTTATTGTTTTGTAAGTGTTTTTATATTTTACTTTTATATTCATGGTGTACCCTTATTTTATCGCCAAATTTTTTGCAGAATTTTGTTATACAGAAAATTATTCATAGAATAATCGAATCGCACATTTTTGTTACAATTAATTCTGTTTCTTCGATTATTCATTTCAAAGAAACATATTTTGTAACTTGATTAAAATTCAGAATATTTATTCAAAGATTTTTAAATAAAATAAAAGACTGTAGAATTATTATTCATTGAATATTATTTGTGCGACACTACAGTTCACAGAATATTAATTTTAACAATTATTATTTTCCAAATTACCTTTCACATACTCGTAGTATTCATTGAAATAGCTAAAAAAGGAGTTTAGGTTACTTTAGAGCTGCAACTTCTAAGAAAACGAACCCTTGCTGGAAAAGTGGGTTAGGTTAGGTTAGAACTGCGACCCCCAAGAAAACGAACGGTTGCCAGAAAAGTGGGTTAGGTTAGGTTAGAACTGCGACCCCCAAGAAAACGAACTATTGCCAGAAAAGTGGGTTAGGTTAGGTTAGGTTAGAACTGCGACCCCCATAAAAACGAACTTTATCCATAAAAGTGGGTTAGGTTAGGTTAGAACTGCGACCCATAAGAAAACGAAATGTTGCCAGAAAAGTGGGTTAGGTTAGAATTAGAACGGCAACCCCTAAAAACGAATTCCTTCCAGAGAAGCAGATTGCGTTAAATTAACGACTAAATAAATAAAATTCGACTAAGTGACTATTCTGTATATTAAATTTTGGTGAACAGTATTTATAAGAAGTGACTTTTCTACAGATCGATGATTCTGTGAAATTAAATTACATGAACAAATTGTTCTTGAAACAAAACTAATGTTTTAAATTTTTGGTGAAACATAACTAATCCGAACTAAAATTATTTTAAGTAAATATTCTATGTAAAGATTATTTTGCGAGTTGAAATTACATGAAAAATTTTCTGTGAAACGAAAATCTTCAGAAAAATTGACGGCAAAATAAAGGTAAACCTTATATTCATATTATTTAAACCCTAGCCTAAGAAGGATGATAAATAAAGATATAAATAACTTACTGTTTAAAATAATTATATCAGATACCTAGTTGAAGCCGGTCATAAGACTCATAAGAGTTGCCAAAATACAACTACAATTTCCATCTACCTATATCGATATAACAATAATCGAGTGAAAGAGCGATACTATAATGTATTACCTATTGAATAGTATGAAGATGAAGTTGAAGTATGATTGAAGTTTAGGTAGAAGTTTTCACTCTGATTGCCAGAAATCATTTTCTACACTATTATTGAAGACAAGCTTCTGCCTGCGACTTCGTCTGCGTGGAAAGAAGATGATGATTGATAAAAACTACCCTGTGTCCTTCCCCGTACCGGGCCCCGAACGATGTCAATTATATAGTTCTGCGGTTTAAGTGTGAAGAGGTACCTGCCGGACAGACAGACAGACAGACAGAGTTACTTTAGCATGTACATGTAAATACCTAATAAATAACACTATAGTAGGAGTAGTAGGGAGTTGCCGTATAAAACTCACTTCGCTACTCATTATTTAATTTTCGAATATTTCCATAAACATATATCTTCACTTGATTGGTTAGAACCAATAACAAAATGCGATATGTATAAAATAATAAATGAGCAATACATTACATTGTATCCGTACGAGTTCCATAACTTTGTAAGCATACTCGCAGGTACTTAAGTATGAACTTTATGGCTTACAGCGAACGCCGTGGAGCTTCGAGATCTCTTCTGATATCCGAGATATTACCTACGAGTGGGTATAGAGATATAAAGAGATACCGCATACTTTGTAGGAAAATGGAAATTTGACAATATTGAACTTATTGAAGTAGCTTTTCGGGTGAGAGTTCAAAAGATATCTGTTGCTCATTGTACCTATGCTGTAGCTTGTAGGTACCTGAGTTTTTAAAATATTGAAATGATTTATACTTAATTAGCGACCCGGCCCTGCTTCGCACGGGTTAACAAATTATACACAAACCTTCCTCAAGAATCACTAGAAGTGAACGCATGTTTTGAATAGATTAGATTAGATATACATATTTATTTCTTAAAGAAAAAGACAGTTTTTTACACAAAATGATAAAATAAAGGCTTTCGCTAAAATATCGTCAACTTAACATTAACATTAAGAACAGAAAAAATAAAATAAAAGAATATAAAATAAATAAATAAAACAACGTCACAAGAAAAGAAAATATCAATATATATAAGTAGGTATACTTAGCTAGGACCAAGCTAGGTATTGTCGAATGTCAACGACAAGAAAAAACAAAAATATTTACACAAAATACCAAGTTATAAATAACTTTATCAGATTTTGTAAATCAAACATATGATGTGGTTAGATTTTAGTTAGACTTTTGCCGCGTTGTTTGAGCCGCTACTTTAGATGCAGACTGTACAGTCAGACGCGGTAACATTAGGACTAAGTACCTACCCTACCCTACCCTACCCTACCCTACCTAGGTAACTTGCCTATATACTCGCCAGTTAGAACAACCACCTGACATCAAACCGATATTTTAATGATATTGAAAATCATATTAGTTGGCTGTCATTAGGGCGGGGCGGGGCGGGGCGGGGCGGGGCGGGCGCCTCGATCGCATATTATTTAATTACCGGTTTGATGTCAAGTGCACGTTCCAATCGGCCTGTACATCTGAATACGTTTTGCTGAAATGAAGTCAATGCTTGTACACCAAGTGTAGCATTCTACGAGTACCTATAATACTACGAATGCGGAGCGTAGCGCGCTACGACTCTAGCGCTACGCTACGACCTTCAGCAGCGCGCATTGAGTTTTTAAAATATTGAAATGATTTATACTTAATTAGCGACCCGGCCCTGCTTCGCACGGGTTAACAAATTATACACAAACCTTCCTCAAGAATCAATATCAAAAGGTGAAAACCGCATTAAAACCCGTTCCGCAGTGTTTGAGTTTATCGCGAACATACAAACACACAAACAGACAGACGCGGCGGGCACGGGGACTTTGTTTTATAAGGTGTAGTGATGATATGGTACGAGTATGAATTAGCAATGTGCAAATTGCAGAAAATTCTCAAAAATGCAAGAACATTCTCGGAAGTTTCTGGAAACATACAAAATTCACACAAGAATTTTTCATGAAAGTATTTTTAATAAGTAACCTATCACATATGAATTAGCCAGGCGAAGGGATATCTAATACAGCCTGTATTAAGGTCTTCACATGTTTTCATGCATTGTTTGTTTAATTTAAAATGTCAAAGAACTTTTCCCATAGAAATTTGGCAAGTTCGGAAACTTCTCCATGCCTTGGTATACAATGCAATGTTAGTATGAATACTAAATGTAGGTATTATAATTATCGCAGTTCCGAATGGAGCTCACCCCCCCCCCCCCCCCACCCGCGGTTAAATTAACTGCGGTTTGGATGTACCTATAGGAAGTAAGGTATATAAAAATAAAACACTGTGTATTTATAAAAATATAATAAGTTTCGTTTCATTCCACAAATCACAATTGTTCGATTTTATACATTTGAGAGATTATACACTCGCACCGCGACACTCGCTCAAAAACAGTAAAATAAACATCATTAAAATAAATATGTAAGCACCTAAGAACAGTAAGAACATAATTATCCACTTAAAGAAAGATTCTGTAAATATTAGGAAATACGTATTCTTTTAAATACTACTTCGATGGCAAACAAGCATACGGCCCGCCTGATTGTAAGCAGTCTTCGTAGCCTATAGACGCGTGCAACTCCAGAGGTGTTGCGGACCCTAATACTCCGCACCCTCGTTGAGCTCTGGCAACCTTACTCACCGGCGTGAACACAACATGACAACACTGAGCCTACTCAGCCGCTCAGCTCACCGCGACGGTTTTCTGTAAGTGGAGGCACTTCCCCAGTTGGGTTCTGCTCTAAATCTGGAACGACATCCGCTGAGCTATGCCCTACCGCATCCACACAAAGCGAGATGAAATTCACAGTGCCCATCTGCCCCTGCCTCTCTTTTGGACGTAGTTTATGGACATAGGTGCCCGGGTCCAAAATGTAAATAAAACTCTCCTCTCTCCTCAACTCTTTCACATATTATTAAATAGCAAACATGACACAGAACAAACTTAAATCTCGTTTTTACATTCATTTTAAGTAAATCTCTTAATCCTTTAACTATTCAGCTTCAGTAAAACAAACTTCGTTCAAATATTAGATTATACAAAATGTTAGCACAAATTAGTTTACTTTTCCCGAGTTTCTACTAACTGCCATAATATGTACGTCTGCTATCACACAGCGCAATCGGTTACAGCTCGCTGCTATTAAGGCTGCGTTTCTACCAGAGATGTGCGAGGATGCGTATTAGCCAGAGATGTGTTTGTTAAGAATACAGCCTAAAACTCGCGTGTACACATAAACAGGTTTATATTACAAAAATACACTTAGAAAGGTTCCAAGTAGAAGTTGTAAGTAAACTTGGAGACGAGGCCCGCGAGGTGTCGCGGGTGTCGCGGGTGTCGCGGGTGTCGCGGGTGTCGCGGGTGTCGCGGGTGTCGCGGGTGTCGCGGGTGTCGCGGGTGTCGCGGCGCGGCGTCTCTTCCGCTACAACTTATAACTAGCGGAGTTTCGAGTAAACTTTATACTTAGGTACAGAAGGGAAGCATCCGAAGACGAATTTAACACACAACTTCTGTTAAAGAAGAGTCGGGTGTGGGTGTGATCTCGGAGCTAGATCACTGGATGTCTTTCGTTAGGGTTCAACCGAAGGAAAAACGATGGGCATATTTATTTCCCATTTGCTTTTTTAAATATTAAAATAAGTACATATTCGTTTGTATAAGAGCCCATCAACGTGCACACTAGCGCCACTGCTAAATAATCGTCATTATTTAAAATTAACGACAGGTATTTAAAAAAGGGGGCCGCTACGTACTGTATTTTGTATTTAAGTACCTTTTGAATACATCAAACTAGTTTTTATGTTGCTGGATTCGTCGAACTAGGAGCTCAAAACAAAAACGGCCGTTTTAACTTTGGACGCATCAACTGAAATAAATGTCATATACTAAGAAAAAGTGACCAAGGCCTCCAGTGCCCCAGGCTGGAATCGAACCAGCGTCTCTGCTATCGCGGCAGATGCCTAAGCCACTCGGCCACCGGGTCACAGCGGCATCGGTCAAATTTTTCCAAGTATATGCACTTCTTACTGAAGGCTTATGGCGCCCCCTGGCCATCTCTAAGGTAGAACAATATGGTTCGAACCTTCTAACTAGATCACTCATGTGATACTGAGCTAGCGAGAGAGATGGCGCTGCCAACAATACTAAAGTATTTGAACAAATTAAATTATTTCAGAAAAATATTTTAATTTCTGCCGCGATAGCAGAGGACGCTGGTTCGATTCCAGCCTGGGGCACTGGAGGCCTTGGTCACTTTTTCTTAGTATATGACATTTATTTCAGTTTATAATTTATATAGTAGTGTTTCTACTTGATAAAAACAAATTAAAATATTTTTCTGAAATAATTTAATTTGTTCAAATACTTTAGTATTGTTTGGACGCATCGTTAAATTTATTTAAATTTAATCACGATTAATTAGCAGTGGCGCTACTGTGCACGTTGATGGACTCTTAAATACAACCTCTATTTTTAAACACTTTGAAGTGACTGAAAGCTTATGGTAGGTACTCTATTCTATTACTAATAAGAAAGATCTCAAGAAATATTTGATAAACATTAAAATGAGAAGAGGTACAGTCAGCAACAGCGTGTCACCAACATTTTTTTGACAGTATTTTGTAAATAAATGGAATGTCATCGTTTTTACCTGGAATCCTCATTTACATGGCGATATATAAGTATACTGCATTTTACAAAGTACAAAAGATTTCTATGTTAATTTATTTATATATAAAATGTTGAAAGATAATTTACTAAATTATTCTAAAAATTACTACTAAGGAGAATTCGAATCTATTAAAGAGATACAAAATCTCCAATAATAAAATCTTTATCAAGGACCTCACTTTTGGGGACCCCTGGATACATACTTACCTAGTTTATTTTTAAACTAAATATTTTCCGTATAAAATCACTTCACTGAACGTCACACTCAGAATTCATTTTTATATTGTAGGACCGTTGTACACTTGTCACAACACTGTTATTGCTTTCTTTCTGTACGGTAGTACAGGTACCTACAGTAAACAGGGACAAACAGTAACTTTTTCGAGACACAAGCTTTTATATATAAACATTGGAGATTTCACGCAGAACGAAACAGTTAAAACAAAGAAATATTTAATTACTTCACCCATATTAACCATCTCTTTCTCCAAATTGATTATGATGAAAGTAGCCTAAAAGTTATTTTCAAAGGAATACGGCCCCTTACATTGCAGGTGTGGTGTGATTGGAACGATCAGTAGCTACGCTTGTGATGCTCGCAGTGCGAGTGCAGCCAGCGCGGCGAGTGCGGGAGCGCGCGCTGTGTTCGCGCGAGCGGATAATGCTCGTGCGCGGCATGCTGCAGGTGATGTGATGTGATTGGAACGATCAGTAGCTACGCTTGTGATGCTCGCAGTGCGAGTGCAGCCAGCGCGGCGAGTGCGGGAGCGCGCGCTGTGTTCGTGCGAGCGGATAATGCTCGTGCGCGGCATGCTGCAGGTGATGTGATGTGATTGGAATGATCAGTAGCTACGCTTGTGATGCTCGCAGTGCGAGTGCAGCCAGCGCGGCGAGTGCGGAAGCGCGCGCTGTGTTCGTGCGAGCGGATAATGCTCGTGCGCGGCATGCTGCAGGTGATGTGATGTGATTGGAACGATCAGTAGCTACGCTTGTGATGCTCGCAGTGCGTGTGCAGCCAGCGCGGCGAGTGCGGGAGCGCGCGCTGTGTTCGCGCGAGCGGATAATGCTCGTGCGCGGCATGCTGCAGGTGATGTGATGTGATTGGAACGATCAGTAGCTACGCTTGTGATGCTCGCAGTGCGAGTGCAGCCAGCGCGGCGAGTGCGGGAGCGCGCGCTGTGTTCGCGCGAGCGGATAATGCGCGTGCGCGGCATGCTGCAGCATCCACCTAACACAAAAAGACATTTACTGTTAGATATTTATGTCATTTTTAGGGTTTCGTGCCTCAAAAGGAGAAAACGGAACCCTTATAGGATCACTCGTGCGTCTGTCTGTCCGTCTGTCACAGTCTATTTTCTCCGAAACTACTGGACCAATTAAATTGAAATTTGGTACACATGAGTAAATTAGTGACCCTCGAAGATGGACATGTAACGTAAACAAATGAATTTTAAACATGGGGGACACTTTTGGGGGGTAAAAGTTTAAAAATAAAGTTTATCAAACTATATCGTGATATATCAAATGAGAATTTCAAATATTTTTTTTTTATAATTTTAAAATACAGAAGTTCGAAGTTATTTAAGAAAATGGCCAAAAAATTACCATTACTCATCTGGCTATCAAGTCAATGTCTTAAATTCTTAATCGCATGTTTCCATCCACATCCACAAATTCCTATTGTACACTTCGAATTACTTTTCCCTCGGTTTTTATACAACTAAATTTATGTTCCGTACAGATTTAACTGATTTTATTTTATTTTTTTACAAATTTAAAGGTTTTAGATTTTTCCCTGTACTTTTAAATAGTGTAAGACGATATTACCTACTTGCCAAATTTCATAGTTTTAGGTCAGCGGGATTTTGATTCCCTTGAGAGTGTCGAAATATATTATATATACGTTTTATGCGGCATAAACGGCCGTAACTTTTTTTTACGTTAACTTAGAATCGTGTTTTTTTTCACAGTTTCAAGGGACTGTAGGCCTGCGTATATTTCAACTCGATACCTCCACGCACTCCAAAGATAAAGGGTCTTGACAGACAGACGGACGGACGGATAACTGTAAGGGTTCCGTTTTTCTCTCATGAGGTACAGAACCCTATGAACTAGGATGAAGTTGACAAGTGGTTTGGTAGGTACCGTTTCGCAGAGCAGCGCACAGCTCACCTCACCTCGTATGCCCACGCGCCCAGCCACGCCACTCACCTCCAGCAGCGCGCTTGTGCCGCCCCGCGCCGCGCACGTAGACCGCCGCGCGGCACGCAAGGCCGCCCGCGCGCCGCCTCCCACCTCGCGCGTCCAGTGACACAGCCACGCCGCTCACCTCCAGCTCCAGCAGCACGCTTGTGCCACCCCGCACCGCGCACGTGGACTGCCGCGCGGCACGCAAGGCCGCCCGCGCGCCGCCTCCCACCTCGCGCGTCCAGCGACGCAGCCACGCCACTCACCTCCAGCTCCAGCAGCGCGCTTGTGCCGCCCCGCGCCGCGCACGTAGACCGCCGCGCGGCACGCAAGACCGCCCGCGCGCCGCCTCCCACCTCGCGCGTCCAGCGACGCAGCCACGCCACTCACCTCCAGCTCCAGCAGCACGCTTGTGCCACCCCGCGCCGCGCACGTGGACTGCCGCGCGGCACGCAAGGCCGCCCGCGCGCCGCCTTCCACCTCGCGCGTCCAGTGACACAGCCACGCCACTCACCTCCAGCTCCAGCAGCACGCTTGTGCCGCCCCGCGCCGCGCACGTAGACCGCCGCGCGGCACGCAAGGCCGCCCGCGCGCCGCCTTCCACCTCGCGCGTCCAGTGACACAGCCACGCCACTCACCTCCAGCTCCAGCAGCACGCTTGTGCCACCCCGCGCCGCGCACGTGGACTGCCGCGCGGCACGCAAGGCCGCCCGCGCGCCGCCTCCCACCTCGCGCGTCCAGCGACGCAGCCACGCCACTCACCTCCAGCTCCAGCAGCGCGCTTGTGCCGCCCCGCGCCGCGCACGTAGACCGCCGCGCGGCACGCAAGGCCGCCCGCGCGCCGCCTTCCACCTCGCGCGTCCAGTGACACAGCCACGCCACTCACCTCCAGCTCCAGCAGCACGCTTGTGCCACCCCGCGCCGCGCACGTGGACTGCCGCGCGGCACGCAAGGCCGCCCGCGCGCCGCCTTCCACCTCGCGCGTCCAGTGACACAGCCACGCCACTCACCTCCAGCTCCAGCAGCACGCTTGTGCCGCCCCGCGCCGCGCACGTAGACCGCCGCGCGGCACGCAAGGCCGCCCGCGCGCCGCCTTCCACCTCGCGCGTCCAGTGACACAGCCACGCCACTCACCTCCAGCTCCAGCAGCACGCTTGTGCCGCCCCGCGCCGCGCACGTAGACCGCCGCGCGGCACGCAAGGCCGCCCGCGCGCCGCCTTCCACCTCGCGCGTCCAGAGACACAGCCACGCCACTCACCTCCAGCTCCAGCAGCACGCTTGTGCCACCCCGCGCCGCGCACGTGGACTGCCGCGCGGCACGCAAGGCCGCCCGCGCGCCGCCTCCCACCTCGCGCGTCCAGCGACGCAGCCACGCCACTCACCTCCAGCTCCAGCAGCGCGCTTGTGCCGCCCCGCGCCGCGCACGTAGACCGCCGCGCGGCACGCAAGGCCGCCCGCGCGCCGCCTGCCACCTCGCGCGTCCAGAGACACAGCCACGCCACTCACCTCCAGCTCCAGCAGCACGCTTGTGCCACCCCGCGCCGCGCACGTGGACTGCCGCGCGGCACGCAAGGCCGCCCGCGCGCCGCCTTCCACCTCGCGCGTCCAGTGACACAGCCACGCCACTCACCTCCAGCTCCAGCAGCACGCTTGTGCCGCCCCGCGCCGCGCACGTAGACCGCCGCGCGGCACGCAAGGCCGCCCGCGCGCCGCCTCCCACCTCGCGCGTCCAGCGTCGCAGCCACGCGCCCAGCCACGCCGCGCCGCAGCCGCACCGCAGCCCTGACTCCTGCACCACCAGACCGCCTACACCATACATTTGATTTTAGGTTCAATAGAAGGTTAAACTTGCTAGAGACAGCAATTAAGGTATTTTAATTTTATTTTTTATTTTTTTTATTTACATGGAGAACCAACAGCTATAACTATGCTAATAACAACATCAATAGTGACACAGAGCCAATTATAGGATCTCACTTTATAGGTAGGTACAATGTTTATAAACAGATGCATTTAATAATGCAATTTGAGAAATTAAAGTCTTTTAACGTTTTAAGACGTCAGACATCGATTTAAAGATGAAATAAAAAATGTAGGGGCTAAATATTACTAACCAATAATTCAATCCTGTGGTACTCAGTGGGTAATACTCATTACTCAAGTAAAACGATCTTGAAACTTATCAAAGTTTGGAACGCCCATTAGTCCAATTACCCTTTTAGGTTTTAGGTAAACGATACAATGGTTTTGGCTGATTAAGTGCGAAATACGATAAATCGGTGGCCATTACCGACCATTAATTACGCTCCCCCCCCCCCCCCTGCCCTCCTCGCCCCTGTAATCCTTTGTATAGGTTCGTTACCCGAGAGGAGCGGATTTTAATTTCTTTTTCACCTCAGCAGCTCGAACAAGGGTACTTTGCTTCTTAAAAACAGTGAGCAAAATGCGATTTTGCTCACTGAGTCATTTTGTCTCACTCAGTGAGCAAAATCGCATTTTGCTCACTGATTGTGTCTCACTCAGTGTTGCTCACTGAGTGAGACAAAATGACATTCAAGTGACCTTTATAGTCATTTCAACATGCGGGGTCTAATACAAGTTCGATATACTTGGGTTCTATTATCTCTGTCCCTCTAGGTATGTTCTCACTGCTTAGGGTGAAAAATTTTGTGTACTACACGAGATCAAAGTTATTTACATCTCGTGCGCTTTTGAATCCCTTACTACGCTCAAGATTCTAAATTAGATTGATTTGATTATAGAATCTTTCGCTTGCACGGGACTCAAAATAAGCACTCGAAGAAATATCAAACTTTAATCTCTTGTTGTACAAATAACTATTTCTTTGTAGTTAAGTTTAAAATTTCTTAACATTATAAACCAGTTCGAATTTAAGATTCGGCTTCATTTTAAGTCTCATTAAATTATTGACTTACTCGTATTTTAAATTAGTTAATTAAGACTCGTTTGATCCAAATCGTATTTTCATTCTCTTTTATCGCTAATTCAAATAACAGTCTGCCTTTTGTCCTTTAATATAAAATTTAGAACATACCTATTTATCGGTGCCTACCTTTTAGGATCGGTGTAAGTGAATGTCAAGAGCGGATGCCAATGAATTGTCAAGGAATGTCAAATTATGTCAAAGTGCAAGGAGCGGTGCCGAAGCACCAACAAAACGATAGCAAATACCTATAAGACGAGAGTTTTACTGCAAGGTTAAAATTACAATGAATTATAATGTTGATCTTATTAATAATTACAGCTAGGTTGAGTGGGAAATTGCGATGCGTGTGCAAGATGACGCTCGGAGATGTTGTTTTGGGTCAGATCAAAGTGCACATGCATAGCTGCAGAAAATGTACATCTTTGTACAATCGGTATACCGAGACCCAATAGCATAATATATATATCTGATACCTTTAAAGAGTAATTCTTGTATATTTATGTATTTATATATTTATAATATTTCGGGGATCTCGGAAACGGCTCTAACGATTTCGATGAAATTTGCTATGTGGGGGTTTTAGAGGCGAAAAATCGATCTAGCTAGATCTTATCCCTGGGAAAACGCGCATTTTTTAGTTTTTATATATTTTCCGAGCAAAGCTTGGTCTCCCAGATATTATATTATAATTGCAGTCGAGTAAAACAAAGCCAATTATAGATAACAATTACATAGTCATTTTTCCCAAATTTTTTCAACGTTACAAATACTCATATACTTAAGGAGAAACGGAATGAGAATAAAGTTTCTTTAACACTTATTTTTAAGTTCTAAGGTCATGCGCGATGCGCGTAATGCATGGCGCACTCACCCGATAGCAGCTTGGTGGCGCGCGTGTTCCATCCGGTGAGGTTGGGGTAGAGCGTGGCGGGCGCTAGCGCGGCCAGCGCGTTGCCGGCCAGCTCCAGCCCCAGCGCCGGCACGCGCGCCAGCGCGCCCAGCGCCGGCAGCGCGCCCACGCGCGACCCGCGCAGCCGCAGCGCCAGCGACCGCGCGCGCGCCATTGGAGCCAGCGCGCGCGCCGACAACACGCGCACACTCCCGCGCAACTCAACAGCGCGGAGCTTACGCGCATCAACTCCGACCAATTGCCCGTCTAACACATCCGCACGCACATGCAATATCAACGCTTGAACTTGAGGCACACCAGCCAACGCTGCGCCGACCGGCGACCGCCCGACAACCAGCTCGAGTTCACGTAGAGATAGCAGCGATCGTAATGCGTGCCGCTCGAGCTCGAACTCGCGCAAGCCTTGTATACGTAAACAGAGCAACCGACCTAAACCGTCCAGACCATCTATTGCCGTCAGCGGGTTGTGCGACACATCCAGCACCGCCAGTCTAGGTAACATCGCCCACGCGCCACTTTGTAGCGTCGTCAAACGGTTGTTGGACAGGTTCAGCGCCCGCAATTCAGGTAACGCACGCAAGTCTTCCTCGCGGCAAGCGACGATGGCGTTCCCGCTGAGGTCGAGCTCGCGCAGCATCGGCAGCGGCAGCGCCGGCACCGTGCGCAGCCCCGCGCCCGCCAGCGCCAGCCACCGCAGCCGCGGTACTGGGTGCAGTAGCTCTCGAAAGTTAGTGACTAGCAGGTTGTGTGATAAATCCAGGCGACGTAATCTTCCGAGGCCGGCGAACGCGGCGTCGGGTAGCACGCGCAAGGATGCGCGCGCCAAACCCAGCTCACGCAGAAAACCGGCGCCGGCGAGCGCGGCCGCGTCTAATCGCGCTAGTTCATTCCCGCCGAGCTCCAGCCGCCGCAGCGTGAAGCCCACCGCGCCGATCGCGGCGGCCGGTGGACTGCTTAACCGATTGTCGCGTAAATCGAGCGCTTCCAGAAGCGTGCCTGCGAATGCACCCGGCGGAACTCCCCGTAGCTGGTTCGTTGCTAGACGCAGCACGCGTAGACGCTGTAACTGTCGGAATTGTTCAGGTTGTAGGATAGCCAGACGGTTGCGCGTTAAATCGAGTTCTTCGAGCGCGGGCGTGGACGCGAGTGCGCGACGCCGCACCGCCTCCAATGCGTTCTCGCGCAAGCTGAGCACGGCCAGTCGCGGCAGGGAACCTAACGTATCCAACACCACTACCCGGTTGTGCGCTAAAAGCAGGCGCCGTAGGTTCGATGACACACCTTCAAAAAACACAGCAGGTAGAGTTTCTAGTACGTTATATGATAAATCTAACACACTAATATGTGCGGTACCCCCACCCGCTAGCACTGTAATCCGATTATGGCTCGCGTTGACAGACAAATTAGGCTCTTCACTGGCGACATGCTCGAAGATGTCGGTTGCGAAACGCTCCAGGTGATTGTACTGCAGCTCCAAGGCTTGCAACCGAGGAAGCGCCCGAAATGCCCCTGCTGTAACACACTCTATGTCGTTCCCCGCGAGACCTACAAACACTAGATTATTTAGATATGCAAAAGTCCGATCGCTAACATTCACCATGCGATTATAAGACAAGTCTACGCTCTGTAATTCCGTCAGCGTCGTCAGAAACTCTCCGTTGATGATGCTGATATGATTGTAAGCTAGTCTCAGCTCTCTCAGCTTAAGCGAAGCATTGCCCCAGCCATTAGAGTCGCTCGGGAATTCCACTATCTTGTTGAAGTCAAGGTTTAGATGTTCGAGCAGCAGGTGCGCGCGCAAGTCGGCGGCCGACACGCGGCGGATGTCGTTGTTGTCGAGCGCGAGCCAGGCGGCGGCCGGCGCGCGCGGCATGGACCCTCCCGCCAGGGCGCCTGACAATTCTAGCACGGATAACACACGCAACGAAGACAACGCTTCCGATGACAGAGAGTACAGTTCGTTGAAGCTAAGCGCTAGTTCACGCAAAGGAAGCGGTGGAAAGGCGCCTGGCAATAGCGCTGCTAATCTGTTGCCGCGCAAACTCAGTGTATCGAGAGCTATTGCCCATGCACCAAACGTACTCGCACCCACGTGCGCGATACGGTTGTAGCCAAGATCCAGGTGCGTCAACGTCCCCGCTTCTAAATTAGTCAGGCCTTCTGGAAAATTCGCTAAGTCGTTTCCAGCCAGCGACAGCGCGTAGAGTCGCGGTGGCAGCGACGGCACCGCCCGCAGCCGGTTGTATGCGGCTGACAGTCTCCGCAGTCTCACTAGCTCATTCACTGCTAAAGGCAACGCAACCAATTCATTGTAATCTAAATCTAACTGACGCAGATCACTTGCAAGTGCATTTAGTGTCTCCGGCATCGCTGTAATTCGATTATGCGATAACGATAGCTTCTCCAAACGGCCGCACTCAATCACAAACGCCGGCAACGACGTAAAATCATTCAAGTCAAGCAGCAAGTTCCTTAACTCTAACCTCACGCCTAGTTCCAAGCTAAAGTCATCGTCTAAATCGTTGTGGGTGAGGTCGAGCGTGTGTAAGTGTGCGTGCAGTTGCACATCGGTTTCAAGTTCGCTGGAGGTGTGTATGAGGTTGTCACGGAGCGTGAGGTGTTGGAGGCGTGGGAGCGCCGCCAGCGTTGGTGGCTCGCGCAGCAAGTTGTCAGACAGACGCAGAGTCACAATGGCTCGTGGTAACGAGCCGGCATCCACCGCGCGAATCCTATTTCCATCTAGTTCTAGCGTCGTGAGAGCGCGAAGCGGCTTCAACGAGCCGGCGCGCAGCCAAGTCAGACGGTTGTTACTCAGAGACAGACTGGTTAACGTCTCCGCCATCCCGCCCCATTCCACACCGTCCAGGTCGCTTATAAAGTTACTGAAACAAAAAAATAGTGTTATTTACTACTTTCTTCTATTAAATTTGTAGCTTTTTCGAGTTTTGTTGGTTGATTTGCTACAATTGGGTAATTTGAAAAATGAAAACAATGAATGAAGCGCGACATACACGTTAGATACGATGCTTAAACCGAAAAGGATATACACTGCAGCCACTAACCTGAGAGCTGATGATGGAGTCGGAGTCTTTGGAGTCCACGTGATCTTGGGGAACTGCAGCGTCTTCTTTCACGTTCCTCACACGGTTTTTGAGAGTTTTGTATGCCGGCCGGCGAAATAAACACAATGTAACACTGAATAGTTCAATTTTGGACATTCCATTAGAATTTTGGGTAAGAGATACACGATTTCGATGCGAACACGTTGAGAATTCAAAATGGAGTCAGCGAGAAGACTAAAACTTCGGCGTGAGTTGTCTCGCTCGCGCATAGGTTGCGCGTAGATCTTGCATCTCTTTCTAAGCGACCGCAGACGTAGATCAACGATCTACGCTATCCAATCGGAAAGCATCGTGAATATATTGATGGCGCGAAAGTTTAAAAATGCTTATATTTAAAACGTGAACATTCCGCCCACCAAAATACAATGTTTTGTATTTTAATAAACCTTAACTTTAAGCGATAAAATGTGTATGAACAATCTTAAACCTACATTTTAAGAACTAATTTAATTTTCTATAATTACCTGTTTATTAAGTTCTAATTAGTCAACTTGGTTAGGAAGTGGACATAATTTAGCTAATGGTCGCTTAAGAAGATTTCCATTAGCAGTTCGGATTGTTGCTAAGCGTACAATTCCGTCAGGCCCAGGATGCAGTTCTACTACGCGGGCTAGAGGCCAATGTAACGGCATTGTATTCTCAGTTTTGATGATTACAACCGAGTTAATGTCTAAAGGTTGGCACTGAGAAGTCCATTTTGCACGTTTGGTCAGCGATTGTAAATATTCAGATTTCCAACGCTTCCAAAAGTCTTGTTGAAATTTTTGAATTAATTGCCATCGACCCAGACGATTAAGTTTTGTCGACGTGTGATCTTCGTCGGGTACTGCAGTAAGCGGCTCGAGCGTTAGAAAATGACCTGGGGTCAGTGCGTTTAGGTCGTTCGGATCAGAGCTCACGGGGCACAGCGGCCGAGAATTAAGCGAAGACTCAATCTGAACGAATAACGTGGTTAGTTCTTCGAAAGTAAGAGTTTGATCTCCGACAATACGATACAAGAGAGATTTCGCCGCTTTGATTTGAATTTCCCAGACTCCTCCGAAATGAGGACTCGATGGTGGGTTAAATCGAAACTCTATGTGTTCTGTGCTGGCAGCGGATCTCATATAATTGTTGAGCACGTTATTTGCACCTATGAAATTGGTTCCACAATCTGAGTGAATAATACTTACTCTACCTCTGCGGCCCATGAATCTTCGAAGCGCGGCAATGAAAGCTTCAGAGGATAAGTCTGATACGGCTTCGAGATGCACAGCCTTTGTCGTGAAGCACACAAACAGACACAAATATGCCTTCCCTATTTTAGCACCTCTATATGAACCTAAACGAATGGAAAATGGCCCCCCAAAGTCGACGCCAACTATTGAAAAAGGCTTGGCTTGATTTACACGAGTTGCCGGTAGATCACTCATGAACAAACGTCGGACTATAGGGGGCAGTTTGAGGGCAAGGTAAGGTTTACAAAAAAAAAAATTTGGAAAAAATATTAATAATATATTCTCATAATATACCTACAAATGTACCATGAATGTAAATTAAATCAAATATAACACAGACTATTCAATCTTATTTTTAATTAAAATTTAAAGGATATAAAAAAAATAAACACCTAACTAACGTACAGCCTTAGAGCCGTGTTCATAGAACTTGACATGCCCAGTTAACTCATTTGTTTTGTTCCTTTCTCACAGCTGCAATTGTCTGAGTGACGGATAAAGCCAAACGAACTTTTTCGCCATTTTGACTTATTTGTAGTCCAAGTACGTTTATAAATAACGCAGTTAGTTGCTATGATATTTGGAATTTCACATTATAAATACTAGGTACCAAATACTAAGTACAAATACTCGAAAGTGAATTGATTGATTTGCGAACCTTACCTATCATTCTGACATGCCACGAAAATGCCCGCTGGAGTCCGACGTATGCTCATGAACGGTTCAAGGGGAACCGGATTTAGTCGATAACATCTGATACATTTAGACAGACAGTGCCTAATCGCGCGTATGGGAGACAAAATCCAAAACTGCTGAGTTAAGAGATAATGCAGCGTGTTTGTGCCTGGATGACAGTTTTCGCGATGGAAAGCCTCAATAATGCGGTAAGTTAACGTAGCGTTACGCGGAAGTAAAGCAGGGTGTTTATGATCGAATTCGAGCCCAGATCTTGATAAACGTCCGCCCACCCTGAGGACACCATATTTATCTCTGAACGGATTTAATTTGCGCATAGATTTGGAAAGAGGCTTCTTGGTTTGTAAACGAATAATTTCATTATGAAAGTGTTGCGATTGTATGTGTTTAACGATAGGCCTCAGGGCGTTGTGAAGTTCATTGAGGTTAAGGTAAGTAGTCTGACAACGCGTTTGCTTGTTACGTAGGTTTCTTATAAACCGCTGACAATAAGCTATAATCCTCTGGACCTTTCTTATCGAAGAAAATTTCTCTAGTAAATCGTCAAGGAAGTGTGTGTCGTCTTGGACGATGAATGCGTGTGTGCGTTCTTCAGCTATAATGTCGGAATTGCCGCGATGAGAAATATCACTCGTGGACGCATCGAGTGAAGGCCATGTTTCAGGTGGCTGCCTAAGCCAGTCCGGTCCCGCCCACCATAGGGAACAGTGCAACAAATCTACTGGAAACAATCCACGAGAAGCTATATCAGCGGGATTATCTGCCGATGGTACGTGGTTCCAACTGGCGTCGGGAATCGAATCCTGAATATGGCTAACTCTATTGGCGACAAAGGTCTTCCAACGGTGTGATGGCGCCTTTATCCATGAAAGTGCAACGGTGGAGTCCGACCAAGCAAAAATATTGAAGTTCGGTAGTACGGACGAGTAAATTTCTTTTACGTATTTAAGAAGATCTGCGAGTAATACCGCTGCGCACAGCTCCAGACGTGGGAGAGAAACGCGTTTGATGGGACGGACACGACTTTTGGCTAAAAGTAAGTAGGTATGTACCTTATTATAGATATCGGTGGCGCTTAGATAGACCACAGCTCCGTATCCAGCCTCCGAGCTATCTGAAAAACCGTGTATCTGACAATTCGTCATGTTCGCGATAGATAAACAACGAGGTATCTCTACGAGTTGCAGTGATGATAATTGATCAGAAAACCGTTCCCACTGTTCAACAATTTCATCAGGAGGGGTTTGGTCCCAGCCTACACATGCAATCCACAATCGTTGAATAAAGCACTTGGCGAGGAAAGTTAAAGGACATAAGAACCCCATAGGGTCGAATATACGAGCCAATTCACTAAGAATAGTGCGTTTAGTACAAATACGGTTTAAGGGTTTCACTTCGAAAGTGAATATGTCTTTGATAGGGTTCCATTTTAAACCTAGTACTTTAAGATTATGACTTTGATCATAGTCCATAGAGACAAAATCTGTCAAACAATGTTCAGCTGGTAACTCGGCTAATAATTCAGGATGATTGCTAGCCCATTTTCGAAGTTCAAATTGACCTCTCTTCAATAAGGCTATAACTTGACTTATAGTTTGTTCTGCTTCCTCGACAGATGGAGAACCGCTGACAATATCGTCGACGTATACATTACGTTGTAAGACTGACTTAGCTAACGGAAACTCATCTCCTTCGTCTTGAGCCAACTGTTTTATTGTACGACATGCAAGGAAAGGCGCTGAGCTTACACCGTATGTGACAGTATTTAAACGGTATTCTTGTATGGGTTCGGACTGCTGAAAGCGCCAAAATATTCGTTGGTAATCACGATCATGTTCAGCTATTAGTAGCTGACGATACATTTGCCGCATATCAGCGGTGAAGACAATTGGATTGACACGAAACAGGCACAATATGTCAATAATGTTCGTTTGCAGTTTCGGACCTATCAATAAACTTTCGTTAAGAGAAATACCGCGCGCGTCCTTTGCCGATGCGTCAAAAACGACCCGCAGCTTTGTTGTGGCGCTTTCGGGGCGTAAAACACAATGATGTGGTACGTAATACCTACCTTGGGACAGTTCGCTAATAGGAACTATACTCATGTGGACGCTTTTTAAATAATCCGCCATGAAATCGGAATATTGTGCATGAAGTTCAAGGTTATTTAAGAGTTTTCACTCTAGTGAGTGGAATCGTCTAAGGGCCAATTCCCTCGAGCCGGGAAAGCAGAGATCCTTGGCATTTTCTTTAAAAGGCAAGGTGACGATATATCTCCCGGTGGGATCACGAGATAACGATTCAGTGTAATGTTGCTCACATTGGATTTCTTCGGTGGTAAGCTTTGGAATCGCTTGAGGAACGGAGTCAAGCTCCCAGAACCGTTCCACCTGTGAACAGAGCTGCTCTCCTTCTGTGACAAAGAATGAATTCATTTCAGCTGCTCCGGCAATCTTAGTACGACCCATCAAAATCCATCCAAATATTGTATTAAGAGCAGGTGGCTGATATTCTCCTCCATCAATACTTCCTGGGGTTAGAAGTAAGGGGAAGACCTCCGCGCCTAACAGAACATCGACGTCTCCAGGCAGATCACATTTAGGGTCTGCTAGTTTCAAGTTTTGTACATGAGTCAACTGAGTCTTGGTAAGTTTGGCGTTTGGCATCGGACCGCATATCGTAGCCAAAGTGAGAGCTTCAATACTGAATACAGTTTCGTTATTCACGCCTATTTCCAGCTGAATTGCACCCGATACTGGAGCCCGCGATAGACCTAAACCGTTAATAGTTCGTGGTGTTGATGATCGATTGAAGCCCAAACGAGCAGCCGCACGCTCAGTGATAAAATTGGGTTGACTACCCGGGTCGATTAGGGCACGACATGTTTGAAACCTTCCTGCAGAATCGCGAACGTTAATCTGAGCAGTAGCTAGCAATACAAACGAATTTATGCTTGAATTTGTAACCAGGCTCGCTTGTGTACACGTATTTGAAGATTCGACTACGTTGCAAACGTTTTCCGCTTCGTTAGCTTCCGAAGCTTCGAGATGAAGTAGCGTATGATGACGTTTATAACACTTTTGACATTTGAAAATGGATTTACAATCTTTAAGGCCATGGGAAGGTTTCAAACAATTAAAACACCAACGGTGTTGTTTGGCGTGATCGAATCGTTCTTGTGGTGTTTTAGAGGTAAACGTCTTACAATGGAGTATTGAGTGGTCCTCCCCACAAAACGAGCACTTGGTAGTAGGGATAGGTGTCGCCGTTTGCTGAACCGATGACGTGGAATGAAGCGTTGTTTCGCCCTCGTTTTGATCATCTGCCGATAACAAAGTCGTTGTCGCTGGTTTTTTCATATTGTTAAGCTTGTCGGAACGTTTATCAAAAGGTTTACCAGAATAATTGAAAGAACGACCTTTGTCGGCTACCCGAGCCTTTTCAACATCACGAGCTTTGTCATTTGACGAAAAGTGCGTATCACGAACAAGTGCTTCACATTGTGAATATAGAAAGGTCTTAAGCGACTCATACGTGGGCAACTCAGCAGTTGTTGGCTGTTTCTCAAACAAACATCTAGTTTTTGAATCCAATTTAGAAAGAAGAAGGTACGTTAGAACAAAGTCCCATTTGTCAGTAGGTAAGTCGAGTCGCGTTAGCATCGTCAAATTTTCTTGAAAAGTATCAAGGGTTCTACGAAACTCATGAGGTGAATTCGATTTGAAGTTAACATCTAACATTTCTTTCCAACAAGTAAACGCTAAATCTCGCTTACCGCGGTAACGCCCGATTAAAGTTTCGTAAGCAGCGCGGTAATATTCGGCCGCCACCGGAAAAGTGCGGATGAGTGCCAACGCGTCACCCGACAGACAAGATACTAAGTAATGCATTCGTTCCGTATCTGATAACGCCTTGTTTTCATGAATAAGTGAATTAAACATGTCGTAGAATTCGGACCACAGTTTGACATTTCCGCTAAACTTCGGAAGATTGATCTTCGGGAGCCGGGCTTGTGTGGCGTTACTCGTTGGGGGGTACGACGGTTGACTCGGTTCATCGGAAGTTACCACGAGTTGCCGATGCAACGAGAGTATTTCAAAATAACATTCGTCAAATTGACTCCTAATTTCATCCTCCCTAACCTCCAAGTCGCTATCGATAACGCTCAAAATGTCGGCATGAGCCTCTTCAAATTTACTTGCATGCTTTTTAACTTCTGAATAATGTACAAGAAACGAGTCGATGTAAGTTACGTAATTTTTCGCCTGACGCGCAATCTCTAATGCTTTCTTTACGCGGTTAAACGCAAGTGTACGAATACGACGTAACGCCGGCAGATCGTTGACTGTTAAACCTTCCATTTCTATCGACTTCGATTTAGTTCCTCTAATTGATTTCTTTTTATACAATGCCATAGTTCCGACTGTACCTGTAAGTACCTGTACCTACATAAGGTACGTAACGTAATAAGTATTTGTAGTTGAGTATAATGAGTAGGTATTGTATCGTAAAGTTATACGTGAAATACTAGTAATACGCCTGATTACACTATACCTATATTAAACAAATACGCGACAATATACCTTATAAGTAGGTACCTATGCCCGAATGTTATTTCAGTTTACACGTACTTAAACAAAAGACTAAAACGGTAAACGCCCCGCGACCGCTCGAAGTTACAATACAAGATTATCGACAGCTGTTTTATAGGTACCTATACGAATAGGCCTATGCAGGGATTAAACCCGCAACTAGATGATTACCTACACAATTACACTTAGATAATTACTATGTAAATAGTTTCACTTGCAGCGAAATATGTAAGCACAAAGTAGGCACGTAAGTACTTAAAAGTAAAATTAAATGAATTCTCTTGAGTATACTGTACTACGTACGAAAGTTATACGAATAACCCAAACGATAGTATAAGTGAATATAGGATTATACGTATTGTGATGCACAAATAACTCAAATAAATCAAACAAGTATTTAAATATCACGATTTACGATTGTTTGCAACGCGACTAAATACGGAAGGCGATGAACTTCTCGGAAATGTAGTGTAACTACACGGACTTCTGAAATTGGTCGGTTTATACCAGAATGATTTGCAATAATTATTGCAATATTTCGCTAACAATTACCAATATTTCTATATAATCTTAGAAGTAATAAGTTGTTCATACACATATACGCCTGTTTTAACACCTGATTTACAGAATTTCAACAAAAACTCAATAATTGCGTTGCGAGTAATAATAACGGCGGGCGGGTAGGTATTTTACGCCTTGGGATGTTGCAATTTCACTCAAAATATCGTAAATAGGTGGGGAATAGTATTAAATTGCTTGAAGTTACTTTACTAATGATGGAATATAAAGATCCCTGGGTTTCGGCACCAAAAAATATGTAGCTTTTTCGAGTTTTGTTGGTTGATTTGCTACAATTGGGTAATTTGAAAAATGAAAACAATGAATGAAGCGCGACATACACGTTAGATACGATGCTTAAACCGAAAAGGATATACACTGCAGCCACTAACCTGAGAGCTGATGATGGAGTCGGAGTCTTTGGAGTCCACGTGATCTTGGGGAACTGCAGCGTCTTCTTTCACGTTCCTCACACGGTTTTTGAGAGTTTTGTATGCCGGCCGGCGAAATAAACACAATGTAACACTGAATAGTTCAATTTTGGACATTCCATTAGAATTTTGGGTAAGAGATACACGATTTCGATGCGAACACGTTGAGAATTCAAAATGGAGTCAGCGAGAAGACTAAAACTTCGGCGTGAGTTGTCTCGCTCGCGCATAGGTTGCGCGTAGATCTTGCATCTCTTTCTAAGCGACCGCAGACGTAGATCAACGATCTACGCTATCCAATCGGAAAGCATCGTGAATATATTGATGGCGCGAAAGTTTAAAAATGCTTATATTTAAAACGTGAACAAAATTACTGATCCCTACCAGTAACAAATATACCAATATATTTGATTTAGGAAAATTGATGCTGGTAGCCAATAGTAAAGGATGACTCACGCTATACCGGGCCGGGGCCGGGCCGGAGCTTCTGGCGCTTCGTTTTCTATAGAAAGTACCACGTGATCACCGATCAGCCATCATAGATAATGGCATGTCAGACGCCTCGGCCCGGACACGACCCGGTCTAGCGTGAGTCATCCTTAAGTTAACAAATGTTTTGTGAACAGGACTCACTGTTGCAAATTAAGCCAGTTGAGCACCTTCAGATCTCGGAGCGCCTCGTGGGGCACCTCCGTGAGCTCGTTGTGGGCCAAATCCAAGGATGCCAGCGTTCCTCGCATCGACCTGTCCAACACGCTCAATTAAACATCATGTTCTTCGAATCGTCACGTGCTAAACACAAGTTGGAAAATATACTAACTAGGTACGAGTATAAGAAACCCAATCCGTACTGACCCTGTCTACGAAGCTGGAGGTCCAGGTTTGTGATCGAGAGAAGGGTATTCATTTGTGTACTTATCACAAAAAAGTTCCTGAGTTTCCACGTGTTTATACATATAGAGGAGATACCCTATAGGTACATCTCTAAGGATAATTTGATTAACTGTATAATCTTAATAGTTCGGAGACGTAGGGACATTTACACCTCTAAATACCTATACCTATGGGGCTGCTATGGGGTTGTGCACAAATCATGCGAGGTGTTTTCGGCTACTTTTTGACCCCCCCCTCCCTTTGGTGATATTTGGTGAGGTTTTTGGCTACCCCCCACCCACCTCAACCTCACGTGTATTTTTTTGAAATTTTTCATTCGACCTAATTTTAAGATAAATAGTATTGTATATGTATTCAAGCCTGGAGTCCTTACTTTGCCAAGGACATAGATATGCTGGAGAAGGTTCAACGGAGTTTCACAAAACTACCAAGGCAACTTAAGAACAAGCCATATGAGGAGAGACTGAAGGAACTGAAGCTCACTACTCTTAAGCACCGCAGAGAACGTGGAGACCTAATAGAAACATATAAAATACTGTCTGGGCACTATGACCTCAAGGATTTTCATGACATGTTCAAGCGCAACAACAACACCCGTCTGAGAGGTCATCAACAATATCAACATCATTTAAGGTTAAAAAGGCATAGGTCCCACAGTAACCCATACACACACTTTTTGAGCAACCGAGTAGTGAGGGCTTGGAACAAACTCCCCGAAGATGTGGTTTCTGCACAAAATGTGAACCAATTTAAAAATAAATTAGACAAGCACATCTATACATCTACTTGACAACGATAACTATTAATGATTACTGGATACAGGCAATATCAGTTGTCACAACTGCCTGCCTGCTTAAAGAATAATAAAAAAGTAATATATAGAAAATCTTGTTTATTTTTCTATTTTCATTAAATAGACTCGTTATTTTGAAGTGCAGAGTGAAGATTTATGTTTAACGAAACCGAGAAAAAGTATCTACTCATGTGATAGGTTTTTTTTCTTAGTTTCGTTCAATGTAGAAAAATACACGTGAGGTTTCCTTATACCCCCCTCCCCCAACGTGATCTATCGTGATTATTTCATGAACCCCCTTCCCCTATCGAACCTCGCGTGATTTATGCACAAGCCCTATTATAGATTTTTTTTGTGTTTCTGTAAGTGTTTTTTTTATAAATTATTATAGTTTTTTTAAGTAATTCGACATTTTAGAGACCATATACATGTAAGTATGTACATCTCTAAGTAATTGTAATACGTTAGTCTGAATTGGTAGTTGCAGTTACTTGTATTTTATAATTTTTGATGTATTAATATTTTCTCTATTTATTTTTCTTCTTAAGTTAGGTTGTTTAAAACATGAATATAAAAGTAAAATACAAAAGCACATTAAAACATTAAAAAATACATATAAACACATTATAAAGAACCTAACCTAGGGTGCCGCCGGCAGCGGGGCAGGGTCCAAGCTGCCGGTGGTCAGGGCCGCAGAGTGAGGAATCGACGTACTATACGTGCCGTGTCCAAAATTACCGCCTTCTGCATCTGACCCTTGATCCAACCACCCAGCGAGAGTCTCTCTAGGTGTTGGTCGAGACTCTTCGCTATGAGACCGTTCGCTGACACGACTATATAGGAACAATGATCGTCGAGTCAACATCCCACATGGCGGTTATCTCGTGAGCTAAGTCTAGGTACTTGCTGGACTTGTCCTTCTCGGCCTTCACGAGATTCTCATCATGGGGAATGGTGACGTCGACGAGCACGGCTCGGCGCTGCGATCGGTCTATCAGCACGATGTCAGGCTTATTGGCAACAATAGTCCTGTCAGTGATGATAGATCGATCCCAACAGAGCGTGGCACGACCATTTTCGAGAACTGGTGCAGGTGAGTACTTGCAGTACGGCACTTCACGGTCCACAAGGCCGTATAGGAGGGCAAGCTGCTGGTGAATAATTCTGGCTACGAGATTATGTCTGTGCAAGTACTCGCCGTTAATAGTTAGCAAGATGAGAACAACCGGAGATAATATGCCTGTATTAATATGTCTTTCCCATCACGGAACAATGGTGTTCCGGACCTTTGGGAGGCGTGCGCGGAGCCGAAGCCAACGCGTAGAGGCCCTTTTGACACTTTAATGAAATGTAAGGGGTACACCGAGCGGAGGCTGCCCTTGCCCGTGTCATGGGACGCACGCAGAGGCAGCACCCGCCAGGGCGTAAGGACTATTGAGAGTTGATGGAATCTAAAATGAACTAGGTTATTGGGTGAAAGCGATGGACTAAGAACTGAGCTATGGGGTAAAAAACCGGACGCCTGCCTAATAAAACGGTATGCAATTTTATTTCCGGCAGACGGTGACTCGCCCTCACAAGATGGGCCCCCACAAAAAGCGACATCTAGGATGGCTCAAGGGCAACACCGGTGTGAGCGGCTCAGGGGTGTCGAGAGGTGTGCGCCGCTTTCTACCCAGTGGCTGTTAACAGCCACTGTGCCAACTCGCGTCTTATGCATATTTCACTTCCACCCCTGGAGCTTATAGCTCTAACGACTCCGCTCTGGCCGGCCGGCTAAGGCAAGCCAGAGGCAGAGAATCCTGTCCCACCCACCCTCCTTGCGGGTAACAGAACTCTCCAGGAGTACTCGGGTACGTGAGGTCGCTAATCCCCAACAGCTCGCCACAAGCTGCCCTGCGTTGACTGATTGCACTGGTAAAACCAGTATTAATATTATTATTATTTTTGCTTGGATGTAAATTCAATGTTGACGTGTAAAAGCTATCAAAATCGGCTATCAAAATCGCTGCAGACTTTTCTTGGTATAGCTCTAGTCGTCTAGTAGGTAAGTTGTAGAAATTAAGCGCCTGATATCGTGCACACGTCATGACCTGGCTGAATGCAATTACTACGGTTGCTAAAATAGAAGAGTTAAACATTGGTCCTTCGAGCCGGAACTGCGAGATTTTAGGATGAAGGAATAAATGTTTTTTTTATAGTAGTAGTTATATTAAATTAGTGAGAGAAGGGTACCGACGCGAGCGCGGCAGGCTGCAGCACGCCCAGCCGGCACGCGACGAGCACGAGGGTTTGCAGCGCGCGCGCGTCCAGCGCAGAGTCATCCAGCGCGCCGAGCCGCGCGCCCCACATCGATACGTGGCGCACGCCAGCCTCTGCAACACACGCTCGCTAGATTCACACTAGGGAATGCGCCCAGTAATAAATCTGTATTATAAGAACCCTACTTTTTTAAAATTTGCCGCCTTTTTCTATTGACAAAGCTGGCTTGCCACATTATAGATAATTTCCTGAGACTCCGAATTCGGACTGTACCTGTGTTGGGGAACCGGTGGAACTGTACAGCGTCGCAGGTGAAGCGATCGTCGGCGCACAGACAGAGCGGCGCGGCGGCGCACGGCGCGTGCGCGGCGCGGCGCGGCGCCACCAGCGCCAGCGCGAGCAGCACGCGCGCCGCCATGCGCGCCGCGCGCGCCACCGCCCCGCCACCGCTCCCTGCACACACACACATTTAGAGAGACCCCACACTAGCGTCTCCCGAGCGTGGGCGTCTAATCGACTCTATGGCTGCTGCTCGACGCAACTTTAGCGCAATTCTGTGCAACGACACCATATTATTCATAGTAGGTACCTAGTCGTAGCTGCAGCTCATGAAATACGGCGTGTTATGTGAACAAAAGATTTCCTTTGGCAGGATTGGTCCTAGGAACCAAGGATGGATTTAAGAAGTGGATCATCGAAGATATTTGATGTTAATTTTTCAATTTTGTCTTGATATAGCGTGTATTGTCATTTTAGCTAAGCAATGGGAAAGAGGTGCAAAAAGTAGGTACCTACATAGTTTTATGGCTTCGGCAAGGATAGTGAGTTAGCTATACCGTACCGGGCGTCCCTCGGGATTGGGTAAGTTGCCAACGGCGAGCGGAAATAACTTGAAGTAGCAGTTCTTTAGTCGCAGCAAGGAGCTTCGATTGACTAGATCAGTGGTGGGCAAACTTTCTTCATGAGGGGCCAAAACTTGAAGGAATTTCAGAGGAGGGCCAGATTTACAGCTAAAATGTATTTTTATTATATTGCTGGCCATATTATACATTTTTTTAAATGACCGGCGGCGGGCCAGATAAATCCTTTCGCGGGCCGCACTTGGCCCGCGGGCCGTACTTTGCCCACCACTGGACTAGATGTAACAATAAGCACCCTCGGTACCAATACGACATCATAGCGCGGTTTTCACTCTCTCCTCCCATCTACTCAAAGGTTAACTGGAAGAGATCCCTCAAAGGGATAAGGGATGCCTTTATACTTCTTACTAATTGTATGTCATTATCAATTTATCATTATTAATAAAGATTCGAGTTTACTACTACTACTACAAGTGGTCAGGTACCTACTGCTACAAAGCGTGCCAATTTTGCATATCATATACTTACCACCCAACTAATGGTCCAAAATTATCCAAACTATTCCCAAAATATTTGATTGAGGCAGGATCGGTGCAAAATATTTTCAAAAATTAGAGAAACTTACAGAAAACTAATAATATTGGACTGTGGACTATTATTGGATTACAGTTGGGTGGTTTGAAATGAGATGAAATGATTTATTAGATGATGCATGTGTGGAGATTGGGTTACATTTTTAGCTAACATTGCTACTACAGAAATCTCACAAAAGTCTACCTTTTTAGGCGGCTGTTGAGTTACGAAAGGGATTTATGAATGGAAAAGTAATTTTTATAGTTCTTACAATTCAATATTTTCTATTGCAGCAACAAATATCTGTCAGTTACTTACTACAAATATTCCCGAAGTGCGCACCGAGTAACAACCTATAACACCATACTTAAACACTGTAACCTTAAATCTAGTTCCCCTATAGAAGCTAAGAAACTCCTATTCAAATTCTTGACCTCTCTAAATTATGCCGAGACTGAAGATATTTTAGATAATGTTTAGTTATAATATTCTACAATATATTAGTACAACTAGTTTTAAACTTTTAAGTAAGTTTTTTGTGTTAGCTATTAAGTAACCTAGTTCTATTAAAAAATTGTTCCTGGTCCCCCGCGGTTCAGGCAAAGCCTAGTGCAGATACCCCTGATATAATATGTAACCCATATTTTTGAAAATATTAAATTTTACTTTACTTTTACTTTTTACTAGTTACCTACTGGTAAAACCCTGGAATGGAGAGGAGAGCAGGTAATGGAGCAGCGTACAAAAAGTAAGTAGAAAAATATTTGCTGTCTCTAGTTCACTTGGTTCAATGTAGGTAGGTATAACCGTATAACGTTTGCGGACACAATGTCCCCACCCACCCAACTAGCCAGCATGCCATCGACGTTTAGCATACATCGTGTACAAGCCGCTAACAAACATTTGGACACGACTCGGTTACTGTTAACACATTGTTAGTGGCTAAACAATGTACCTAAACGTGAACTGAATCTGAACACTAGGTAGGTACTTATCGGCAACGCGCTTGTGACATCCCTGGAGCCTGGCTGCATGGTTCCAACTGTTCCAAGCCTTGCCTTGTTGCATATTCAAATGATTCCAGTGCATCTCTCACACCATTTGAATTGATTTTCAATTTAAAAACATTTTAACACATTCGGCGCCGCACGGTTCCATTTTTATCGACTGTCACTATGCGCGTCCCTTTCGCACTTACATAAGGTAAAGGGCCCCTGTTTCGGCAGGTTAAGGCTCTTATCGTATATATTTTTTTAAATATTACTAAGCATAACAATACCTTGAAAGCTTTTGAGTAAGTTATATTACTTCTTTGTTAATAATTTAATGTATAAACTATAGGGTTTTAGTTGAAACTTTTTTTATGAATTTTTTCGTGATCCTCTTATTTGGCTCCCATTTCGTGATACAAATTTAGCTCAGCTCCTAAGTTCGTGAATTCGTGTCCCCTGTTTCGGAATAAAGTTTTCTTAGAGTAATTGGTGATAATTTGCTGATAATCATTTTAAATATTTAACGGTTTTACCTACTTTATACGAGTAATTGTAAGGTCAAATTAAAAATAATATTTAAAAAAAATGTTAAATTGAGAGCTAGCTTAATGTTTTTTGTACTCATCGACTTTAATGGTTGAATTAAGACTTCGTAAACCATATGGGTACTTCAATACTTGATTAAAAGCCGAAACTACCTATATAAGTAAAAAACTTAAATAAAAATAAAAATAAAAAAATACAAAATACATATATATTAACTATCTTATACGTTAAATATAAACATACACAAAAATAAATCAAATAAATTGAATTATAAATAAAATTGTGCTAGTAGTTAATATGAGAATATACGTGGAATATACCTATAAATTTAAACTCGGGTCACATTCAAACTCGTTTTATGAGAATTCTAGTGAAAAAAAACATATACCGAATTTCGCTCATACGAAACTACATGAAATACATTAATTGTTTTCTAATTATCTTCGTTGTTATATTTAAAAACAAGCACTCAAAATGTATCTAGAAAATCCTTGATTCGTTAGTGGCACGAAATAAGAGACACGAAAAATAAAATGACCGCTATTTCGTGAGTCCATTTATTGCATTTTTAAGGTATTTCTATGCATATATTCAATCTTTTTTCTTATCAAATCAATTACTAAGGAATCCACAGAAACACTCCCAAAGACTTTTATTCGAATGGGTTTAGCTTTTCCTTCCTATAAGCTTAACAAGTGAGAGCGCGCACCTTACGCCTAAAAAAGTGCACGCATACAACACAGCTGTTCGCGGCCGTTTGACAGTTTCGACCGTTTTTTTGTATACTCTCAGTTTAATGACTAAAATATTGGTTATTATTTTATTGAAGAGATTAAATAATACAGGTTTTTTTTCATATGTATAATTTGAATAAAAAATATTTGAATTTCTTATTATTTGCGCCAGAAACAAAACTAACGAAATAACGTACTAACACGAACTTGGGGCCCTTTACCTTAGGTACTTGTTAGAACGTGATAGGCATGGTGATAAGCGATAAAAATGCGACCGTGCTACCGCCGCAGGGCCAAGAACCCGACTGTCGGGTACACTGTTCGTAGCGACTACGCGCTCCATACGGCAAAACCGTGGCTACGCGCTACGTGCGTAATCCGTAGCACTTAGTGGCAATGAATGTGTGAAAATTCAAATTTTGACTTTCTAGTGTAGCGGTCATTATTACGGTTACGAGTAATTAAGGCTGTTTGTAGGTATATTTTGTTTTATTTATGTTTGATTTGTTTATTTATTTGAAATGTCAAATTAACAATGGTTTATTTGACATTTCAAATATTTAGATTATTTTTCAATTAGTAATGTACATAATAAGCATATAATTATGTACTTGTACGGTCGAAAGTATTAATTTTGGTATTAAATATCTAGGAGACCGAGCTTTGCTCTGAAAACATAACAACTCAAAAATGCGCGTTTGTCCAGAGATAAGACCTAGCTAGATCGATTTTTCGTCCCCGAAAAGCCCCATATAGCAAATTTCATCGAAATCGTTAGAGCCGTTTCCGAGATCCCAAGTGACAATCAATATGAAAGTCGCTACAGGACCTCATACTATTCTGCCCGATTCGAACTTTAAGATACGTCAATTAATAGATCTAGAAACGATATGGACTAGATGTGTTTTTGTTTGAAGAAACGTCACATTTGACACTGACATATCTAATCCGTATTATCGTTCCTAAGTAAGTAAGTAAGTAAAGTAAGTAAAAATTTATTTGTGGAACACAGGTACAGTTAAGGTCTTATATATAAAATAATAAATAGAGCTCTGTGTTTTGCCTATTGGCGTACAAATATTAAACTTAAAAATAATGGTGACTCATTACGAGTATGTTTACCATAAATTATTACATTTAAACAATAGCTATGTCTATTAGTAATATTACGGCAATAAACATTGAGAATAGAATATTATATTGTTTAACTTCCAAATAAAATAATAAAATTTCTGAAATCACACAATTACAATCAAAGACGTATCTTAAAGTACGAATCGGCCGATTGTCACTGTGACAAGATACAAAATGGCTCATACAGTAGGTAACTCGATAAGTTTTGAGATGCTCGAAAATTAAAAATGTACCGCACCTGTATTTTATACTTATAAAAAGCAAATTTATTCAAAAATACACAAGTGGCTAATTAGATAAATTTAAAAAAAATATCGTGTTGCAGTCATTTTACTATGACCGTCCCGCGGGTTTTCTTTGAAACGATGGAACTGAACCACTTATAGTTCGTTTTTTTAGCATTAGAAATAAGGTAAACAATCTTGATGTGTCTTTTAATTGAAAAACACATTTTAAAAATAAGTTACGGCAAATATGTAACAATTATGAATCTAATACGATCATTTATATTCTTCTGCTTTCATAAGTAATAGTTGCTGATTTTAAAAAGGCGTTTTTCAATTAAAAGACATGTCAAGATCGCTTACCTTCTTTCAAGTTCTTTCTAATGCTAAAAAAAACGAACTATAGTGTGCAACGATTACAATCAGCATTTAGGGGACTCTGTTCCATCCCGAGCAACAGTTTTTAGATTGTTTAGTGAATTTAAAAGGGGTAAAACTAACCTCGAAGATGACCAAAGGAGCGGTCGCCCGCAAACAGCAGTAACTGCTGAAGTACCTAGTTTCTGCATTCCTGATGCTGTTGGTTCGGGACGACCCACGAATTACGCATACGGACATTGAAAAGATCCTAGGGGTTAGTTCGGGGAGCGTTAATATCATCCTACATCTGATCTTGGAGTGAGGAAGCTATGTTGTCGTTAGATCCCGCGTTTGATAAAGTTGCGATCGATGCGTTCTGCCTTATCGGATCAAGACTGGCAAAAATGTTTTCACCACACCAGCTCGGAAAGGCTTACTTTGCACTTCAAAAACTGATAGCAAAGTTGCATTTTATTCACATGTGAGGCAAAGTAATCAAATGCAAATTATGAGTTGTTTTCTTATGTTTGCTGGTAGAATTGACTTTTAAATGATGATTTTGGATTGATAAATATTTAATAACATTCATTTGGATTTGATTTTGTTTGATATTTTACATTTAATATTTGCTTCAGGTTAGTGTGGTGAAAAATTTTGTGTTTCACTCGGGGGCAAATTTTGTTTAACCCTCGTGCTTTGAAACCCTCAAGATTCCATTTTTCGAATCTTTCGCTTTGGAATCTTTCGCTTGCTCGGGTATCAATGCAATATTAGTAGCACGAGCGGTTAAACAACAACTTTGCCTCTTGTAAAACAAATAACTATTTCAAAGTTGGTTTAGACGAATGGAACTTTGTACCCAGGGCCGTCTTAAACTATGCTGGGGCCCCTGGGCACATAAGAATTTTGGGCGCTTTTGGAAAGTAAAGAAAGCGAATTAAACTAACATTTTTCTACTATGATCTTCTATTTATTATGAGTAATCAAATATACTGTTACTGTGTCTGTCCTTCGGGGCCCCCTGAGGATGGGGGCCCTGGGCACGGCCCCGTGTGCCCTTATGGTAAAGACGGTACTGTTTGTACCTATAGAGCAGCGGTCGGCAACCTTTTAGCAGCCAAGGGCCACATAGTAGTTAAGGAAGTAGACGCGGGCCGCACTTTGTTAATATGTGTGACTTTATCAGACATTGCTGTTTGACAATATTACATAAAACATAGCCAAGGGGGTTCGCGGGCCGCAAGTGAGAGGTTCGCGGGCCGCATGCGGCCCGTGGGCCGCTTGTTGCCGACCGCTGCCTTAGAGAATGATAGTATTTTGAAAAAAAATTAAATAAATAGTGCTAATATCTTGAATGGTTTTTCAGTATATCAAAAGTTATCGAGTGACCAACGTAAATTAAAACTTTCGACTGTACGTGTCACATGAACGTCATTCGAGTATGAGTTGTTGAGTCTGTGCGGAAAGAGAAGAGTCGTCAAATGTATGGGATTCTACTGTACATACCTACATAAAGCCAGCCAGTCGGCCAGTACTGCCTCCCTTTGCGCCATCTCCGTCCTACCCCGTGCTTTTTCCAGTAAGTAAAGTCATGATTTTTTTTACAAACAAATCGTTATCGATACTTATCTGTGTGTAGTAACATGTACCTAGGTAACTTTACAAAATCAAACGATTTCCTGCTATTTTACGAAAAGTGGAATCTTGAGCGTTGCAAGGGTTTCAATTCAAGGCACGAGAATTTTACATCTCTAAGTCAACCAAGGCTAGTAATTATGTGAAGATAGACTGTCTTTTTATGTAACATACGAGCACAAAATGCCGTGTCTTACAGCTACATGTTATTACTATTTTAATATTAATATAGGCCGGTAGCTTGAACATGTCATGGAAAGGTCTTTCAAAATGAATAGGGGTTTTAGAAGAACATTTTTTGATAAAGTAATTATTTTCGGAAATAATCGCTTTGAAAGAAACAAAATGTGTGTGACAATTTTTTTATGTTTTCAACCTCATAGTGTGGGGTGTCGTTGGATAGGCCTTTCAAAATGAATAGGGGTCTTTCAACAACATTTCTTGATAAAGTGAATCATTTCGGAAATAATCGTTTGGAAAGAAAAAAAAACAAGTTTTTCCTTCTAACTTTTGAAACATCTGTCCAAAAAATATGAAAAAAAAAACATGAAAATAGTGCTTAAAAAACTCAATCAAATAAAATTAAAAGAAACTTGATCAGTTCAGCCGTTTATAAGTTATCGCTAAAAGTCTTCCCTTCTTATTTTAATTAAAAGCCTGGCAACCCTCATGTGTGACCGGATTTTCGCAGGCAACCCTTGTCATTGTATTTGCAATAAAATTACCATAATTTTGATGTATAATTCAAGCGTCAGACAGATGAGTACAATTATCGATATAAAATCACCTCTTTAAACACGGCAACCACATAATAGTGACCGAAAAAAGATAGGCAACCTAGATGATTTATGTTGTACAAGTTGTATACTTTCCCTTGAAACTTATTTCGATCGTCAGACAATTCGGTGAAATACGCCGGAATTTTTTTTTTCTTTTAAATTTATTAAAAATAGCCTTGACCATATTTCTTTAGGCAACCCTATTAATTTATGTCCTGGAACATATTTTCTTTCATATTTTCATAGTTTCAGCCGTCAGACAGATTGGTGAAGGTCGACCATATATGTGGGATCTTAGACCATTACGGTGGCGTCGTTGATCGGGTCGCCACTTTCCCGAACGAAGGTTGAGGGAGGCGGGCTGAGATACGCGTCATACTTGTGAACGGGTGCTGTTTGTGGAGACTGGTCTGTTTAAGCTAACACAAGCTATTATACTTAGTAACTTTATTTTTATTAATTAATTACAGTGAGACGCGTAAAAAAGTGCTAGATATCGAAACTAAACCCCGAGGACGAGGAAGACCCCGAATCACATGGATGTCCGTAGTAAATAAGAACCTCAAAGAAGCCCGAGTCAACAAACAGAC
The DNA here is from genome assembly GCF_910591565.1 of Cydia splendana. Lineage (NCBI taxonomy): Eukaryota > Metazoa > Arthropoda > Insecta > Lepidoptera > Tortricidae > Cydia > Cydia splendana. Next base: position 177,163 of record NC_085965.1, on the reverse strand, counting down.
GACCCAGGACAGGATACGGAGGGCCGACCCCAAATAAAATAGGAAAGGGCCAGGCAAAGAAGAAGAATTACAGTGAGACGCCTCATTCTGCTCTCGTATGTTTCTTTTCTCTTAATGAATGTATTAATTATACAGGGTATTGACTCTTGGAGACCCTATACATCTCTAAGGCTAACTTGACACCTAGAGACATTTACACCTCTAAATATTATAGATTTTTTTTGTGTTTTGTATCTGTATTTTGTATGTAATTCGACATTAAGAGACCATATACATCTCTTAGTAATTGTAATAAGTACTTAAGTTAGATTGAATTGTTAGTTTTATTTTATAAAATTGTTGATGTTATTATTTTTGCTTGTATGTAAATTCAATGTTGACGTGTAAAAGTGCCCTTGTGGCCTATTTGCTGAATAAATGTTGATGTTTGATGTTTGAATTAAAAATAATTTGCTAAACACTGAATGCTTTCTCACTCAACAATCAAGGACGTGGATCCTCGGATGCTCTATTAAGAGACGGTGTAAAGTATCAACATAAAATGTACCTACGGGTTTTATTTACCGTCCACATTTGTAACTACTAATTGAAGTCTACTTACGTAATAGCGGCTTGTTACAATCCAACACTTAGCATACTCCTGAAACGTCCATATAAAACTTCATTACAATGCATGTTAACTTATCAAGGTGACAGTTCAGAACAAGTTCGTAAAGTACAGAAGTTGTGTTGAAATACGCGCGGTGGCGCGGAAGGGAGTGACGAACGCTGGGCACGGCGGGCGCGCGGCGACTGCCGCGGCAATCTCGAGCCTCTCTGGATACAGGGTGGAAGGTTGGGGTGGGTCAGGGAACACTTCCACGCGTCACCTTTCCAGACGTATGCTTTGGGTGTTATGGTTTACGACAATTAATTAATTTACAATTCAAATAATTGTTTATAGTAAAATAGTTGTTACGTAGGTTGCCCTGAAAGTTTCGGGAATGGGACACTTAGAAATAACATAATAGAAACAGGCATATAATTTATAAAAATGTAACTCTTTATAAAACTTTTAAGGTATATTCCATTTGGTTGTCATTTGTATTTAAGAATTACTGGCAATTTGAAAATTGTATGTCGAACATTATTTGAATTTTTGGCCAAGTGATTTTTCGGATCATATTTTTAAACGGTTTTCAATATGCCCTCAGCGAACAAATAAAAGTTACAATGGGCTTCTGTTATTTTTTTATGAACTAGAGTTCATCGTACGCTCGTTTGCAGTTAAAATTAAATATGAAAGTCACTTTCATTTTATCCCATGGGTGATCTTAAAGAAGCATGTCATTCCAAAGCGACGTCAAAAATTAAAATCGCATTTGTGCTGTTAATTAAAAAGACTGCCAAAAAAGTTGCATATCGGCAGATTTCGACATTCCTAAATATTCATATGACAACAGTAAAAAAATCTTTTATATATATATATATATGTAAAAAAACTTCAATTCCGTTGGCTACTCCACGAATTTCATACAAAACCACTAAGGCCCCAAAATCGCCATACAAAAAGGACTTTGGGATTATGAGCCGTGTGCATTACAGAATGATTACTTTCAAAAGAAAATTTATATGCGTGGTCAGTTTGAGTTTAAGTATGCATTACAATAAAGATTGACTGTCTAGATGCGACAGTTTTCTCTATTCCCGAAACTTTCAGGGCAACCTACGTACACACACTTGAAAAAAAAATACACTTTCAATGTGTTCGGGTTAGCATAGTTTATAACTATCCGAAATTTCAATTCGATAGCTTTCAGCTTAAATGCTTCGTCACACAGGCGCGTTTTCCGGGCGGGGCGCGCATCTTTTACGTATAAAACGCTCACGCCCCGCCCGGAAAGCGCGCCTGTGTGACGGAACCTTAAGTAGTTCTTGAGATACTTAGCAATGTGAGAGACGGACGGACGGACAGACAGAGAGAGTCACACCATAAGGGTTCCTTTTTGGTACGGAATCCTAATTAACTGTCATAGGGACCATCATTCGACGCGGATGATATAACCACAGAAGAAATAATAGTACTACCGTACAGAAAGGACACTTCCTACAAACCCGAAGTTTGACAGCAATGGGGTTGGCAACTGTCAAAGGTTTGCCTAGATGGCGCCATCATAGCTTGCCCCTTTTTCTATGAGATTTGGCTTAAAGAGCTGGCATCCAGGGTATTATAATATAATAATAATAATTCAGCCTATATACGTCCCACTGCTGGGCACAGGCCTCCTCTCATGCGCGAGAGGGCTTGGGCTATAGTCCCCACGCTAGCCCAATGCGGATTGGGGACTTCACATACACATTTGAATTTCTTCGCAGATGTATGCAGGTTTCCTCACGATGTTTTCCTTCACCGAAAAGCTAGCGGTAAATATCAAATGATATTTCGTACATAAGTTCCGAAAAACTCATTGGTACGAGCCAGGATTTGAACCCGCGACCTCCGGATTGAAAGTCGGGCGTCATATCCACTCGGCCACCACGGAATCCAGGGTATTAAAAAAACAAAAATTTGACACAATTCTAGGGATTGACGGGGCAAGCTATGATGGCGCCATCTGCTAAAAACTTCCACCGGCCAACCCCATTCAGGTTCGAATCATGTTATCCCTATCTAATATGACAGGACCCCTCTATACTATCTCTTCTTTTTGCTAATATATAGCACTATCCCTTTCGGCTATTTAGGGTTGTCAAAATTCAAGTGATTATCTTATCTGTGGTCGTGCACGCACAAGGAAGTCAAGTGGTGCCAACCCTAATAATTGCTCGGAGCAATGCTGTGCCGAACGGAGCCGAGTTCGACCGAAGTCAGGAGTGTCTCCCCACTGATATAACTAATTAAAATCATGCGTCATTATTATTAAATAAATATCAGCTTACAAAATGCAAATACCTTTCTGGCAACTCGAAATGTATAAATTTAGGGTTCATTTAGACGGTGCGAGAACTCGCATGCGAGTTACATTACATTGCGTAATTTGATAGGTCGGCTAAATTGATGTAACCTCAATGGTCCGCAATGTAACTAAAATCGCATGCGAGTTCGCGCGCCGTCTAAGTGAGCAAATAAGGTATTTGCAAACGTTAATAACTGACGTGCCCGCAATAGGCCTCCTTGAGTGCTGTGTTTGATAATAGCACAAGTACAGCTTGGCATAAAAGAGTAGAAATTAAAAAGTGGCAACACTGTATTGTTGTCCCGTTTTCTTATACCGATTGGTTTGAAAGGGACGACACTACAGTGTTGCCACTTTTTAATTTCTACTCTTTTTTGCCAAGCTGTATATCCTTTCATCTGTACCATATCGTCGGGTGACAAGCAAGTCACTAACTAACACCATTGAACTTATTGGACAATAAATCGTGTTACAAGTGTAATAAAGTGCATTGTTACTTTAATTTTTGATAGTATTTAGTGACTTTTGCTTGTCACCCGACGATATTAATTGATAGTACCTGAATACGTATGGACTTGGAGTAAAGTGAAACACAGCAGTGGATTTTTATGTTTTATTGGCTACACTTAGTCATTACTTCACTTCCTTCACCTGGAGACCTGCAACAACACAATCATATTGTTAATTTCGTGTAGCACCGCTGCACCGCTGCACCGCTGGTAGGTGCAAACACTATGGCTGTACTGAATAAAAATTTTAGTGGTTTAACTACAAAAACTTGTTTACATTATTTTAATTTTTTTTAATCTTAATCAGACATCTGAATGTAATTATATATGTTCAACTGCTGGGCACAAGGCCTGGCGCCTGGTGCAAGAGGGTTCGAGGGAGGGTGCGAGTCGAACTCGCACACGAAGGGTTCCGATCATGATGCAAAAAAATCGCGTTTGTTATAGCAGCAACAGAAATACATTTGTGAAAATTTAAACTGTCTATCATGGTTCATGAGATAAAGCCTGGTGTCAGACAGACAGACGGACAGAGGAGTCTTAGTAATAGGGTCCCGTTTTTGCCCTTCGGGTACAGAACCAAAAAGGCAATCATCACTAAATAAATAAAAATAAAAAATTATACTTGGTTACGTTTAGTCATCTTTGGAAGAGGAAACAATAGGCTTGTCTCAATATACTAACATAACATGAACCATAACTTATAGCGTCCCACGGTCTCAGGTCTGCTCGTTTAATACTACTCCAGTCACCTGCAATAATATCCTACTCTTCGAAGGTCGCAAAAATAAGTGACACACTCTTATTATTGTAGGTGACTGTACCATTGATTTAAATTTAACTGCCATATTTTGTAATACAGTGAACCGCTAGCTAGAGTGTAAAGTAAAGTTATCACATACCCGGGGGCAGGCTCTGTTTCAGCTTCTCGGCCTTCTCCTTGTCGGTGATGACCAGTGTGTAGAGGAAGCGCGAGCATCGCACCTTGAACTTCACATTCTCAGGGTTCTTCTTTATTTTCACCGCTAAAAAAATAAACCCATGTTTAATCTTGCTCATTCTCATAACTTGAACTAATATGCTCTTCAAATATTAATTGACCAAAGCATAGCGCGAAGGTCTATGTTTTAACTCGGGCATTTTGCTTTTGTATGTCCGGATGTTCTCCTCTACTGGTCACAATTCTCAACCGATTCTCGTGAAATTTTGTGACCAGATTTAATTCATTAATAATGAAGGGCGACCTTCCTATGTCGGTCAAGCGTAAACTCGTTGACATGTGTATTCTGCCTGTCCTAACCTACGGTGCCCAAACATGGTCGCTCACTGAGAGTCAGAAGTCCAAATTGAAGGTTTGCCAGCGAGCAATGGAGTGCAGTATTCTAGAAGTCACAAGGACGGATCGCATCCGAAACACCACATTGCGCTCCAAAACACGCATAGCTGACGTGGGGGAGAAGACCGCCAGACTGAAGTGGGACTGGGCGGGTCACGTCTGCCGCATGCATCCGGATAGGTGGGCTAGTATAGCCACCAAGTGGATGCCGCAAATGAAGCGCGGACGTGGCAGGCTCAGACGGAGATAGCGGGACGACTTAGACGCCTTCATCAGTGGCTGGCCGGAGAAGGCACTACAACGGGAGTTGTGGAAATCAGGGGGAGAGGCCTTTGCCCAGCAGTGGGACACTACAACAGGCTAATAAAAAAATAAAAAGAAATTGTCAATTCGGTTTTTGGAAATTATTAAAATGGCGGAGTCATGATACCTCGCATCATAACAAATAGTCATATTGATATCATAAGTTATTAATTTACTTTACTTTTTGAGACATGTTTACAGAGTAAATGGCAAAAAATGCTGAATAATTGTATTGCTGGTTTAGGCGGTATTTAGACATTTAGTTTTTCCTCGAGAATAAGTTGCCGAATTTCGTCAGCTAAGAACTCAGGTCTTCCTGAGGGACACTTTTGTTTTTTGACTCGGGAAGACAAAAACAAAAGTGACCGACATGCTCACTAAAATAGACCAGCAGAAAGGGAGATGGACCGGCCACATGTTGAGAGACAGGCAGGAAAAATGGAGCAAGATCGTAACGTATTGGTACCTAAGAGGTTGCACACGGAGCCAGAGGAGACCTCGAACAAGTTGGGAGGATGAACTCAAACTCACAGCGGGCCCGAACTGGAGAAGAGTGGCCCACGACAGACCTCAATGGAAAGAGCTAGAGGAGGCCTTTGCCAAGCGGCACACTGAGCTTAGAGACATACTCTAACTCAGAAGAAAGGGCTTAATAGATAGATAGATAGATAAAAAAGCTAAGAACTATCATGACGCATTTTGCAAACATTCGCTTTTTTATTATTTTGTTTGCACACTGAAGGTAGCCGGTTTGATTCCCAGTAATTGTATGCCGGGACATAACTTCCTTATTGGAGCTATAATATTATTTCATTATTATTGTTATTATTTTCATTTTATTTTACTTTGACAATCATGATAGAAATTCTTATATTTTTGACATCAATGCAAACTTATTATGTAATTTTGAATAATTTTACGGTTTAGACTCACTTGTTTTTAGTCACTCGCGCGACATGTTTCGGAGAGCCTAGGTCTCCTTTCTCAAGCACTAACAGTGTGAGCAGCGTTCACGACGGCCGTGTATCGTGTGTGTGTGAGTAAGCGATACACGGCCGTCGTGAACGCTGCTCACACTGTTAGTGCTTGAGAAAGGAGACCTATGCTCTCCGAAACATGTCGCGCGAGTGACTAAAAACAAGTGAGTCTAAACCGTAAAATTATTCAATGTTAGTATGTCTCACAACAGTTTAAATTCAATTATTATGTACTTAATTGTCTTTCATGAAATAAATCATCTAATCTAATCATCTAATCTAATCTAATCTAACTTTTTGTATTTTGTTACACTTTTTGATCAAACCGTTGTGTGGCGCTGTCGTCGTGCACGGTCCCAATAAGCTATGCTCGCGAGGTCTACAGCTCAGAGACACTAGTAAATATTAAGGTATAATTTGCTTTTTGGAAAATGTTGTAATGTTGATGGTTACATGGTTGAATGATGACAATGATGATTTAACAAAAAAGTAATACCTATGAAACTTGTCGAAACTTGTCTTCAGACCACTGGAGGTTAGCACTATTGTATACATACATCACATCACAAATATCGGTCGGAATTATAACTAGTTTCATAACTTTAACAATAAACCTCTCTCAATTAGCTGACACTGCATTAGGGTTGCCAGATGGTCGGGATTTGGCGGGATTCTCCCGATTTTTAGCATGTGTTCCCGATTCCCGACATAGTGAAAATTGTCCCGAAAAACAGCTCCACGTTATAAAACAATAATTTCAAGTTCCGAACTGTCGTCGAGCGAGCGACCCGCGTCGAGCGTAGTGCTAATAATGTAAAATATCGTTGTTTTTAATACAATTACTTTAATTTGAATGTTTTATTTTCCTGACTTAAGTCCCAAAATCCCGATAAATTGATATGTTTTCCCGATAATAGCGCCTTTCGATCTGGCAACCCTACACTGCATACTTATCGCACGTTTTGAATGCTTAATTTCAAAGTTACTTAGAAAAATTACAATATGAGTCTAGTCTACTCACATTTGGCGTCTTTCCTTCTCGCCTTCAGGAGGAAATCCTTAATGTCCTTGATTTCACGCGGCTGGAACATAAACCACAACATCAAGCTTCATCAAGAGAACATCGACTCAATAACAAGAGGTTAAGTTGAAACCGAAAAAATAAATCACATACTATGTGACAATATAAACTAGTTTATATATGCTTATTCATTATATGGGCCTTGACCACGTATTCAATTTAAATTAAAGTCAAAAACAAGAGACATTTACCATGTTGAAGTTGTTCCAAAGGATGACAAGTAACTGCAAAAAAAACACAAGTTTAATCAGTAAAATACTATTACACATACATTAACAGGGACACACTGAGTCTATTGCAGTCGATTAATTTCAAAAATCACCCCAATATTCAAAGATTAATACAGATTTACGAAATTGTATACACAAATCGCACTTCACTCACCTGTCAAACTTTCTGAAAGAAATTGACATTGACATCGACAGCGACACCATGACATTTTGAAGTATCTATAGTCTATGGTTTAGGGAGCCACAGACTTAAATATGCATAAAAAATCCTTAAATATTGCACACGGTGCATTTATAGATGCTCAAGCAAATCTTGTCAGTAGAAAAAGGAGCGAAATTCAAATTTTCTATGAAACGATATCATTTTTCAAATTTGGCGCCTTTTTCTACTGACAAGATCTGCTTGACCAAGTATAGCTTGGGCATGTAATTGGCTTACATAGAAGCTAGGATCGTATAGAAGTGGTATACGCGTGCCTCCGTGAGGGACAAAACATACGCAAATGCGATACTGTGATTGGTCGCATTCATTTGTTGCCCACCATTATCCGTACTAAAAAACGGTGGGGAACAAATAAAATGTGAGACTGTGACAAGGACAAACAATAATAGCTCTTTCGCTGCTACTCCTGCTGAAAGATATATAAGACTATCCTGTTCGGTCACCCTCATGCCAGATCCAGTTTTAATACTAGATTCATGTTGACTTACCATATGACCCTCGGAGGACTTGGATTTAGCCCTCCGTCACTGACTGTCATCTCGGTCGAACTGAGGTGGCCAATGGGGTAGTTTGTATTTTAAGTACCGCCCACCTTAGGGCAGTTTACGTTGAGCGGACAGAATGCTTCCATGTTTTATTTCCGTTCACTGGTGCTACCTTTTCGTAAAATGTTTTTTTTTTCTTTGTATGGACTTGAGGGCGGTGTTGCCCGTAGCCAACGCACAGAACACCCGACTAGAAACCTAATATTGGCCATTTTGTTCGCGACGCAAATCACCAAACTGTGAGGCGCGGGAGGGGTGCTCCCGGCGTTGCGATTGGTCGTGGCGCGCTGACACGTGTAAGCGTAGGGATGGGACATGTTCATTACTTGCAGTGGTACTGGTACCAATGGTACCGTAATCTGTTGCGGTAAAATAATTGTTATCAATAAAGTCCACAGATTAATTACTTCAGAATATTCATACAATATAATCATTCATTAGGTACTTTAAAAATGTATCTAAAAATGTTACTTTGCATATTATTAATGAGCTAAGATTGTAAACATAAGAAAAACTGTAACAATTTCGATGAAATTTGCTATATGGGGGTTTACGGAGGCGAGGCGTTTTAACTCTAGGAAAACGCGCATTTTAGATTTTTTATGTTTGCTGTGCAAAGCTCGGTCTCTCAGATATTCAGTTTTTATTAACGCTGTTTTCTACAGTAGTACCGTTGAGGCACCATATCACTGACACAAAGGCAAAAGCCGCTATACACCAATGCATGCATGCTAATGAAAAATACTGTATTATTTTCCTAGTCTAATTCATACTAAACAACCATGCATAATCTATTTAAAGCATCTAAGTACCTACGTTTACGAATAAACCGACGCGACAATTTTGTATATGATCCCAGCACATCTGTAAAATTAGTTTGGTTACGGCAATAACATAAACAAATATAAAATAATATAAATGTGTAATAAATTTCACATTTCGTCGGAGTCCATTTCAGTTCATCATCAGGTCCATCTCGTGACCCAAGACCTTACTGCTCACCTAGAAGATTCTAATAAACCCACACAACATGTGTCTATCACAAACCAACACCGATTTCCCTCGCACTTCTTCAAAGTTCATCATCTGGTCCAGCTCGTGGCCCCCCACCTTACTGCTCACCTAGAGGATTCTAATAAACCCACACAACATGTGTCTATCACAAACCAACACCGAGTTCCCTCGCACTTCTTCAAAGTTCATCATCAGGTCCATCTCGTGCCCCCCCATCGTACTGCTCACCTAGAGGATTCTAACAAACCCACACAACATGTGTCTATCACAAACCATCACCGAGTTCCCTTGCACTTCTTCAAAGTTCATCATCAGGTCCATCTCGTGACCTAACTGCTCACCTGGCTTCTTAAAAAAAAATTACATCATTCATTTATTATTAATAAATCAATCATGAATTTCAAAAATACACTTTGGTGGCAAACGCAGCCTATGGAAACTATACTATACTGGGTCAAGCTGATCTTGTCAGTAGAAAAAGGCGGCAAATTTGAAAAATGTAGGCGCGAAAGGATATCATCCGATAGAAAATTTGAATTTCGCGCCTTTTTCTACTGACAAGATTTGCTTGACCATCTATACTAACTAATGGCGCTTGCAACTAGGAGAATGTCACATGGGCGTTGCTCTGAAAACCTGCTAAAATATGATCATTTTCTTATTTTGATGCTACCTCAATAATGGTACTACTAACTAAAAACTAAACTACATACTACATATACCCACTAAGATAAACTACCAACTACCTAATTAAAACTATAGATTTTACAGATCAATTTTATTTATTCTCAATTAAAAATGAAAGAGAATCACAATTATCTTTTACATTTCTTAAAATGGTACAATATGGTTCGAGCGAAAGCACGAATTTACCGCAATTGACAAAACCATCACCGTCACATCACTAGTTGTTGACGTGAAAGGGATAGCACATTGCATTTTCAAGTTGACGGAAAAGGACGGGCTACTTCACTGCCGCTCAGTACAACCATATTGACCAGTATAAAATGAACCCCGCGGACAAGAAATAATTTTCAACAAAATAGTGATTTTGACTTACCTGTGGAATGTTATTCCATCTGTTTTATAACTGGAAGTCTTAGATGACTTGCCACACCATTTCACACTGCAAAATCCCATGATTTGAATAAATTGCGATTTATTTTCGTAAACACGCGCACACTGTTAACAGGTCGTGAATTTGGACGCAACTGATCGGAGCGGCGCGCGTGAAATATTTTATAAGCGCTATTGCTCGCACGAGTGGAGGCCGCGAGTCGTCCTATAAGCTATGTCTATAGGGGTTGGTCTGTGAGCCAACGTCAAGTAAAAGAGTAGGAAATTAAACGCGGAAAGGAAAAATGATATTTCTTTAATTGGGCCAAGTTTTATTTAAACGGTATCCAGACTAGTCAATTTTTCGCCAATCTGATTAAATTGCCCGATCGAATCAGGACGTGCGAACGCAAACACAAATTTGGCTCGCCGAATTCAACCGCCGATAATGACCGATATTACCGATAAAATGAGGTGCGGGCGCAAGTATACCAATTTGTGACGCCAGTATTTTCATTGTGGGGCATTTTTTTCAATTTAGTGGGCTCTAATATCACCATAAATCTAAAATTGGTGATTCAATTGGAGATTGGCGCCAATTATTTCCCTGATCAAATCGACCTATTTGATCAGGCCCGTCTGGATATCACTTTAACATAATTTCCGAACGAAGCAAAGTTGTTATACGACGATGGTGGCAACACCGACTAGAAGCGTCGAGATGACACTTTGACAGGTCAGACGGCCATTGGCATCGTTTAATGTTTATGAACGGCTATCGCGATCGGTGAAAGAGCCCGCACCCAACATGAGCCCTTGGGCGACGACGGGCACCGACAGCAGTGGCGCGCGAGGGCCGGAGACACGGGACGCGTCGTGAGCCGCGGCGCCATGGAGCGCGCCGTCGTGCGCTCGAGCGCCAGGCTCAGCGGCGGCGGCGGCGGCCCCAGCAAGAGCGGCGGCGGCGGAGACAAGGCCAGCAGCCGGGCCGAGGCGGCGCGCCGGGCGGCCGCGGCGGCGCTGGCGGCCGAGCGCCGCGCGAGGGCCCGCCAGCGCGCCGAGGAGGTGGAGGACAGCCCGAGCGTGCTGCGCGACAAGTGCCGAGAGCTGGCGCGAGTCGTGCGCCAGGCCAAGCATCTCGTGGTCAGTTACAACATTAATGACACGGTCGAAACCCCGACTTTAACAGATAACCTACAGTGTTAAAAGTACCATGCTTAATTGACCATTGATAAATCTTATCTCATTGTCTTAAATTATACTAATGGTCAGAGTACTTTTTATTTCGAGGAGTTTAGGAGCCTCAGTTGACCCTCCAAGAAAAGACCAAGTCTATCTAAACCTGTTTGTTTTCAAAATATTCAGTTAGATGAGATTGTGAAGTTGGGATTGTTGCAATAGTTTGTAACACAAAACCCACACATTAGACAACTTTCGTTAGGTAAAGAGAACTGTATATTCTCCAATTCAAAGAAAGCTTTTTTATACTTGTGTATTAACATACATAACAAGCTTTACTCAGCTGCGCTTTTCACAAAACACTTCTGGGACAAAGTGCTCAATTGTTTTTTCTTTTGAACTCTTGTTGAGGACATTAGTACCTGTAGAATGGGGTTCATGGTCCACATCAGCGGTCGGCAACCTTTTAGCAGCCAAGGGCCACATAGTAGTTAACGAAGTTGACGCGGGCCGCACTTTGTTAATATTTACGACTTTATCAGACATTGTCGTTTGTCAATATTACATACAAAATAGCCAGGGAGGCTCAATCAGAATTCACAAAGCGTGCTAAATGCAAAAATAAATTATGCTGGATCAATATTTGTATTATCTTATTTGTAGATCAATATTTTTTTAATATAACTCATAGTAAAATCTCTATTCCATGTAAATCATTACAAAAAAGACTAACAATTAAAAAAACCCTCAAAAAGTTAAAAAATAATTATTTTTTATCAGTTGTTAAAGCAATTATTACACCGAACATTCTCCTCACGTGTGAAAGTCAACACCGACATTGGCAAATTCACCCTGTGCAAAATTGCAGGGAGTAAGCCAGAAAAAAAAAAGCAAATGTTTATCAACATCTGAATATTCTGAATTAAATATAAATTGAACAAGCCGTCTCTGAATATTATATTTCCTGATAAAAGTTTACGATAAATTCTATAATCAATATTACAATAAGGAGCAGGGAGGCCATTTCGGCCATTTGAGAACATTTCAACTAATTGAAATATCTTCCATGTTTTACATTATTAACTATTTATTTATTACTATTCGGAGATCCAACAGCTGTTAACATGTCAATAGATTTTATAAATGTGATACAAAAAGCCAATTACGGGTTCTCACCAGTAAATACAGGTTGACAAAAACAATTGGTGGTTAAGCACTATTGCACTACATATTCATTTCAATGCCAGCAGCAGATTAACTAATTTTGAATTTGTATTACTAAAAAAGATTTTAAAAAAATAAAGAAAAAACACAGCACAATGAAATTTCAATAAGCCATGCCCATTGAAAGAACTCCTCGGTCAGGCAGGATGCGCCGCACAGTTTGGATGTTGCTGTTGAAAATATCAATGTCATGCTCCTTCGTAAGTTTATTTAGACATTTACTAGCACGTATCAAAAAGCTGTTCTGTCTGTAGTTACGCGAAACGTTTGGAACAGCAAGAGGTCGAAAATTTCTTGTAGATTGGGATGGAATACTGAAAGAGAGCTAGAGTGCCATATATGTCCAGAGAGCAAAAAAGTTGTTGTGTGTGACTTTAGTTAATAATGTAAAACATGGAAGATATTATATTATGTTGAGATATTTAGTTACAGCAGGGAACTGCTAAATTCAGAGTATATATTTAAAGTTAAGTGATACCCCAGGACCAGGAGTTAATGACAGGAGTATGCTTGATTATTGTATATAGGGTATTGCTTTAACTGAATGTCCAGAATACATATTATACTAGTAGCTTTCATCCTTAACATTGCACTTGGCTCACATTCATAATCATAGAAGGGTAATATCTCATAAACAGTAGTATTCAGTTGCAATATTTACAGAATATGTACTTATAATTATTAATTATTGTCGCTGTCACAATAAATAAAAACCGGCCAAGTGCGAGTCGGACTCGCACACACACTCATACCATTATCTATAAAAACGGTCACCCATCCAAGTACTGACCCCGCCCGACGTTGCTTAACATCAGTCAAAAATCACGTTTGTTGTATGGGAGCCCCACTTAAAGTACTTTTAGTATTTGTTATAGCGGCAACAGAAATATATCACCTGTGAAAATTTCAGCCGTCTAGCTATCACAGATCACATGATACAGCCTGGTGACAGACGGACGGACGGACGGACAGTGGAGTCTTAGTAATAGGGTCCCGTTTTACACTTTGGGTACGGAACCCTAAAAATGTTTTAAAAGTGGATGCTCAGTAGGTATTAATAGGGTTCCGTTTGTCACAGTTTCTCTATGGATCTTTGAACAAGGCAACACACAAAAGACAATTTTTTTCAGCATATTTCATGAAGTTTTTGCTAAGATTTGAAATAAGTAAAGTACACATAAACAGGTGTACACGGGAGCGGGGATCAGCACAGCGGCCGACATCCCCGACTACCGCGGCCCGCACGGCGTGTGGACGAGGCTGCAGCGCGGAGAGGACATCGGGTGAGTGGCTTGCTTCCTTACCTACACTACCGCGGCCCGCACGGCGTGTGGACGAGGCTGCAGCGGGGAGAGGACATCGGGTGAGTGGCTTGCTTCCTTATATACCTACACTACCGCGGCCCGCATGGCGTGTGGACGAGGCTGCAGCGGGGAGAGGACATCGGGTGAGTGGCTTGCTTCCTTACCTACACTACCATACCAAGTATGTCAACATGGGTCAAAATGCCCATCAACTAGAGTTAGACCATGACAACTCTGCATGGCATTTGCAATGACAAAGTGTGATAATGTATAAGTAATGTCGAATGTCTATGAAAATATGATGTTTATGATGACACTGTTACACTTTGTTCTATTGAAGTATGTGTTAGTTAGACGGGCTATGGTATAACCCGCATGTAATGTATGTATGGTTGCAGTCGCGTGGAAGTATCCCGCGCGCAGCCCACTTTCACGCACATGGCGCTGGCGGCGCTGGTGGCGCGCGGGCTGTGCAAGTTCGTGGTGTCGCAGAACTGCGACGGGCTGCACGTGCGCTCCGGCCTGCCGCGCCGCTCGCTCGCCGAGCTGCACGGAGACATGTTCGCCGAGCGCTGCGCCGCGCCGAGGTGCCGCGCCGTGCTGCTGAGGGCCTTCGATACTACGCAGGTATTCAAACTTCATTAACATACAGACCACAACGGGCCGCACGCGCGCTTGGTCCGCCGGACTACTGTGTAGGTAATATCGTAAGTTTAATTCAATCACTGTTCAATAATTTAATTTTTAGAAAACAAACCTATCATGTCCCCACATACCAAGTTTCTGAAGTTCATGCAAAATATTGCAACTCGCAACTGCAACTTTCCGTTTCTGAAGAATAAAGAAGGTGAAATTTATTTATAATTGTAGCGCACGCGGCGTTATTCTCACGGCACCCGCCGCACGTGTCCCGTCCCGCGCTGCGGGCGGCCACTGCGCGACACGATCGTGCACTTCGGCGAGCGGGCACGCGCCGCGTGGCCGCTCAACTGGGCCGGCGCGCTCCGGCACGCCGCCGCCGCCGACGTCATCCTGTGTCTCGGCTCCAGCCTCAAGGTAACGTCACACCACACTCGTGGCCGCTCAACTGGGCCGGCGCGCTCCGGCACGCCGCCGCCGCCGACGTCATCCTGTGTCTCGGCTCCAGCCTCAAGGTAACGTCACACCACACTCGTGGCTGCTCAACTGGGCCGGCGCGCTCCGGCACGCCGCCGCCGCCGCCGACGTCATCCTGTGTCTCGGCTCCAGCCTCAAGGTAACGTCACACCACACTCGTGGCCGCTCACCTGGGCCGGCGCGCTCCGGCACGCCGCCGCCGCCGACGTCATCCTGTGTCTCGGCTCC
Organism: Cydia splendana; assembly: GCF_910591565.1. Lineage (NCBI taxonomy): Eukaryota > Metazoa > Arthropoda > Insecta > Lepidoptera > Tortricidae > Cydia > Cydia splendana. The sequence continues at coordinate 161,902 of NC_085965.1, read as the reverse complement.
AGCCTCAAGGTAACGTCACACCACACTCGTGGCCGCTCAACTGGGCCGGCGCGCTCCGGCACGCCGCCGCCGCCGCCGACGTCATCCTGTGTCTCGGCTCCAGCCTCAAGGTAACGTCACACCACACTCGTGGCCGCTCAACTGGGCCGGCGCGCTCCGGCACGCCGCCGCCGCCGACGTCATCCTGTGTCTCGGCTCCAGCCTCAAGGTAACGTCACACCACACTCGTGGCCGCTCAACTGGGCCGGCGCGCTCCGGCACGCCGCCGCCGCCGCCGACGTCATCCTGTGTCTCGGCTCCAGCCTCAAGGTAACGTCACACCACACTCGGGGCCGCTCAACTGGGCCGGCGCGCTCCGGCACGCCGCCGCCGCCGCCGACGTCATCCTGTGTCTCGGCTCCAGCCTCAAGGTAACGTCACACCACACTCGTGGCCGCTCAACTGGGCCGGCGCGCTCCGGCACGCCGCCGCCGCCGACGACGTCATCCTGTGTCTCGGCTCCAGCCTCAAGGTAACGTCACACCACACTCGTGGCCGCTCAACTGGGCCAGCGCGCTCCGGCACGCCGCCGCCGCCGCCGACGTCATCCTGTGTCTCGGCTCCAGCCTCAAGGTAACGTCACACCACACTCGTGGCCGCTCAACTGGGCCGGCGCGCTCCGGCACGCCGCCGCCGCCGCCGACGTCATCCTGTGTCTCGGCTCCAGCCTCAAGGTAACGTCACACCACACTCGTGGCCGCTCAACTGGGCCGGCGCGCTCCGGCACGCCGCCGCCGCGGACGTCATCCTGTGTCTCGGCTCCAGCCTCAAGGTAACGTCACACCACACTCGTGGCCGCTCAACTGGGCCGGCGCGCTCCGGCACGCCGCCGCCGCGGACGTCATCCTGTGTCTCGGCTCCAGCCTCAAGGTAACGTCACACCACACTCGTGGCCGCTCAACTGGGCCGGCGCGCTCCGGCACGCCGCCGCCGCCGCCGACGTCATCCTGTGTCGCGGCTCCAGCCTCAAGGTAACGTCACACCACACTCGTGGCCGCTCAACTGGGCCGGCGCGCTCCGGCACGCCGCCGCCGCGGACGTCATCCTGTGTCTCGGCTCCAGCCTCAAGGTAACGTCACACCACACTCGTGGCCGCTCAACTGGGCCGGCGCGCTCCGGCACGCCGCCGCCGCGGACGTCATCCTGTGTCTCGGCTCCAGCCTCAAGGTAACGTCACACCACACTCGTGGCCGCTCAACTGGGCCGGCGCGCTCCGGCACGCCGCCGCCGCGGACGTCATCCTGTGTCTCGGCTCCAGCCTCAAGGTAACGTCACACCACACTCGTGGCCGCTCAACTGGGCCGGCGCGCTCCGGCACGCCGCCGCCGCCGCCGACGTCATCCTGTGTCGCGGCTCCAGCCTCAAGGTAACGTCACACCACACTCGTGGCCGCTCAACTGGGCCGGCGCGCTCCGGCACGCCGCCGCCGCGGACGTCATCCTGTGTCTCGGCTCCAGCCTCAAGGTAACATCACACCACACTCGTGGCCGCTCAACTGGGCCGGCGCGCTCCGGCACGCCGCCGCCGCCGCCGACGTCATCCTGTGTCTCGGCTCCAGCCTCAAGGTAACGTCACACCACACTCGTGGCCGCTCAACTGGGCCGGCGCGCTCCGGCACGCCGCCGCCGCCGACGTCATCCTGTGTCTCGGCTCCAGCCTCAAGGTAACGTCACACCACACTCGTGGCCGCTCAACTGGGCCGGCGCGCTCCGGCACGCCGCCGCCGCCGCCGACGTCATCCTGTGTCTCGGCTCCAGCCTCAAGGTAACGTCACACCACACTCGTGGCCGCTCAACTGGGCCGGCAACTCCGGCACGCCGCCGCCGCCGACGTCATCCTGTGTCGCGGCTCCAGCCTCAAGGTAACGTCACACCACACTCGTGGCCGCTCAACTGGGCCGGCGCGCTCCGGCACGCCGCCGCCGCCGCCGACGTCATCCTGTGTCTCGGCTCCAGCCTCAAGGTAACGTCACACCACACTCGTGGCCGCTCAACTGGGCCGGCAACTCCGGCACGCCGCCGCCGCCGACGTCATCCTGTGTCTCGGCTCCAGCCTCAAGGTAACGTCACACCACACTCGTGGCCGCTCAACTGGGCCGGCGCGCTCCGGCACGCCGCCGCCGCCGCCGACGTCATCCTGTGTCTCGGCTCCAGCCTCAAGGTAACGTCACACCACACTCGTGGCCGCTCAACTGGGCCGGCAACTCCGGCACGCCGCCGCCGCCGACGTCATCCTGTGTCTCGGCTCCAGCCTCAAGGTAACGTCACACCACACTCGTGGCCGCTCAACTGGGCCGGCGCGCTCCGGCACGCCGCCGCCGCCGCCGACGTCATCCTGTGTCTCGGCTCCAGCCTCAAGGTAACGTCACACCACACTCGTGGCCGCTCAACTGGGCCGGCAACTCCGGCACGCCGCCGCCGCCGACGTCATCCTGTGTCTCGGCTCCAGCCTCAAGGTAACGTCACACCACACTCGTGGCCGCTCAACTGGGCCGGCAACTCCGGCACGCCGCCGCCGCCGACGTCATCCTGTGTCGCGGCTCCAGCCTCAAGGTAACGTCGTACCTACCTACTATGAAGAGGTTCCGATCTGTGAATGCCTTGATCATTATTAACCTCTTGTCTGTGTATGAGGATCTTTACCGATTTATTGTTTGCTCTTTTTTTCGAGAACGATTTTTTTTGCTCTGCCGATTTTTGACAACCTCAAACCACGCCACACTCCTTTAATATAATTGAATAAGCGCAGGTGCTCCGACGCTACCCTCGCTTGTGGTGCATGGCGCGGCCGGCTCGCGCGCGCCCGCGCCTCTACATCGTCAACCTGCAGTGGACGCCCAAGGACACCGCTGCCGAGCTCAAGGTATTTAATAAAAGAGTTATGCGAATGTCGATATGACTTCTTCAGTAAATCAAATTTTGGTTTGACTCGACGTAACATTTTGAGCTGTCATAAAATGTCATCAGTTCAGAAATTAGCTTCTTCATATATCTAGAAATATTAAGCGGTACGTACTCTAATCGAATCTCTGTACTCACATATATAGGTACCCAAAAATATGTCCTATTTCGTAATAGTGAGGACATGAAACATATCGTAATAAAACAAAAGAAATTCCTTTAGATCTGAGTCCGCCCCTGTTATCGCTGTGAACTGTTCACGATGTGTCGTCAGATCAACGCGCGCTGCGACTCGGTGATGCGCGAGCTGGCGCGGCGCCTGCGCGTGCGCGTGCCGCGCTACCGGCGCTCGCGCGACCCGCTGCTCGCGCACGCCACGCCGCTCGCGCCCGCCGAGCGCCACACCTGCTCGCGGCCCGTGCTCGCCGAGCCCGAGCCCGAGCCCGAGCCGGACGACAGCGCCAGCTCCGAGCCTTCCGAGTTCGACTCCTCCTCCGCGTCGGATTCCGACGACGCGTTGCCGTTGAGGCGGCTGCAGGAGCGCTTGCGTGGCTCTCGGCCGAGAGCCAATGGCCCCTCGAGCCCTGTAGCGAGGGCCGACGGACCTCGGGGCCCCGTGGCGAGGCTCAACGGACCTTCGGGGCCCGGGGCGAGGCTCGACGGACCTTCGGGGCCCGGGGCGAGGCTCGACGGACCTTCGGGGCCCGGGGCGAGGCTCGACGGGCCCCGGTGTCAAAGAGGCCCGCCGGATCGACTACGTGACCTACAGTTTCCTGAACGGCCTCGGCCGCTATCACAAATGGAGGGCCTCCGTGAGGCGCCGCGCCCGGTGCCGGGGCTCAAAAGACTTCAGCGTCCGGCGGAACGCTCGAGTGACTCAAATTTTCCGGTCGAAGGGCTCCGTCCACGATCCCCGACGCCGCGCTTGCGAGACCGACAGTACCCGGCGGAGCGATTGCGAAATCTAGAAACCTCGGCGAATTACCAGCGAGGCCGAAACGTCCCGGAAACTGACTTGCGGCGCCCACAATTTCCAGAGGAGCGCCTGCGAGATCGACAGCCCCTATTGGACCGCTTGCAAAATCGAGAGTGCCCGGCAGATGGCTTGCGAGACCCACAATTTTTAGCGGAGCGTCTGCGAGGTCCACGGTCCCCGACGGAGCGCTTACGGAGTCCTGATACCCTGGCGGACCGCTTACGTGACCCAGAGATGTTGGAGCCTGAAGAAAAGAAGCCCAAACTGGAGAACGGCATTTGTGCAGTGGTTAAAGAGGAACACCTGAGATCTTTTGAGGTGAGCATGGAACCTACGCGGAGAAATTATTGCCGTTATTCGTAAACCCTTGTCAAGTCTAACAAGCCGTTCATAATTGTTTGTCCTTATCTATCTTTTTTTTTTCTTTTTACCATGATTTGTTTCAATACACAGCTGCTATGTTCATAAACGTGTGTAAAAAGTGAGAACCTATAATTGGCTCTGTGATTCTATTGTAATTTCTGGATATATATAGCGCTGTTGGTTTTCCATGTACTAAAATAAAAAAAATAAAATAAATAAAATAAAAGTATTTTCCAAACTGTTTTACGACGTACGCGTACGACACGACTCACGGTCGAGAAATACATTTTCGATTTCAATTTGTCTCGTTTCAGGTGTCACTCGCCGACGGGTCGGCGCGCATCCTCCTACACGCCGCGCACGCGCCCGAACCCAAGGAGGAGGAGGACGAGGGCGGCGGCCTCGGCCTCCCGCGGTCTCGGCCTCCGCGGCCCCGAGACCGCAGCGCGGGCCTGCTCAAACTCGGCCCCAAACCTGCCGTCAAAGAGGAGGATTCGGAAAGCGAGGCCTCTCGGGCCGCCGCGGCTTTTATAGCGCGGGCCGTGTTCATGTGCAGAGGGAAGCTGTACTCCGGCCTGCACACGATCCTGGGTCCGGCGCCGGCGCCGGAGCCGGCGGGCGCGTGCGGGTGGTGCTGGCGGCGGCTCGGCAGCCGGCGCTGCCTGTGGTACCCGGCGCGGGACCCGCGGGCGGCCGGCCGCGTGTGGCGGCGCGTGCGCGGCCGGCGCTACCTGTGCACGTGCTGCCCGAGGGACGGCGCGGACGCCTCCAGCGCCGACGAGGGCGGCGAGGGGGGGTGGTATGGGAAGGGCTACCGGAAGGGCCGGAAGAAGAAACGGTAGCGGGACCCGGGCGCCCGGTCGCGCCTCTGTAAATATTTATATTTATTTTTTTAAAGAGCGAAGGACGAACGGTTGTGATCGAAGTGCTGACCTGATTAGTTTAATGTGCCTCGAATGTACTTAGTGCGGCCGAGTGAGGGTCCTCGTGGCTTTGAAGACGACTCGCGTTGGGCCGCACATACTTGTATAGAGGCCGTCCGAGCTGACTTTGCGCCGACTTGAACGGACCGAAGCGAGGGAGTTTCATTATAAACGTCAAATATTTACAGAAATTTTACATTCATGATGACACCGCGTTAGCTTGGCTCGACTCTAATCGAATGACATTGAAGTGTAGCGGCTTGTATGCCGTGCCGCCTGCGAGGGGCGATTTATGAACAAACTACTATTAGTCACAAACGAACAAATCTTGATGAATGTGTGTTTAATGATTGAATTTTAATTACGGATACTTAAATTAAACGATTGAACAATGTAATTATAATATCTAATTGTAATGAATTTGAACTGAATTTTGTATAAGTGAGGGTAATCTTAGAACATGCATGGACAAATTGTGTCAAAATTTTAATACATGAATTAAAATAATTAAGTGAACAAATGGACTTTTTTTTTCCTGTACTTTCAGCTCATTCACAAATTATTTACGACACATGTCACACAGGAGACAAAATGCTTAGAAGCGTGAATTGTTTTCGCTTTCGATTCAGTTCACTAGATGGCAGACCCTCCAACACGCACGGTCTCTATACATGTATGCTCCAGAGACATACGCCTTCTCCAAGCTATTTGTTATGTTGTTGTACCTATTTAGAACTTGACATCGTGAAATTGGACTTGCCTGGCCACTGAGCCACAAGACTGAGACACAAGAGCAAAATTACAATGGAAGCATGATGAAGGGTTGTTTTGTTAGTCAAAATAAAGTTCGAAAGAACTACAACGTTATCTCATAACAAAGAGGATTTGAAGAAGAGAGTTACTGTCATGGTAAATTATGTAGCTACAGTTCATAAACTGCCATCTTTCGACAGAAGATTAAACCTGTTTGAACGCCATTTGATTTTGATCCTTATTCTTTAACTGATATGTGTTAACTTTTTAAATATTAATATTCACGCCATCTACTCGAGCATAGGCTGAAGGTTGTGGCGCCATCGCTCGAAAACATGGAACCTTTGGCCTATAGTCGAGTAGATGGCGTGAATATTAATATTTAATAAGTTAACACATATCACTGAAAGAATAAGGATCAAAGTCAAATGGCGTTCTAACAGTTTTATGTTCTGTCGAAAGATGGCAGTAAATTTACAGTGGCTACATAATTTACTTTGACAATCCGTCTCTATAGACTTTATTCTCTTTGCTCATAATCTGTGATTAACGCACCTACAGCGCCATCTGATGACGTCTTTAGAGAACTAAAAAAAATGTAGAGAGTTATGTTCGGAAAGAGAAGAGTCGTGGAATTTATTGGGCCCCGTACATTCCACGACTCTTCCCTTTCCGCGTTAGCGTAAAGCAGGCCACTGACGAGCCTTCCAGATGGATGCCGTTACAAGGGATCCAAATGGACGGCATCCTAATATTAAACATTGTACGTTTTTGACATTCACGGACCGATTTTGGATTGCAGCCACGCTATTTGGACTGTTGGAAGGCTCGTAATGACGAGCCACTGGGCCACCTTTAAAGTAATAAAAATGTAAAGCTTTAATGCTAAGTTAATCTGTATTTACTGGTGAGAACCTGTAATTGGCTTTTTGTATGACATTTATAAAACCTATTAACATGTTAACAGCTGTTGGATCTCCGAATAGTAATAAATAAATAAACAGTGTCCTCGTCCCGGCCGCCGCCACAGCACAGCACACTCATTCAAGTATCTCTGTTTACATTACACATACCTACACTACACAGCGCGTCGGTCTATAAATAGACACCAACACATGACGAACAGGCGCCGGCATTACGTGCTGTTACTTTACTTACACCCAGGCGATATAGTTCATTGTATCTACCTACTGTGTAAACGGAATCATTAAGAATGCTACGAAACTGAGTTATTTAACTAATAATTTAGCCAAAAATCTGTGTCCCAGGATTTTCAGAAATATTAAAAGAGTAGCGTTGCGAGCGATATTCTAGTGACACGTACGCTTCCTGATTTATTATAATTATATATATTTTATGTTTGCAATCAGTTTCAATAGCTGCCGGGCCGCGGCTGCGAGCATCATTCCTGCGGAAGCTGTTATCTCTAGAGCTTCCGCCGCCGAATCAAAGGATGATATACTAGTCTGTGTCACTTAATTACTCGATTAAGTGGTTTGTGAAGTGTTCAGTGTTATTTATTATATGTTGAAGTACCAGGTGAGTTCATACCAAATTTTAAAATAATTAATACGTAACTTAGACACTTTTATCCTTGCTCCTCAAAACTTTAAAAAGCAAAAAGTCATCATAATCTCCTATATTCGACGTGGGTTCTTCACAGGCCTTATTAGTTTTTACATTCACTTAGTGATCTAGGAACACTTTTAGGTTCGCCATGTCTCAGTCCGTTCGTCCGATCACTCCGACAAATACCTATGAAATGTTTCTTTTTCTATGTATACCTTAGTGTAGGTAGGTACAGGTTCACCACATATCCTGTCCAATTTCTGTGTCCAATGTCAGTGCGTCTCGCTCTCTCATTTTGCTAAAATCCTTTTTTTAACCCAACCCTATATTGTGGGAGGCCGTCGAGCCTTCAAGAAGAATACAAGTATTGTTGAAACCGTTTGTTTTAATTTTGTTAATGTTTTTTATTTATTTCCAATTTTGACTCGAGTCCTCACTAGATGGCGTGAGTAGTTAGCTGTTTTGGAAATTTATTTCGATTAATTGGTTTAAAATTAGGTAACACTGAAGTATTCTTAAAATTAGGAATAACGTCAATATAAAAAGTATTTCGTATTTTTTGACACTGTTTAGTAGCTAATTGTATATATTGCTACTACATAAATTAGAAATGTTTTTTCACCTCAACCTCATAATGTGGGATAAAATAAAATAGATACCTATTGTTGTAACCGTATGTTTTAATTTTATTATTTTTGTTTCCCCACACATTATACTTATATTACACAGACGGCTAACTACCTAATCCCCTTTACATGCTTGTAGTGTAACCAAAATGCAGAAAATGCTGCTAATTGTTTTCGTAATCGACGGTAGCGGATTTATCTGTACCGCTACCCGCTACTTAACACTAGGTGTCCCGCGTGTCGCGTCAAAAGAACAGTTTCAAATAACAAGGAATCTTTAAAGAGGCTGTGCGTTGCAGTATTTCTATAAGAAGACTTGGTTCTATGTACATACATGTACCTACGGACAAATGAATTAGCTAAGACGTTTTTATTAGAAATTTTTATCTTATAAAATTAAATATTTAAAACTTGGTTGGCCAGCAATACCGCCCTTGGAGCATGTGGTGGCGACGTCACTCGGGCTGGCGGGCGCGGGCGGCGCTGCTGCTGGCGCTGGCGGCGCTGCTGGCGCTGCGCGTGCCCGTCGCCAGCGAGCTGTCGGCCGAGCTGCGTGCGCCGCCACACAAACTCGCCGCGCTCCTCGCCGACTTCAATAGCCTGCGGTTGCTCTACCCACATATGTCAGTACTATAACTAGCGAGCGTCTGCCCTCGACATCTGCGTGGAAAGATAATAATGAAAACTATCCTATGTCCATATATTCATTTTCATCTAAATCCGATTAGCGTCATTTATAATATTTTTGGATATTATTCAATGAAAAAAACATTATTTTATGTTATCTTTTATTAGTTCTAAACATGACTCTCTTGTCCAGCAGTTCATCCTGGAAGCTAGAATCCCAATGGAGCAACTACACGTCGTGGCGCTACTCGCTGTCGTTCTCGTGCGGCGCGCGCTGCTCGGGCGCGGCGCGTGTGCGCGCGCACGACGAGTACGCGGCCGGCCCGGCGCACGGCTCCGCGCACGCGCACAGGGGGGACTTTACTATACACACCTGCCGCAAGCTGCCGCTCTTCTTCTGGCCTGATTTCTGTGGTATGTAAGCTGTCGTTCGGGTGTCTACGCACATCAGGCTCACAATAACATAGTGCTAATTGATATTGAGAAAGAGCCCTTAAACCCGACTTACAGATGTTTTTTTTTATAATTAAATCTTTCTCTCCAAAGTCTAAGTAATAAGTAATTCTAAGTTTTATCTGCGTGATAAAACTTAGAACGTGAGATTGTTAGCACCGTGTCGTATGTTGGGTCGTCATATGGTAATCAAGACCTAAGTCGGACTGTTGGTATAATATATGTTACAGAGGAGCTGGAAGTGGAGTGGTTCGTGGGCGGCGGGGAGGGCGGGGAGGGCGGGGAGGGCGCGGCGCGGTACGTGGAGCGCGCTCGGAGCCGGCGCGCGCTGGGCGCGGCGCTGCTCGGCTGGCTCGGGCTCGGGCTCGGCGGCGGCGGCGGGCTGGCCACCGCGCGCGCCGACCATCTGCGCGCGCTGAGGGAAACCTTCCACTGACGTCATGATTAAATCACTAACTTGCTGGAGTTTTTTAAATAAATTTTGTGAGGTTATAATGACACTTTAATTACTGTCTTTTATTGATGTCCAGGCCCCAATTTCACCACGGTGACAGGTGCGACAATTGTAAAATCACTGTTGCTGACGTCACAGGCATCCATGGGCTACGGTTACTACTTACCATCGGGCGGGCCGTATTCCTGTTTGCCACCATCATTGTTTTATTAAAAAAAACTTTATTGTGTATTCGGGTATTACCGAATGTCGGATAATTCCGAAATTCAGATGAAAATCACCCTTAATTCCATCATAATAAAAGTCTCTTTTCGGAATTATCCGACAGTTTTCGACATTCGGAATTACCCGAGTAAACCTTATATCGGAAAAAAACAGATATTTCTTTTGCGAAGTTTCTGACAATTGTCAAGATTTAGAAAAATTGTAGGTAATTCTTAACAGGTAATGAGTTATATGTCGGAATTTCGTGACAATTGTAGTGTTTTTGTGACAATTGTCATAAACTTAGCAAGAGAAATATCTGTTTTTTTCCGATATAATAAAGTTTTTTTTAATAAAACAATGATGGTGGCAAACAGGAATACGGCCCGCCCGATGGTAAGCGGTAACCGTAGCCCATGGATGCCTGTGACGTCAGCAACAGTGATGTTTTACAATTGTCGCACCTGTCACCGTGGTGAAATTGGAGCCAGGCATATCACTATGTTTCCACTTAAATCTCGTTGTACAATGGTTAAGGACGAACGTTGTTAATATAGGAGCTAGATAAAGAATAAATAAATAATATTATAGGACATTCTTACACTGATTGACCAAGTCCGTCTGTGTTGTGGGTACTCAGACAACGATATATATATACTAGTACTTCGCCCCGAACTGTGAACTCGCGGTTCGCCAAAAAGATCAATTGAATGCAGCGCTACTTAGTCCGAGATGGGCATTAATTGATTCCTGATTCCACGATTACTTGAAATTACTTTGTAATTTGATGTCCGATTCCCAGATTACTTTGTAATCTAACAATACCGAATTACTAATAGTAAGTAAAATTCCATTTGAGGAATCAGGAATAAATTTTTTGAATACTACAATTACTAGTAATTGAAATCAATGCCGATTCCTCATTAGGTACAGGAATCTAGACACGCGGCAGCGTGTCAAGCCAAGTTCAAGCAAAGGAACTGGCCAGCCAGCGCCGAGTGTAACATTACACGAACCACTTGGTGCCACTTTTGACCCTTCTATAACACAAAACATCTTTAACGTAAACACATAAAACTACGTGTGTTTAATTATATCCATAAGGACATCTAGAAGCCCAAATTTCATGAAGCTAGCTCAAACGGATATGAAGGTCAAAAAGTCGTAAATTTTGGGACTGACTGACTGACTTATAGTACCTAAACCTAACCTACTTCCAGATGACCTAGAAGGATGAAATTTGGAATCCAGCTCGGTTATTGTGTGTAAGCGTAGGAAAAAATCTAAAAATAAAAAAAAAGTTAAAAAATAGGGGGACCCCCATACAAATAAAACCATTTTTAGAGCACCGTACAAAACTTTGTTCACGGTGCTCTTATGGGATCACTTCGGTCTTGCAAATAGGTTAAATGCGTTTTTCTCAAAGACCGTTTGATGTAGGTACCTAAAATTTGGAATAGTTATGGCAAGTACCATCACTAACACTTTGAATAAGTCAAAACTGCTTATTTCTGATTTTAGGGGGTTGAGAGGGGTAGCTTGATTTTTTTTTATTTGTAAGATTCGTGTGGGGTACCATTAGAAAGCTTGCAAAAAATTGAGTCGATGGACTGATTTTGACTTCATTTTAGAGTGCAATAGTTTCGATAAAAAATGCATTTAAAGTTGCAAGTTTTCATACAAAAATTTTCACCTCTGTCCTGGCGATTTTCGCGAAAACTATAGCTAACAGGCAGCTGACCAGTCAATACCCAACTTAAAGAAGCATGGAGACGGCGGGAAAATTATCAGCTTAACTTTATCTTTATTACTTTTTCAACTGCAGCCTGATCTTTGGTTGCTTAGGGCTAGCTAACTGATGCTTACACTGGTCATTCATATTAGGAAGTAGTTTTAGCGAGAAAGATCCTTAGTTAAAACTTTGGCACTGAAATTTATGACTTATGTCTTTGATACAAAGTTTAATTCTGCTTGCTTATTTTTGTGGGATATTAATTTTTTTCTGAATAGCCTACTATAAGTATGAGAGAGATCTACAAAATACAACCTTATTATATTGCAAATAAGTTTAAATTTCGAACGGGCTTTCCAACCAATTGACTATCAATGTGCTCAGTAAGAATCATATTTATTATTGCAGTTTATCTGAAAAAATTCAAATTAAGAATTCCGTTCTTCACTGTCGTTGTGTTTTTTTTTCACAATAGAGCACATAGAGTTAGTAAGGCGTATAGAGAAAGGGAACGGTGATCTGAACACCGTAGTCTTGACTTCGTGCTTGGCCAATTATTTTATATATTTACAGAGATATTCAAAGGATCGCCGTGGACGTATGCCACGATTATAAACTTTAAGGTAAAGTGGCATACGACCACGGCTATCCTCTGAATCTCTGTAAATATATAAAAAAATGATAACTCTTATAATTTTTTGGGGTCAGGATTTCGTTACTTACTAATAATATTTGAAGTCACTTTATATTACTTTTGCGAGGGTGTCCTCAGTACAGAAATGCACGCAGAGCGCCGCTTATATCGGGCTACGCCCGACAACCTTTGGCATGAAGGCGCCTTCGGCGCCTGGCTTTGGAACGCGTACAGCGAGCCTCGTACGTCGGACTACGCCCGACTCTTTTAGTATGAGGGCGCCTTCGGCGCCCGGCTTTGGAAGGCGTACATCGTGCCTCGTACGTCGGGCTACGCCCGACTCTTTTAGTATGAGCGCGCCGAAGGCGCCCGGCTTTGGAACGCGTACAGCGAGCCTAGTACGTCGGGCTACGCCCGACTCTTTTAGTATGAGCGCGCCGAAGGCGCCCGGCTTTGGAACGCGTACAGCGAGCCTAGTACGTCGGGCTACGCCCGACTCTTTTAGTATGTGGGCGCCTTGGCGCCCGGCTTTGGAACGCGTACAGCGAGCCTCGTACGTCGGGCTACGCCCGACTCTTTTAGTATGAGGGCGCCGAAGGCGCCCGGCTTTGGAACGCGTACATCGTGCTTCGTACGTCGGGCTACGCCCGACTCTTTTAGTATAAGGGCGCCGAAGGCGCCCGGATTTGGAACGCGTACATCGTGCTTCGTACGTCGGGCTACGCCCGACTCTTTTAGTATGAGGGCGCCGAAGGCGCCCGGCTTTGGACCGCATACAGCGTGCCACGTACATCGGGCTACGCCCGACTCTTTTAGTATAAGGGCGCCGAAGGCGCCCGGATTTGGAACGCGTACATCGTGCTTCGTACGTCGGGCTACGCCCGACTCTTTTAGTATGAGGGCGCCGAAGGCGCCCGGCTTTGGACCGCATACAGCGCGCCACGTACATCGGGCTACGCCTGACCCTTTTAGTGTGAGGGCGCCGAAGGCGCCCGGCTTTGGAACGCGTACATCGTGCCTCGTACGTCGGGCTACGCCCGACTCTTTTAGTATGAGGGCGCCGAAGGCGCCCGGCTTTGGAACGCGTACATCGTGCTTCGTACGTCGGGCTACGCCCGACTCTTTTAGTATGTGGGCGCCGAAGGTGCCCGGCTTTGGAACGCGTACAGCGAGCCTCGTACGTCGGGCTATGCCCGACTCTTTTAGTATGAGGGCGCCGAAGGCGCCCGGCTTTGGAACGCGTACATCGTGCCTCGTACGTCGGGCTACGCCCGACTCTTTTAGTATGAGGGCGCCGAAGGCGCCCGGCTTTGAAACGCGTACATCGTGCTTCGTACGTCGGGCTACGCCCTATACTCTTTTAGTATGAGGGCGCCGAAGGCGCCCGGCTTTGGAACGCGTACATCAGGCCTCGTACGTTGGGCTACGCCCGACTCTTTTAGTATGAGGGTGCCGAAGGCGCCCGGCTTTGGACCGCGTACAGCACGCCACGTACATCGGGCTACGCCTGACCCTTTTAGTGTCGCCTTTTGGACCGAGTCCGGTGCGTCACATAGGTACGTTTCAGTATGCTTTGCCTGACCACTGCGAATTTTAACGAGGTGAATATACTAAGATTACTAAGCAACTTTTACCACGGGACCAAACCCGATCTCGTAAAAAAATTTGCTGATCTGGACTTCTATACCTATTCACGTTATAAAATATTGCAGATCATTAAAAAACACCATGTATATAGCGGCCAAACAAATTTCTTTTGAAAAATCCTTCTTGTATCGCCGTAGTCGCGTAACACGCGGATAGATAGAATCCAGAGCGATTGTGGATTCGTAGTTCGAATTACCTACCTACCAGATAAATTAATGTTTTATCGGGTGCATGCAAGCAAAGCCGTGTGCAAAAGCTAACAATATGTATATATTTGAAATGTGCTAATAGTCCGGTGGCCGGCTGCATGAAACAAACCTCATCAAAAAATAGAATATACCTACCCTGTAGAGGTACCTGACATTTAGTAGCTTCCAACGCACTTGGTCGGCCTAGGCTTAACCTGGCAGATTTTGTACAAATGGCAAAAACGTTGGACAAAAATTCATCAAAAAAAACCTCATCGAAAAATAGAATGAAACTTGTATGGTAGGATACCTGACCTTGAGGACAGTAAAAAAAAATTGGTCGGCCTCACCTTAGCCTGGCAGTTTTTGCAGTCCGACCAGATTTATTGGGTCACGTGAGAGCTACAATTTACCTCATCGAAAAATAGAATGAAACAAACGGATTATAATAGCTAAAATAAGCCTGTTGACGTATGTCTTGGTCGGCCTCACCTTAACCTGGCAGTTTTTGCAGTCCGACCAAATTTATAAAAAAATTATCAAAAATTTTTTATCGAAAAATCGTATGAAACTGGTATGGTACGATGGCTGCCTTTGAGGACAGTAAAAAAAAAGTGGTCGGCCAAATCTTGTGTTGGCAGGTTCCTGTGTCCGACCAATTTTGTGGTACCACGTGAGAGCTACAATTTTACCTCATCGAAAAATAGAATGAAACAAACGGATTATAATAGCTAAAATAAGCCTGTTGACGTATGTCTTGGTCGGCCTCACCTTAACCTGGCAGTTTTTGCAGTCCGACCAAATTTATAAAAAAATCATCAAAAATTTTTTATAGAAAAATCGTATGAAACTTGTATGGTACGATAGCTGCCTTTGAGGACAGTAAAAAAAAAGTGGTCGGCCAAATCCTGTGTTGGCAGGTTCCTGTGTCCGTCCAATTTTGTGGTACTACGTGAGAGCTACAATTTACCTCATGGAAAAATAGAATGAAACAAACGGATTATAATAGCTAAAATAAGCCTGTTGACGTATGTCTTGGTCGGCCTCACCTTAACCTGGCAGTTTTTGCAGTCCGACCAAATTTATAAAAAAATCATCAAACATTTTTTTATCGAAAAATCGTATGAAACTTGTATGGTACGATAGCTGCCTTTGAGGACAGTAAAAAAAAAGTGGTCGGCCAAATCCTGTGTTGGCAGGTTCCTGTGTCCGACCAATTTTGTGGTACCACGTGAGAGCTACAATTTACCTCATAGAAAAATAGAATGTAACAAACGGATTATAATAGCTAAAATAAACTTGTTGACGTATGGCTTGGTCGGCCTCACCGTAGCCTGGCAGTTTTTGCAGCCCGACCAAATTTGTGGTACCACGTGACAGCTACAATTTATCTCATCGAAAATAGGATGAAAAAAAAACGGATTATAATAGCTAAAATAAACCTGTTGACGTATGGCTTGTTACGGACGGCTTTCATAAATTCAATGTGGCAGTGCGCGGCAGAATCCACTTGCATCAAATTTGATGCAACACATTGTGGCTGGACATTAAGAGATGAAATGTATAAGATCAAATGGTTTGAAGGACACATAACGCCTTTGCGAGTCGAAAGAATAACAATAGATAAGTCGGAGTCTGGGGAAAGTTCGGCAGACTTCGACTCCGAAGATGATTATGATTAACAGTAATTATTAACAATAAAAGGGTTATTCCCACTAGTTACCACCAAGTTCTTATCAGTGGTAACTACTGGGAATTATTTTCCCACCTTTTACCACTGGTAACTACTGGGAAAAAAAAATCCTAGTTGTTACCACCAACTCGGTTTGGTGGTACCTACTGGGAATTTTTATTCCCAGTAGTTACCACTGGTAAAAGGTGGGAATTTCTTTTCTACAAACCGAGCTTCGAAGGAGAAATGCTACAGTTGATGGAAAAAAGGCTGATTTGATGCAAAGATAATCACTTAATATATGTGAGGTTATCTTGTGTATTTTACCGTTTATTAAAATTTTGGAAGGCTCACGTGCAGTTTTTCCTCTTATATTACAAGTGTTCGATTGAAAACTAAGCTTTGGTGTATACCTGGATCACCTGCATGTACAAGAAGGCGTTTCATATACGCCCGCCCATCAGATAGGTACACAAAGTCATGATGCGTATGGAATACAGCATGTGTGGCCAAGCCATTATGCCCTAAATTATGTACTACTTCGTTAAAACTTAGCTTACCTGTGTATTTACTCTTTCCAAAATATTTATCTTCCTTAAAATGCAGCCTACACAAACGGTCTTTGTCATTTGTCTTAGTTTTTGGTACTCAAAGCTTTTTCTCACCGATTTATGCATATCGGGTCCTTGGGAAAAAAGGGAGATCCTATAGGTATATTTCCACAATTTGTCGCACACTATTGCAGTATTGTGGAGAAAAAAAAAACATACAACCGAATTGATAACCTCCTCCTTTGGGATTTGGAAGTCGGTTAAAAAAGGAGAATGTTTACAATTTATTGGAAACAATGTATGTGATTTGACAGTGACAGCAACTCCACTATGGAGGCGCCACCTGGCGTGATAAAATGTCAGTTATGCCTCCTCATTCTATCTGTAGTGGAAAAGTAGGATATACGATTCAAAACTTGTCAAAAATCGATGAAAACCTTTTTATTTTTGACATCTGTGAGACATCATCTCAGCGTAAGTGTTACTCTGAAACCACGTCAGTAGTTAGAAAACGTTATTTAGATATTAGATAGATTTATGAATAAAATTTGAACTGAATGTTTTCTTTTTTTTAAAGCCCTCTAAGACCTCCATGGACTCATTTACTTATGACTTTTTTCAGTTAGCATTATTAAGTTAAGTTCAAGCTGCGAAGAAACCATATTTTCAATATAGAAATTATTATTCTTTATAAATGTGGTCGGACTGCAAAAACTGCCTGGCTAAGGTGAGGCCGACCAAGACATACGTCAACAGGCTTATTTTAGCTATTATAATCCGTTTGTTTCATTCTATTTTTCGATGAGGTAAATTGTAGCTCTCACGTGGTACCACAAAATTGGTCGGACACAGGAACCTGCCAACACAGGATTTGGCCGACCACTTTTTTTTACTGTCCTCAAAGGCAGCTATTGTACCATACAAGTTTCGTACGATTTTGCGATAAAAATTTTTTGATGATTTTTGTATAAATTTGGTCGGACTGCAAAAACTGCCAGGTTAAGGTGAGGCCGACCAAGACATACGTCAACAGGCTTATTTTAGCTATTATAATCCGTTTGTTTCATTCTATTTTTCGATGAGGTAAATTGTAGCTCTCACGTGGTACCACAAAATTGGTCGGACACAGGAACCTGCCAACACAGGATTTAGCCAACCACTTTTTTTTTACTGTCCTCAAAGGCAGCTATCGTACCATACAAGTTTCATACGATTTTTCGATAAAAAAATTTTGATGTTTTTTTTATAAATTTGGTCGGACTGCAAAAACTGCCAGGTTAAGGTGAGGCCGACCAAGACATACGTCAACAGGCTTATTTTAGCTATTATAATCCGTTTGTTTCATTCTATTTTTCGATGAGGTAAAATTGTAGCTCTCACGTGGTACCACAAAATTGGTCGGACACAGGAACCTGCTAACACAGGATTTGGCCGACCACTTTTTTTTACTGTACTCAAAGGCAGCCATCGTACCATACCAGTTTCATACGACATTTCCATAAAAAATTTTTGATGATTTTTTTATAAATTTGGTCGGACTGCAAAAACTGCCAGGTTAAGGTGAGGCCGACCAAGACATACATCAACAGGCTTATTTTAGCTATTATAATCCATTTGTTTCATTCTATTTTTCGATGAGGTAAATTGTAGCTCTCACGTGACCCAATAAATCTGGTCGGACTGCAAAAACTGCCAGGCTAAGGTGAGGCCGACCACTTTTTTTTTACTGTCCTCAAGGTCAGGTATACTACCATACAAGTTTCATTCTATTTTTCGATGAGGTTTTTTTTGATGAATTTTTGTCCAACGTTTTTGCCATTTGTACAAAATCTGCCAGGTTAAGCCTAGGCCGACCAAGTGCGTTGGAAGCTACTAAATGTCAGGTACCTCTACAGGGTAGGTATATTCTATTTTTTGATGAGGTTTGTTTCATGCAGCCGGCCACCGGACTATAATTGAGCTCTTTCAAATGATATACAACACGTCATTATTACTTATTTTTAACACAACAACAGCCGATTCAACGGAGCCACGCCGTTTTGTCGCATAAATAGTGTTTAGTTTTTAAGTTTATAATATATATATATCTATGTTAGTCTGTAAGGTATTTGTAATATGGGCCTTGTTGCCTGATTTAAATTTTTAAATAAATAAATAAATAAAATAAATTACTTATTTTTATTTTTTTGGTTCGTGACTTTATGACCTCTAGAGGGCGCCGTGTAAATTTTTTGTGACGTCATATAGCCTATAACCAGCGGACGATTAAGACGATTCGAACGACACGTCGTTTGTCAAATTTCAATGAGTACTTTAGAAGTTATGAGGGAACAGATGAACATACATACATACATACATACCACAAACATACCGGTCAAAATCATAACCCTCCTTTTGCGTTGCCGTAGTCGGGTAAAAATAAGATACTACCCTGCAGAACTGGTTTATTACTGTCTTACATATTAAGACGAAACGGGAGCTGAGCTAAAAGTCAATTTTGAGATTTCAAGCTGAATATACCCGTCGCTCTGACGGGGCGTGAGAGACTGTATTTGTGTGTGTAATGCACGCACACAGATGCGTACGCTTGCACCCGCGCGCGCCTCATTGCCGACAATTTGCAATGTTATTTTTCGTGCGTTACTGCCACGAGGCGTTCACTTATTACTTACTGTGTTGCGATTGAATTTTTTGACCCGGCTTACGTTTACGGAACTCGATAATCTTTCTACTACTGTGACTTGGCTTTGTTTACTTGACTTTGCTGATCAGCTTATTGTTTTGGACTCCGTGAGTTGTGGTTACCTATTGGACCGCACGCAATTCATCTACCTTTATTCAAGTAATTAAGCGTAATTAGCCGAAACCTTTATAAGAGTGTAATTCATAAGAAGTACATAAGATATAATTTATGTACTGGTTTGCTGTTAGCTTTTAATTGTATCACTTTACATATATGTTACTCAAATAACTAACACGGTTACACTGTTGTAAGAACATTATTTTTCAGGTAGGCCTTATTATACCTACTATAGGCCTTATTACCTCCTAGTACCTTAGTAGTAGTAGTACTACTACGGAAATTGATTCAAAGACTCAAGACTGACTTAAGTGGCAGTAGGGTGTAGGGTTTTTTCTAGGCTTAATGAGTTCGCAGAAGCTTATTTTTTATACTTAGCGCACAGAACCACTAGTTTAACAGTATCAGCTCTAACCACATGTCACCATTTTGTCCTTTACGTAACAAACTCAGGGGCCCAGAATATCCGATGTACCTATCTAATCAAGGTTCTGTACCAAATAAGGCCCGGTTATTATAGTTCGTTATTTTTTAGCATTAGAAAGAAGGTAAACAATCATGACGTGTCTTTTTATTAATAATTATTGAAAAACGCTTTCAAAAATTAGTTTATATTACTTATGAAAGCAAAAGAATATAAAAAAGTATATGATTAATACATACATACATACATACAATCACGCCTATTTCCCGGAGGGGTAGGCAGAGACCACGGATTTCCACTTGCTACGATCCTGACATACCACTTTCGCTTCCTTCACATTCATAACATTCCTCATACACGCTCGCCGGTTTAGGGTGCTCTTGCTCATTAATATGATTTAATATGATTTATAATTCTAACATATTTGCTATGACTTATTTTTCAATGGTAATTTTTAATAAGACATGTCAAAATCTGTTACCTTAATGCAAAAAAAACGAACTTTAAGCGTGCTAACTTTCAAAATTTCATTTTTTATAAGATAGTATAAGTAGATGGGCAAAAATTTTGCGTCCATGTCCACCAGTGAGTAAGTGATTGAGATACCTAAACATTTAACTTTATAATGTAAAATGATATAATTTACTAACCTACTCGTTTAATTTCAGGTAGGTTGAATAAGGAAGTTAAGGAACCAAGTAACCATGGGGAGGAGCACTATTTACTAACATTTTCTTTTTGGGTCTTCAGAGTGTATCGTTTCCTTTTTTTTGCACATATTACACTTAAATATATATTCTCTGTGTAAACCCTTACGTCTTTCAATGACAAAGGCAAGATCAGCAAATGTACAATTTGTATGATCGTGCCTGATATTTGAGATCACAGAAAATAAATATTTTAAATCCACTATTCTGCGACCTTCTAAAATTTTGTTTTATCATGATTCATGATCAAAAAGCTCGGATTCAATAGTCATATCAAACGTCGATTATGCAGTTGATGATGAGCTTGCATTTTCTACCATTGGTGCTGCAAATGCATCAACCGGTGGCGATAAACTTTGCCCTCTTGTAAAACAAATTACTATTGTGATTGTGTCCAGCAAAAGGCCAAAATTCGGTTTACTTTCCTGTTTAAAATATTACTAATTTATTCATATTTCAGATTAGGTACATAGGTAACTGTCTGAATGTTACAATGCCAGCTGGCAAATTCTATCACATTTGTTTGTTTGGTAGTCATGGTAACATTCACTTACATTGATATCCTTATTAAGATCTGTATCTTATTATCCAGACCTTAAAATATTGCCACCGTTGCCCTTTAAAAAAATACTGTTTAAATAATTGGCTACTCAAACAATGCTTCTATAGTATAAATAATGACTACACAAAAATGGGTAGTATTGTATATAATGCACGAAATAAGGCCCGATTCTTAAGCGGGTTTAAATTTTGAGGCCATGTCCGCTAATACTATAGACAAAATATCAAGTTTAATAAACACAAAAAAAAAACATTGATGGGCCTTATTTTATAATTTAGGCCTTACTTTGTAATTTAAAGTAGAGTTAGGCCAAGAAAAATCTATAGCGATTTTGATAGAACACGCAGTGCAAGTATTATTTCAAACGTCGCTTCTATGAAATTATGACATATAAATAACACTTGCACTGCGTGTGCTATCAAAATTGCTGTAGACTTTTCTTGGTCTGACTCTAAAATATTCTTTATTACACCACAAACATAAAAACAAATTTAAAAAAAACCGGCGAAGTGCAAGTCGGACTCGCACACGAAGGGTTCCGTACCATTATTTATAAAAACGGTCACCCATCCAAGTACTGACCCCGCCCGACGTTGCTTAACTTCGGTCAAAAATCACGTTTGTTGTATGGGAGGCCCTACTAAAATTTTTATTTTATCCTGTTTTTAGTATTTGTTGTTATAGCGGCAACAGAAATAAATCATCTGTGAAAATTTCAACTGTCTAGCTATCACGGTTCGTGAGATACAGCCTGGTGACAGACGGACGGACGGACAGCGGAATCTTAGTAATAGGGTCCCGTGTTTTACCCTTTGGGTACGGAACCCTAAAACCGATTTACAATGTAGATAAAGGTAGCAACAGGCGGTCTTATCGCTGTTAGTTCTTATTCTTCGTTTGTTTAGCATTAGAGTGAAGGTGACGTGTCTTTTTTAAGCATGCAATCGTATAATTATTTATTAGCTTTTTTTGTAATAGTTATGTACTTAGTGGTTAATATTAGTATTTACTATTTTTTTTTTCAATAATGCTTAAACACGAAGTATAGACATGACAACCAAATATTAACGCCATTGTAGGGCAGGCTATACAGAACATGAATCATTTGTACTGTCACGCTCCGTGATTGTTGAGCCATTTAGGGTTCTAGCTAAATTGGACATTCCATAGAGCACGAGTAAGTATGGAACAACCAATTCAGCTAGGACCCTAAATTGCTCGACAATTACGAAGCGTGCCTGTAGGTACCTAAAAATTTTGTTAACCCATTTTAACCATGCAATAAAATATTTTTGATTTTGATTTCTAATTTGAAATATTAGAATCAAAAAGTTCATAATAGATTGTATATTATAACTACAAAAATGTGTTCCCTACTCTCAACCCAAAACCCCTGGTATCTTAGGATCTAGATATTTTCACACAAGACGGTTTATCGATAACTTCTTACATCACTAGATTATCGACATTAAATGTCGACTATTGCCCATCACTTTTCTGGCTGTGTACGTATTTAGAAACTTGACTCCGCCCCTAAAATTAGTGCGATAGGGACAACTGCAGCTGAGGCGAAAAATCCTGCGTAAAAATGACAAAAATCGAGGTTTCGTAGTCCTCTTTTTCCTCCCCCAAAACTTAACCAATCGTAACCAAATTTGGAAATCTAAATGATTATGAAATTATCTATGTCGGACCGTTTTGCTTTTTTGGCTAATTGATATCAGTTTTGAATACCACGCCTCTCATTGCGGCATAGTCTATTAGGCCTTTTGGCCGTTTTTGAAGGGCTCTAGCGCCTTAAAAAACAAAAATATCAAAAAAAGCAAAACGGTCCGACACAGATATTGACAATATTAATCTGTGTTGAAAAAATCATTGCTCTAGCTTCAAAAACCACGGAGGAAAACGAGGACTACGTTTGTATGGAGGAATGACCACTCCTGTTGGCTCTTAATTATATACCTAATTCAAGACCAAAAAAAGTAAGAAAATGTTGCCACTTTTTACTAGCGCGTCTTGTATTTATGTAAATAAAAGTACTTTGTGTAAAAATTACTAATAAATAAACTATCCTTGTGTGATTATTTATCAAAAGAAATTTACTATTTCACAAACAAATTATTGCAGTGGCAACATTTTCTTACTTTTTTTGGTCTTGAATTACGTTTTGCAGTTTAGGGGAAGTACGGTCATAGTGAACACCTTTTACCTTTGACATAGAGAAATATATATAGTAAGAATAGAGTGCTCACTCCATACATCAGTTTTGGTACCAAAATAGTAGTTTGTGTTACAAGGGATCAAAATGATATATTTCCGTCAAGGGCGTACATTGAATCCTGAGCGTAATGAGGGATTCAAGTGTTAATAACGCCCAAGACGAAATAATTTTGATACCGTGTGACACATACTGCTTTTCACATCAACTATGAGGAAAATAAAATAATCTTAGTGTTGACATAATCTGATGCTTAAACAGATTATTTAAGCTAAAAAAATAATGTGCAAAAAAATTAAAAAATTGTGTGCTAGAACAGAAAAGTGTTACTTTGATCCCTCCTAGCAGGGAAGAAAAGTGCCACTTTGATCCCTCCTAGCAGGGAAGAAAAAGCTCTTTTCCGAACAGGTGGTGTGAAAAGACTATTATTTTCGTAGTCGAGAATTATCAGTACAGTCGCCATCAGATATATCGGAGCGGCCAAGGTGTTCACAATATCTGAACACGCGCTCTAACGCCCTGACAATAGAGGCGTGTTCCGATATTTGTGAGCACCTTGGCCGCTCCGATATATCTGATGGCGACTGTACCTACCGCTTAGCAGTGTCGCGACTCACATAATAATCCAGTGAAATTGTAGAATTTTGTAACGTGGCTCTTCTGCATCAAATCCGGTAGTTCAGATTTTTGCAGACTTATTTATGATGTTGGCCCAATTAGTTAATAATCCAAGTTTGTGACCTTGAGCGCCGAACGCAACTTTGTCAAAAATCGAAAAACCTGCGAAAATTTCGGTTTTTGTTTAGTTTTGGGCGATTCTAACCCTAAAGGACTAGTTTTTGATAGTACCTTCCTTAGACGTTTTTAAAGAAGGCTAAATTAGCTACAATACGAGATTAGAACTGTCTCTGTAGATTGAATAGTTTCCGAGATAAAGGCTTTCAAAATTTTGATTTTTTTTAATTGAGCTCGTAACCTAAGTGAGTGCAGTGAGTATGCACTTTTGACTCAGGCAATGCCGCTTGGCACGATTGTTCGTGTGTGTCGAAGTCACCAACTTGTATTATTCATTGGGCCAACATCATAAACACGCCTGCAAAAAATCAGAACTATCGGATTTAACGCAAACGCGAAATGTATAAAATTACTGTAGGTATGTATATTAAAAGTAGAAGGAGTTGAAAATAGAGTTCCGGTTAACCCGATTGTAATATTAGCTGAAAATTGTTGAGCATTAGACTTTTCGGTCGTTACAACATCTTTTGTTGACAAACATCTAAACATCTTTTGTTGCTACTTGAGTAGCAGTACTGATAATACCGGCACTCGATGCTAGATGTCGTTGTCGACTACGAAAATAATAGTAATTTTGGTACTAAAACTGATGTATGGACTATGGAGTGAGCACTCTATGTATTTTTTTCTCTATGCCTTTTACTGGACATAACAGAAAAAAATAACAAGGAAGAAATGAAAAAGTGTCTATAATAGGGGGTATTAACTGCAATGTTCTACCGCCAGAGTGCAGCACTAAGCTAGCTAGTATGCTATAGAGCAGCGGTCGGGAACCTTTTAGCAGCCAAGGGCCACATAGTAGTTAACGAAGTAGACGCGGGCCGCACTTTGGTAATATTTGTGACTTTAGCAGACATTGTCGATCGGGCCGCATGCCGCCCGCGGGCCGCTGGTTGCCGACCGCTGCTATAGAGTAACTTATACATATATTATACATACTGTGCCTTAAACTGTTTTTCGACAAGTTTTTACAGACAATAAAATATGACATTGATGCATCAAGGCCGTTTGTTAACAAGGGCCTACCGGGAAACGCGAAAATCGAAATTTAGTTATCTTTATCTGCCTCTTTATCGCTCGAATATGCAAGAGTGATACCTAGAGAGGTTAGATAGGTAACGAAATTTCGATTTCCTTGTTTCGTGGTAGACCCCCATATTATGATGGGTACATAGAAGTGGTATACGCGTGCCTCCGTGAGGGACAAAACATACGCAATGCAACACAATTGGTCGAATTTATTTGTTGCCCATGATAATATGTGAGACTGTGACAAGGGCAAACAATAATAGCGATTTCGCTGCTACTCCTGCTGAAAGATACATGAGACTATCCCGTTTCGGTAATTTCCCTCCACCTCTCATGCCAGATCCAGTCATAATATAAATAAAGACTAATAGAGAATATGACGTAAAACTCTGCGTAGGGGGCGGCACTACCGCTATCCATCCATGAATCTAGGATATTATTATTTGTCTTTATTTATGGGGCTACCCGAGGGTTTCGTCGAATTTTGATCGTATCTCCTTTTTTAGGGTTCCGTATATCTGGGGGCACGGCCGTGCCCCCGCCAAGACGAGACAAAGGGCAAAAGGCAGTGCATATCTTTTCTCGGCACGTTTCGTCGTATTTTCGAACCCTCGTAGTTTCGGCTTGGATGATGCTAGAGGGCTGAAATTTTTAGTATACCATGGCGTTAGTAAACGTATCAAAAACACCAAGTTTTATTAGGCTACTTAAAATTTTATAGATTCTTTAATTTTCACCGTCCGAACCCTATGAAATTCGTGTCATAGAAAATACAGACTACTTCCTGAAGACCTAGAAGGCTGAAATTTGGCATGTAATGATAGGTCTGTGTGCTAACACATATGGTGATGAGAAATCTGTAACTTTCGCCCTGCAACCCCTTGAAATGGGGGTACCTAAAATTTGCCGTAAACCTGAAAACATTGGTTCCTGAAGTACTAGTATCGTGAAATTTTGTGTGGGAGCAGTGATCGGAGTGCTAATAAAGAAAACACAATAAAAAAAACCAAAAAGTTTTCGAAGTTCAGATTTGAACCAGCTTCACGTAAACCAGCCAAGTAGCGCCCTCTATATTGGCACTGTTTCTTGTCGTAAACTTTTCAAAACCTTACTTCCTCTACTAGCTAGTTTGTTAGTGCACGACACCTTGCACTTTGTGACTATGCGCTGAAACTTGGCACAGTTGATTCTTAGCTGGTCATGAGCAGATACAGACCGGGAGACCTCGAGAGCCACGTCTCATTTAATGGGGGGGAGGGGGGGAGTTCGACGCCGCCGCGCTTCACTTGGAGCAACATTTCTCTAAAACTGTACCTATTAGGGCATGTGATATATCATTTTCGGTTAAATTAAGGATGAGGAATTTTTTTTGGAACCAAAACAATGCACTTTCTAACAAAAAAAAACCGGCCAAGTGCGAGTCGGACTCGCGTTCCAAGGGTTCCGTATATTACACAATTTTTGACAATCAGTGCCGGATTAAGATATGTTGATGCCCTAAGGATTTCTAGGTGCCCCCTCTCCCTCGGGTCATCAAGATTACATTGATTTTTTGGTAAATTGAGAGAAGTTCATTGCTGCGTTACAGCTGAGAATGGAAATCAGTCACATCATTTTATCACGAAAATTGACAGTGCCGCAGCAGTAATGTTGCAACAGAGTACCTAATGCTGTAGCAGTCGCCACCCGAATGTCACCTTTATCATAGGTTAGAAAGTAATAGAAACGCGAGCGAAGCGAGCGCGGAAATTTTTCGATATAAAAACGCAATATGATAGACAGTTGTAAATTTTTACTTTTAGTATGGAAATCAGTCACATCATTTTATCACGGAAGTTGACAGTACTGCAGCAGTAACGTTGCAACAGAGTAATGTTGCTGCAGTCGCCACCCGAATGTCACCTTTATCATACCTTATAAAGTTATTAAAAACGCGAGCGAAGCGAGCGCGAAAATTTTTCGATATACAAACGCAATTTTACTTTTAGTCCCAACCAGGCGCGAATCCAGGATTTCATACAGAGAAGGGATGGGACAGTTTTCTATCAGCCTAGCTTCGCATAGGGCTCGATATTTCTTAGGCTTCGATATTCGAGGTTGTTTTCATGCATAAAATATGCAAGAAAGCAGAGCTTGGAATTGAATTGGCGAAGTGTGAGAAAGGCAGTAGGCCTAGCTGCGAAAGAGGAAAGCTTGGATTTGGATCCACGCCCAAATGTAATTAAGGCAGAAGGCCTCGCATAAGACCTAACGCCGAACCGCAAAAGAGTGGGTTGAAATCGAATCTATGCATGTAATCACGACTCTTCTTCTGCTACCGATTGTTTCCCAAAGATATACGCGCCATTATTTTTGCAAATTAGCTTTTGGACAGCTAAAAAAAATCGTGTGGTAAAAACGATGTGTCTGTCCCTAATTTTAAAATTTGTTCATCTTTTTCAACCTGGCATTTTGATGCCCCTCCTGAACGTGGTGCCGTAAGCACGTGCTTGTTTTGCTTATTGGTTACAAAGTCTTTATTAATTCAACCATTCAAGTCGACGAGTACAAAAAACTTTAAGCTAGCTCTCAATTTAACATTTTTTTTAATTTGACCTTACAATACTCGTAAGTAGGTAAGACCGTTAAATATTTAAAATGATTATCTTATCAGAAAATTATCACCAATTACTCTAAGAAACCTACTACTCTAAGTAATCCGGCACTGTTAACAATGTATTTTTTATGTGAAACGTGAGTGAAATCTCTTTAAAAAATCCGTAGGGGTCGGATTAAAAACTGTAATTAAGTCCGACTCACGCTTGACTGTACATTTCTAATAGGTTTTCCTGTCATCTATAGGTATAGACCTATTTTATGTATTTTTTTCAAAATTTTAGACCTAGTAGTTTCGGAGATAAGGGGGGGGGGAATGGTCATTTTTTGGCCGATTTTCTTGAATAACTTCTAAACTGTTGATTCGAAAATTATAAAAAAAAATTATTTGAAATCCTTACAATAAGCTCTTTCATTTGATATGTAACATGATATAGTTCGAAAAAATTTTTTTTCCATTTTTTCATTTACCCCCCAAAAGTGGCCCCCATGTTTAAAATTCATTTGTTTACGTTACATGTCCGTATTCGGGTCACAAACTTACATATGTGTACCAAATTTCAACTTGATTGGTCCAGTAGTTCCGGAGAAAATCGGCTGTGACAGACGGACAGACAGACAGACAGACAGACAGACAGACAGACAGACAGACAGACAGACAGACAGACGCACGAGTGATCCTATAAGGGTTCCGTGTTTTTCCTTTTGAGGTACGGAACCCTAAAAAAACAAAGTAGAAAAGACAAAAAAACGTATCTTGGAATTTTTCATAATTACCAATTTTTTTTTAAGTGTAGTAGGAATCTGAAAACAAAAAATATAGTTGAAAAGCTACACTTATTACGTTTAATAAAATATATAGTTTATTATACAAAACTGTTGATAAATGGGAGATAAAAAATAATATTAAGCGTGGGCCAGAGTGATCTCAATACAAAATATTATGAATGTGGGAAAGTTACTTATAATTTGGTCTACAATCGTTTATTTTTTAGTTTTTCGTAATAACTCGTAAACGGTAGCCCACAGCAAAAAAATATCTTGTACGTAAATAATCTGTTTCAGATTTCTTATAAAATAAGTGCTCCTTTTTTTCGCTAAGGTCAATATTAAAAAAAATATTGAAGGGAGAAAATAAATACTAAGGTCCTCTTTTTTAGTCATTCGTAAATAACTCGTAAAGGATGTCCAATAGCAAAAAATATTTTAACACAAGAATAATTAGCATAAAATTTCCTACAAAAAAGGTTATGCAAACTTTTTCGCTAGGATCAATATTTAAAAAGGGGACCTTAGAATTTATTTTCTCTCTTTAATATCGTTTTTAATATTGATCCGAGCCAAAAAGTTCGAATGACCTTTTTTGTAGGAAATTTTATGTAAATTATTCATGTACTAAAAATTTTTTTGCTATTGGACTTCGTTTACGAGTTATTTACGAATGACTAAAAAAGGGGACCTAAGTATTTATTTTCTCCCTTCAATATTTTTTTTAATATTGATGGTACCGAAAAACAGTAGTACTTATTTTATAAGAAATCTGAAACAGATTATTTACGTAAAAGATATTTTTTTGCTGTGGGCTACCGTTTACGAGTTATTTACGAAAAACAAGAAAAATAAACGATTGTAGAACAAATTATAAGTAACTTTCCCACATTCATAATATTTTGTATTGAGATCACTCTGACCCACGCTTAATATTATTTTTTATCTCCCATTTATCAACAGTTTTGTATATTAAACTATATATTTTCTTAAACGTAATAAGTGTAGCTTTACGACTGTATTTTTTGTTTTCAGATTCCTGCTACACTTTAAAAAAAAATTGGTAATTATGAAAAAATCAAAAATACGTTTTTTAGTCTTTTCTACTTTATGCTTTTTTTTTTGTTAGAAAGTGCATTGTTTTTGTTCCAAAACTAGATTCCTCATCCTTAATTTATCCGAAAATGATATATTACATTCCCTAATAGGTATAGTTTTAGAGAAATGTTGCTCCAAGTGAAGCGCGGCAGCGTCGAACTTTCCCCCTCCCCCCTCACTAAATGAGAGGTGGCTCTCGACGGCTCCCGGTCTGTATCTGCTCAAGACCAGCTAAGAATCAACTGTGCCAAGTTTCAGCGCATAGTCTCAAAGTGCAAGGTCCCCATACAACGGTGTGCAGTAACAAAGCAGCTATACAAAGCGAATTTGAAATAGAGGCGGATTGTTATAGTGAATTTACTGCCATCTTTCGACAGATGTTTAAAACTTTTAGAACGCCATTTAACTTTGATCCTTGTTCTTTCACTGATATGTGTTAAATTTGTTAAATATATCAAAAAGTGTCACCAAGATGATGATCGCTCGAAAATAATACCTTGTACAGGAGAACAGCCGGAGACAAGAAAATATTTTTGCCGAACTGAAACGGTTACGCTTAGCTCGCACTTCGCACTCGCTTGGTCGATACAGAATAGTACAAATTTTAATTTTAAAAATAACCGGCCAAGTGCAAGTCGGACTCGCCGCGCTCTAAGGGTTCCGTACCATTACGCAAAAAAAGGTAAAAAAATACGTTTGTTGTATGGGAGCCCCACTTAAATATTTATTATATTCTGTTTTTAGTACCTATTTGTTGTTATAGCGGCAAAAGAAATACATCATCTGTGAAAAAATTGAAAATTTCAACTGTTATTACGGTTCATGAAATACAGCCTGGTGACAGACAGACGGACGGACGGATGGACGGACGGACGGACGGACGGACGGACGGACAGACAGACGGACAGACGGACAGCGGAGTCTTAGTTAGAGGGGTCCCGTTTTTACTCTTTGGGTACGGAACCCTGAAAATGTCTAATGATATCGAAACCGCTACTTCTTTAGGCGCTGATCTAAATACAATGACTCCGTCATTTTGTAAATTTTCCATAAACTGAATCAAAAAACACGAGAACCCAAAAATCATCGTGAATCATTTTTTAAAATTTCTAGAAACATACAATTTGTAATACATACAATAGGGAGTATTGCTGCAATGTTCTGCCGCCAGAGTGCAGCACTAGTGCACCTACTAAACCATAAAGTAACTTATACATACTAGGCCTTAAACAGTTTTTTACAAGTTTTCACTATGACATTGATGCATCAAGGCGGGTTGTTTACAGGTGGCCTACCGTGAAATTTCGTTATATTATGCCTCTCTATCAATCGAATAAGCAAGACTGATAGAGAAGCAGAAACCGAATTTTCAACTGCCGTGTTTCATGGTAGGCCATGTGATTGAGTTAGTGACGCAGAGTTTTGCGTAATATTCCCTATTGTCGTTTCTCATATCGCTAAAGCACGCGGTACGAGCAAGGTACGAGGCATGCCGTGGTACGGGGACGGGCTAAAAAACTGAGACAACTATCACAAAATTATTGTCGTCCTTATCATTGCGTTCATGTATGGAGGTTCTAATACAGTAATTAAAGAGTTTTTTGTAATCTGTGACATGACAATTTCAAAAGTCATCAACACGTCGGGTTGTCAAAACAAACCAAAAAATTTGCAAAACTGGTATTAGATTTTCTTTAAAATGGGTTAAACGGGAGCTGAGCTAAAAGTCAATTTTGAGATTTCAAGCTGAATATACCCGTCGCTCTGACGGGGCGTGAGAGACTGTATTTGTGTGTGTAATGCACGCACACAGATGCGTACGCTTGCACCCGCGCGCGCCTCATTGCCGACAATTTGCAATGTTATTTTTCGTGCGTTACTGCCACGAGGCGTTCACTTATTACTTACTGTGTTGCGATTGAATTTTTTGACCCGGCTTACGTTTACGGAACTCGATAATCTTTCTACTACTGTGACTTGGCTTTGTTTACTTGACTTTGCTGATCAGCTTATTGTTTTGGACTCCGTGAGTTGTGGTTACCTATTGGACCGCACGCAATTCATCTACCTTTATTCAAGTAATTAAGCGTAATTAGCCGAAACCTTTATAAGAGTGTAATTCATAAGAAGTACATAAGATATAATTTATGTACTGGTTTGCTGTTAGCTTTTAATTGTATCACTTTACATATATGTTACTCAAATAACTAACACGGTTACACTGTTGTAAGAACATTATTTTTCAGGTAGGCCTTATTATACCTACTATAGGCCTTATTACCTCCTAGTACCTTAGTAGTAGTAGTACTACTACGGAAATTGATTCAAAGACTCAAGACTGACTTAAGTGGCAGTAGGGTGTAGGGTTTTTTCTAGGCTTAATGAGTTCGCAGAAGCTTATTTTTTATACTTAGCGCACAGAACCACTAGTTTAACAGTATCAGCTCTAACCACATGTCACCATTTTGTCCTTTACGTAACAAACTCAGGGGCCCAGAATATCCGATGTACCTATCTAATCAAGGTTCTGTACCAAATAAGGCCCGGTTATTATAGTTCGTTATTTTTTAGCATTAGAAAGAAGGTAAACAATCATGACGTGTCTTTTTATTAATAATTATTGAAAAACGCTTTCAAAAATTAGTTTATATTACTTATGAAAGCAAAAGAATATAAAAAAGTATATGATTAATACATACATACATACATACAATCACGCCTATTTCCCGGAGGGGTAGGCAGAGACCACGGATTTCCACTTGCTACGATCCTGACATACCACTTTCGCTTCCTTCACATTCATAACATTCCTCATACACGCTCGCCGGTTTAGGGTGCTCTTGCTCATTAATATGATTTAATATGATTTATAATTCTAACATATTTGCTATGACTTATTTTTCAATGGTAATTTTTAATAAGACATGTCAAAATCTGTTACCTTAATGCAAAAAAAACGAACTTTAAGCGTGCTAACTTTCAAAATTTCATTTTTTATAAGATAGTATAAGTAGATGGGCAAAAATTTTGCGTCCATGTCCACCAGTGAGTAAGTGATTGAGATACCTAAACATTTAACTTTATAATGTAAAATGATATAATTTACTAACCTACTCGTTTAATTTCAGGTAGGTTGAATAAGGAAGTTAAGGAACCAAGTAACCATGGGGAGGAGCACTATTTACTAACATTTTCTTTTTGGGTCTTCAGAGTGTATCGTTTCCTTTTTTTTGCACATATTACACTTAAATATATATTCTCTGTGTAAACCCTTACGTCTTTCAATGACAAAGGCAAGATCAGCAAATGTACAATTTGTATGATCGTGCCTGATATTTGAGATCACAGAAAATAAATATTTTAAATCCACTATTCTGCGACCTTCTAAAATTTTGTTTTATCATGATTCATGATCAAAAAGCTCGGATTCAATAGTCATATCAAACGTCGATTATGCAGTTGATGATGAGCTTGCATTTTCTACCATTGGTGCTGCAAATGCATCAACCGGTGGCGATAAACTTTGCCCTCTTGTAAAACAAATTACTATTGTGATTGTGTCCAGCAAAAGGCCAAAATTCGGTTTACTTTCCTGTTTAAAATATTACTAATTTATTCATATTTCAGATTAGGTACATAGGTAACTGTCTGAATGTTACAATGCCAGCTGGCAAATTCTATCACATTTGTTTGTTTGGTAGTCATGGTAACATTCACTTACATTGATATCCTTATTAAGATCTGTATCTTATTATCCAGACCTTAAAATATTGCCACCGTTGCCCTTTAAAAAAATACTGTTTAAATAATTGGCTACTCAAACAATGCTTCTATAGTATAAATAATGACTACACAAAAATGGGTAGTATTGTATATAATGCACGAAATAAGGCCCGATTCTTAAGCGGGTTTAAATTTTGAGGCCATGTCCGCTAATACTATAGACAAAATATCAAGTTTAATAAACACAAAAAAAAAACATTGATGGGCCTTATTTTATAATTTAGGCCTTACTTTGTAATTTAAAGTAGAGTTAGGCCAAGAAAAATCTATAGCGATTTTGATAGAACACGCAGTGCAAGTATTATTTCAAACGTCGCTTCTATGAAATTATGACATATAAATAACACTTGCACTGCGTGTGCTATCAAAATTGCTGTAGACTTTTCTTGGTCTGACTCTAAAATATTCTTTATTACACCACAAACATAAAAACAAATTTAAAAAAAACCGGCGAAGTGCAAGTCGGACTCGCACACGAAGGGTTCCGTACCATTATTTATAAAAACGGTCACCCATCCAAGTACTGACCCCGCCCGACGTTGCTTAACTTCGGTCAAAAATCACGTTTGTTGTATGGGAGGCCCTACTAAAATTTTTATTTTATCCTGTTTTTAGTATTTGTTGTTATAGCGGCAACAGAAATAAATCATCTGTGAAAATTTCAACTGTCTAGCTATCACGGTTCGTGAGATACAGCCTGGTGACAGACGGACGGACGGACAGCGGAATCTTAGTAATAGGGTCCCGTGTTTTACCCTTTGGGTACGGAACCCTAAAACCGATTTACAATGTAGATAAAGGTAGCAACAGGCGGTCTTATCGCTGTTAGTTCTTATTCTTCGTTTGTTTAGCATTAGAGTGAAGGTGACGTGTCTTTTTTAAGCATGCAATCGTATAATTATTTATTAGCTTTTTTTGTAATAGTTATGTACTTAGTGGTTAATATTAGTATTTACTATTTTTTTTTTCAATAATGCTTAAACACGAAGTATAGACATGACAACCAAATATTAACGCCATTGTAGGGCAGGCTATACAGAACATGAATCATTTGTACTGTCACGCTCCGTGATTGTTGAGCCATTTAGGGTTCTAGCTAAATTGGACATTCCATAGAGCACGAGTAAGTATGGAACAACCAATTCAGCTAGGACCCTAAATTGCTCGACAATTACGAAGCGTGCCTGTAGGTACCTAAAAATTTTGTTAACCCATTTTAACCATGCAATAAAATATTTTTGATTTTGATTTCTAATTTGAAATATTAGAATCAAAAAGTTCATAATAGATTGTATATTATAACTACAAAAATGTGTTCCCTACTCTCAACCCAAAACCCCTGGTATCTTAGGATCTAGATATTTTCACACAAGACGGTTTATCGATAACTTCTTACATCACTAGATTATCGACATTAAATGTCGACTATTGCCCATCACTTTTCTGGCTGTGTACGTATTTAGAAACTTGACTCCGCCCCTAAAATTAGTGCGATAGGGACAACTGCAGATGAGGCGAAAAATCCTGCGTAAAAATGACAAAAATCGAGGTTTCGTAGTCCTCTTTTTCCTCCCCCAAAACTTAACCAATCGTAACCAAATTTGGAAATCTAAATGATTATGAAATTATCTATGTCGGACCGTTTTGCTTTTTTGGCTAATTGATATCAGTTTTGAATACCACGCCTCTCATTGCGGCATAGTCTATTAGGCCTTTTGGCCGTTTTTGAAGGGCTCTAGCGCCTTAAAAAACAAAAATATCAAAAAAAGCAAAACGGTCCGACACAGATATTGACAATATTAATCTGTGTTGAAAAAATCATTGCTCTAGCTTCAAAAACCACGGAGGAAAACGAGGACTACGTTTGTATGGAGGAATGACCACTCCTGTTGGCTCTTAATTATATACCTAATTCAAGACCAAAAAAAGTAAGAAAATGTTGCCACTTTTTACTAGCGCGTCTTGTATTTATGTAAATAAAAGTACTTTGTGTAAAAATTACTAATAAATAAACTATCCTTGTGTGATTATTTATCAAAAGAAATTTACTATTTCACAAACAAATTATTGCAGTGGCAACATTTTCTTACTTTTTTTGGTCTTGAATTACGTTTTGCAGTTTAGGGGAAGTACGGTCATAGTGAACACCTTTTACCTTTGACATAGAGAAATATATATAGTAAGAATAGAGTGCTCACTCCATACATCAGTTTTGGTACCAAAATAGTAGTTTGTGTTACAAGGGATCAAAATGATATATTTCCGTCAAGGGCGTACATTGAATCCTGAGCGTAATGAGGGATTCAAGTGTTAATAACGCCCAAGACGAAATAATTTTGATACCGTGTGACACATACTGCTTTTCACATCAACTATGAGGAAAATAAAATAATCTTAGTGTTGACATAATCTGATGCTTAAACAGATTATTTAAGCTAAAAAAATAATGTGCAAAAAAATTAAAAAATTGTGTGCTAGAACAGAAAAGTGTTACTTTGATCCCTCCTAGCAGGGAAGAAAAGTGCCACTTTGATCCCTCCTAGCAGGGAAGAAAAAGCTCTTTTCCGAACAGGTGGTGTGAAAAGACTATTATTTTCGTAGTCGAGAATTATCAGTACAGTCGCCATCAGATATATCGGAGCGGCCAAGGTGTTCACAATATCTGAACACGCGCTCTAACGCCCTGACAATAGAGGCGTGTTCCGATATTTGTGAGCACCTTGGCCGCTCCGATATATCTGATGGCGACTGTACCTACCGCTTAGCAGTGTCGCGACTCACATAATAATCCAGTGAAATTGTAGAATTTTGTAACGTGGCTCTTCTGCATCAAATCCGGTAGTTCAGATTTTTGCAGACTTATTTATGATGTTGGCCCAATTAGTTAATAATCCAAGTTTGTGACCTTGAGCGCCGAACGCAACTTTGTCAAAAATCGAAAAACCTGCGAAAATTTCGGTTTTTGTTTAGTTTTGGGCGATTCTAACCCTAAAGGACTAGTTTTTGATAGTACCTTCCTTAGACGTTTTTAAAGAAGGCTAAATTAGCTACAATACGAGATTAGAACTGTCTCTGTAGATTGAATAGTTTCCGAGATAAAGGCTTTCAAAATTTTGATTTTTTTTAATTGAGCTCGTAACCTAAGTGAGTGCAGTGAGTATGCACTTTTGACTCAGGCAATGCCGCTTGGCACGATTGTTCGTGTGTGTCGAAGTCACCAACTTGTATTATTCATTGGGCCAACATCATAAACACGCCTGCAAAAAATCAGAACTATCGGATTTAACGCAAACGCGAAATGTATAAAATTACTGTAGGTATGTATATTAAAAGTAGAAGGAGTTGAAAATAGAGTTCCGGTTAACCCGATTGTAATATTAGCTGAAAATTGTTGAGCATTAGACTTTTCGGTCGTTACAACATCTTTTGTTGACAAACATCTAAACATCTTTTGTTGCTACTTGAGTAGCAGTACTGATAATACCGGCACTCGATGCTAGATGTCGTTGTCGACTACGAAAATAATAGTAATTTTGGTACTAAAACTGATGTATGGACTATGGAGTGAGCACTCTATGTATTTTTTTCTCTATGCCTTTTACTGGACATAACAGAAAAAAATAACAAGGAAGAAATGAAAAAGTGTCTATAATAGGGGGTATTAACTGCAATGTTCTACCGCCAGAGTGCAGCACTAAGCTAGCTAGTATGCTATAGAGCAGCGGTCGGGAACCTTTTAGCAGCCAAGGGCCACATAGTAGTTAACGAAGTAGACGCGGGCCGCACTTTGGTAATATTTGTGACTTTAGCAGACATTGTCGATCGGGCCGCATGCCGCCCGCGGGCCGCTGGTTGCCGACCGCTGCTATAGAGTAACTTATACATATATTATACATACTGTGCCTTAAACTGTTTTTCGACAAGTTTTTACAGACAATAAAATATGACATTGATGCATCAAGGCCGTTTGTTAACAAGGGCCTACCGGGAAACGCGAAAATCGAAATTTAGTTATCTTTATCTGCCTCTTTATCGCTCGAATATGCAAGAGTGATACCTAGAGAGGTTAGATAGGTAACGAAATTTCGATTTCCTTGTTTCGTGGTAGACCCCCATATTATGATGGGTACATAGAAGTGGTATACGCGTGCCTCCGTGAGGGACAAAACATACGCAATGCAACACAATTGGTCGAATTTATTTGTTGCCCATGATAATATGTGAGACTGTGACAAGGGCAAACAATAATAGCGATTTCGCTGCTACTCCTGCTGAAAGATACATGAGACTATCCCGTTTCGGTAATTTCCCTCCACCTCTCATGCCAGATCCAGTCATAATATAAATAAAGACTAATAGAGAATATGACGTAAAACTCTGCGTAGGGGGCGGCACTACCGCTATCCATCCATGAATCTAGGATATTATTATTTGTCTTTATTTATGGGGCTACCCGAGGGTTTCGTCGAATTTTGATCGTATCTCCTTTTTTAGGGTTCCGTATATCTGGGGGCACGGCCGTGCCCCCGCCAAGACGAGACAAAGGGCAAAAGGCAGTGCATATCTTTTCTCGGCACGTTTCGTCGTATTTTCGAACCCTCGTAGTTTCGGCTTGGATGATGCTAGAGGGCTGAAATTTTTAGTATACCATGGCGTTAGTAAACGTATCAAAAACACCAAGTTTTATTAGGCTACTTAAAATTTTATAGATTCTTTAATTTTCACCGTCCGAACCCTATGAAATTCGTGTCATAGAAAATACAGACTACTTCCTGAAGACCTAGAAGGCTGAAATTTGGCATGTAATGATAGGTCTGTGTGCTAACACATATGGTGATGAGAAATCTGTAACTTTCGCCCTGCAACCCCTTGAAATGGGGGTACCTAAAATTTGCCGTAAACCTGAAAACATTGGTTCCTGAAGTACTAGTATCGTGAAATTTTGTGTGGGAGCAGTGATCGGAGTGCTAATAAAGAAAACACAATAAAAAAAACCAAAAAGTTTTCGAAGTTCAGATTTGAACCAGCTTCACGTAAACCAGCCAAGTAGCGCCCTCTATATTGGCACTGTTTCTTGTCGTAAACTTTTCAAAACCTTACTTCCTCTACTAGCTAGTTTGTTAGTGCACGACACCTTGCACTTTGTGACTATGCGCTGAAACTTGGCACAGTTGATTCTTAGCTGGTCATGAGCAGATACAGACCGGGAGACCTCGAGAGCCACGTCTCATTTAATGGGGGGGAGGGGGGGAGTTCGACGCCGCCGCGCTTCACTTGGAGCAACATTTCTCTAAAACTGTACCTATTAGGGCATGTGATATATCATTTTCGGTTAAATTAAGGATGAGGAATTTTTTTTGGAACCAAAACAATGCACTTTCTAACAAAAAAAAACCGGCCAAGTGCGAGTCGGACTCGCGTTCCAAGGGTTCCGTATATTACACAATTTTTGACAATCAGTGCCGGATTAAGATATGTTGATGCCCTAAGGATTTCTAGGTGCCCCCTCTCCCTCGGGTCATCAAGATTACATTGATTTTTTGGTAAATTGAGAGAAGTTCATTGCTGCGTTACAGCTGAGAATGGAAATCAGTCACATCATTTTATCACGAAAATTGACAGTGCCGCAGCAGTAATGTTGCAACAGAGTACCTAATGCTGTAGCAGTCGCCACCCGAATGTCACCTTTATCATAGGTTAGAAAGTAATAGAAACGCGAGCGAAGCGAGCGCGGAAATTTTTCGATATAAAAACGCAATATGATAGACAGTTGTAAATTTTTACTTTTAGTATGGAAATCAGTCACATCATTTTATCACGGAAGTTGACAGTACTGCAGCAGTAACGTTGCAACAGAGTAATGTTGCTGCAGTCGCCACCCGAATGTCACCTTTATCATACCTTATAAAGTTATTAAAAACGCGAGCGAAGCGAGCGCGAAAATTTTTCGATATACAAACGCAATTTTACTTTTAGTCCCAACCAGGCGCGAATCCAGGATTTCATACAGAGAAGGGATGGGACAGTTTTCTATCAGCCTAGCTTCGCATAGGGCTCGATATTTCTTAGGCTTCGATATTCGAGGTTGTTTTCATGCATAAAATATGCAAGAAAGCAGAGCTTGGAATTGAATTGGCGAAGTGTGAGAAAGGCAGTAGGCCTAGCTGCGAAAGAGGAAAGCTTGGATTTGGATCCACGCCCAAATGTAATTAAGGCAGAAGGCCTCGCATAAGACCTAACGCCGAACCGCAAAAGAGTGGGTTGAAATCGAATCTATGCATGTAATCACGACTCTTCTTCTGCTACCGATTGTTTCCCAAAGATATACGCGCCATTATTTTTGCAAATTAGCTTTTGGACAGCTAAAAAAAATCGTGTGGTAAAAACGATGTGTCTGTCCCTAATTTTAAAATTTGTTCATCTTTTTCAACCTGGCATTTTGATGCCCCTCCTGAACGTGGTGCCGTAAGCACGTGCTTGTTTTGCTTATTGGTTACAAAGTCTTTATTAATTCAACCATTCAAGTCGACGAGTACAAAAAACTTTAAGCTAGCTCTCAATTTAACATTTTTTTTAATTTGACCTTACAATACTCGTAAGTAGGTAAGACCGTTAAATATTTAAAA
Organism: Cydia splendana; assembly: GCF_910591565.1. Classification (NCBI taxonomy): domain Eukaryota; kingdom Metazoa; phylum Arthropoda; class Insecta; order Lepidoptera; family Tortricidae; genus Cydia; species Cydia splendana. Next base: position 122,186 of record NC_085965.1, on the reverse strand, counting down.
TGATTATCTTATCAGAAAATTATCACCAATTACTCTAAGAAACCTACTACTCTAAGTAATCCGGCACTGTTAACAATGTATTTTTTATGTGAAACGTGAGTGAAATCTCTTTAAAAAATCCGTAGGGGTCGGATTAAAAACTGTAATTAAGTCCGACTCACGCTTGACTGTACATTTCTAATAGGTTTTCCTGTCATCTATAGGTATAGACCTATTTTATGTATTTTTTTCAAAATTTTAGACCTAGTAGTTTCGGAGATAAGGGGGGGGGGAATGGTCATTTTTTGGCCGATTTTCTTGAATAACTTCTAAACTGTTGATTCGAAAATTATAAAAAAAAATTATTTGAAATCCTTACAATAAGCTCTTTCATTTGATATGTAACATGATATAGTTCGAAAAAATTTTTTTTCCATTTTTTCATTTACCCCCCAAAAGTGGCCCCCATGTTTAAAATTCATTTGTTTACGTTACATGTCCGTATTCGGGTCACAAACTTACATATGTGTACCAAATTTCAACTTGATTGGTCCAGTAGTTCCGGAGAAAATCGGCTGTGACAGACGGACAGACAGACAGACAGACAGACAGACAGACAGACAGACAGACAGACAGACAGACAGACGCACGAGTGATCCTATAAGGGTTCCGTGTTTTTCCTTTTGAGGTACGGAACCCTAAAAAAACAAAGTAGAAAAGACAAAAAAACGTATCTTGGAATTTTTCATAATTACCAATTTTTTTTTAAGTGTAGTAGGAATCTGAAAACAAAAAATATAGTTGAAAAGCTACACTTATTACGTTTAATAAAATATATAGTTTATTATACAAAACTGTTGATAAATGGGAGATAAAAAATAATATTAAGCGTGGGCCAGAGTGATCTCAATACAAAATATTATGAATGTGGGAAAGTTACTTATAATTTGGTCTACAATCGTTTATTTTTTAGTTTTTCGTAATAACTCGTAAACGGTAGCCCACAGCAAAAAAATATCTTGTACGTAAATAATCTGTTTCAGATTTCTTATAAAATAAGTGCTCCTTTTTTTCGCTAAGGTCAATATTAAAAAAAATATTGAAGGGAGAAAATAAATACTAAGGTCCTCTTTTTTAGTCATTCGTAAATAACTCGTAAAGGATGTCCAATAGCAAAAAATATTTTAACACAAGAATAATTAGCATAAAATTTCCTACAAAAAAGGTTATGCAAACTTTTTCGCTAGGATCAATATTTAAAAAGGGGACCTTAGAATTTATTTTCTCTCTTTAATATCGTTTTTAATATTGATCCGAGCCAAAAAGTTCGAATGACCTTTTTTGTAGGAAATTTTATGTAAATTATTCATGTACTAAAAATTTTTTTGCTATTGGACTTCGTTTACGAGTTATTTACGAATGACTAAAAAAGGGGACCTAAGTATTTATTTTCTCCCTTCAATATTTTTTTTAATATTGATGGTACCGAAAAACAGTAGTACTTATTTTATAAGAAATCTGAAACAGATTATTTACGTAAAAGATATTTTTTTGCTGTGGGCTACCGTTTACGAGTTATTTACGAAAAACAAGAAAAATAAACGATTGTAGAACAAATTATAAGTAACTTTCCCACATTCATAATATTTTGTATTGAGATCACTCTGACCCACGCTTAATATTATTTTTTATCTCCCATTTATCAACAGTTTTGTATATTAAACTATATATTTTCTTAAACGTAATAAGTGTAGCTTTACGACTGTATTTTTTGTTTTCAGATTCCTGCTACACTTTAAAAAAAAATTGGTAATTATGAAAAAATCAAAAATACGTTTTTTAGTCTTTTCTACTTTATGCTTTTTTTTTTGTTAGAAAGTGCATTGTTTTTGTTCCAAAACTAGATTCCTCATCCTTAATTTATCCGAAAATGATATATTACATTCCCTAATAGGTATAGTTTTAGAGAAATGTTGCTCCAAGTGAAGCGCGGCAGCGTCGAACTTTCCCCCTCCCCCCTCACTAAATGAGAGGTGGCTCTCGACGGCTCCCGGTCTGTATCTGCTCAAGACCAGCTAAGAATCAACTGTGCCAAGTTTCAGCGCATAGTCTCAAAGTGCAAGGTCCCCATACAACGGTGTGCAGTAACAAAGCAGCTATACAAAGCGAATTTGAAATAGAGGCGGATTGTTATAGTGAATTTACTGCCATCTTTCGACAGATGTTTAAAACTTTTAGAACGCCATTTAACTTTGATCCTTGTTCTTTCACTGATATGTGTTAAATTTGTTAAATATATCAAAAAGTGTCACCAAGATGATGATCGCTCGAAAATAATACCTTGTACAGGAGAACAGCCGGAGACAAGAAAATATTTTTGCCGAACTGAAACGGTTACGCTTAGCTCGCACTTCGCACTCGCTTGGTCGATACAGAATAGTACAAATTTTAATTTTAAAAATAACCGGCCAAGTGCAAGTCGGACTCGCCGCGCTCTAAGGGTTCCGTACCATTACGCAAAAAAAGGTAAAAAAATACGTTTGTTGTATGGGAGCCCCACTTAAATATTTATTATATTCTGTTTTTAGTACCTATTTGTTGTTATAGCGGCAAAAGAAATACATCATCTGTGAAAAAATTGAAAATTTCAACTGTTATTACGGTTCATGAAATACAGCCTGGTGACAGACAGACGGACGGACGGATGGACGGACGGACGGACGGACGGACGGACGGACAGACAGACGGACAGACGGACAGCGGAGTCTTAGTTAGAGGGGTCCCGTTTTTACTCTTTGGGTACGGAACCCTGAAAATGTCTAATGATATCGAAACCGCTACTTCTTTAGGCGCTGATCTAAATACAATGACTCCGTCATTTTGTAAATTTTCCATAAACTGAATCAAAAAACACGAGAACCCAAAAATCATCGTGAATCATTTTTTAAAATTTCTAGAAACATACAATTTGTAATACATACAATAGGGAGTATTGCTGCAATGTTCTGCCGCCAGAGTGCAGCACTAGTGCACCTACTAAACCATAAAGTAACTTATACATACTAGGCCTTAAACAGTTTTTTACAAGTTTTCACTATGACATTGATGCATCAAGGCGGGTTGTTTACAGGTGGCCTACCGTGAAATTTCGTTATATTATGCCTCTCTATCAATCGAATAAGCAAGACTGATAGAGAAGCAGAAACCGAATTTTCAACTGCCGTGTTTCATGGTAGGCCATGTGATTGAGTTAGTGACGCAGAGTTTTGCGTAATATTCCCTATTGTCGTTTCTCATATCGCTAAAGCACGCGGTACGAGCAAGGTACGAGGCATGCCGTGGTACGGGGACGGGCTAAAAAACTGAGACAACTATCACAAAATTATTGTCGTCCTTATCATTGCGTTCATGTATGGAGGTTCTAATACAGTAATTAAAGAGTTTTTTGTAATCTGTGACATGACAATTTCAAAAGTCATCAACACGTCGGGTTGTCAAAACAAACCAAAAAATTTGCAAAACTGGTATTAGATTTTCTTTAAAATGGGTTACGATATTCGAGAGTTGTTAATACACGTGGAACTGCAGCTCAAGGCTTAAGGCTTTATCGGAAACACTTCCCAAATTGACGACATCCACCGGCTTTTCAGTGAGAATAGGCCAATCGCCCCTGGTCAGCCTGAAAGGGCCATGCACAGGACCGTGCCAGTGCAAGTTGAGGAAAGGTTTCTCGAGCACTTTAGACAGGTACCAAACCAACGTCAAGTACCTACTCGTATTATGTGGAGATGTATTATTTTATTAAAATGTGGGGTTTGTATTGAAGTTTAATTTAGTTGGTAATAAAGTCGAATTTAAACTGTTGTGAGACATTTACTAACATTGAATAATTTTACGGTTTAGACTCACTTGTTTTAAGTCACTCGGCCGACATATTTCGCGATGTGTAGTAGTAGGTAGTAGCAAAGACATATGTAACTTCGTAGTAGTCAACTGTATAATTTATATAGGCCCTACATAGAGGGCGCTAGCAATACGTAACTTTTATAAAAACCTGAATGTTAAAATCTTTTAAAATTATTCCCGTTTATATGACCCTGTCCGTAGGTTCTATAAACGAATATGTCATTTCTAACTGGTATATCACCTCTTACAAAAATGAATGAAAACCCACCAAAAACATTTCATGTAAAGAGTTGCCAAGACTAGGCGCATAAAGCTTTTACACTAAAAAGTTATCAGATCCCGTAGTAGGTACCAAGACTTTTACTCTGTAAGTCCTAACTTTATAAGCTTTAAATGTATAAAGCCAACATCTTGGTCAAACAGTACGGCTTGGCCGTAAATTTGGTACATAAATCTTTCTTTACTACCCAAAGATGAACATGTAACGTAAACAAATTGAGGGGGGTAAATGAGAAAGTTATAAAATAAAGTTTTTCGAACTATATCGTATTATATATCAAATTCATAAGATCTTGTCATGAGAATTTCACATATATTTTTTTCATAATTTTAAAATAAACCTATAGGTTTGAAGTTATTTAAGAAAATAGCCAAAAAATGACCACCCCCCTTTATCTCCAAAACTACTGGGTCTAAAATTTTGAAAAAAATACACAAAATAGTTCTTTACCTTACCTATAGATGACAGGAAAACCTACCTATTAGAAATGTGCAGTCGGACTTACTCGTATGTACGGAACCCTAGAAACGCGAGTCCGACTCGCACTTGGCCGGTTTTTCGTATCTATTGTGCTGTGAAGGATCTTACATGTGCGAAATCTACATATGTATTTGGGTTCGTCTTTCACGTCTCGAAAAACGTGTCTAGGGTTTTAATTTTAAACTAATTAACACAAAAGTTATGGTCAGAAAACCAGTTTTTTTAGCCTAAAATTGTTTAACTTTGATGCCAAATATCTCTTTGAAGTAAATGTGGGATACTATATTACTTAAAGCCGTTGCTGTTAATATAATAAGCTACAAAAAACCTTAGAAAACTAGGTATGGGATTCAGTTCGAAGGTAATTGGCGTGGGGTAGTCCCCTTAATAAACTTTAATTCATAACAACACTAGCCTCTAATGTTTAATAATTGCTGTAATTTTTTACAAAACGTAAAAAAATATATTTTATTCGTAAACTTCATATACCATCTGTAACAAAATATTATCATAAAAAAAATACCTAATAAATTCAAAGTGAACACGCTATCCGCTTTCGCCCAATCAGTCGCTAGGTACATAGCTAGGCGACAGCGACACTTTACTTCGTTCAGAATGAACAGGGGCGTATTTTGAAATTTGGCGCCCCGGGCCAATACGTTTTGCCGCCCCAGAAGTCAAGGAAGAAAAACAAAATGCAATCCGGCATGCCGCCCCTGGGGGTTGGCATATGCCGCCCCTGGAGGTTGGCGCCCCGGGCCATGGCCCGGATGGCCCTAGGGTAAATACGCCCCTGAGAATGAATGTACCCCGAGATCCGTAGTAGGTACCTAAATGTGGTCTGCCGCTCGTGTCGTGTCGTGAGGCGCTCACAACAACATCCATGCTCCTGCATCGGGCGGGGTTTGTCGCGAACATCGAACTTCGTAAAACGTCTATTAGCCACATCGGTCTTGTCTGCAAGCGGGAATCTCCCTGAAATCAATCTGCCTCCCCTGCACCCTGCACCCTGCAGCCGGCAGCCTGCACCCCACCTGTCGCAGACGGGCGCCGGCCGGGGCTCCAGCGATACGTTTATCCAATTCGTTCGTTGTTTCTCTATCAATAAAGTATTGCCATTATACGAGTATAGGTACCTACTTACTGTAATAAAACAATTCAAAGCGTCAGGACACATTGTCGCACGTAAGTACAACTTTACTTTCAATAAGGTAAGGTTTTATATACGGTCTAACATGAATTTTAACATTTGATGTGAAATTTAGCGAAATATTCAAAAGAGTGCGACTTTGTATTCAACAGAATAGGACTCATTTTGAGCATTTGATAAATTAAATTGATTAATTTTGAATTAAAGATGTTAAAATTCTTGATCTTCCTTTTATTTCTGACACTATGTTATTTAGCAAAAAATAATCCGTATGATGAATTCTTTCGATCGGTATGATAAAACTACAGGCTGATTTTTTTTCTCGTGTAGCGGGTTCGATTCCCGGTTCAACCATGTAATTATTTAAAAATCTATGAATGCAGTTTAAATTGTTTTTTTAAATTAAAATAATGTCTTCTTTCAGCAAAATATCCTATCTACGATATTTAAGGTACTTTCCCTTGATGTCCCATAGTCTTGGGACGTCCTGTATACATATAGGTACCGTATCTCATACGAGTATATAGTAGGTACATACATATATATATCTCATCATTGTCTTGTGTATGAGTGAGTGTATTTCGAGTGATGTCATGTAAAGTTATGGTTGCATTTATTTTTACAACAAAAACAACTTAGGTAGGTATCATTCGTAGGTACAGGATCAAGAGAAATATTTATTTCAAGTAACTTTGTGGTAAAGCTCCTCTTGGAGGAGATCCTCTTGGCCTTCACAACCTTGAGAGGACGCCGAACATGAAATCATACTTTTTAGGGTTCCGTACCCAAAGGGTAAAACGGGACCCTATTACTAAGACTTCGCTGTCCGTCCGTCCGTCCGTCCGTCCGTCTGTCACCAGGCTGTATCTCACAAACCGTGATAGCTAGACAGTTGAAATTTTCACAGATGATGTATTTCTGTTGCCGCTATAACAACAAATACTAAAAACAGAATAAAATAAAGATTTAAATGGGGCTCCCATACAACAAACGTGATTTTTGACCAAAGTTAAGCAACGCCCATACAACCATTTCCAGTCGCCGTTACGACGCGGTGTTGACACATCTTGTGTCGACACCGTCTGTTTCGGTCACAATTCCAGTCGCAGAGTCGTCGCCGTGTCGACACAGTTACCAGAAATGGGGAAGGGTCGACACATGACACAAAGTGACATAAAGTGTGGTCGCCGTGTGCACACATTGTTTCGACTTTGCGACTACTGTATGCCAAAATCATTCGTTCATTCGTACATTTTGTTCCTGTCAAATGGAAACTGTCAGATGGAAAAATACTTAAATAAAAATAAGTGACATTAATACGCCATCTCTAAAACGGATTACAAGACGTAATTATATATTGTTTGCATTTATATTACAATAGGACTTAAATTATTATGGGGAATTAAACTGCTCGAGTGATTTGATAAACTAAGTGTAATATAATCAACGCGCCACCACATTGTTTTAGTTTAGCCGGAAATGAAATTGTTTACTTCTCAGTGCCTGTGTTCATAACTATAATATTTGAAGCATTTTTAGTACTTCGATGCGTATACTATACTTAAATAACAGAAATAACGCTTTACATACTATGATGTATAAATATGGTTTAAGGCTGAGAAATATTGCAGTCACAAAGTAGTTGCAATGTTTCGACTTTGTGTCGACTCTGTGTTGACACATGACACGCGCTGTCAAAAGTAATAACAAAGTTACTGGTATGTTACTGGATTTGCAAAATGGCTCCTTGTGTTGATTTGTTTTCAGATATTCTCAAAGTGTAAAAATTCCGTGGTCAGAGATGGGCATTAATCGATTAACTGTTTATTCGACTAATTCATGGAATAAAAAAAGTTAATTCTCAAATTTTAATCGCGATTAGTTTAGTCGACCTAACATAGATTGAAATTGAATTAATCTGAATATTAATCGAATAAATTATCGATTAAATCTCGATTGAAAGTTGACAGGGGGCCATTTTTGTACGTAAAAATAATAGAAATGTCTTGCATGCAGATGGTAGCAAAACACTTTGTCATAAAAGTCGAGATGGGTGTCGATATATAGGTTTTAGGGAGTGCCGATTTCGAAAATAATGACCATTTTGGAATCCGAAATGGCGGCCATGCACTGTGTCATAAAAGTCGTCATGGATGTCGTTTTATACGTTTTAGGGGGCCCCAATTTTGAAAATGATGACCATTTTGGAATCCAAAATGGCGGCCATGCACTATGGCATAAAAGTCGTCATGGGTGTCGTTTTATAGGTTTTAGGGGGCGCAGATTTCGAAAATGATGACCATTTTGGATTCCAAGATGGCGGCCATGCACTATGTCATAAAAGTCATCATGGATGTCGTTTTATAGGTTTTAGGGGGCCCCGATTTAGAAAATGATGACCATTTTGAAATCCAAAATGGCGGCCATGCACTATGCCATAAAAGTCGTCATGGGTGTCGTTTTATAGGTTTTAGGGGGCGCAGATTTCGAAAATGATGACCATTTTGGATTTCAAGATGGCGGCCATGCACTATGTCATAAAAGTCGTCATGGATGTCGTTTTATAGGTTTTAGGGGGCGCAGATTTCGAAAATGATGACCATTTTGAAATCCAAAATGGCGGCCATGCACTATGTCATAAAAGTCGTCATGGGTGTCGTTTTATAGGTTTTGGGGGGCGCAGATTTAGAAAATGATAACCATTTTGGATTCCACTTTTATGACAAAATACGTAGCCGCCATCTTGGATTATAAAATGATCATCGTTTTCGAATTCTGCACTCCCTAAAACCTATAAATCGACATCCGTGACGACGCAAGTTATCTTTATTTTCAGATCTAACAAATTGCTACAGAATTCAAAGGACAAAAAAGAAGCGAGGAGGTAATAAAACAAGCAAAAATACAGATGATTCCTCGACGCAATTGGGTGATTCTTAAATTGTGTCCAGATTTTTTTTGTCATAAAAGTTTTTATTTTTCACATATTACTCTCACAAGTTCCGTGACATTTCGACCTTGTCATTTTTTAAGTAAATGTTTTTGTTTATCTATGAGGATCTCACTAGAATAGTATAATCAAGGTATGTTTATATTTTATGAATGAAATAGTAACGCAAAAAAAATATATATTTGTGTCTTATATTCCTGCCGAAGACTTTTATTTTACCTTTTCCTTCTACACAAGTTTGGCCAAGTAATAAGAATTTAGGGCTCTCAATTTTATTTTGACTTCTACAACAGTAAAGCTACGAGGCCATGTTTGGTATCGTTTTCGTATAAATTCGCAGTACCAAATTTAGTTAAGGTATCACATTGACACCATTCCGAAGTAAAAACATATAAACTTATTAAAATACTTTCTTTTAAACTCCTCTTCACGCTTAAACTGCTGAACAGTTTTAATTTAAATTAGGTACACATATATTTTGAGTCCCGAGACAGGATATAATAAGTTATCTCAAAAATCATCCTTTAAAGGTGTGAAATGAGGTGTAGGGGGGAATTCAGAATTGACTTCTTGAAGTTAATACTGTTTAAGTTTAGGTTTGAAGTCATGTTTTTTCATCATTTTTAACTAAATCAAAGATGTAGACCATCCCAAATTTCATATAAATCGGTTCAGCGGTTATTGATTTCCCGTAGAAATTTCCACGCCACTTTTCACACCTTCAAAAGATGATTTTGGTTATAAGATCTATCCTATGTCCTGTTCCGGGACGCAAACTATTTCTATACCAAATTTCAACGAAATCGGTTCAGCGGTTAAGCGTCAAGAAGAGTTTCAAAAAACCGGCCAAGTGCGAGTCGGACTCGCGTATTAAGGGTTCCGTACATTATGTCCGACTCGCGCTTGACTGCACGTTTCTAATAGGTTTTCCTGTCGTCTATAGGTAAAGAACTATTTTGTGTATTCAGATCAGACGGACATACATACAGACGCACGAGTGATCCTATAAGGGTTCCGTTTTTTCCTTTTGAGGTACGGAACCCTAAAAAGATTTATTTTTATTTTGTGGAATGGTGTCAATGTGATATCTTAAATGGACTCAGCACCCCAGATTTATACGAAAACGATACCAAACACGGCCTAGCACCTTCACTGATATAGATATATCAAGATAAAATTGAGAGCCCTAAATAAACTTTCCAGAGCGGATATCTCAAAAACTATTCAACATATCGAAAAAATTGACTGAATAAACTTGTAACAAATTAAATAACTTTCATTTTGTATAAGTGGCCATGTCGCTGAGATGCATAGTTTCCGAGATATAATCGAAAAACGGGAAAATGGGACCTTCAAAGCCCCCTCTCTCCCCCCCGCTCAAGGGCTACGGCCGGGGACTTTTGATATGTTCACCTCCTAACTTGTCAAACCGAGTTACGGAGTCAAAAATTGTGTTCCGAGCATTTCCCTCTACAACTTTTAGAGCATTCGTTGCCTGACCTAAGTAGCTTATTGAATTTCTTTAAAAACTTTTCTGTAAAAGGTTGACGGGTGTTGGGTGTTTATATGGTTTCGGTCGATTATTATCATTTTCATTGCCCATGATGACTTACTAGAATTACGAGCACACGAGACACTAATAGTAGTTTGACAAACCTTGGTTTTCAAGAGGTATTTTATATTGACATTTGCTGTCACAAATTTGCTGTCAGATTTAGTCGCAAACCGCACGCAAAGTGCACACAAATGTGTCGACACCTTGTTACGGAAAAGTGTAGACACGGCGACGACACTTTGTTTCGAAACAATTCTAGACACATTGTGTGGACTCTGTTACGACACATCTGACATTTAGTTACCACTTTGTGATTCTGCGACTGGAATGGTTATATGGGCGTCGGGAGTGGTCAGTACTTGGATGGGTGACCGTTTTTTTTTTCCTTTTTTTTCGTTATTTTTTTTGCATTATGGTACGGAACCCTTCGTGCGCGAGTACGACTCGCACTTGCCCGGTTTTTCTTATACTTTAGCGCCTAAACTACTACTAGGGACCGGATTTCAATCAAATATACTACAGTAGATCAGTAATTTGTACATAACACGATGCTACAGGTAATACAAATTTGCTAAAATTATGGAGGAGAAATATTTAGGGCTAAGAAGGTCAATAATGTGACGGTAAAAACAGATTTTAGGTCTTAACTGGAGTTCAAAACAATAGTGACAGTATTAATAAAGTTTGACACCACGATTACGGAGATGCATCTAACGATCACGGAGCAAACCCTAGGACAGAAAGACAGACCGACGGTCATGGCGACACTATTACGGCTCGGCCACGACATCGAGACGGCGGGAGCGATAACCATAGGTTGGAGCGTGACACAACGATCGGACCTTTCGCTCTAACCTATGGTTATCGCTCCCGCCGTCGCGTCGCTCGATGTCGTGGCCGAGCCGTTAGGGTTCCTAGTTGATTACGGAACCCAAAATAATGTAAGGACTTATAACAGCTGGAACACTTTTGATATTACAGAGAACCTTACTCGAGGACAGCTACGGCAAGGACAAGGACAAGGCATGGAGCCATTTGTCGACGCCGCGTTCCTCCTGTATGTCCCCTGTGGGGTACGTTACCTATATACCTATACCTATACTACACCTACTGGTGCCTTACAGCAGCAGCAGCAGGTACCTGCCCCTAGTGTTTTCGTTCGACAGCGTGACGTGACGTGACGTGACGTGACGTGACGTGACGTGACGTATTACGCGTTTGCGTTGCGTTAAGTCTCATTTTGTACGGATTTTGAGTTTCCAATAAGTCTCGCTTGGCGCGCTGTTCAAAATCTCTTAAAAAATGAGACTTAAATAAAGCAAACGCGTACGTTTTACGGTACGTCACGTTACGCTACCGAATGAAATGTACAGTCGCCATCAGATATATCGGAGCGGCCAAGGTGTTCACAATATCTGAACACGCGCTCTAACGCCCTGACAATAGAGGCGTGTTCCGATATTTGTGAGCACCTTGGCCGCTCCGATATATCTGATGGCGACTGTACACACTAGGGGTATTAGGGGTAGGGGTAGGGGTAGGGGGAGGGGGAGGGGGTTCTGCTGGTATTTAGTCCTTTCTACTCTTTGTTTACCAACAAATGCAAATCGAATAAAATGGGCTAAATTGCACGAAAAAGTGAAGAAGAAAAAGTGACCAAGGCTTCCAGTGCCCAAATTATTTCTTGGTAATAGGCAATAGCTTTTGAAATACTTAACACAAATTAAAATATACTTATAAAAATTGATTCATCTGACGTACGCTGACGACGACGTAAACTATTAGTTACATTACACCTTAGAGAAATATTATTATAGTAAGAATAGAGTGCTCACTCCATACATCAGTTTTGGTACCAAAAATACTATTATTTTCGTAGTCGACATCTAGCATCGAGTAGCGGAATTATCAGTACCGCTACTGGATACTAGAATTCTCTAGAGTATCGCGACTCACGAAAATTGTATTGAACAACAATTCACAACTAATACATATTAAAAGCAGGAGGAGTTGAAAATAGAGTTCCGGTTAATCCGGTTATAACATTAGCTGAAAATTGTTGAGCATTAGACTTTTTTGATAATACCGCTATTCGATGCTAGATGTCGACTACGAAAATAATACAAACTCGTAGTCATTTTGGTACTAAAACTGATGTATGGAGTGAGCACTCTATGTATTTTTTTCTCTATGGTTACACTTACTTCTTGGTTGCAGATAGTGTATGCAGTAGTATTGCCCGCTAGGGTGATTACAGAAATGGAAATCCACTTACCCGACGACATAATGAAGTTTGTACATGTTATATGGATGATGTCACTTTATGGGCAGACACAAGTTGCGGTAGGTACCTACTTAATGTAGTTCTCTTTCTTCATTATCACAGCGACAGTTCTAGCGGAAGGTGCTGGACCCACAAGGATGCATTTAAGAAGTGGAGCCACCGACATTTTTGATGTGAATTTTTATGGCTCCTCTACACGATGGGCCAACGCCGGCCACTCCAAGGGACGCAGCCATGCGGTAGAATGAGATAGCAATATCACTTGCTCCCTCTAACGCATAAATGCGTCCCTTGGAGTGGCCGACGTTGGCCCATCGTGTAGAGGAGCCATTAGAGGGGGACTCTCTCAACTTTATCTTGATATCTATATTATATTTAAATTAAGGCTACAAATATAATGACCACCAAAAAATACTTTGGTACCCTAAATAAAAAAATCATGCTTACCAAAAAAAATTACTGAACACCAAAAAAAATAAGGCGTAAAAATACAAAAGTACCACCGTTTTAATTACGACTGCCCTTCAAATTTTATTCAAATACCAAATATATTGAATGACCACCAAAAATCATTAATGATCACCAAATCTTGAAGACCAAATTAATGCGATATTTTCACCTAAATAAACCACTATGATTACCAAAAAATGTATACATATTATCAAATAAAGTAAACTGATGCCAAAATTACTAGCCCCTCCCGCTCAACCCCCCGTACCCCGCACCGCATACCTACCTAACCTAAGTTAAACTGCTATCAGTTAAGTGGGTTAGGTTAGGTTAACACTGTTACGATCCATACAGAAAATAAATGCCACTAGAAAAGTAGGTTAGGTTAGGTTTGAACTGCGACCCTTACAGAAAAGAAATGCTATCAGAAAAGTGAGTTAGGTTAGGTTTGAATTGCGACCCTTACAGAAACCAAATACTACTAGAAAAATGGGTTAGGTTAGGTTTGAACTGCGACCCTTACAGAAAAGAAATGCTACTGGGAAAGTAGGTTAGGTTAGGTTTGAACTGCGACCCATACAGAAAATAAATGCTACTAGAAAAGTGGGTTAGGTTAGGTTTGAACTGCGACCCTTACAGAAAGAAATGCTACTAGAAAAGTGGGTTAGGTTAGGTTTGAACTGCGACCCATACAGAAACGAAATGCTACTAGAAAAGTGGGTTAGGTTAGGTTTGAACTGCGAGCCTTGCAGAAAAGAAATGCTACTAGAAAAGTGGGTTAGATTAGGTTTGAACTGCGACCCTTACAGAAACGAAATGCTACTAGAAAAGTGGGTTAGGTTAGGTTAGAACTGCGACTGTTACAGAAATAAAATGCTACTAGAAAAAGGTGACGAAGTGGATTAATTAATTTCATAGTATTATATTAAATATTTGCACATTTTTAATAAAAATGTGGTTACAATTTTGGTGGTCCTTTACTATTTTTGGGTTTACAATGATTATTTTGGAGTAATTTGCTTTAATAGGATAGCAAGATGTAAAAATTTGGTTATCATTTCACATTAAAATGGGGTTTGAAATTCGGTAATCATTTACAATTTTTGGGTTAATAATGATTAGTTTGGTGTCATTTCCTTTAAAAGGATAGTAAAATGTAATAAAATTGGTAATCATTTCACATTAAAATGGTGTTATAATTTTGGTGATCATTCATTATTTTAGGGTGGTAAAATATATTTTTTTGGTATTAAATTTTACTAAATCTGGTGATCAGTTAAATAGCAGCCTTAAATTAATGGCTTTTGTTTTTGAATTTTATTTAACAGATTATCGTGGATATATACCTATGCTTTTCCCTGAACTACGTCCAATAATTGATAGAGTCGGACCAAGCTAACTCTGCATGGAATACACACACAAGTGCGGGACATAAATGTAGATCCCATATTCAAAGCCTCGCACATGTCTTTATTTGTAGAAACATGGTCATCTCCAAAAGATGAATTAATTTTTTCTAATCAGTCAATAATTTAATATGAACTTAAAACAAGAATAGTAGGGGAGACCGGGGACAATAGAAACAATTTTCCTTTAATCGCCTGTAACCGTTATATTTTTATGAGTAGCAAGATGTACGCCCAAAATATTTCAAGGTTAGTTATCTGGTTCCTAAATGAAATGTATTTGGATAGTCTATAATCCATAGTTTTTTGACAATAATTTAATAAAGAGAATGGGGCAGCATGGTTCAATTAACCTCACATGACTGTCAATTGAAACACTATGTAAGGTCAATTGAAACACTCGAATATCTTCGGCACAATGAAAGTACTTATATCTGTTTTAATCTTTTTCATCACTACCTCTGCATACAATGAGCTCATGAAAAGTTCGCAAGCATAAAATAAATATTTCTCAATTTATGAGCATCTCGATAAAAACACGCGGGGAAAAAGAAAAAGTATACGACTTATAGTTTTCTTTGTTGCTGCTACCTTATACATTTATCTTAACCAAAGTAGTTTTAATGCAATTATAAAATATAACGATATAGAATCGCAGAAAAAAGCATAATCATGTTTCATACAAAAGTGCTTGTTTCAACTATAACAATGTTTCAATCACAACCATTCCGTGTACCTACCCTCTGACAACGAGTGTTGCAAACGTCGGGATGTAAAATGAAATAATAGACGCAATAAAATAATCAGTTTAAATTGTTTTATTAAACAAAAATATGGCGATATGCCAAATAAAAAAATCCTAAACTCTCTAAAATGAATAACTATTACGTAAGGTTTGTCATCGACTTTAAAACGTGATTAAAATGTAATCTGTACCTAATTGAACGGATTATTTTTGGTTTGTCAGTTTTTATTTAAGGCCGTTATTTTTTAAATATGATTTTATCTAAGTTTCATTATATTTTTATTTAAAATATTATTTTTTTTGCATTCATCATCAGCGGTGTCACCCTATTTCACAGACAGAAATTTCATAGAATGTCGTTTCTCAGAAATTATTTCATATATTATTTGGTTCATATACTTTCAGTTCCAATATTATTGTTTCATAGACTATTTACTTGGTTAAAACATATTTCACAGAAATTCAGTTGAATGTATATTACATTACTATCAAACTTTTTAAATTTAGAAACTTATCAAACAGTAGAATTATGTTTCGTGTATTCTTGTTTCGTAGACACAGATTTCATAGATTTTTATTTCATAGGAACTGTTTAATATAATATTTAGTTCGAGTGTTTTCTTTTCAAATATTATTATTTCAAAACTGCACTTCATTAAAATTTATTGAAAAGAAACTCAATGCAAAGAATTGTAATATTAGAACTGCAACCCCCGCAGAAACAAACTATTGCCAGAAAAGTAGGTTAGGTTAGGTTAGAACTGCGACCCCTGCGGAAACAAACTGTTGCCAGAAAAGTAGGTTAGATTAGGTTAGTACTGCGACCCCCGCAGAAACAAACTGTTGCCAGAAAAGTAGGTTAGGCTAGGTTAGAACTGCGACCCCCGCAGAAATAAACTGTTGCTAGGAAAGTAGGTTAGGTTAGGTTAGAACTGCGACCACTGCGCAAACAAACTGTTGCTAGAAAAGTAGGTTAGGTTAGGTTAGAACTGCGACCCCTGCGGAAACAAACTGTTGCCAGAAAAGTAGGTTAGGTTAGGTTAGAACTGCGACCCCTGCGGAAACAAACTCTTGCCAGAAAAGTAGGTTAGGTTAGGTTAGAACTGCGACCACCGCAGAAACAAATTGAAATGAAAATATTAAGTTTAATAAAATGTGAAACAAAATTCTATGAATATGCAGGCTTGGAAACAAGTTTTATATAAACTTAATATTATAAGGAATAATAATATATGTTTGTAAATTTTATGACATGAATTTCGAAACATTAATTATAATGATAATATGAGAAACATTGAGCACTATGAAGCACAATTCTACGAAAATGTATCTGGATCTCTGTTTGAACCGTATGTTTGTAGGTATACAATATTACAAATGGTTAGGGGTCATCCATTAATTACGTCACACGTTTAGGGGGAGGGAGGGGTCAAGAAAATGTGACATGTTGTGACATGGGGGAGGGGGGAGTCACAAAAATTGTGACGTCACTTTAACTTCATCAGTAACCGAAAATTAATTTATATTTTTTTATTCGCTGTACAGTTAAATAATGAGTTTTTGGAAGTAACTTTCGTTCCTAATTGGTTTTGTGTTATAAAATTACTAATATTTCTCTTACCAAAAATATTTTTTTATTAAAAAAAATAATGGCGAGTTACTATTACCGATTTCGTTGAAAACAAAATTGCCTAAAATGTGACGTCACACCAGGTGGGGAGGGATTTGCAAAATGTGACCAAGTGTGACAAGGAGGGGGGGGAGGGGTCAAAAAACCTAGAAATTCGTGTGACGTAATTAATGGATGATCCCTTAGTAACTCATACAGCTGCTCTCAAAAAGAATCATTTGGTGATTGTGACGATAAGCTGATGATGGTTGTACGTTGTTCCAACCTTCTCCAGAATGTAACAAATACCTTTCTGAAAACCGCATCAAAATCGGTTTAGCCGAATACGAAATATCGCGAACAAACATACATACAAACATACGGGTCAAACTGAGAACTTCCTTTTTTATTAAGTCTGTTAAAAACAAATGTTCATATTAAAAAAACTGCAGATTTCTAAAAAAAACTTCGTAGATCCATAATTTATGAACTAGGTCAAAAACTACTTACATAAATAATAGTGAACATCAATAGAACAAATATATGTGTTTAGTGTTCTTGCCTAGAGCGCTATTTCCATGAAATAATACGCGGAGATAGAGAGGATGAATATTTACATATAATGAGAGAATATTTACAATGATTAATTACAATTGCATTTACAAATTAGATTTTAGCTTCCGTATCGTACGAAGGAAAATTTAGTTGTGAATGACATTGACTCGTTGTCTCGTTGACGTAGACGGTTTGTGGGCAGCCAGCATTGCGGTGCGCCACAGGACCCCCCTGGGAGAATCAGAGTCCTGCCTGTAAATGAGAAGGAAAGGTTACTTTCCGGCCAGATCGAGTGGTTCTCACCGGAACAACAGCTTGAGTAGGCTTAGCACTTGTGCCTGTAGGTGAAGCTGTGTCGTTCTGCATGTAGGCTGGTTTGACGCGGTCAATGGAGACTGTCACTGGTCCTCGTAGTAAGTCCAGTGTGACGGTCTTGTCCGTTCTCTTTAGCACGCGATATGGGCCAGTGTATGGCGGTTCTAGTGATCCACGCAGTGCATCCTGTCTAAGGAAAACATGGCTGCATGAACTTAGGTCTTTATGAACAAAGACTGATTTGTTTCCGTGCCTCGATGCGGGGACAGGTCCGAGGTGTGACATTTGGCGTTTCAACTGAGTGACAAAATCATCAGGCTGCAGGGTGTTTGAGGTATGAGAATGAAAGAACTCACCTGGGATGCGTAAAGGCTCACCATACACCATTTCTGCAGCTGAGCATTTGATGTCTTCCTTCCACGCACTTCTTATGCCGAGTAGGACGATCGGCAACACCTCAGTCCACCTCGTGCTGTTGTGGGCCATGATGGCAGCTTTCAGGGAGCGGTGAAGACGCTCCACCATCGAATTGGCTTGAGGATGATAAGCCGTCGTGTGACGCAGCTGTGCACCACAAAGCTCTGCCAAGACCTTAAACATACGTGAGGTAAATTGACGTCCTTGGTCAGTAGTTACGGTTTGAGGACAACCAAAACGCAATATCCAAGTATCGTAGAACGCATGGGCTACCGATTCAGCCGTGATATCAGACAGTGGCTTTGCCTCGGGCCACCGTGTGTACCTGTCAATGGCTGTGAAAAGGTAACGGAATCCTGATGAAGGTGGCAATGGGCCAACCAGATCAATGTGAACATGACTAAACCTTTCCTCTGGTAATTTGAAATTTCCAAGAGGAGAGGAGGTATGACGTTGCACTTTAGCACGTTGACACGATTCGCATGCACGTACCCAGGTACCGCAATCTTTGCGTACAGATGGCCACACGAATCTCTGAGTTACAAGTTTGATTGTGGATCTCGTACCTGGATGACTCATGCCATGGATAGTGTTAAATATCTTCTGGCGATGCTGCTTGACGATAAACGGACGTGGCTTTGCTTGAGACGTGTCACAATATAAATAAACATTGGTACCTGGTATGGGTACTTTCTCAAGCTTCAGTGACGAAGATCGATTGGCAAGAAGTTCTTGTAGTTCTGGGTCTTCCTGCTGAGCTTGCGCGATGGCTTCGAAGTCTGGTGGCACGGCAATGGTCTCGATACGGGAGAGCGTGTCAGCGGTGATGTTGTCTTTCCCGGAAATGTGTCTGATGTCGCTTGTGAACTGCGAAATGAAATCAAGGTAATTGAATTGTCTCGGGGAACATTTCCTGTCTTTTTGCTGAAAGGCGAAGGTGATAGGTTTATGATCTGTATAAATGACGAAATGTCTGCCTTCAACCATGTAGCGGAAATGTTTGACACTTTCATATATAGCGAGCAACTCCCGATCATACGCGCTGTATTGCGTATGTTGCCGTGTCATCTTCTTTGAGAAGAAAGCAAGTGGCTGCCACTGTCCTTGCACAAACTGTTGTAAAACGCCAGCCAAGGCCGTGCTTGAAGCATCAGTAACCAGAGCGAGTTCTGCGTCCATAATGGGATGAGCCAGTAATGTAGAGTTTGCAAGACTAGACTTACAGTTCTGAAATGCCTCTAACTGTTGATCTGTCCAAGTTAGTGGAGACGAACTTTTCAGTTTAGGTCCAGTTAGCATGTCGTGAAGAGGGGCTTGGTGTTCGGCAGCGTGAGGAACGAATCTTCTATAAAAGTTCAGCATGCCGAGAAACCTGCGTAAGCCACCGACGGTCTTTGGGGGAGGAAATTCCTGCATAACCTTTACCTTCTCGTCGATGGGACGCGTGCCTTTTTCAGAGACAGTAAAGCCAAGAAATGTGACTTCCTTCTGACCAAATGAACATTTGGATTCATTGATGAGCATACCGTACTCATGGAACCTATCGAACACTTGCCGTAGATGATCTAAGTGCTGCTCGGCATCTTTAGAATAGATGAGCACGTCATCGATGTAGGAGTACACGAAGTCCAGATCTCTGAGCACCTCATCCAGGAACCGTTGAAAGGTTTGGGCAGCGTTTCGGAGTCCAAATGGCATGAATGGGAAGGAGAACAATCCAAATGGTGTTGTAATGGAAGTTTTGCAGATATCATCTTTGTAAACGGGAATTTGGTTGTAAGCTTTAACTAAATCTATTTTTGAAAATATTTTACTACCAGCGAGTCGATGTGCGTAGTCCTCTATGTGGCGGACAGGGTATCTGTCAGGGATAGTGCGTGCGTTTAGCGCGCGGTAATCCCCGCACGGCCGCCAACCATTGCCTTTCTTTGGCACCATATGTAGCGCCGACGCCCACGGTGAATCAGACGGTTGTGCTACACCGTCGCGAAGCATCTCTTCAAACTGCTCCTTAGCAATCTTCAGGCGATCTGGAGCTAAGCGGCGTGGTCTACAGAAGGTAGGAGGACCTGGAGTAGTTCGGATGTAGTGAACAGTGGAATGCTTTACCTCTCGCGGCAGTCCAGATGGTTTCGTTAAGCTGGGATAGGTACTCTGCTAGCAAGCGGTGGTACTCACTGTCACCCGAAATTGCCTTAACGCTGGGTTGGTTGCAGTGCTTAAGCTGTCCCGTAGTCGACAAAGTTGTTAAGCTGTCAATAAGTAGTCTTCTATTTCTGCAATCGATAAGAATACCATAATGTGCAAGAAAATCAGCGCCAAGTTTGTTTACGTTTGCTACGACAAAGTTCCAAATAAAGTCTCTGCGTAATCCTATGTCTAACTTTTTCTTGATTATGCCGTATGTATGTATGAGCGAACCATTAGCGGCAGTAAGCGAGTAGTTGTCAGGCGACTTGCAATTAGGCATAAAATTGCGTGGCAGAACGCAAAGGTCAGATCCGGTATCAATGAGGTATTGAATTTTAGTTACTCTGTCCGTGATAAATAGGCGGCAGGTTGTAGTAGGAGGACAGTCGGCAGCCGCCACGGTAGACTGTCTTGCTAGTTTTCCGCTTTAAAGTTGCACGGCGGAATGCACTTCCGTGCGTTGGTATTAAAGTGACTATGATACCAGCACCTACCTGATTTGACAGCTCGATACCGACCGTGTGACTTCGATCTGCTACGACTGCGCGACCTGCTGCTGTTAAAACGCGAACGTCGGTGACCGCTGCTGCTACCGGTGCTTAGCTGAGCAATTTGTTGCGTCATTTCGCTCTGGATGCGCGCCGTTATAGATTGCTCCATCTTCTTAAACATGTCTTCGAACGAAGTCATGCTTGCAACCTGCTTAAAAGAAGAACAAGGTGTCACGTCGATGATTTGGTCTGCAAGGATCGCGATGTCGTCTAAAGAAGCCGTCTTCTGAGACGCGATGATCGCTTGCACTTGAGCAGGTAAGCGAGTGGACCACAAACTTCGGAGAAAATCGTCAGTGACACTATCGCCAGCTAATCCTCTAAGGTGACGAAGGAATTGGCTTGGTTTCCTGTCTCCAAGTTCTTCAAATTGCAGCAACTGACGTCTTTTGTTTTCTTGCGACGTTGACAGTCGGTCGATCAATTGTTTTTTCAACTTTTCGTATTTATCTGTTTCTGGGGGCTTCGTTATGATATCCCGTACTTCTCGAGCCGTTTTGGGATCTAGCTCTCTGATAACCTGGAAATATTTCGTTGAATCCGCTTTCACGCCCCAAACGGCGAACTGCGCCTCGACCTGGGCGAACCAAACTTCCGCATCTTCTGCCCAAAATGGTGGTAACCTCATGGTTAACCGATCCACCGCAGCACCTGATCGTTCGGGCTCTATTTTCTTGCAAACGGAATCTTCGAATTCGTCGGTCATTTTGAAAATTTTGAAAGTCGCGGGTCACCAATTTAGTGTTCTTGCCTAGAGCACTAT
Organism: Cydia splendana; assembly: GCF_910591565.1. Lineage (NCBI taxonomy): Eukaryota > Metazoa > Arthropoda > Insecta > Lepidoptera > Tortricidae > Cydia > Cydia splendana. The sequence continues at coordinate 100,601 of NC_085965.1, read as the reverse complement.
TTCCATGAAATAATACGCGGAGATAGAGAGGATGAATATATTTACATATAATGAGAGAATATTTACAATGATTAATTACAATTGCATTTACAAATTAGATTTTAGCTTCCGTATCGTACGAAGGAAAATTTAGTTGTGAATGACATTGACTCGTTGTCTCGTTGACGTAGACGGTTTGTGGGCAGCCAGCATTGCGGTGCGCCACATGTGCATCAAATACAGAACCTCCTTATATTTTGAAGTCGGCTACATTTGGGGACGATTAAAACGCGAGGACGATTGAAACGTTTCCATCGTCCACAAGCAAGTTGTTTCTATCGTCCCCACACCTCGTTTATCACTTCAAAGTAAAATATTATATCGTCCATAAAATATTAGCAGTTCAGTTAAAACCCTTTTTGTCCAACTCCCAGCATGGTTTCAGAGTAAATCACTCTGTTAACACCAACCTCCTAATATTGACAGACACTATCTTTGAATATCTCGACAGGGGTAATCAGGTCGATGTCGTGTATTTCGATTTTAAAAAGGCTTTCGATCGCGTAGACAACGACGTGTTGATGAGCAAGCTGAATGCTCTAGGCTTCTCGCCAAAATTATTAGCTTTTTTTGCCAGTTATCTACGCCATCGAAGGCAGTACGTTCGACATGGGTGTTTTATTTCAGCTCCGTACCATACCAGATCTGGCGTAAGTCAGGGACTCAGGGCTCGATATTGGGTCCTTTCTTATTTGGGATAATGATATCTTAACGACTTGGAATCGGTCGTCAAGTATGCAAAATGTTTACTATATGCCGACGACTTGAAACTTATATATGATGTTAAGAGTAGCGGAGACTGTGCCTCTTTGCAAGACGATATTACTTCGGTGGTCAACTGGAGTATTGCAAACAAGCTTCTTTTTAACACAGCGAAGTGTTGTGTATGTACTTTCAGTCGTTCCTCCACTCCTCTACATGCTCAGTACACACTGGGGACCGAGACTATTGATAGAGTTTTCTCTGTCAAAGATCTTGGAGTGGTTTTTGATGAGCGCCTCACTTTTCATGAGCATATGCAGACCCTCGCCAAAGGATGTTTTCGTAAACTAGGCTTCGTGATCCGCAATGTCAAGGATTTCCGTGACACCTGGGGCCATTGCGATGGTTTTCAATGCCTTAGTGAGGAGCAAGCTTGAGGCCTCATCTATTATTTGGAACCCGTACGAGTCTTCTTACGCCCTACTTCTAGAGAAAATCCAAAAGGCCTTTCTGAGATTTATGTACAAAAAACCGGGCAAGTGCGAGTCGGACTCGCGCACGAAGGGTTCCGTACCATAATGCAAAAAAAAAACGAAAAAAAAAGCAAAAAAAAAACGGTCACCCATCCAAGTACTGACCACTCCCGACGTTGCTTAACTTTGGTCAAAAATCACGTTTGTTGTATGGGAGCCCCATTTAAATCTTTATTTTATTCTGTTTTTAGTATTTGTTGTTATAGCGGCAACAGAAATACATCATCTGTGAAAATTTCAACTGTCTAGCTATCACGGTTCGTGAGATACAGCCTGGTGACAGACGGACGGACAGCGAAGTCTTAGTAATAGGGTCCCGTTTTACCCTTTGGGTACGGAACCCTAAAAAAGATATGGGTACTACCCTTTTTTGTACCCAACAAAATTCATACTAGGCTGCCTTGGATATAATTCTCTAGAGGTAAGGCGTAACAACATCTTACTGACTACTGTTTGTCGCATACTGCGCGGTGACTCGGACTGCCCGGAACTGATAGCTCGAGTCGTGAGGTTGTACGTCCCGGATATTCCTCGAGTCTGTTTGAGGCCGCGAACGCGTCCACTGTTGGCCGTGCCGGCGGCGCGCACAGTATCGCACAGAAACTCGCCACTCCTCCGCGCGTTATCGCTGCTCAACGCACTCCTGACATCAGAGTGTGACTTGTTTGCGTGGAGATGGGCGAATGTGTGCCGGGAGTGTCTGAGGTTTTGTGAGATGATGGATGAAAGGCTTTCCAGCACTTGCATTTGACTTTTAATGTTTACCTGTATTTTACTTTATATATATTTATTGTGTTTGTAATACGTAATTAGTTTAATTATGCGGTGTATTGGCATATGCTGTAATGCCGTGTAAATGTATTTAAATAATAAATAAATAAATAAGAAAGGCTCGAACGCTGATCAATGGCCATTAAAAACAATCGTTTATTCCTAACTCGAATACCAAAATAATTTGATTAGTCAAAATACAAGAGTAAACGAAGTTATAAGAAAATATACGAGAGCGGAAGTTCTTACTTTTTACCTCGAAAAACTGGTTTAGCTCGTGGACACCCCTGTCTCGCATCATCGCTCGAGCCCTACTAGTCAAGGATTCAAACATGGCCGACCGCGTGTACCGAGTGTTGCGTCAGACGCGTAGGTATTATAGTTTTGGAGAAATTTGACTTGTTTCAATCATGACGTGTTTCTATTGTCCCCGGTCTACCCTAATCTAACAAATTATTTTAATAAGATTGGTTTTACTCAAATGATAAATAACACGTATACGACTCGAGACAGAACTGAACTTGGATTGATATTCCGAATTCCATATTTACATACCTGTTGAAAGTTTTTTCAGCCACCACAAACAAATTTGTCTCAGAATTAATGATATATTAAATATGTAGTAAAAACGGGATCCCTTTGTTTCCCATAAAGTTTTAAGTCATAATGTATTGTTTGTCATATTATCGTTAGTCATAAAACTGAAACCGTTAACTTTTCAGGATTTTCCTAAGGTTATTCTATAGATAGGTTAGGTTAGGTTTGTTTTAGGTTGCGGAAGAGTACTTCGGCGTTCCTGGGACCTCGCCATATAGCAGCGAGGCGGCAACAGAGGGGTTTTAGTGGGTAAACCTGGGGTCTCCTTAGCCCACAACAGGGAGTCCCACATAACCATCCCGGCCCGTCCCCGCGCCGGGTGGTATGCGTAAAGCATTTCCCCTCTTTAAAAAAAAAAAAAAAAAAGGTTATTTGTTTTATGGCAATCCTGAAAAGTTACGCGTTTCTGAGAAAAATCAATTATGACTAACGAAAATTCGGACAAACAATACATTATGACTTAAAACTGGGTGCCGTTCAATTTTAATACAAACATTTTGCATAATTACATTTAACTACTTTTAAAACTCATAATAAACATAATGTATAGAAACAAAATCCATAATATTATTCGTTATAATAATTAAATTACAGAATGTTCTATAATCATAAAAACGTTGTTTATAACGATCACTAGGAATAATTTTACTTGTCATAACATTCAGTTATTATTATGATTAAAATGTAGAACTATATTTTAACGAATGATCGGGTGACATAATATAATAATATGATGTAAATTATAAAACAGCTTACATATTCTACCTTAAGGCAGGTCGCCGTTAGGTACGACGACGAGCGAAGCGAGGAGGAGTGTTAGGTAGAACTGCGACCCTACAGCGCGCGAGCCAAGCGAGCGAAGCGAGCGTGCCGCGGCAGCGGCCGGCGAAGCGCCAGAACCGACTTATTTTATATAGTACACATTTTATTACCCTCTCTATCATGAGAGGAGGCCTGTGCCCAGCAGTGGGGCGCGTATAGGCTGAATTATTATTATTATTTTGTCTGTCTCTTACAAATTCTCGGGACCATGGGGTCACGGACATTTGGAAGGCGTGCGTGGTTTTTATGGAAAAAGAACGTTATGAGCATTAAATAGTATACAAAGTGATCATTATACTGATTGCCTGTTATGCAAATACATTACTATGCAACTGAATAATTATTATTTCTGAAATTATGCAATTTGTTCTTATTCATTTTGTTTTTATACTAAATAATCATTTCTGCATTTCAAAATTATGCAATTCGAATTATGCAAAATGAAAATTCGAAAATAGTTGTTATTAAAAACATTACACACCCAGTCCTTTGGTTGGAAAGGCCGTTCGAAATTTAAACTTATTTGGATTATAACAAGGTTGTATTTTGTAGTTCTCTCTCATACTTATAGTAGGCTATTCAGAAAAAATTAAATATCCCACAAAAATAAGCAAGCAGAATTCAACTTTGTGTCAAAGACATAAGTCATAAATTTCAATGCCAAAGTTTTAACTAAGGATCTTTCTCGCTAAAACTACTTCCTAATATGAAATGACCAGTGTAAGCATCAGTTAGCTAGCCCTAAGCAACCAAAGATCAGGCTGCAGTTGAAAAACTAATAAATATAAAGTTAAGCTGATAATTTCACCGCCGTCTCCATGCTTCTTTAAGTTGGGTATTGACTGGTCAGCTGCCTGTTAGCTATAGTTTCCGCGAAAATCGCCAGGACGGAATGGAAAACATCGCGATCGCTGTGTGTTAGAGATGCGAGACACGAAAGTCACTCTATCGCTCGAATATATGCAAGATTATCGTGTTTCGCGGTAGGCCCTCAGGAACCAGGGCGCTTAGAGTCAGACCAAGCTGAGTTGGCAGTGATTTTGATAGCCCAGGCTGAGCAAGTAATCTTTTAAACGTCAAAGTTCTATGAAATTATGTCGTTTACTTGCACAGTCTCTGCTATCAAAATCGCTGCCAACTGAGCTCGGTCTGACTCTACAAATACTTGCTGTCACTACAAATCCTCAACCTACTGTGTTAAAAATTGTAGAAACATATCATATCACACAATAAATAATAGTACCCCGGACCCCGTGTGACATATGGCCTAGTGCCTAGTAGGTAACTGACGATATTTTGGAACACAGGTACACACTATTATTTTTCCAACAACACTCAGATACTCGTACCTACTGATTTTGAAAAAACCTGTGTAGGTATTTAGAGTTGGACCAAACTAACTTGCACATGACAATTCCAAGTAAACAATGTGCACTATGTATACTATATAACAGGGATGTTGCGGATGAAGATTTTTTGACATCCGCGGATGCGGATGCGGATATTTAAAGCCTCACATCCGCGGATGCGGATACGGATGCGGATGTCAAGATTTGGTTTAAAAAACCGGACAAGCGCGAGTTAAACTCGCTTGGAGAGGGTTCCGTACGTCGCGATAAGGAATCTAAGTCTAAAAAAAATAATGTATTTATTAACCATTAAGACTAATAGTTACTATAGGTACCTGTATTGTAATAATTATTAATTTATTTTAAGATTTTTATAATGAAATTTTGTTGTTTTAAATATATGGTTAGTTCTGAACTTGTCAAAGGGCCCTTCAGGTCTTCTTGCAGAATAATTTATGTACATTAGAATTTTGAATTTTTAATAATGAATACAAAAAAATAATAATTTTAACTAAGTTAGAGTGTGTTTGGAAAGAGAAGAATAGTGGAATGTATTGAGCCCCATACATACCACGACTCTTCTCTTTTCGCACAGACTCTACAAAGGTTTTTTAAACCTAACCCATATTTGATTATGGTAACTGAAAAAAGTATGTATAGTGCCGGATTGTAGTGGGAAATTACTAAATATGTTATCTATTGTGGTATTCTGCCTTGTAGTGTAATTCTTTACTTTGTGGGCTAAAACCGAGCGATAAAGGGTATTGTGATATTTCATTTTTTGTCTTATCCCGAAAATTAATATTGAAATCTCCCGCTATAATAATCTCTGCGGCACTCAGATTAGTGACGTCGGGCTGCGCCCGCCGTTCAGATCGCCCCGCATGCGCGCCCGCGCTGGGTGCCTGCGGCACCCAGAGTAGTGACGTCGGGCTGCGCCCTCCGTTCAGATCGCCCCGCATGCGCGCCCGCGCTGGGTGCCTGCGGCACCCAGAGTAGTGACGTCGGGCTGCGCCCTCCGTTCAGATCGCCCCGCATGCGCGCCCGCGCTGGGTGCCTGCGGCACCCAGAGTAGTGACGTCGGGCTGCGCCCTCCGTTCAGATCGCCCCGCATGCGCGCCCGCGCTGGGTGCCTGCGGCACCCAGAGTAGTGACGTCGGGCTGCGCCCTCCGTTCATATCGCCCCGCATGCGCGCCCGCGCTGGGTGCCTGCGGCACCCAGAGTAGTGACGTCGGGCTGCGCCCTCCGTTCATATCGCCCCGCATGCGTGCCCGCGCTGGGTGCCTGCGGCACCCAGAGAAGTGACGTCGGGCTGCGCCCTCCGTTCAGATCGCCCCGCATGCGCGCCCGCGCTGGGTGCCTGCGGCACCCAGAGTAGTGACGTCGGGCTGCGCCCTCCGTTCAGATCGCCCCGCATGCGCGCCCGCGCTGGGTGCCTGCGGCACCCAGAGTAGTGACGTCGGGCTGCACCCTCCGTTCAGATCGCCCCGCATGCGCATCCGCGCTGGGTGCCTGCGGCATCCAGAGTAGTGACGTCGGGCTGCGCCCTCCGTTCAAATCGCCCCGCATGCGCGCCCGCGCTGGGTGCCTGCGGCACCCAGAGTAGTGACGTCGGGCTGCGCCCTCCGTTCATATCGCCCCGCATGCGCGCCCGCGCTGGATGCCTGCGGCACCCAGAGTAGTGACGTCGGGCTGCGCCCTCCGTTCATATCGCCCCGCATGCGCGCCCGCGCTGGGTGCCTGCGGCACCCAGAGAAGTGACGTCGGGCTGCGCCCTCCGTTCAGATCGCCCCGCATGCGCGCCCGCGCTGGGTGCCTGCGGCACCCAGAGTAGTGACGTCGGGCTGCGCCCTCCGTTCAGATCGCCCCGCATGCGCGCCCGCGCTGGGTGCCTGCGGCACCCAGAGTAGTGACGTCGGGCTGCACCCTCCGTTCAGATCGCCCCGCATGCGCACCCGCGCTGGGTGCCTGCGGCACCCAGAGTAGTGACGTCGGGCTGCGCCCTCCGTTCAGATCGCCCCGCAGGCGCACCCGCGCTGGGTGCCTGCGGCACCCAGAGTAGTGACGTCGGGCTGCGCCCTCCGTTCAGATCGCCCCGCATGCGCACCCGCGCTGGGTGCCTGCGGCATCCAGAGTAGTGACGTCTAACTGCGCCCTCCATTCATGCAGATCGCCCCGCATGCGCACCCGCGCTGGGTGCCTGCGGCACCCAGAGTAGTGACGTCGGGCTCCGCCCGCCGTTCAGATCGCCCCGCATCCAGATTCCGCGCGATCGAGACGCGCGGCGACTGATTTTGTGACACTGACATTGATATTAAGTTAAACATAGTGCCTACATTCTTTTTGCGTTGGTTAGGCGTAGGTTTCTCTGTTATTTCAAGATAACAGATATACGTCTGACACAGCAGTTCGGCCTTCTCATTTAGCTACTTAAACCAATTATTTGTTATATGTTTGAGCACTAACCTCCTGCAGCTCATCATTCGACCTTGCGTGGAGGTGCACCTCTCTCGGATGCTTCAGGCCTTCGGCCCCACGCAAAGCTTGGCCCTCGACCTTTGCACTAGCTGTCCACACCACGTTTCACGTAAACAATTGCGGTTGTGACTTGTGGCCCTGATACAGCCCACCCGCAATTTCTGTTCTTAAGTCCGCTTGACTGCAGACTTCTTATAGGTTTTACACTATAACTTGTACACTATAACTGTTCTCTGTTTGAGCACTAACCTCCCGCAACTCAGCCTTCGGCCGCGCGTTTCAATGAGCCTCTGCGGGACGCTTCGGGCCTTCGGCCCTACGCGTAGCTCGGCCTTCGGCCTTCGCAATAGCTGTCCACACCACGTTTCACGTAAACCATAACGGCTGTGTCCCTAAAACAGCCCAACCGCGTTTTTTTTCTTAAGTCCGACTCACGCTTGACTGTAGATTTCTAATAGGTTTTCCTGTCATCTAGAGGTGAAGAACTATTATGATTATTTTTTTCAAAATTTTTGACTCAGTGGTATCGGAGTTAAGGGGGGGGGGGGGGGGGGGATGGTCATTTTTTGCCTATATTCTTAAATAACTTCTAAATTATTTATTATAAAATTATAAAAAATATATATTTGAGACCCTTAAAATAAGCCCTTTCATTTAATATGTAACACGATATGGTTTGCAAAACTTTGTTTTTTAATTTTCTTATTTTGCCCCCAAAAGTGCCCCCTATATTTAAAATTCATTTGTTTTCATTACATGTCCGTCTTTGGGTCACAGACTTGCATATGTGTACCAAATTTCAACTTAATTGGTCCAGTAGTTTCGGAGAAAATAGGCTGTGACAGACGGACAGACGGACAGACAGACGCACGAGTGATCCTATAAGGGTTCCGTTTTTTTCCTTTTGAGGTACGGAACCCTAAAAATATTATATTTTTAGCATTATTTATTTTAATAAAACGAAACGTTTTGTATTTGAGCAAGAACATAGATGCATTTTATTTAATAAACAGTAACTTGGCCATACAACTTTTCGGGATCTAGACGATTTCGTTATATATAACGACGAAATTACCTAGCACTTACGCCGCCGACGCCGCCGCTAATACGTTCCTGTTACCGCGACTTGGTCGACATCGATTTTATGCGGATGCGGATGCAGATGCAGATGTTGAAAATAATGCGGATGTTCCGCGGATGCGGATGCGAATATTCGCAACATCCCTGCTATATAACAGATATATTGAAAACATATTAATATTCAATATTTGTATTTCCAGCGCGTATCCGGCTTCAAGCCGGTGGTAATGGCGTGCATGGGCGCTCTGTTTCACTTGGCGCCTCTGATCAGCACCTACCTACCTGCGGCCCACAACCGCAAGCACTCCGAGGACGAGTACATTCGCGCCCCGCTGGCGACCGGTGCGTGCGTGTGTGTGTGCGTGTGTGTGTGATGATACTGATGAGCAACGCCCACGAGCAGCCAGAGGACCAGTTCATGCGTGGCGGCCGTTGAGTAGTTTAGATTGCGTAGTTAAATCTAAATAGATAATGGAAATACTGTATATAGGTATAGATGATTAATATTATAGAACAATATAGGTAGGTACATACCTACAATCGAAGCCTTCACCCAGAACTTAAATCCTTTATTCTACTCGTAACAACCATCACGTACCGCAGTTAATTAATTAACCGTATCCCTATAATAGAGAATATTACGCGAAACTGTGTAGGGGGCGCTACTACCACAATCCATCACAATCTGGGGGTCTACCGCGAACCAAGAAAAGCAAAATTTCGTTATCTAAAGCTCGCTATCACTCTTGCATGTTCCAGCGATAAAGAGGCAGATAACTAAATTTCGATTTACGCGTTTCTCGGTTGTTGCATCTTGCCCTAACAAACCGCCTTGATGCATCAATGTCATATTTTATTGTCTGTGAAAACTTGTCAAAAGCCAGTTTAAGGCACAGTATGTACCTACAATAAGCTACTCTATATGGCCTATAGTTGCAACCGCTGTGTGGTGTGTGGCGGTGTCGTCGTGCACGGTCCCATTATTGTTCTGATTGGTTTCAGGTGCGTTAGCGTACTGCCTGCTGGCCCTCCACCTCTACATCTACGAGGGCGAGGAGCGGGGGGAGGGGGAGGGGGAGCAGCTCCCCCGCCCTCCGCGCCATCACCAAGCTACTTAAACAGTTATTAACCACTCTATTTTAAATGTATTTAGCTAATTAAGAAACAAAGAGTCTTTTACAATTAACTTAACACTAAGATTGCTTTAATTAAGACCTAGAGTTTCTTTATTTTATATAAATTGCAGTTCATAAATCAACAAAAAACATAATGTAAGTACTATTGTACCTAGTTAATAGTTTCAAGTTTGTAGGTTAGATTCATAAAAGCCGGCGCAACATTTGCACCCAATTTTCGTGAATCGACCTATAACCTATAAGTAGGTGCGTATTTACAAGTTTGCATTAATTAGTTATTGCCAATTGCGATTGTTATGTTTTTTTTTTTCAGGATTTAAATAAAATATTATTTGCAATAAGTATAATAAATAATTGCAGTGTTTTAATTATTTATGAGCTGTGGTCACCTATAAGTGGCTAAGCATCTGTTAATGTTAAATGCCCTTGTTCCTGTGTAATTGTGTAGATGTATTATCCGTTGGTGATCCTTAAATAAATAAAATAAAAATAAATGTAATTGTGGTGTCACCTCTATACATCAATAATCTTTGTTGTAACCTTCGTATATTTAAGGAGGAACATTAGAAATATAGTCAGTATTATTCCAACATTCGCTTGTTTCATTATTCATTCTTTCCGAACCTTACACTAGTGGCTCTGTGAGCTGTAGACCTCGCGAGCAGAGCTTTAAATAACATGGTACTAAGAGCTTTAAATATAGTAAATTAAAAAAAAACAATACGAAATTTATGTGTAAAAAAATACAAAAAGTTATAATATCCCAGCATACAATTACTCGGGATCGAACCCAGACCCTCTGTGCAAACAGAAAAAGCGAACGTTTACAAACTGAGCCAATTAGTTCTTAGATGGGATGACGAAATTTAGCTACTCGTTCTCAAATTAATTAGTTAAAATTAAATATCTCAATACCTCCGAAACCAGCGAAATAAATTTTCTGAATTTTTGGCCATTTAATCTATAAACATATCTCAAAAAGAAAACACTCGTATGGTACCGATACCACTATTTGTTTAGGCGCGAGCTATCACGACTCCGCCATTTTAAAAAAATTCAAAAAACCGGACGGACAAAAAAATGTTATTTAGACATAGAATCCAGTCACAAAATTTCACGAGATTCGGTTAAGAATTGCGACCTGTAGAGGAGAACATCCGGACATACAAAAGCAAAATGCTCCAGTCGAAACGTACGTAGACCTTCGCTATACGCTCCGGTCAATAATCATCCCATGCTTATTATCCTTAAGTCAACCTATAACTAAGGTCATTGGGCGTTTTGTTCGGACATATGACCCACAACGTACACAAACGAAATAGGGCTAGTTATGTAGGTAAATGTATCTGCTACTCAGTGGTATAAGTCGCATTTTTGCAAGCCATGGCAGAATTGAGAAAAAAATAAAAATCATTTTCTTATCATTATAGCATTTTTGCAATGAATTAATGTTTTAATGTTTATTTGGGCACAAACGGTACATGTTTCTTATAACTAATGTCTATTTACATATTTCTACATATATTTCATAAACCAATACAGTTGCCACCACTTATTAGCTCATTAAAGAAAAACAAGATACGGGATAACTTAAATTAAAAAAATAACAACAACAGTCAAATTAGGACGAGGGCTTAATTAATGAAGATATAACTATTTTATACATTAAATATACAATTAAAGTGTAAAGTTACAGTGTCTTTAATTCGTTTGTTCATTTAAAACCAAAAGTACTTGATGTTTGAATTTAGTCAGGGAGTCATTAAATATATCAATTTTTGAGAAAAAGTCATTGTGGAATCTACAAGCTCTTATCAGAAAGGAGTTTGATTTGTATTTCTTTTTAGTGAAGGGAATATGGAATAATTTATTGCTACGTCGTGTGTTCAAGCGGGGAGTTTTAAAGCTAAGTCTACTTAACAAATAAGGGGAGTCAATTAAATTTCTTAATACTTTATACAAAAATATTTGATCTTTTAATGTGGGCCCGCTTTCGAGCGACACCATCAGTTTATCCAAGTTAAATGTTTGATGAGCTTCTTTTGAATTCCTTCAACACTACGAATATAACATTTATAGTTAGGATTCCATACTGTAGATCCATATTCTAGAATTGGCCTGATTAGCGAGTTTAAGAGTGTGAGTAAGGTGATAGCTTCTTTGAATTCTTTACAAGTTCTCAAGATGAACCCAAGTAAACTGAAGGCCCTATTTTTTTTTTTTTTTATTTAGGCAACAAACAGTCTTGTACAAAAATAATATAATAATATTATATGTGTTAATAGACCTTGAGTGAGATTATACCTATTTTATCGTTAACCGTTAAAAATCGTTAAATAATAAGTATGATGAGAATCTCGTGAAGGCCGAGAAGGACAAGTCCAGCAAGTACCTAGACTTAGCTCACGAGATTACCGCCATGTGGGATGTTGACTCGACGATCATTGTTCCGATAGTTGTGTCAGCGAACGGTCTCATAGCGAAGAGTCTCGACCATCACCTAGAGAGACTCTCGCTGGGTGGTTGGATCAAGGGTCAGATGCAGAAGGCGGTAATATTGGACACGGCGCGTATAGTACGTCGGTTCCTCACTCTGCGGCCCTGACCACCGGCAGCTTGGGCCAAGCCCCGCTGCCGGCGGCACCCTAGGTTAGGTTTTTTATAATGTGTTTATATGTATTTTTTATTGTTTTGTAAGTGTTTTTATATTTTACTTTTATATTCATATTATAACAAACCTAACGTAAGACGAAAAATAAATAAAGAGAATTAGTATAATAACCTACCAAGAAGTGAAGGGGAGTCAATAAAGCTGTTAATGATTTTGTAAAGAAACATTATATCAAACTGTGCTCGACGATCTTCAAGTGTCAGCAATCCATAGTGAGAAAGACTGTTTTTATATGGGTTCCGACCCCGTCCCATACGGAAGTCGATGGACTTAAGAAATTTCTTTTGCACACGTTCTATCCTATTGATATGACACATTATTATGCTCTCAATGTGATCGCCAAATAATAATTTGCTATCCAAATGAATACCTAAGTCTTTAATGGTAGAGACTCTACATAATGACACGTTATTTATATGGTAGTCGTAGTAAATAATTTGTTTTTTTCTACTGAAGGTAATTATATTACACTTAAGTGCAAACGATTTAATTGACAATATGTATGCAGTCGGGTTAAGTCTTCCTGTAGAGCTTGACAATCACTTATGTTCTTAACAAGTTTCAGTATTTTTTTATCGTCGGCGTATAAAAGGCAGGTTGATTAAGTCAGAACTATTGGAATTATTTCAAAAATACTTTGAATAGCTGCTGTTATAGTGTTGCGTTGCTGTTGTTATATTGTTTAATATCAAGTGGCACAAAAATAAAATTCAGTTCTAAAAAACAATATTTTTATTCTGCTTGATCAAAATCAATTGTTAATTCGTCTAAAAAGGCAGCAGGCGCGAAATAAAGGGGGAGTCACCATTCACCACACCGCTGGGGGCTGGGATACTCTTCGAGCCCCGCTCCGAGGCGGAGTACCGCCTAGTGAGCCGCTACCTGGAGGCTGAATCTGTGGCCGCCATCGAGGAAGCCGCGAAGAAAGGGTAACCCACTGTCATCAAGCCAATCTACAACATCTACGGGCTGGACGATGAGAATAAGAGGCTGAAGGTGGCCATCAGGGGCCTCCCCTCTTTCACACCGATTGAAGATATCAAGAAAGCCCTGGAGAAGCTGGGCTACCTTGTCGAGTACCTACGCCAAACAGATAGACGCAAGAGGGGGCCGCCCGGGCTGCACATGGGCATCTACGGGGTGACGGAGCTTCTCCACATGAGGAGTGTCAAGGTGGAAGCATGGCGCGGAAAGAAGGGGCCCGCGCAATGTCACCGCTGCCAGGGCTTCCGGCAGTCATCGCATGGATGTCACAGACAGCTCGCCTGTGTTCGCTGCGCCGAACCCCACTGAGCCAGCCAATGCACGCGACCTCTAGACCAGAAGGCCACCTGCAAAAACTGCAGAGGAGTCCACCCCGGCAACAGCCGCAGTTGACAACATTTCATTTACCATTGTGCTATAAAACGTTTATCATGCTGCATGAACCACACTTTTGCACAATGCTGAAAGTAAAAACATTAATAACACTATCTCGTACACATACTGTTGAATAACTTTTTTCTGCCGGTTGGTACAAAAAAAAGTTAGATATTTAGAGATGAAATTCTCTATTTTAAAACTAGTTTGGTCTCTGCCCAAGTAACACACAAGCAGGATAATAGAGTAAAATTATCATCTTATTCAAATTAAGATTGCATAAATTTTGTGTATAAGCGGTGGAAATTACTAAATTCGGAATAAGAAAATATGTGGGCCTAGTGGGGCCTAAATGCTGAATAAATTTTGCATAGTATCGGTTTTGCATATTAAAGCTGAATAATACTTATTTCTTACACAGTTAGTCAGACATTATTCAGCTTAAAGCATTTGTGGTTACTAAAAGCTGCATAATAGCAGCATTAGCAGCAATTAGCTGTATATATTTTGTGTTGTGAGATATTAAGCAGACAATATTAAGAAAAATGTGATAGTGGCTACTAAATGCTGAAAAGAAGCGTCGGTGAAGACTTTCAACTGTAGAAAAGCGGTTGCAGTTTCTGTTTTAATGCTAGTTTTTGAATAAAGGTGGACGCTATTACTGGAAGCTGTAATGAAATCCACATATTATTTGTTATTCAGTAGCTGCATATATGGGTTAGTTATGGCTTTTATAGACATAACGTCTGAATAATAAATACTAAAACAACACTTATACTTAAGTTATAGCGATTTTAGTACACATATACTATCTTTTCTTGCTAAAAGCTGCAAAATGAACGCAATGAGCAGCGCTATTCAAACTACTGCTTAGTATCAACAAATGCGCGGTGGAGAGGGTTCCGTAGCTTTATAAGTTTATACACGGTCAACAGTGCTACTTGAGCCTGTTTGCTTTGAGCTTGAGCGTGTTTTTATTTTATTTTGAACGCATCTTGCGTATTTATTCTTTAATCCAACCATTATTTAAAAAATCGATGTGTAGTTTTCTTAACAATTTTCTTCGATTGGTTATTTTACACAAGATGCATTGTCGTTTTAATGACGTAAAACAATTGCTAGCTACCATCGTAAAAACTGTTAACTGACCATTTGCATACCTTACTGCAACGAGATAAAGTTTACCAATGGCCATTTAAGGTTGTTGCTAGTTTGCAAACAAGGTGGCAAATGCTAGTTATTGATATTGTTGCATTAAAAACTTGTAGACTGGACTGGGTATGTGAAAAATAAAATAATCACCCCCATTAAAATATAGCGAAATCGGTTCTCCTGTCGATTTTGAACGGACTGTTTTTAGGTTTCAAGTGGGTCTACTCATACCCATCCCACACTATACTCGTGCTCATACCTAAACAATACTGCCCATACCAAACTATACTTGTACTCATACCCGTGATACCCGCTACTAATATACCCGCACCTTCCCACCTATACCATATTCATATTCATACCATACTCGTAACCACACCATACTCATACTATACACATCTTCGTACTCACTTCGTACATCTTTGCGTATACCTTTACCTACTACATATTTGTCGGAACTGATAACGGAAAAAATAACTGTGTAGTCTGCCGTGCCCCCAGATTTATCATATAACTTAAATATTATATCGCGTTTATAATATTAGTAGGAAGTAGGATTGAATATTGCCCGTGTTACATACCTATAATGTTTCTCATCAAACTAGTGAGGATCTATGTGGTTTTTACCATTTGTGTATAGAACCCTAATATGCTTTAAGATTGCGAAAACAATTACTATTATACTGATGTTATTCAAAACTTGTTGTTCTAAAACCATTATTATCTAACATGTAGCTTAGTAACGCGAATAATGTGAATGCCTATTCAGAAATTTAGCACATAATAGCTGTGGCAGCAGCTTATATTCAGAACAGTCGGACGCCATTACGGTTGCTCATATTCTAACCTCTAAAATTAAATAGGAATTTAAAATGAACTGAAAAACCCATTTATATTCATTTATAAAACTAGTTTTATCGTAGCATAACTTGTTAAAGTACATTTTCTATCACTAAAACATCTAAACACCGCAAAAAAATTACAAATTTAAAAGTGGAGTACTACATTTTCTATATTTACTTTCTAAACAGTGCATTATTTACGCGGCGCTTTAAATTTTTTAATAAAATGTATATATATATTAACAGTAAAGTCGCATGCGCAATGAAATTGATGTTATGTAAACATCAAATCAATATATGGGTAATGTCCCCCTTATTTTGTATTCACTTCAGACACTACACTTTGACACGAGTTCACAAATTAAAATGGAAGACAAATCATACACAAATAGCTGAATATATTTTCTGTAACAATGCACTTTTGAACCAAAAGCTGCATAACGTGTGACTAACTGAGTCATTCTATACAAAGCTGGATAACTTTGGTTTATATTAAATATATCTAAGCATATAACAAAACGCATGACAGTGACAGCTAATGTCACTTGATACATAGTTACAATATTGCTATCTCTTTCTTTTCTCCCTTTCCTAATGGCCGACCTGCCGAATACTGTAGTTGTGCGCGATTTAATTGTAGTAATTAATATTAAGCGAATCCTGACATGCAAACAGTGTATTTATTATTGTAATAAATGCCCTGCATTTGTACAACATAAAGTGCGGTTTATTTCCAACAAATTCCTTCAGACCAGCCCAAGCGTGCAGTCACCAATCTCCACGCCGATGCTGCGCCGGTCCACCGCGACCTTCTCAATAGGTTATGGGCCCAGATTAGAACCTTGGTGTCAATTGGAGGACAGGATTATCGCGCCCACTACTCTCTATCCTACTTTGAAGAATGACTGAAGACGAAAATATTTTGCCAGCGGAGAACGGAGCCGGCGCGGCCAACATGGCGCCGCTTCCCGCTGTTTCGGCTGTCCCCACGACGGGCTCGGCATCTTTTGTGCACCATATGGAGAAGCTACAAGGACAAGCAAACTTCCATTCTTGGAAATTCGCGATCAAAATGGCATTGATTTTGGAAGGTTTATGGGACTGTGTGACCGGTGTAGTGACGGACGCTGCGCGCGACCAAAGGGCGCTGGGGCGCATTGCACTTAGTCTGCACCCATCTCTATATCAATATGTTACCAGCTGCACGAGTGCCAAGCAAGCGTGGGATAATCTTAGAAATATATTTGAAGACAGAGGGCTTTATCGTCGAATTGTTTTGCTACGTGAACTACACAAGGCCAGCTACGCCGATCACGCCGGTATGAACGCGTATACTCGTATCGATCATACTATGAAATTAGTACAACAACTGGCGGATATCGGAAAAACAATTGAAGATAGTGAAGTGGCAGAACTGCTTTTAAGCGGGTTACCTCAAGAGTTTGACTCGCTTGTTTCAAACATGTCTACAGCCTGCCTAACATCGACCATATCTAGTGAGTTCGTACGAGCCAGGCTGATGCAGGAAGAGTCTAGGAAGCTAGCGACATGTTCATCTGAGACTGCTTTTGTTTCCAAAGTACAGTTCAAAGCAAAGAAGAAGTTTACGTGTACTTACTGTCACAAGGAGGGACACGTCAAATCCAAGTGCTTCAAACTGAAGAGAGACAAGAAGCAGAAAGAGGATCCCATGCCAGCCGCGTTCCTGGTCTCCCAGTAAGACGTTTACATAGATTCCGGATCGAGCTGCCATTTGTTTAATGATAAAAACTGTTTTAATTCTATAAAGAAAGGACAATCTTCAGTGGCAGTGGCTAATAATAGCAAAGTGCTGTGTGAAGGCACTGGCGATGTTAAAATAAGGACATTAGACAAGGTACTTACTTTGAATAATACTTTATATGTGCCCCAACTGTCTTGTAATTTAGTCTCAGTCAGTAAACTTATAAAATCAGGTTGTGATAGAGTGGTGTTTAACTCGGGAGGTTGTTTTGCATATGACAAGAATGATAATTTAGTCTGTTCTGCTAGTGAAATTAATGGGATCTATAAATTAAATGAGTTAGACAAAGGAATGCACAAACAGGAGCACTCTTTGTTCCTGCAGGATAGGCAGGACTCACCGAGTGCCACAGTTGTTGCTCAGCGGTCTGATATGTCACGATGGCATTCTAGGCTTTGTCATATCGGCTCTGGAGGTATGTACACCCTTAGGGATAGACTTGCATGTGGTGTTATGTTCCAGAATGGCGAAACACTTGAAGAGTGTGTACCGAGCCTTGAGGGGAAGATGGCGAAGACTCCATTTCCCAAAGGTGGTGGAACGCGTGCAACTAGACCCTTGGAGCTTGTACACTCCGATGTGGTCGGTCCTATGCCAGTGAGCAGCTTGGGTGGTGCAAACTTTGCTGTCACCTTCACAGATGACTACTCGAGGAAATCCTACTGCTACTTAATGAAACATAAGTCAGAGGTAAGTGACCATTTTATTCACTTTAAAAATTTTGTAGAAAAGCAGACAGGTTTATCTATTCTTTGTTTACGCTCGGACAATGGAAAAGAGTATGTAAATAGTAGACTTTCTAGTTATTTAAAGAAAGAAGGGATTGCTCACCAGCTAACCGTTCCTTACTGCCCCGAACAGAACTCCGTGGCGGAGAGGCTCAATTTAACTTTGTTCAATAAAGTAAGGTGTATGTTGCAGGAGGCAGGCCTAGCTCAATGTTTTTGGGGAGAAGCGCTAATGGTAGCGACTTATGTCAAAAATAGGTCTCCCACCGTTGCATTGAATGGCTGTATACCTGAGGAAGTGTGGACCGGGTCCAAGGTGGACCTTAGTCACCTCAAGGTTTTTTGGTTGCAAGGCTTATGCTCTGGTTCCAAGTGTCAAGCGCAAGAAGCTAGATGCTAGGAGTAAAGAATACATTTTTGTGGGTTATTCTGAGACCACAAAAGGTTATAGGCTGGCAGATCCCTCAGATCCTAGGAAAGTCATTTTATCTCGTGATGTGAAGTTTTTGGAGGACAAGTTTTTTACTCCACAACATTCAAACAATGTACCTAATAGTAATAGCTATGATAATAATGGAATGATTAATTTATATAATGATGAGTTAAATATAAATTCCAATAATAATTTGAATGTTGATAATGATAATTTTACTCATGAATTAGAGAATAATGAATTGAATAATTCAAATTTTAATAATGACATTTCAAATGAGGTCATGGAAAATAATGAATTAAATAAAAGTAATGAAAATGTTAGCGAAAATAATAACAGTCATGTTTTGAGCGATGAGGGTAATAGGTCTGATTTTACAGATGAATGGAACACGGGCAGTGACCAGGAGTCCTCCGATGACTGCTCGGCGGGTGCAGCGGGTGGAGATCCTGTAACGCCACCTCGCACGGCTTCATCTAGAGGCGAAGGGTTAGCTGCGGAGTCCAGGCCTGTACGTAGTACTAGGGCAGTACCTCCAAAACGGTATGAGGATTATGATTTGTCTATGCTCGTTGAAACTGTACTTGAAGACGAACCACAGTCTTATGATGAGGCAATGGCCAGCCGTCATCGTGACGAGTGGTTACACTCAATGAAAAGTGAGTACAACTCTTTAATAAATAACAATGTCTGGACACTAGTAGATAGGCCCAAGAATAGAAATGTTATTAAATGTAAATGCGTTTATCGAGTCAAATGTGACTCTGCAGGAAACTTTCAAAAATATAAAGCTCGTTTAGTCGCGAGGGGATTTACACAGAAGTATGGTATCGACTACACTGATACTTTCTCCCCAGTTGTACGTCACTCTACAATGCGTCTTTTGTTTTCTCTAGCTAACGAGTATGATCTCAATATAGATCATATAGATGTAGACACGGCTTTCTTAAATGGTGAACTTAACGAAACCATATACATGGAACAACCAGAGGGTTTCCATGATGATAAAAATAAAGATAAAGTGTGCCTGTTACAAAGGAGCATCTACGGCCTTAAACAAGCCAGTAGAATGTGGTATTGTAAAGTTCACGATTTATTAACTAAAAACAATTTTAAGCAAAGTAAATGCGAGCCATGTGTTTATTATTTTAAGTCTGACAAGGAGTTCATAGTCATTTCTTTGTATGTAGATGACTTTTATATTCTGTATAGAAAAGATAGCTCACAAATTAAAAGTTTATTAAATTTGTTAGAAAATGAGTTCAGTATTAAAAACTTAGGTCCTATACAGAATTATCTAGGTATTAGAGTAACTCGAGACAGACAGAAAGGCATCCTTAAGTTGGATCAGTCTGTTTACATTAAAAAGGTACTTCAAAGGTTTGGTATGTCAGAATGTAAACCAGTTTCGACTCCCATGCAGACAGGGTTAAAGTTGTGTAATTCTGATAAACCATTGAATGATGAAACTTACAATTACAGACAATTGCTGGGATGTTTAATGTATCTTTCTGTCTGCACAAGACCTGACATAGCCTATGCGTGTAGTCGGTTGAGCCAATATAATAACTGTTTTGGCTTAACTCATTGGTTAGCTGCCAAAAGAATTTTAAGGTATTTAGCAGGTACAATTGATTATAGTTTACTGTTTGTAAAAAGTAGCCAATTGAATTTAAGTGCATATGCCGATGAAGATTTTGCCAATGATCATAATGACCGCAGGTCATACACAGGTTTTGCTATCAAACTTGGCGGAAATATTGTTCACTGGGAGGCCAGAAAACAGAAATGTGTTGCCCTTTCGAGTTGCGAAAGTGAGTACCTAGCTCTATGTGATGTAACTAAAGATTTGTGTTTCATAAGAAATTTTCTATCTGAAATCTTCATAGACTTAAAGTTACATTCTGTTTGTGTTTATAATGACAACCAAAGTGCGCAAAAATTGTTAGCTACTAAAGAATATTGTCACAAGCGCACAAAACACATAGATGTAAAATACCACTTTATTAAAGACTTGGTAGAGACAAATTTTATCATTATAAAATATTTAAATACAGAAAAAATGTTCGCAGATGTCCTTACCAAGCCTCTAAGCAAATGTAAGCATGTTGAATTTATGCATGAACTCCACGTCAGAAATAAGTATCCATAAGGTATAGTTTTAAGTGTATCTGTACCTAATATTAATATTAAGGGATATTTCTTTTTGTTATGTGCTTAAGGGGAAGTATTAAATATATCTAAGCATATAACAAAACGCATGACAGTGACAGCTAATGTCACTTGATACATAGTTACAATATTGCTATCTCTTTCTTTTCTCCCTTTCCTAATGGCCGACCTGCCGAATACTGTAGTTGTGCGCGATTTAATTGTAGTAATTAATATTAAGCGAATCCTGACATGCAAACAGTGTATTTATTATTGTAATAAATGCCCTGCATTTGTACAACATAAAGTGCGGTTTATTTCCAACAAATTCCTTCAGACCAGCCCAAGCGTGCAGTCACCAATCTCCACGCCGATGCTGCGCCGGTCCACCGCGACCTTCTCAATAGTTTAAAAGCGGTAAGCTTTTGACAGCCTCTATACAAGTGTTATTCAGCGATTCAATGTGTGGGCACACACTTATACAGCTATTACATTACTGTTATTCAGTAATAAGCGGCGTGGGCTAGCCCACTTTGCGCCCAAACCTTCTGTATTACGTCTGTATAAGCGCTTATACAGACGTTATACAGCTACCTTATTCAGCATACAGTACGGAATGCTCTATTATTCAAACAATATTCAGCTACTTTTGTGTTACTTGGGTGTACGCGAAAATTCATAAAGCGGCTCAAAGACGCCCAATGACCTTTCTAATAAATATGTCTGCATCCTCGACATCCTCGTCTATAAAGTAACGATTGAGTTGACGCTACAGCAGCTTTTTTTATTGAAGTGAAATTTCTTTAGCAGCGCTGAGCACTTTTTGAGGTGGGGAAAAATGATTAACTCGATTCAGCGTAACACGTAACGTAACGCTGACGTCATGTGTGACGGACAATGTTATTCACCAAAGAACTTTAGTCATAACGTATCATAATCAGGTTAGGTTAGGTTAGGTTAGGTTAGGTTAGGTTAGGTTAGGTTAGGTTAGGTTAGGTTAGGTTAGGTTTGGGGTGCGGGATTGGTAGACCTCCTCGTGGTGCACCCTGGGAGGGGGAGGATAGCCGCTCAGTTGCGCGCTTGCTATTCTCCCCCTGCGGACTACCAGTCACAGAGAGGTTATGGCAGTCGAGTCTTCTCCTGCGTTGGCTTTAGTGCCGTGTTGTTGTAGATGGCTGCTCCCGAGATGCCTCAGCTAATCTGAGGTGTCAGGGGATGCAGCCGTCTTGGAGGTGGTGCGTTTGCATCGTTTGTTGTCGGGGCCCGGTTCAGGGCCAGCGGCCGCTTGGCGGCGTGGGATGGCGAGCCTTCAAGGTTTGCGGCGCGGCGGGTCTGGCGGTCACAGTCATGTGGCTGCTAGATGGGTTTCGGCCCCCCGTCGGGCAACCCGTAACCCGCACTGAGCGGGCCGGGGGCGCTGCTCATTGAGAGTAGCGCTGCGTGGAGAAAACCACTATAATAAATCCCCAATCCTAAGGTGAGCGGACCGTGCCGATGGGATGCATGGCTGGAGGGAGTCCAGTGCCAAGCGTGCGGGGGAGCTCACCCCCGAAAAAAGAGACGACGATGTGGAGCATTGGTAAAGTACAATGAAGGCTGATTGCGAAAAAAGTCCCCTGGCGGGTCTCCAAAAGGAGGAATCCCGTCCGCTCACTTCGGTGACCGGCTGCCCTCCGTATGCAGGGGTGGGCAACAATCGCCTCGTAGGCCGGCAGGTTGCCGGTCTCCGTGAACACAACCTTGGCGAAACGAATATGGACATTGATGCTACGTGGAATAAGGACTTTATTGAATGGGTGGTGAAGGACTGCGACCTGTTGTCGTACTCCAACACCAATGACCTTTGCGTGAACGCGGGAGAGTGCTCGAATGGTAATTTGGGTGCATTGAGGCTGAGGGGTGGCGGTTCGCCGTCGCGAGAAGAAAAGGGTCGTTCTGACAGCGAATTGACCCCAAAAGATTCTAGAGCAGCCACGGCGGAGTTGCCAACGACGGTAACTCCCCCACAGGGTGAACTTTCGGAGCCCTCAACGAGTACAGGGTTACGGAGTCGACTGAGGAGCCGGAGATCGCTCCCAGACATCCGCGTGTCTTTAACCCGCTGTGACTCTCCAGCTCCGAAGAGTACCTCCACGCAGTTGCAGATTGCGTCAGTAAAAGAAAAAGAGACGGAAGCCTGTGGTGGTGAAAACGAGGTAAATGTAGAAGAGTCAGCTTTGATAGACTGGCATAGAGATGAGCGAATTGAGTCAGACTCGGCCATGAGCTGCGACTCACTGAGTGACAGTGACCGACGGTTTTTGCGGAAACGCAATCTGAGCGGTTCTGGGTCGGAATCAGACGGGACCGCCGAGAAGAAAAAGACGCAGCCCACATCAAAGCGGGGTCGTGGTCACGCCATAACCACTGGCAAGTACGCGGGTATGGCCAAGACCCGAGAAGATTACAAAGTAGCAAAGGAGCAATACCGGCGGCAAGAAGCGGAAAAGGCTGAGGCAGAGCTGGAATGCATGACCATCCGCATGCGGCCAACTGTGGAGCGAAGTGTGGCGTCTGGTACAGAGGTAGAGAGCCAGCTAATGTCGGACCTTAACAAGCAAGTTCTTGACAGCGTGGCCGTGGTTAAAAAAGTGGTAGCTACGTCCGGGAACTTAAAAGGCACCTACCAGCGGAAGCTGAAGGATGCGGCCACTGCGATTACTGATTTCGCCCAAGTGATGCTAGAACGCACCACCACGGATGAGACCAAATTGCTACAGCGGACTGTCTCCCGTCTGCAAACACAAATAGCGGACCTTCAAAAGGAACATGAAGAACTCAGAAATGAGCTGCGACTCGCTAGAGCAGCCCCGTCCCCGTTGATACCGGCCTCACAGCAGTCGCTCGTGGCACCATCTAACGTGTCCCAAGAGGCCGAGCGCACGATAATGATGAACGTGGGCACAATGGTGAACGCCCGCCTGGAAGCCTTAGAGGACAGGCTCCTTCCAGCTAAAACTGTGCGGCCACCGCTGGCCGCAGACAAAACAAAAAAGACGGCCCAACCTGCATATCAGAAGGACAACAGGCAGGCTGCAACACCTCGCCCAGTCCTGACGGAACAACCTACCGCTGGACCTAGTGGGCTAAATAAATCAAAGGCACCCAATGGTGTGCAACCATCTTCTGCTCCTGGGAATGAGGGGAAGAAAACGGCAGCAAAAAAGGGCAAGAAGAAGAAGGGAAAGACGGCTCAACCTGCGGATGCACCGCGTGAGCCTCGTCCATTACCACCTGCTCCGGCTAACGTGGACGAGACATGGACAAAGGTGGTTAAAAAGGGCACAAAAAAGAAGGCAACAAGTCCTCCAACGCAGCAAGCAGCCCCCAAGAAGGCACGTAAACTACGCCCTCCACGCTCAGCGGCGATTGTCCTCACGCTGAAGCCGGAAGCTGAGGGAGGTAAAACTACCTACGCGGACATCCTTAAGGAGGCTAGATCTAAAATCGACCTAAAGGAACTACAGATCGAGGGAGTCCGGTTCAAACGAGCAGTCACAGGGGCTACCATTATTGAGGTCCCCGGGGCGACCAGCAGCGAGAAAGCAGATGCTCTCGCGGATAAATTGAGGGAGAAATTAAATAACGAGGTTGTCCAAGTCTCCAGGCCTACAAAAACCGCTGAAGTCCGCATCTCAGGGCTGGATGACTCTGTCACGCCTGATGATGTGAGAAAAGCCGTGGTCAAAGTGGGTGGGTGTCACATAGACCAAATAAAGTGTGGCGAAATCCGCCAGGACTTCTCAGGCCTAGGTTCCATTTGGGTCCGCTGCCCAATTACGGTGGTTAAAAAGTTGACCGACAGCGGCCGACTGATTGTTGGATGGGTATCGGCAAGGGTCCAACTGCTGGATCAAAAGCCTATGCGTTGTTTCCGCTGCCTTGAAGCAGGCCATGTCCGCGCGCAGTGTCAGGCTCAAGAGGACCGCAGCGACCTGTGCTACCGCTGCGGACAGTCCGGCCATAAGGCGGCCACGTGTTCTGCCGCACCGCACTGCGCTGTTTGCGCGGCGGCCAATAAACCGGCAAGACACACAATTGGGAGCAAGACATGCTCTGCTTCCAAAACCAACAAGAAGGGGAAGAAGAATGGCGATGGCTCCCGAGCCCCCTCGCAATCCGTCCACCAACCCGCCTCTGATGCGGTCGAGGGTGAGCAGGCAGCGCCAATGGAAACCACATAATAATGGCGTTAAAATTTGTGCAGGTGAATCTCAACCACTGCCTCGATGCTCAGGATCTCCTGTTTCAGAGCATGGCGCAGTGGTTGGCACATGTGGCTATCCTCTCCGAGCCATACCACGTCCCCCAAAGGGACAATTGGGCTGGGGACTACGATGGCACGGCGGCGATTATAACTCAAACAGCTACTGGCTCACCGCCCTTCGAAAAGGTGGAAAAAGGGAAGGGATTTGTGGCCGCGCTCCTTGGTGGCATCACAGTAGTCAGTGTTTATTTCTCGCCCAATAGGAGTGTGGCTGAATTTGAAGCCTTTCTAGTAGAAGTAGGAGCGGTTATTGGTCGCTGTAATCCGCGTCCCGTGATTGTTGCGGGTGATTTTAACGCCAAGTCCGTCGCATGGGGATCCCCAGCAACGGATGTACGTGGGCGGGAACTAGAGGAGTGGGCAGTTGCGGCTGGTCTGGTGGTTGTCAATCGGGGTTCTGTCGACACATGTGTTCGAATACAGGGTGGTTCCATTGTCGATGTAACCTTTGTTAATGCTGCCTTGGCCCGTCGTATTCAGGGTTGGGAGGTGCTTGAGAGTGTAGAGTCCTTATCCGACCATCGTTACATACAGTTCAGGGTCTCCGCACTCCCAGGTACTCTGAGCGGTCCAATTAGTCAGTCACTGCCAGGTGACGGTCCAAGATGGGCACTAAAACGCCTAGACAGAGAGGCATTGGTTCTTGCTGCTGAGGTCCAGGCATGGAACCCGACTCCGGCGTATCCAATAGATGTAGACGAGGAGGCGAAATGGCTCGGCGAAGCAATGTCGAACATTTGCGATGCAGCGATGCCCCGAGCCAAGCCTCTTCCTCCTAAACGTCAGGTCTACTGGTGGTCTCCGGAGCTCACGCAACTCCGAGAGTCATGTGTTGCGGCGAGGCGCCTTTATAGTCATCAGCGAAGGCGCAGGCTCCGGGATCCTGCCCGGGAGACAGAACTATATGCAACATATAGAGAGCGTGCAAAAAGCCTGAAGATCGCTATAAAGCAGGCAAAGGAGGGCTCATATCGGGAAATGCTCGATATGTTAAATAATGATCCTTGGGGGCGACCATATAAGATGGTCCAGCAATGGCACCCCCCGCTGAAATTGAAGGTGACGAGGAGGAGATACCCGACGTGTCTGATGATGAACTTGGCGCAGCTGTGCTAAGACTTAAGGCCAAAAACAAAGCCCCTGGGCCTGACGGCATACCGGGTCGCGCCTGGGTCTTGGCCAGTAAGGCTCTGGAATCACGAATGCTGCAAATGTTCTCAGCTTGCTTTCATCAAGCCAGGTTTCCACGGCAGTGGAAGACAGGCAAGCTGGTTCTCATAAAAAAGGAAGGACGCCCGGCAGATTCTCCATCTGCCTACCGCCCAATAGTGCTGCTTGATGAGATTGCGAAGCTCCTGGAGCGCATAATAGCCAGCCGTCTCATCAAGCACCTCGCTCGTGTCGGTCCTGATGTGGCAGATTGCCAGTTTGGTTTCCGCAGCGGCCGTTCAACAGTGGGCGCCATTCAGCGTGTTAAGGCTCTCGCTGACGAGGCGGTGTCCCGAGGCGAGGTGGTCTTGGCAGTGTCCCTGGACATTGCCAATGCCTTTAACTCGTTGCCTTGGGGCTGCGTTAAAGAGGCGCTGCGGTACCACCAGGTACCAGAATATCTAAGGCAGACAGTCGACGCGTACCTCTCGGACAGGTCCGTCACTTACCCGGGACGGGAAGAGTGGGCAAGATATCCAATGTCTTGCGGTGTTCCACAGGGGTCGGTCCTAGGGCCACTCTTGTGGAATATTGGATATGATTGGGTCCTGAGAGGCGCAAACCTGCGAGGCGTAAACCTCACCTGCTACGCCGATGACACTTTGGTGACAGCTCGCGGGAAAACCTTTAGGGAGGCCGCCATACTGTCAACGGCAGGAGTCGCTCACGTCGTCGGTCGGATCAGGCGATTGGGACTAAAGGTGGCCCTACAAAAATCAGAAGCTTTATGCTTCCACGGGCCCCGCAACGCGCCACCGCCGGATGCGCATATAGTGGTGGGTGGAACCCGGATCGGCGTCGAGTCCACAATGAAATACCTGGGCCTCACACTCGACAGCCGGTGGAATTTCCGCGCCCACTTTCAGCGACTGATGCCGAAGCTGCTGGGAGCAGCTGGCGCTCTAGGGCGTATACTCCCAAACACGGGGGGACCCAAAGCGTCATGTCGACGGCTGTACATGGGGGTCGTCAGATCCATGGCCCTGTACGGAGCCCCAGTCTGGGCAGACATTTTAAAGAGAGAGGAGGTAGCTCTACTAAGGGCGCCTCAAAGGGCAATTACAACTAGAGCCATAAGAGGGTACCGTTCGATCTCTTTCGAAGCGGTATGTGTGCTGGCAGGGACTTTACCATGGGATTTAGATGCGAGAGCCCTCGCAGCGGTTCACCGTTGGCGCGAGGAGGCGCATCACAATGGAGACTTGCCAGCACCGAGAGAAATTGTAGGACGACGAGACGCCATTAGACTGGAAATGGTGGACGTTTGGGAGCAGAGGCTGGCGCACCCTAGCGCAGGCCGTCTGACTATTGAAGCGGTTCGCCCGGTTCTTAAAAAGTGGCTAGACCGGACATATGGTGCCTTAACTTTCCGACTGACTCAGATCCTCTCGGGACATGGATGTTTCGGGAGGTATCTTAAGGACAGAGCCAGAAGAGAAATAACTGCAATATGCCACCACTGCGACTGCCCGGAGGACACTGCCCAACACACACTAGAAGTGTGCCCAGCCTGGGAAGAAGAGCGCCGCACTCTAAGCGCTGTAGTGGGACAAGACCTCTCGCTGCCCTCCGTGGTCCGAAACATGGTGGACAGCGACAGGTCGTGGAAGGCTGTGCTGGACTTCTGCGAGGCGGTCATGGCGCAGAAAGAGATGGCGGAGCGCGGTAGGGAAGACGATCCAGCTTCCCAGCCGATGCGTCGCAAGCGCGTGGGGCGACGGCGGCTCGCATATGACCGCCGACTTCCCCCTTAAGGGTTCCTGTGGGCGATAGGCTCGGGGACGTCTGTCGCCTACACAAGGGTCCCTGGGATGGCGAGCACGCCGTAATAATGGCGCGCAATTAGGGAGGTAGGGGGAATATGAAATTTCGTCCAGAGTTGTGTCCGGAGTCCGGACGGCCGCTGGCGAGGTTGCGGAAGAGTGCCGCAATGTCCCTGTGACCTCGCCATATAGCGTTGAGCCGGCCAAGAGGGGTTTTAGTGGGTATACCGTGGGCCTCATTAGCCTATACGGGAGTCCCACATAACCATCCAGGCCCGTCCCCGCGCCTGGGTGGTATGCGTAATGCATTTCCCCTCTATAAAAAAAAAAAAAAAAAAAGGTTAGGTTAGGTTTCCCCCCGCGGGTTGCTCACCTTGTCGTGGTGGAGGGGCTTAGTAACCGTGGCTTGGTCACCCACGGTGAAGCGAAGAGGCAACCAGGGCCGGCCTGTTTGAGGGTCGGGCTGGCCCGAGGAGGACGCTCCAAGTGGGCTTGTTAAGCCCGCTTGTGACGCGTTGGAGGTGGACCGTCGAGGAAGAGGAGTGTCGGTATTGCGGTGAGCCGTTCTCCCTATCCTCGGCGGCCGAGGTGGGATCGCAGGGGAAGAGGCGTGATGGTATTACGATCGCCACTCGCCCTATCCCCTGCGAACTTGGCGGTGCCGTTCCGCTGTAGCGGCGTTGGTGGGGCTGCAGAGGAAGAGGAGTGTCGGTGTTACGATGTGCCGTTCTCCCTGTCCTCTGCAGCCGAATTGTGGTTTTGCGACAGAACCATAGACCTGATCTGTCGCCGGGCGCCGGAGAACTTTCTGGCGCCCATGGCTTCCTTGTGGCGGGCTCGGGGGGGTCCGCTACAGTGCAGAACGGAGGCGGAGGAGGAAGGCGCGTCGAACCATCATGGCGCGCCTAGCGTGAAGGGCCTTCGGGCATTTGCGAAGGAGCCGCTCGTGGGCGGCTGCCGCCGGTGGGGTCGCGGATGAGTACGCAAGCGTTCCTGTAACCCCACCAATAGGGCGGCGAGGCGGTATATGGGAGGTTTTTAGTGGGTATACCGTGGGCCTCATTAGCCTAGACGGGAGTCCCACATAACCACTCGGGTCACCCCCCGCACCCGGGTGGTATGCGGAATGCATTTTCCCCCCTAAAAAAAAAAAAAAAAAAAAAAGGTTAGGTTAGGTTAGGTTAGGTTAGGTTAGGTTAGGTTAGGTTGGGGTGCGGGATTGGTAGACCTCCTCGTGGTGCACCCTGGGAGGGGGAGGATAGCCGCTCAGTTGCGCGCTTGCTATTCTCCCCCTGCGAACTACCAGTCACAGAGTGGTTATGGCAGTCGAGTCTTCTCCTGCGTTGGCTTTAGTGCCGTGTTGTTGTAGATGGCTGCTCCCGAGATGCCTCAGCTAATCTGAGGTGTCAGGGGATGCAGCCGTCTTGGAGGTGGTGCGTTTGCATCGTTTGTTGTCGGGGCCCGGTTCAGGGCCAGCGGCCGCTTGGCGGCGTGGGATGGCGAGCCTTCAAGGCTTGCGGCGCGGCGGGTCTGGCGGTCACAGTCATGTGGCTGCTAGATGGGTTTCGGCCCCCCGTCGGGCAACCCGTAACCCGCACTGAGCGGGCCGGGGGCGCTGCTCATTGAGAGTAGCGCTGCGTGGAGAAAACCACTATAATAAATCCCCAATCCTAAGGTGAGCGGACCGTGCCGATGGGATGCATGGCTGGAGGGAGTCCAGTGCCAAGCGTGCGGGGGAGCTCACCCCCGAAAAAAGAGACGACGATGTGGAGCATTGGTAAAGTACAATGAAGGCTGATTGCGAAAAAAGTCCCCTGGCGGGTCTCCAAAAGGAGGAATCCCGTCCGCTCACTTCGGTGACCGGCTGCCCTCCGTATGCAGGGGTGGGCAACAATCGCCTCGTAGGCCGGCAGGTTGCCGGTCTCCGTGAACACAACCTTGGCGAAACGAATATGGACATTGATGCTACGTGGAATAAGGACTTTATTGAATGGGTGGTGAAGGACTGCGACCTGTTGTCGTACTCCAACACCAACGACCTTTGCGTGAACGCGGGAGAGTGCTCGAATGGTAATTTGGGTGCATTGAGGCTGAGGGGTGGCGGTTCGCCGTCGCGAGAAGAAAAGGGTCGTTCTGACAGCGAATTGACCCCAAAAGATTCTAGAGCAGCCACGGCGGAGTTGCCAACGACGGTAACTCCCCCACAGGGTGAACTTTCGGAGCCCTTAACGAGTACAGGGTTACGGAGTCGACTGAGGAGCCGGAGATCGCTCCCAGACATCCGCGTGTCTTTAACCCGCTGTGACTCTCCAGCTCCGAAGAGTAGCTCCACGCAGTTGCAGACTGCGTCAGTAAAAGAAAAAGAGACGGAAGCCTGTGGTGGTGAAAACGAGGTAAATGTAGAAGAGTCAGCTTTGATAGACTGGCATAGAGATGAGCGAATTGAGTCAGACTCGGCCATGAGCTGCGACTCACTGAGTGACAGTGACCGACGGTTTTTGCGGAAACGCAATCTGAGCGGTTCTGGGTCGGAATCAGACGGGACCGCCGAGAAGAAAAAGACGCAGCCCACATCAAAGCGGGGTCGTGGTCACGCCATAACCACTGGCAAGTACGCGGGTATGGCCAAGACCCGAGAAGATTACAAAGCAGCAAAGGAGCAATACCGGCGGCAAGAAGCGGAAAAGGCTGAGGCAGAGCTGGAATGCATGACCATCCGCATGCGGCCAACTGTGGAGCGAAGTGTGGCGTCTGGTACAGAGGTAGAGAGCCAGCTAATGTCGGACCTTAACAAGCAAGTTCTTGACAGCGTGGCCGTGGTTAAAAAAGTGGTAGCTACGTCCGGGAACTTAAAAGGCACCTACCAGCGGAAGCTGAAGGATGCGGCCACTGCGATTACTGATTTCGCCCAAGTGATGCTAGAACGCACCACCACGGATGAGACCAAATTGCTACAGCGGACTGTCTCCCGTCTGCAAACACAAATAGCGGACCTTCAAAAGGAACATGAAGAACTCAGAAATGAGCTGCGACTCGCTAGAGCAGCCCCATCCCCGTTGACACCGGCCTCACAGCAGTCGCTCGTGGCACCATCTAACGTGTCCCAAGAGGAGGCCGAGCGCACGATAATGATGAACGTGGGCACAATGGTGAACGCCCGCCTGGAAGCCTTAGAGGACAGGCTCCTTCCAGCTAAAACTGTGCGGCCACCGCTGGCCGCAGACAAAACAAAAAAGACGGCCCAACCTGCATATCAGAAGGACAACAGGCCGGCTGCAACACCTCGCCCAGTCCTGACGGAACAACCTACCGCTGGACCTAGTAAGCTAAATAAACCAAAGGCACCCAATGGTGTGCAACCATCTTCTGCTCCTGGGAATGAGGGGAAGAAAACGGCAGCAAAAAAGGGCAAGAAGAAGAAGGGAAAGACGGCTCAACCTGCGGATGCACCGCGTGAGCCTCGTCCATTACCACCTGTTCCGGCTAACGTGGATGAGACATGGACAAAGGTGGTTAAAAAGGGCACAAAGAAGAAGGCAACAAGTCCTCCAACGCAGCAAGCAGCCCCCAAGAAGGCACGTAAACTACGCCCTCCACGCTCAGCGGCGATTGTCCTCACGCTGAAGCCGGAAGCTGAGGGAGGTAAAACTACCTACGCGGACATCCTTAAGGAGGCTAGATCTAAAATCGACCTAAAAGAACTACAGATCGAGGGAGTCCGGTTCAAACGAGCAGTCACAGGGGCTACCATTATTGAGGTCCCCGGGGCGACCAGCAGCGAGAAAGCAGATGCTCTCGCGGATAAATTGAGGGAGAAATTAAATAACGAGGTTGTCCAAGTCTCCAGGCCTACAAAAACCGCTGAAGTCCGCATCTCAGGGCTGGATGACTCTGTCACGCCTGAGGATGTGAGAAAAGCCGTGGTCAAAGTGGGTGGGTGTCACATAGACCAAATAAAGTGTGGCGAAATCCGCCAGGACTTCTCAGGCCTAGGTTCCATTTGGGTCCGCTGCCCAATTACGGTGGTTAAAAAGTTGACTGACAGCGGCCGACTGATTGTTGGATGGGTATCGGCAAGGGTCCAACTGCTGGATCAAAAGCCTATGCGTTGTTTCCGCTGCCTTGAAGCAGGCCATGTCCGCGCGCAGTGTCAGGCTCAAGAGGACCGCAGCGACCTGTGCTACCGCTGCGGACAGTCCGGCCATAAGGCGGCCACGTGCTCTGCCACACCGCACTGCGCTGTTTGCGCGGCGGCCAATAAACCGGCAAGACACACAATTGGGAGCAAGACATGCTCTGCTTCCAAAACCAACAAGAAGGGGAAGAAGAATGGCGATGGCTCCCGAGCCCCCTCGCAATCCGTCCACCAACCCGCCACTGATGCGGTCGAGGGTGAGCAGGCAGCGCCAATGGAAACCACATAATAATGGCGTTAAAATTTGTGCAGGTGAATCTCAACCACTGCCTCGATGCTCAGGATCTCCTGTTTCAGAGCAGGGCGCAGTGGTTGGCACATGTGGCTATCCTCTCCGAGCCATACCACATCCCCCAAAGGGACAATTGGGCTGGGGACTACGATGGCACGGCGGCGATTATAACTCAAACATCTACTGGCTCACCGCCCTTCGAAAAGGTGGAAAAAGGGAAGGGATTTGTGGCCGCGCTCCTTGGTGGCATCACAGTAGTCAGTGTTTATTTCTCGCCCAATAGGAGTGTGGCCGAATTTGAAGCCTTTCTAGTAGAAGTAGGAGCGGTTATTGGTCGCTGTAATCCGCGTCCCGTGATTGTTGCGGGTGATTTTAACGCCAAGTCCGTCGCATGGGGATCCCCAGCAACGGATGTACGTGGGCGGGAACTAGAGGAGTGGGCAGTTGCGGCTGGTCTGGTGGTTGTCAATCGGGGTTCTGTCGACACATGTGTTCGAATACAGGGTGGTTCCATTGTCGATGTAACCTTTGTTAATGCTGCCTTGGCCCGTCGTATTCAGGGTTGGGAGGTGCTTGAGAGTGTAGAGTCCTTATCCGACCATCGTTACATACAGTTCAGGGTCTCCGCACTCCCAGGTACTCTGAGCGGTCCAATTAGTCAGTCACTGCCAGGTGACGGTCCAAGATGGGCACTAAAACGCCTAGACAGAGAGGCATTGGTTCTTGCTGCTGAGGTCCAGGCATGGAACCCGACTCCGGCGTATCCAATAGATGTAGACGAGGAGGCGAAATGGCTCGGCGAAGCAATGTCGAACATTTGCGATGCAGCGATGCCCCGAGCCAAGCCTCTTCCTCCTAAACGTCAGGTCTACTGGTGGTCTCCGGAGCTCACGCAACTCCGAGAGTCATGTGTTGCGGCGAGGCGCCTTTATAGTCATCAGCGAAGGCGCAGGCTCCGGGATCCTGCCCGGGAGACAGAACTATATGCAACATATAGAGAGCGTGCAAAAAGCCTGAAGATCGCTATAAAGCAGGCAAAGGAGAGCTCATATCGGGAAATGCTCGATATGTTAAATAATGATCCTTGGGGGCGACCATATAAGATGGTCCGAAACAAACTTCGCCCTTGGGCTCCCCCCCTAACGCGAAGTCTCGATCCGGATCTACTGCGAAATGTGGTGGAAGCGCTGTTCCCGGCCTGCGATAACTTCGCACCGCCAGCAATGGCACCCCCCGCTGAAATTGAAGGTGACGAGGAGGAGATACCCGACGTGTCTGATGATGAACTTGGCGCAGCTGTGCTAAGACTTAAGGCCAAAAACAAAGCCCCTGGGCCTGACGGCATACCGGGTCGCGCCTGGGTCTTGGCCAGTAAGGCTCTGGAATCACGAATGCTGCAAATGTTCTCAGCTTGCTTTCATCAAGCCAGGTTTCCACGGCAGTGGAAGACAGGCAAGCTGGTTCTCATAAAAAAGGAAGGACGCCCGGCAGATTCTCCATCTGCCTACCGCCCAATAGTGCTGCTTGATGAGATTGCGAAGCTCCTGGAGCGCATAATAGCCAGCCGTCTCATCAAGCACCTCGCTCGTGTCGGTCCTGATGTGGCAGATTGCCAGTTTGGTTTCCGCAGCGGCCGTTCAACAGTGGGCGCCATTCAGCGTGTTAAGGCTCTCGCTGACGAGGCGGTGTCCCGAGGCGAGGTGGTCTTGGCAGTGTCCCTGGACATTGCCAATGCCTTTAACTCGTTGCCTTGGGGCTGCGTTAAAGAGGCGCTGCGGTACCACCAGGTACCAGAATATCTAAGGCGGACAGTCGACGCGTACCTCTCGGACAGGTCCGTCACTTACCCGGGACGGGAAGAGTGGGCAAGATATCCAATGTCTTGCGGTGTTCCACAGGGGTCGGTCCTAGGGCCACTCTTGTGGAATATTGGATATGATTGGGTCCTGAGAGGCGCAAACCTGCGAGGCGTAAACCTCACCTGCTACGCCGATGACACTTTGGTGACAGCTCGCGGGAAAACCTTTAGGGAGGCCGCCATACTGTCAACGGCAGGAGTCGCTCACGTCGTCGGTCGGATCAGGCGATTGGGACTAAAGGTGGCCCTACAAAAATCAGAAGCTTTATGCTTCCACGGGCCCCGCAACGCGCCACCGCCGGATGCGCATATAGTGGTGGGTGGAACCCGGATCGGCGTCGAGTCCACAATGAAATACCTGGGCCTCACACTCGACAGCCGGTGGAATTTCCGCGCCCACTTTCAGCGACTGATGCCGAAGCTGCTGGGAGCAGCTGGCGCTCTAGGGCGTATACTCCCAAACACGGGGGGACCCAAAGCGTCATGTCGACGGCTGTACATGGGGGTCGTCAGATCCATGGCCCTGTACGGAGCCCCAGTCTGGGCAGACATTTTAAAGAGAGAGGAGGTAGCTCTACTAAGGGCGCCTCAAAGGGCAATTACAACTAGAGCCATAAGAGGGTACCGTTCGATCTCTTTCGAAGCGGTATGTGTGCTGGCAGGGACTTTACCATGGGATTTAGATGCGAGAGCCCTCGCAGCGGTTCACCGTTGGCGCGAGGAGGCGCATCACAATGGAGACTTGCCAGCACCGAGAGAAATTGTAGGACGACGAGACGCCATTAGACTGGAAATGGTGGACGTTTGGGAGCAGAGGCTGGCGCACCCTAGCGCAGGCCGTCTGACTATTGAAGCGGTTCGCCCGGTTCTTAAAAAGTGGCTAGACCGGACATATGGTGCCTTAACTTTCCGACTGACTCAGATCCTCTCGGGACATGGATGTTTCGGGAGGTATCTTAAGGACAGAGCCAGAAGAGAAATAACTGCAATATGCCACCACTGCGACTGCCCGGAGGACACTGCCCAACACACACTAGAAGTGTGCCCAGCCTGGGAAGAAGAGCGCCGCACTCTAAGCGCTGTAGTGGGACAAGACCTCTCGCTGCCCTCCGTGGTCCGAAACATGGTGGACAGCGACAGGTCGTGGAAGGCTGTGCTGGACTTCTGCGAGGCGGTCATGGCGCAGAAAGAGATGGCGGAGCGCGGTAGGGAAGACGATCCAGCTTCCCAGCCGATGCGTCGCAAGCGCGTGGGGCGACGGCGGCTCGCATATGACCGCCGACTTCCCCCTTAAGGGTTCCTGTGGGCGATAGGCTCGGGGACGTCTGTCGCCTACACAAGGGTCCCTGGGATGGCGAGCACGCCGTAATAATGGCGCGCAATTAGGGAGGTAGGGGGAATATGAAATTTCGTCCAGAGTTGTGTCCGGAGTCCGGACGGCCGCTGGCGAGGTTGCGGAAGAGTGCCGCAATGTCCCTGTGACCTCGCCATATAGCGTTGAGCCGGCCAAGAGGGGTTTTAGTGGGTATACCGTGGGCCTCATTAGCCTATACGGGAGTCCCACATAACCATCCAGGCCCGTCCCCGCGCCTGGGTGGTATGCGTAATGCATTTCCCCTCTATAAAAAAAAAAAAAAAAAAAAAAAAAAAAAAAAAAAAAAAAAAAAAAAAAAGGTTAGGTTAGGTTAGGTTAGGTTTTTTTTTTTTTTTTTTGCGTGGGTGAAGGAAATCCTCATTGGATACCACCAGGCCGGTCCTGGTGGCATGCCCGACTCGACTGAAGATGGCATTCCGCCCTAGGATGGAATGCCATCGACAGTCGCCTACGGACTAAAACCTTCACCCTGTGCGGTTTAGTTGTACCAGGAACGCGGTGCTATTGGTATACACGTTGTCCATGGGGTGTGATTTATGTGGGAATTTAAATGATTTAGTGTGGTGAATTTATGTTGTAGCATTGTTGTTTTGTGTAGAATACCTAATGTCTGTATTAGTGTGTGAGTGGACAGGAAGTAGGAGAATGTGGAAGGGATTTTGGGTTTGTGGCGAAGTAACACGAGTGAGAATCAACAATAAAAATAATTACAATTTTCGCCGCCGCGCAAGAGCAACAATCGGTGAAGCCCCGGCGCAGCAGACAGTAATACTTATAGTGTAATTTTATAATCTAAAATTCTTAATCTAAAATACTTATACAAATGATTACACTTATAGTTTGTTTCAATCTTCTGTATTTTGTTTTTCTCTATTTTTAATTTTGTTTTTATAATTATATATATATATTTTTTTTTTCTTTCTTTTTCATTTTTTTTTTTTTCAAGAAATATTTACAAAAAGTACTTACAGCTAGTATTTACAAAGTCAATCTTAGGGCGGGTTGCACCAAACCACCTGCTAACGTAAGCACGGTTCGCTAAATTTTAACGCTGACGTGGGGGTCTTAACGATTGCTAAATAAAATGCGTTGCACCAACTATAAAATAACAGGACGTTAAAATTACTAATCGGTAATCGTATTGCCGTATTATGAACGCATTCCTACCAAAAATTTTATGGTAGAATTTTTATTTTATATAGCAACCCAGTCATAAATGCCAAACTGAGTTGTCAAAATTCTCAAAGAGAAAAGTTTTGTAGGCGCGAACTACACTTTCTTTGCAGATTTAAAATCTAAATATTCAACAATATAAGCCATTCCTGAATATATTTATGGTTATATATTAAAAACACTCTAAAGTGAAATGTCTGACTACGATTGTTGAATGGCCTAGCTAAAGTCGGAATCACACAAGGAGCGACATTGCCCGGTAAGTTATCTTATTAGTTTAATGCTTATAGCTGCTTCCTACTTCCAGTCCTTTCAGAGCCCTAAGCACAAGCATGCACAAGTGATTACTTGCGCTAACTACGCTATCTACAACTATGAAGCAAAGACGATAGTTAGGGAAAAAATTCCAATTATATTGTTGACAAAATAATGCATAACTGTTAGTAGCAGGCATTTGAGTTACTTTTGTACTTTAATTTAAAACTGCTTGGTCTAAGCATTAGTTGCCAAGCGGACCCCAGGCTCCCATGAGCCGTGGAAAATGCCGGGACAAACGCGAGGAATATGATGACTTATAATAATATCATTTTGCTTTCTTTTCAGGTTAGATTGACACCATATGATATGGAATACAAGATAAAAGTTACACACAAGTGAATGAATTCAAGAAATCAACAAATTATACAATTAAATTAACCGGAAGAAACTTGTTACAAAAAATAAAGTACAATTAGAAATATTATCTGAATTTCAATTTTTACAAGAAAATATATTGCTAGTTACCTTATCTACTTTATTTTCCATTTCATACTACTATCCTTTTTAGGTACTTAAGCAGTTTAGTGACCAATGGAGGTAAAGGGTTACCCGGAGAGTAGATAAAGAACTTATTTATTTTACAATTATATTTAAGGAGGTACCTACCTATCAGTTATTATATTTTCAGTCATACAGGTAACTTGGTTATTAACTATTTTATTTTCTTCGGGTGTAGATAAATAA
Source organism: Cydia splendana (assembly GCF_910591565.1). Classification (NCBI taxonomy): domain Eukaryota; kingdom Metazoa; phylum Arthropoda; class Insecta; order Lepidoptera; family Tortricidae; genus Cydia; species Cydia splendana. The sequence continues at coordinate 62,861 of NC_085965.1, read as the reverse complement.
TTAAAAAGCCAGTATGGAGGGAAAACAAATAAAATAAAATAATTCAGACCGAGGGCCTTTTCTTGTGACAAATTCAGGGCTATTTAGGTACCTATGTTAGGTTTAAATGTTATGTATATAGGGACTTGAGGTAGGTTAATCAGTAGGTACTGTACTGGAACATTATTTCCAATACATGGCTAGGGTTAAATATATTTCAATGTATGACTGGTTGAACACAAATAAAATTCAGGTGACAAGAAAACAAGCCATATTATATTTTATTTGACCCAGGTATTGGTAGTTGTATTAAAGTTTTATAAATGTTGCTTTGTATTTTTAAAGTCACTGCAAATGTTTTTTGACTATAGTGGAAGAGCCCTACTTACAGAATACCTTGAATTTTGTCAATAGATATGCTTGTCAGATGCAGATAGGGGTATTGTTCCTTTCTGCATCTGACAAGCATATTATAAGTTCCTTTAAAACAACTCAGTTGTTCTCATGTATGTTCCATATTTCCAGAATAATTACTCTACTAAGCTTGACAGCCAGTATCGCCTTGGCACGGTAATATATATTTTAGCTTTTTTTATTACTTAGGAAAGCGGCATCCCTCGGGCATTTATTTTTATTTTATGCTAAAGCAGCGGTCGGCAACTTGCGGCCCACGAGCCTCCATGGCTATTTTGTATGTAATATTGACAAACGTCAATGTCTGATAAAGACATAAATATTAACAAAGTGCGGCCCGCGACTACTTTGTTAACAAATACAATATAAAAGTTAAACTTAGTTAGTTAGTTAACTACTATGTGGCCCTTGGCTGCTAAAAGGTTGCCGACCGCTGTGCTAAAGGATGCTTTGCCATACTATGTTGATAATGGGTGCGGGATCCTATTAGAAGCAACACAAATTGCACTTGCAGTTGTAATTGCAATTCAAATATAGATAGCTCCAAAAATAATATTAAGTATTTTAGTTTAATGCCTACTTGGAAAGTTGTTGTTAGGGTTATGAATAAGATTATGTTGTAAAAGCAAATAAAACCCAAGTAAGTAGGAGTTGAAGTATTATAATCACTTTTGCATTACACATTTTTGTCACTTTATTATAACCTATTAGTTATGCCAACTAGTCTGGAATTGTCCCAATACATTCCACACTTCACAAAACTTCACTTGCCATACTTCACAAAATACTTGATTTTATATTTCGCAATTTGTTTTATGTACGTTTATAGTTCTAAACATAGTTCACTTCTATAGCGGGTTACGATTTTCAGAGGCAGACTTGTAGATGGCTATAGGTGCCATCTCGCTGTTTTCGAATATCATAGTTTGTCCGTGGTGGATTTGTCCAAAGGACATATTATGGTTGTAATATGTTGGCTCGCAGGTTCGCAAGATGCTCACAGCCTGTGAAAATTACATTGTTCAAGGCATATTGCCAATCTTTTTATACATGCGGTCTGTGGGTCAACTTTACGCAGCGGGCATATAGCGACTTGCGAGTCCAATATAACAACGCGTTTAGGGTTCTGTTGGGGTTGCCGCGGCACTGTAGTGCGTCGGGCATGTTTGCGGAGGCGCGGACCGACGGTTTTGCTGCCATAATGCGCAAGCGGTGCGCCTCCCTGCTAGCCCGAGTTCGCTGCAGCACCAACGGGCTCCTGAGCGCGTTCGCGGACCGCTGGGATTCCGCGCTGATGCGGAGATGGACACAGCTCCATGTATCGCGCTCCACGTAGGTAGGTTATAAGTTTTATTTGTTAAATTTTATTTATGTTGTTTTGCACTAACACTAAATTTAAGTAGTATAAACTTGTTACTAACATAATATGGGACTAGTCCTGAAATAAATATTATTCATTCATTCATTTATCATTTTTATCTTGATTCCAATAATCAGAAGCCTTTAATTGGTTTTAATGACCATCCTGGCGACAAGTAGTAGTGCCGACATTATATGCCGTCGAGTTTCATCTGATGGGACGTATTTGTTAACCTGTGATAACGTCAATCTGGTCTTAACTCCAACTTTGAGTCATTTTGCACGCAATTTAAACTTAAAACACGCACATTTCTTTTAAACTATAAATAAATTAATGTATTTATGAAAGACGGATCGTCTCCCAATTATAATGACTTTTAGAGCCATTCATGTCAACTGTCACACGTTTTTGCGTTTACAAACTCCACATTTTATTGTTATTAACATTTTTTAATAATTAAAATAACATATTTCCTAAAATTATTGAAAAATCTAATATAAATTCATGAAATACGGACAAATTCAATAAAGTGCCGCCATTTTTATCAGGCGGTAAAATCGTTAACCAGTGGTCTACGACCGGTTAAGGACAGCGTAACTTTTTAACAGACGTTAGGCGTGGTGCAACCCAAATATGCAGTTAGCGTTCGTTAGCGCCATCTTTAGCCATGATCAGCACATCAAATGGGCACGGTGCAACCCGCCCTTAGTCAAATCCGGTATGTTATGGCATTTGTCACATTTATTCATTAAGTGTTATTAAAGTTCTTTAAGTTTCGTACTATGTGCTTTATAAAATCTTGAAAGGCTTCAGTTGTTGTTCGGTTGTCTAATACGTCAGTTAGTCTGCTGTGGTCAATGTTTAGAAGGAGGCATGTTAGTTCATAGTCTAGTCTTTTACGGTTAAATTTGGGGCAGCTTTGTATTAGATGTATGATTGTTTGTTTACTGAGATTGTCACACGGACAGTGATTGTTATCTGTAATTTTCCTTTCGTTTAGGTATTCTTTGTGGTATCCATGATTGGTGAATATTTGGGTAGTCTCGAAGGTAAGACTATTGTTTGTTAGGTATTTATTGATTGATTCGTAGTTCGGAAAAATCTTTTTTGTGTATTGGCAATTTGATGGTGTGTCGTACATTTCTACTGTCGCTTTATGTGCTTTTTGTTTTAGATGGTATTTAATGTATGAGATGGGTATTATGGAGAAGTCTGGAGTCTTTTTTAGATTTGCGGCCGCTTTGGCCGCCCGATCAGCCTGTTCATTGCCCTCGATGCCACAGTGTGCCTTCACCCAGTAAAAATGTGTGTCTATCTGTTGTTTATGTGTGTGTATGTGTTTATGGATTTGGTTGGCGATGGAGTTGTAGCTATATGGATTTGATAACTCTTGTAGTGCGGACTTACTGTCAGTTAAGATTATATGTGTGATGCGAGTGGTGGTGTCAAGTGGTAGTTTCAGAGTGTTGGTGTGGTGCTGGAGACACCGTAGCATCGCGAGCAATTCAGCCTGGTACACAGAGCAGGAATCATGTAATTTAAATTTTTTGATCGTGTGGGAGTGGTTTGGTCCGACAGTGACGAAAGCCGCCCCGACTTTATTGTCGTGGCGGCTTCCGTCAGTGTAGGACGTCCACGCACCATCCGGTCGGCCGTTAAGTGCCCGTTCCACTTCCATCTGGTCCTGTAATTCCTGATAAGTTATGCCCTCCCTATGAGCTGGATGTAACATATCGGAGGGTGGGACGGGTGAATCTATTTGTAGGTCCTCAGGTAAAAGGGTAGACACGCCTCTTAGTTTGGTATTTTCTAATTCCGCGACATAGTTAATTTTTGCGGGCAGAGGTGTGAGTCGAGCTAGAGTAATTGCGATTGGTGTGTTTATTGTTCTAAATGCGTGTGTTATTTTTATTGCTATAAGTCGCTGCAGCGAGAGTAGTTTTTTATTTATGTACTGGTATTGGAGAGCTTTATGCCATATGGACGCGGCGTATGTCATGATGGGTTCGATGACTTGTCTGTAGATTGTCCGTATGTTTTCAGGATGGACTCCCCACGTGGGACGTATGAACAATTGCATTTTCTGGTATAGGTTCCTGGCTTTACCTAATGTGTGTATGACGTGTTTTTTAAATTCCAGCTTGTTATCTATTATTACTCCCAAATATTTAATTTCTTTTACGAATGGTATTATTTGTCCGTATATGTTGATTTTCGTCTGCGAAGCCCTACCAGTAAATGCGATTGCCTGTGTTTTTTCTTTACCGAAGTCAAGCTTTACGCTTTCCCCCCATGCTGTGATTTTTTCGATAGCTAGGTTGGTGTTAGTCTCAAGTTCCTGGACGCTCCCCGCACGGCAGACCAGTAGGACGTCATCCGCATATGCTTGCGAGTGACATCCCGCTGGCAGCTCCATGTCGAGGAGATCATCCAGGACCAAATTCCATAGCACAGGGCCTACAACCGAGCCCTGGATGCACCCCCGGGTAAGTAATTTTTGGGCGTGATAGTCAGCAAAAGCGAGCTGTACCTCTCGGTGAGTTACGTAGTTTTGTAAGATCATGTATACGTTCCTTGGGCATTCGACGCGCCGGAGACGCTGGAAGATGGCAGGCCACCAGGCATTGTCGAAGGCGGCTCGAATGTCCAAGGAAACAGCTAATACCTGCTCTTTCTCTTCCTTTCCCAGATTTATTATTTCAAGTGCATGTTTGATGGCATGGGTGGTGGATGTTTGTAATCTAAAGCCGAATTGTCGGTTAACTATTTGTTGATGTTTGTGCATGTGGTATACTAGTCTGTTTATTATGAGTTTTTCAAGCAGTTTTCCAAAAACCTTGACTAGTCCTATGGGTCTGTAGGAGGAGAGCTTAGAGTAGTCCTCTTTATTGGGTTTTGGGATGATTTTGGTAGTAGTAGATTTCCAGTAGTCAGGGAAATAGCCGGTTTGCAGGCACCGATTCATTATAGCGGATATGGTTTCCGGGTACATCTTTGTGACTTGGAGGCATATGTCTGCGGTGAGGTGGTCAGAGCCGGGCGCCTTTTTATGATTGATAGTTTCCAAGGCTCCAATGACCTCACCGATGGTGAATGGCGGCTCATTAGGAGTGTCCGGTGGTACTAATACGTGGTTTCTTATGTTACTTTGCAGGCTGGTGTCTTCGGTGTCATCGGGATGGAAGCTATTGAGCAGCGCGTTTGCGGTCTCCTTGCTATCCCTCGTGTGCGTTCCATCAGGTAAGATCATGGTTGCCGGTGGTTGTGCCATGGGTCTGGTTCGTATGATCCTGTTTGTAACTGACCATACGTCCTCCTTTGTTTGTCGTTCACAAAAGTCTCTAAAGGTGTTGGTTGACGCAACGCTGCATGCATCTGAGTACTTTTTACGTAGTTCTTCTCTTTCCTTTAATATTTCAGCAAGCGGAAGTTTCCGGTGAGCAGCCTTGCTCAGCGTATGGTGGTTTCTGATGACTTCCTTTTTTATGTTGTTTAGGTCATCGCTCCACCATGGCGGTTTCTGCGGCGGCCTGATGGATCTTGGTAGCAGGTCATCGCACATTTTTTGTATGTCTCCGGTAAGTGAAGCTATTATGCCATCCAGTTCCTCCTCATTGCTTTCATTTACGTCCTCAATGCTAGGCATCTTACCCTCCAGCTCTTTTTTTATGTCCTCTGTTAATTCTTCCCATTTGACTCCAGTAGTGTTGTATTTGAAGGTGCTTAATTTTATCTTTCTGTTCCATTTCGCTGTTTTGTTGAAAGCTGTGGTGATCTGATAGGTGATTGCGTTGTGATCTGAAGATGGACATATGCCCTTGTCAACTTTCCAGTTTTTTATTTTAATCGGGTTGCGATGCTGATTATTAGTGACGAAGGTGACATCCACAATTGACGTTCTAGGTTGCCGATGTGTGACGGTCTCAAATGTGGCGGTGCGGCCGATATTGCATGTCTTGAGGTCATGTGCAGCTATAATATCCGCTATTGCACAGCCTCTGGGGTTGTTCTTTGGATTTCCCCATAGACTGTGCCACCCGTTGAAATCACCTCCGATTATGTGCTTGGCGCCTCGGGTCTCTTGCAGAAACTCTTCTAATTTAACTAGAGTATTGTTTGGATCAGTCCTGGGTTCAATATATATAGAGACTAGGTATATCTGTGTGCCTGTATTTTCGCTAATTTGCACTATTGACATGTGTGAGTCGGAATATTTTGTATAACCCAGGGTGCTGATACTGGAGTCCTTTACTAATAGTGCAGCTTTAATAGGTGTGGCGTCAGTAGGGAATTGATACACGATGTATCCTGGAGGAGACTTGACGATCTTTTTATTGGCGGTGTAAGGTTCTGTGAGGAACACAAAGTCGCACACGGTATCTTTGTCATGTAAGTATACTACTACTTCCTGATGGGCGTTTCGCCCATGTCCTTCGTTTATTTGTAAGCAGTTGTAGGTTCCTGTTTTGAGTGTATTGCCGTTTCTTGTAACGTTTCTATGGTCCATAATTGATTTTTCCTCTTATTTTTGTAGACATCAAGCATATGTAAGGGCAAGAAGCCGAAGTGGCACTATGCTTAGTGTTGGTCTGTAGATTGTTTTTTGCGGCATGAGAGGCGCAATTATAGCACCTGATTCGGTTGTAGTCATATTTTACTGGGCAACGCTTGTATTCGTGCCCAGTAACTGCGCAGTGAGAGCAAGTGGCAGTGTCATTTTGAGTGCATCGTTTGCGGGTGTGTCCAATCTGTAGACACTGGTAACATTGTAGTAGTGGTATGTATTCACCTGCATACACCCTCTGGTGGTCTACGTTTAATTTAGCAACTTTGATGACTGTCTTGAAGATCTCGGGTGTTGTCTTGAAGACTGCGTTATACAGCTTTGGGTTTCTGTTTGCTCTCAGAAAGTGTAAAGTGAAGTCTCGCTCATCTTTGATGACTGCGGCGAGTTCAGTATTCTGTCCGATGATGACGTTCGCTAGCTGATCTGCTTTAACGTTCTCCGATACGCCCTTTAGGATAATCATAGGCGACAGGGATTTGGACTTTTCAGCGATGACCTCGCAATTTAAGTCGTTCGTCATAGAGATTGCCCTGTCGCGCTGCTCCGGTGTATCAAATTCGACACGTACCTTGTTATTTGACACGTGTTTTGTGTTAGCAGGGGCGAAAGTAGAGTTCCTGAACGAGATGCTCTTCTTCCACATCTCCAGGGTCTCAACGGGGCTGTTGACTGCGGCTTTAGCGGTAAGTACAAGAGCCGGTTTATTTACAGGAATGTCCGGTGGTGATGTGGTAGTGCGAGTGATAACTTTGGGACGAAAATCTGTGCTTGCTGCCACAGTGGCGTATGATTGTCCGTTTCCACCTTGTCGCGCAGTACCACTCACTGTGCAATTTCTCCAGTCATCCTTGATCTTTTGGAATTCAATTTTAATAGTATTTTGTATGAGTGTGGTGATGGTCTCTTCTTGAACGCCGCTTATAGTTTTATCTCGTCTCGCTTGGCTGGTGGGAGTAGGCGGTGGTATTTCGTTGTTTTGGAGTGCATCCGACGAGGGTGCCCTTAGCGTGTTATTCATTCGGACCTGACAGGTGAGTGATTTGATGGAGTTTGCTATACTGAGTACCTTTTCTTTTGCTTCTCTGGTGACGCTCCGTTGGCTGCATTTTTTCCCTGGTAATAGGGTGGAGGTTATTTCGTCACACCATTGAGTTACCTTCTCAAAGTATTTCATCATGTCGGTAAGCTCGTGTGGATCTTCAAGCGAGGAGTTTGTACCTGACTCTATACCACTATAGTGGAGTGTCATTTCTTGTGACAAATCCTTGTTTGGCTCGTGTTCCGTTTCCGAAGTGTCTCGTGCGGTGTGTGTCACAGTGGATGTCCTGTTGGCACCCGCATCTAATTCTAGATCCGTCTCGGGAGTGAGCTCATCATTTCGTTGTGCCGCTGCGACGTTGGTTGCCGAGCTGTATGAGCTTGTTCTTGATCGAGTAGGAGAATCAATGGCCTCTGGAGGCGATTTAGCCTGTGTATTTTCTTTGTACAATTCCGAGCAGCCGGGTTGAGGTGATTGACGATTCTGTGATGATCCGTCTTCTGCGCCTTCTATGGCCCGGGTGCGTGATCGCGTATGCGCGGGGGAGTGGGTTGACAAGTGTATGTCAGACATTTTGGCAGAATTTAGCGTATTGAATGATATTTATTGAATAGTATTAATAGATTTGCAAATTAAATATGAAGTTAGTACAAGTAGTCTCCCAAAGATTCAAAATTTAAATGTTGAAGTTACTACTTTCATGAAAATAAGTTTAGGTTAGAAAATCTTGAATATCAAGAGAAATATTGCACCAATTAGATTTTTGTTTACTGTCATATGTTTTTAATAAGTTTGGAATCAAATCCTATCGTCCAAATAAGCCACACTTATACAGAATTAAAAATAAGTCAGTTGAAATCATAAAATTTTAAAACTCTAATTACAGATAATCTATATGGACAACAAGCATCAAAAGTATTCTTAAACTATTTTTTAATGGAGTACAAGTAATCAAGATCAAAAAATGTGGAAAAAAGTGCAAGACAAAAAAGTGAATTTTCAAATGATATTTACGTAAGACCGCGCTGTTTTAAGGAGTGGCGCGACTAGATATTACTTTACACAGGAACTAATCTATAGAAAATTCTGAAATTTTGTATGATTATTGTCCAATAACAGATACATTAAAGCAGTATGAAATAAGTGTGCGTCGTCTTTCAAAGTTTTGAGAAATTAAATGTCAAAGTAACAATTTTCTTGAAGTAAGTTTTTTAGGTTACTAAATCTTGAATATCTCAAGAACTATTACACTAATCAGAGTTCTGTTTGCTGTTATATATTAACAATAAGTTTTAAAATCGAATCCTATTATCAAAATTAGCCACACTTATACGGGATTCAAAATTAGTCAGTTGAAATCATAAAATCTTAAAACTCTAATTACAGATAATTTAAATGAACAAAAAGCATCAAAATTATTCTTAAACCTATTTTTTAAACGGGGTCAAGTAATCAAGATCAAAAAATGTGGCAAAAAGTGTAAGACAAAAAAGTGAATTTTCAAATGATATTTACGTAAGACCACGCTGTTTTAAGGAGTGGCGCGACTAGATATTACTTAACACTGAAACTACTTTATAGAAAATTATGAAATTTTGTATGATTATTGTCCAATAACAGATACTTTGAAGCAATATGATTTAAATATGCGTCGCCTCTCAAAGTTTTGAGAAATTAAATGTCAAAGTTACAAGTTTCATGAAAATAAGTTATTAGGTTACAAAATCTCGAATATCTCAAGAACTCTTACACCAATCAGAGTTTTGTTTTCTGTTATATGTTGCTAATAAGTTTAACAATCAAATCCTATTATCAAATTTAGCCACACTTATACGGGATTCAAAATTAGTCAGTTGAAATCATAAAATCTTAACACTCTAATTACAGATAATCTAACTGGACAACAAGCATCAAAACTATTCTTAAACCTATTTTTTAATGAAGTAGAAGTAATCAAGATCAAAAAATGTGGAAAAAAGTGCAAGACAAAAAAGTGAATTTTCAAATGATATTTACGTCAAACCACGCTGTTTTAAGGAGTGGCGCTACTATATATTACTTTACACTAAAACTAGTAAATAGAAAATTCTGAAATTTTGTATGATTATTGTCCAATAACAGATACATTAAAATTATATAAAAAAAGTATGCGTCTTCACTCAAATTCTCGAAGAATTAAATGTCAAAGTTGAAAGTTTCTTGAAAATAAGTGTTTAGGTTAGTAAATCTTGAATATCTCGAGAACTATTACACCAATCTGAGTTCTGTTTTCTGCTATACAGTCCTAGTAGATTCAGGAATCCAATTCTAATATCAAAATTAGCCTCACTTATCGGGAACTAGTTTTTTCCAAAACACGTGGTTTTAGTTTTTCTTCGAAATCTTCGGGGTTTTCATCAGGAAAATTATGAAACTTGCACAGATTATAGAGTTTATATAGTCGCTTTGGTTAATATATAGAAAATAGTATGTAAAAGATCTACTTTGCGAGTAATAGGCGATTAAGTCACTTTCCTTCCGACACTTAGAGATTTGAGGGTTGATTGTACTTACGCCTACTTAGTCCGATCCAATCCAAAGTCATATCCGTATGACAGATTCACTAAGGATCACTCACATATAAAAACTGTGTCACTATCACTAATATTTCACTTTTCACAGGAGTTATGATCTATAGCAACGGAAAGTTTGTCACTATTTTGCTCACTGTGCTTCACTAAGTGGTCCGATTTCACAAATTTTTGCACAATCGTAAAGTCCGAGTCAGCGCGCGCGTTTTGATGTATAACACATAAGGGTTTGAGAGAAAAAACCGAGAGTTTTGAATTTTAGAGCGCGGAGCGACGCGGAAACGATGCGTATGCTCTGGCGCTTGGCGCGCGACTGGTTAGGTTAGGTTAGGTTAGGTTAGGTTAGGTTAGGTTAGGTTAGGTTAGGTTAGGTTCCCCTCGAAGTGCTGCCACCTTGCCGTGGTGGAGGGGCTTGCGTGTCTCAATGATCCTCGGGGCTACGCCGGACAGGGCTACCCATACCGGACAGGCCTGGAGTGAGAGACCAGACAAAGAGCGGCACATGACGGTTCTCCCCGCGTCCCTCTGACGGAGCAGAGGGCGCAGGGGAAGTACATAGGGTGGGCGGGCCTGGCCTGAGATGTGTGTGGATCTCACGAGGCCAGGTACCCGCGACGGAGGCACGCACGGTGGTGGTGCGCGTGCACCGTGTTTGAAGGAGCCCTAATATTGGGCAGCGGCCGCCTTTGAGCGGCGTGGGATGGCGGGCCTTCAAGGCTCGCGGCGCGACGGGTCTGGCAGTTGCAGTCATGCGACTGCTGGGTGAGTTTCGGCTCCCCGTCGGGCAACCCGCAACCCGCACTGAGCCGGCCGGAGGTGCTGCTCATTGAGAGTAGCACCGCGTGGAAGAAAACCACTATAATAAATTACCCCAATCCCAAGGTGAGCAATCGCGCCGATGGGATGCGTGGCTGGAGGGAGTCCAGTCCCGAGCGTGCGGGGGAGCTCACCCCTTAAAAAAGCTAATCATGGAGATCAGCAACTTTAAAATTCTCCGGGCGGGTACCCAATCCCGTTCACTCGCTTCGGCGGGTGAGAGCCCCGTCGTATACGGAGGGGGCAAAAGTTGCTTCGTGGGCCGGCGGGATGCCGGCTCTCGTGAACACGACATTGGCTATGAACAAACGGAACTCGATTACGCAAGCGATATGGATATTTTGCGGATGAGGGGAGGAAACTCTGAGGACGAGGAGGAAAGGGTCTTTCTTCCGCGAAGCTCCTTGGCGCGTTCGCCCGTGCAGGGGCCTGTCCCTGCACAGGCGAACGTGTCACAGCACAGTCAATGGGTGGACTATCCAAGCCCACGCATTGACCTCAGCTTGCCCGAGCTGCAGATTCCTCCGTTTGGAGGGGTTGACGTCCTAACAGCGGCAAAGGACAGGCAGGGCCGCTTTATACGGCGTGCGCCAGGTGCAACTCCGAGCACCGCCACAGAAGTAGGGGCAAGACAGGAGGAGCCACGCGCACTACTGGCGCTCGAGGGAGGCCGTGAGGCCAGGTTCGAGAGGGTCGCCAAAGTCCTCCTGACCCGAATAGACCCTGGGATTCTAGTGGGAAGTGGGGGTGACTCGGACGGCACCATGTACACGGTGCGGTCCAGCCCGTCGCCGGCGATTTCCCCCCCCCCTAGTCGCCATGGGAGCCCGACCACGGAACGTCAAGGAACCGACGTGGAGGGGAAGGCTCCAACGGGCAACCCCAAAAACCGGGGAAAGGGAAAGGGAAAGGTGCGCCCACGGATGCCGACCCCACTCAAACCCGCGGGCCTAGTGCCAATTTCGGACGTGGAGACAACGGAGGGTGAAGAGTACGGTAGGATGTGGCAGGACCGCCCAGAAAAAAGAGCTCGACCATCCGACTCGGACTCTATGCCAGGCTCCAGCGGAGATGAGGGGCGCCGTTCAACCGGCAGCGGGGGCTCATCCCAAGCCTCTAAACGCCGGGGCCGCCCCCCCACGACTGGGAATTACATGGGCATGGCTAAGGCAAGAGAAGCTTATAACCGTGCCCTCCGGGAAGAGGCTCGCCTCGAGGCGGAGAAAGAGCTGGAACAAATGGAAATCCGAACGCGGCAAGGGTTCCGCAAAGACACCATTCCTCGGCCTGGGGCAAACCCCGAAGAAGAGCCCGGCATACAGGACCTGAGGCGACAGGTCGCCGATAGTGTGGCTGTCATCGAAAGGGTGGCAGCCACATCAAAGAATCTGAAGGGCCCGTACATCCGCCGCCTAAAAGACGCCTCGTCGGCAATCACGGATGCGTTTGCTGAACTCAGCCAACGCACAGCCACCGAGGAAACGACGCGGCTTCAGGCCGACAACGACCGGCTGAGGGGGGAGATGGCCAGTCTCCGAAAAGAAATGGCCGAAATTAAGGCCCAAATGGAGGCGATGCGTCAGCAGGGCAGTGCTGCATCCTCCCTACCCGGACAGGATAGGAGTTCGAAGACGGTGGCCGAACAGAGCAAAACCTCGGCGCCTCTGACGAAGGAGATCTGTCGCGTGGTCATGGCCCAGGTGACGTCGTACCTGGACGCCCACATGACCACAATCCAAGACAGACTCCTCCCTCCGTCCGGCGGAGAGACTACTCAGAAGGAAAAAAGGCTCGCGGGCGCTTCCTCGAAGGCCCTGGTCCCGCCTACGGTGCCTGCAAAGGGACCTTCCTCCTCAGGCTCTGTGGGGAGGAAGAAGAAGAAGAAGCCCCGGAAGGGAAGCTCCGCCCAGGAAATCCCGGCCCCGGTAATGCCAGGCTCCGCCGCTGCTGCGCTGGCGCCTGCACCTGCCACGTCAACCTGGTTCGAGGTAGTAAAGAAGGGGAAAAAGGGAAAGCCCAAGGGTGCAAAAAAGGAGGTGAGCCCGAATACGAACAAGGCTCCACCAAAGAAAGCCCGGAAGCTTCGCCTTCCTAACACATCAGCGGTGGTGCTGACACTGATACCCCAGGCCGATAGCAGCATGAGCTACGCCGCCGTACTCAGCGAGGCTAAAAGCAAGGTCGACATTGACTCGATGGGGATCGCGGGTGTTCGGATCCGAAGGACCGCCACGGATGCCCGCGCCTTCGAGATCCCCGGAGCGGCGAGCGGCCAAAAGGCAGATGATCTGGCCGCCAAACTGCGGGAGGTGCTGGACCCTGCCCTGGTCCGTATATCTAGGCCCACCAAATGCGCGGAGATGCGCATCTCGGGCCTGGACGACTCCGTACTTTCCTCGGAAGTGGTGGCGGCGGTAGCAAAGGAAGGTGGCTGCGCAGAGGAGGACATCAAGTCCGGGGAGGTCACGCTCGGCCCTTCGGGGTTGGGTACGGTGTGGCTGCGGTGTCCTATCGCAGCTGCCAAAAAGGTGGCGCAGGGCGGACGGGTCCGCGTGGGGTGGGTGTCGGCGCAGGTCAGACTGCTCGACAGTCGGCCCACGCGATGCTTCCGATGTTTGGAAGTGGGACACGTGCGTGCGAAGTGCAAGTCGGAGGTGGATCGGAGCCTTATATGTTACCGTTGCAGTGGGACGGGCCATATCGCGCGTAACTGCAATGCCACCGCGCATTGCTCATTGTGCGCCGCTGCGGGCATCCGTGCAGACCATAGGGTGGGAAGCAAAACATGCAACCCACCCAAACGGAAGAAAACTGCTGCAGGTGGCCCCGGAGCCTCTGCGCAGCCAAGTCCCCCACGAAGGCCTGAGCCCGGGGTCGAGGAGGATCGGACAGCAAATGGCTAGAAATGGCCGTCCGGTATCTTCAGGCGAATATCAACCATTCCGCCAGAGCTCAAGACCTCCTGCTCCAAAGCATGGCGGAGTGGTTGATACATGTCGCGGTGGTGGCAGAGCCCTACTCTGTGCCCCCGAGGGACAACTGGGCTGGTGACAGGGATGGCCTAGTAGCGGTTGTCACGCAGGCCCAAGCTAATGCGCCGCGTCACCAAAACGTCACCAGAGGCCACGGCTTTGTCGCCACACTATTAGGAGACACGATGGTGGTCGGGGCGTATTTCTCGCCAAACAGGAGATTGGCCGAGTTCGAGTCATTCCTGGATGAGGTGGGCTCTCTGATCGGCAGCAGTCGCCCGGGGCTGGTGCTCGTCGCGGGAGATTTTAACGCCAAGTCCACGACATGGGGATCCCCAGCGACGGACGCGAGAGGGCAGGCCATGGAAGAATGGGCGGTCGAAGTGGGGTTGCAGATCCTCAACAGGGGGTCGACACACACGTGCGTGCGACAGCGGGGCGGGTCAATTGTGGATCTAACAATGGCCAGCCCTGCTCTCGCACGGCGCGTAATGGGGTGGGGAGTGAGGGTAGACGTGGAGACGCTGTCGGATCATCGCTACATTCGATTCGATGTCTCCACGTTCCCTGCCACTCCAAGGGGTGTCGGTCGACCCACTGCGGGGGAAGGGCCGCGCTGGAAACTGCGCAAACTCGACCGAGAAATGGCCAAAGAGGCAGCGATTGTCGAGGGGTGGCAGGCCGGGCCTAGGCCCATCGGTGAAGTCGACGCCGAGGCGGAGCGGCAGGTTGCTGCTCTCCAGCGCATATGCGATGCAGCAATGCCCCGAGCAAAGGCGACTCCGCCGCGGCGCCGGCTTTACTGGTGGCACGAGGAGCTTCGTGAGGCACGAAGCGGATGCATAGCTGCGCGCCGCCAATACACCAGGAGCAGACGGAGAAGGATACGCGATCCGGCCAGGGAGGATGAGCTCTACGCCGCCTACCGAGCCAAATGCCACGCCCTGCAGGCAGGCATCGCACAGGCTAGGGAAGCGGCGTGGAAGGAGTGGCTGGAGACGCTGGACCGGGACCCATGGGGACGCCCTTACAAAACTGTAAGGGCAAAACTCCGGCCTTGGGCCCCTCCGCTAACCAGCAGCCTTGAGCCGGACCTCTTAGGACGAATCCTTACTGGTCTGTTCCCTGAAAGAGGTGTATGGCATCCGCCAGCGATGGGTGGGAACGCTACCAGCACTGCGGTAGAGGAGGACATACCTCCTGTCACAGAGGGGGAACTCGGGGCAGCGGTGTTAAGGCTCCGGCTGAAAAACAGCGCCCCCGGACTTGACGGTGTGCCCGGACGTGTCGTGGTGCTCGCGCTTGGTGAGCTGGAGGAGAGAGTGAGGGCCCTTTTCCACGCATGTCTCCAACAAGGTCGGTTCCCGCGAAGCTGGAAGACCGGTAAGCTCGTCCTTCTTCAGAAGGACGGGCGCCCGGCTGAGTCGCCGTCGGCCTATCGCCCCATAGTCTTGCTTGACGAGATGGGCAAGCTCCTTGAGCGAGTGCTCGCGGCCCGTCTCGTCAGACACCTCGGGGAGGTAGGACCCGACTTGCACGAGTGCCAGTACGGCTTTCGGCGGGAAAGGTCGACCATTGATGCCATAGCGCGGTTGAGGGTCCTCGCCGATGGGGCAGTCTCACGGGGTGGAGTGCTGTTGGCAGTGTCGCTAGACATAGCGAATGCCTTCAACACTTTGCCCTTTGAGACTGTCAAGGAGGCACTGAAGTACCACGGTGTGCCCCACTATCTCAGAATAGTAGTCGAGGACTACTTCAGAGACCGGGCCATCACATACCCGACTCAAGCTGGATGGGCAAGCAGGACGGTCACGTGCGGTGTCCCACAGGGGTCAGTCCTCGGACCACTCCTGTGGAACATCGGGTACGACTGGGTGCTTCGCGGTACCAACCTGCGGGGCGTCAACGTACTGTGTTACGCTGACGACACTCTCGTCACCGCAAAGGGGAGCACCCACAGGCAGGCCGTCCTGCTCGGCACAGCAGGGGTAGCTCACGTGGTGAGTCGCATTAGGGCCTTGGGACTCGAAGTGGCCCTCAACAAGTCCGAGGCTCTCTGTTTTCACGGGCCTCGAAACGCACCGCCTCCTGGGCTGGAAATAGTGGTCGGGGGAACCTCCATCGCCGTCGAGTCGACGATGCGGTACCTAGGCATTGTCCTCGACGGTCGGTGGAGCTTCACTGAGCACTTTGCGCGGAAGGCGCCAAAATTGCTGGCCGCAGCCGGAGCACTCGGGGGACTGCTCCCGAACACCGGGGGACCGGGCAGCACATGCCGCCGCCTTTATCAGGGTGTTGTGCGCTCCATGGCACTCTATGGGGCCCCAATATGGGCAGAATCCCTGAACGCTCGGAACGTGGCCCTGTTGCGCAGACCCCAACGGGTTATAGCCACAAGAGCGATACGAGCGTACAGGACGGTCTCCTTTGAGGCGGCGACGTTGCTGGCCGGCAGCCCACCATGGGACCTGGAGGCTGGGGTCCTGGCGGCGGTATATTGGCAAGTTGCGGAAGAGCGGGCGGCGGGAAATCGTCCACTTCCGGAGGAGATCAAGCTTTGGAGGGAGGAGGCCAAGGATGACCTTCTCCGGAGGTGGGATGAAAGGCTAGAAGCCCCGAGCGCAAGCCGCGAGGTGGTGGGCGCAGTACGCCCAGTCCTTAGGGACTGGTTGAAGCGCGACTTCGGGCCAATGACGTACCACTTGACACAGGTACTTACTGGGCACGGTTGCTTTGGTAGGTACCTGTGGCGAGTGGCACGACGAGAGGACACAGCGGTGTGCAAGCACTGTGACAGAGGTGAGGAGGACACGGCGCATCACACCCGCGCCGTATGCCCTGCGTGGGATGAACCGAGATCGGAGATGGCTGCGGTTCTTGGAGCAGACCTATCGCTGCCGGCAATAGCCAGTGCGATGGTCCGCAACAGAGGCACCTGGGAGGCGGTCGTCGCGTTCTGCGACGCTGTCATGTCCCTAAAGGAGGCGGCGGAGAGAGAGCGAGAGGACGATCCCCTCTCGCTCCCTATCGCGCCGAAAAAGGACCGGGCGGAGGCGGGCCGCGTATGACCGCCGCTTGCCGCCCTAACTGGGACCTCGGGCAGGAGATCGGGGGGTCTCCTGCCTGACGAGAGTGTCCCGAGGCGGATAAGGCGCAAAAAGTGCACACCTAGGAGGGACAATGGCAAAAGCCGCAATAGCCGAGCCCGCAAGGGCGACACGCACATGGCAGGGCCGAGGTAAGCGCCAAGCGTTCCCTTAGCCCTACCTCAGGCGGAGCGAGGGTACACCGAGGGGTTTTAGTGGGTAGGCCTCCCCCTAAGGGAGGAGAGTCCCACATAACTCCCGACCCCCCCCCCGGGGGCGGGAGTATGCGTAACGCATTTCCCCTCGTAAAAAAAAAAAAAAAAAAAAAAAAAGGTTAGGTTAGGTTAGGTTGGGGTGCTACGGACAGGAAACCTCCCAGAGTGCCAGGTCCCTTCTCATTCCTCTTGATCTGGTTGATCTGGGGGTAAGGGAAGGGCTCCTGGACGGTGCACCCTGGGGGCAACGGTAAGTAATCTCTTGGTTTCCAAGTTATTGCTTATCGGTGCTGCCAATGTCCTGTCACGGGGGGGAGGCCTTTTTGGCCTGACGGCTTTGAATGGTAATGTTTGAAAGGTATGTTTTGAGAGAGACTAATGACTGAATGGAATGTTTAAATGTTTTCGGGCCGTATAGTATTGATGGATGGTTGGTAGTCTCTAATGAGACTACGTAGGGGAGTCTACGCCAGCTCGCCTTGAATCCCGCATCCCGCAGCACTTTCCCAACGACCCCCATCTTTGGCGGTATGGGGTACGGGTAGTGTTTGTGGCGCGGAGGGCTTGCCTTCATTGGCCGGCCCGCGGGAAGGAAAATCCTTTAACACCCGACAGCGAAGTCGTTAAAACCTCTAGATACCAGGTGCCCTCTAGAGTATATAGCCCACTGCGTTTCGGGATGAGCGTTACCCGCCAGTGAAATTTATATCGTCTCATACTCGTGGGAATTTTATGGAAAATTTAAACAAAAACAAAAATCGCAATGAAGAAGAAATAGCTTTGAGACAGAAAGGTGGGAATCCGCCACAAAGAGACCGGAAAGGTCGGTTCATCCGTGACACGGCTAATGAGTCGCAGGAGCCCACGGCAGCGGTGTCCCCAAGAACAGTGTCCTCTTTGGGGAATGGGGAACCAGAAGTTTTTGCAAGGGCAGAGACCCGAAGATCGCTCCCGGATCTAAGAGTGCCTCTTATCCGTTGTGATGGAGAGCTAGGGTCCACAATTCGAGCTCCTCCGCCAAAAACAAAAGAGGTGGATGCCCTCCTGGGTGCCAAAGGGGTGGACATAGAGTCTGACGCAGGGAGTCTTGTATCTGCGTCAGCTTTTGACGACTCCGTCCTCCAACTCGGAGGCGATCACGTAGAGTCGGACACGGCGATGAGCTGTTATGAGTCTGTCAGTGATGATAGGCGTTTTAGGCGTTTCTGGCGGAAACGTGGCCTCAGTGACTCGGGTTCTGACTCTGAGGAGGCCACTGAGAATAAGAAGCAGTCCACGAGCCAATCAAAGAGAGGTCGCGGTCGTCCTCCTTCCACTGGGCATTACGTTGGACTTGCCAAAGCCAAAGAGGAGTATAACCGCGCCATGAGAGAGGAAATGCGTTTGAGGGCAGAAGAAGAAGTGGCTGGCATAAAGCTGCCCTTTTCTACTCGTAGTCAGTCGGGCGGCCTAAGTTCTAGTTCGGTCCTGCCCTGTGCACAAGACAATCTTTCTGCAGCTGCGCTCTCTCAGCGAGTGCAGACAAGCCTGGATGCAATATCCTTGGTTGCCAAAAACTCCGGCAATTTGAAAGGCACCTTTGTAAAGGCCCTGAAGGAGGCGGCAGTGTCAATCAAAGAGACATTTGAGTGCCTTTTGGAGCGCTCTACTTCAGAGGAGACGAGGCGTCTGCAGGCGCAAAACGATAGCCTGCGCGCTCAATTGACTGAACTCAAGGCTGAAATGGCCCAGCTGAGAGCAGACTTTCGGGACCAATTCAAGGTTCCAGTTCCGGTCTCGGCTCCGTTAAAACCAACGGAGAATACTCAGTCAACTAGTAGCTCTAGCAAGGAGGATACAGGTACAGGGTCTCTCAATTTGGAAAACATGATGTGTGTGATGACCAAAAAGATTGGGCTGATGTTGGACGCGAGGCTGGGAGCCTTAGAGTTAGAGGGCAGGCTACTGCCAGCCCAACCGATGCGGCCCCCGCTGGCTGCCGACTTGAGGCGTCAAAATGAGAGGGTCACTTACCATACCCAGGAGCTTGAACCCGCTCCCGAGCCGGCTCCAAAACGAGGTCCTCCAAATTTGACGGAAGAACCTAAGAAGGGGCAAAAGAAGAGAAAGAATAAGAATAAGGCAACCCTTGCTGCAGCTGAAGCCGCCGCGGCTCGCGCACGCTCATCATCTGCTCCTCGGTCTCTGCCTTCAGCCCCCTTGGCCATGGATAAAGCATGGAATAAGGCAGTTGGAGGGAAGAAAATTAACAAAACTGTTAATCCTCGCTCTGCTATTCAATCTCAGCAGGGGAATGATGTGCAAGTTCAACACCAGGGGCAGGCTCCACCACGGTCGCAAAGACAAGAGGCTCGCAAACTGCGACCTCCCCGATCCTCTGCTGTGGTTTTGTCCTTACAACCGGAGGCTGAAGAGCAGGGAATCAGTTATAAGGATGTGTTAGCTACAGCTAAAGCAAAAGTAGATTTGGCGGATCTAGATATACAGTCGATCCGTTTTAAAGTTGCAGCTACAGGCGCCAGACTTTTGGAGATACCGGGGACCTCCAGTGGGCCTAAGGCGGACAAACTCGCTGAAAAACTTTGTCAGCTGTTCAAATCCGAGATGGTCAAGGTGTCACGGCCTACAAAATGCATGGAATTGCGAGTATCTGGCCTGGATGACTCAGTGTCTGTGGAGGACATCGCTGCGGCGATTGCGCAGGCCGGCGGTTGTGCGGTCCAGGAGGTCAGAGTGGGAGAAATAAAATCAGACCCCTGGAGCCTAGGTTCTGCGTGGGTTCGTTGTCCTGTCGCTGCGGCCAAAAAAGTGGCTGGAAAGGAGAGACTGCTGGTGGGCTGGGTGTCGGCGCAAGTCAAGTTGCTGGAAGCGCGCGCCCAAAGATGTTACCGGTGCTTGGAGTCGGGCCATGTTAGGGCGCAGTGTCCTTCTGAAATTGACAGGTCCGCTCTGTGCTACCGTTGTGGCCAGCCAGGTCACAAGGCGAGAGATTGCTCGGCGACGCCACACTGCACTGTCTGTGCAGTGCTGGGAAAAGACGCGAATCATAGGACAGGAAGCAAGAGCTGTACTGCCCCACCCAAGAGACCGAAGACAAAGGCTGGCGATGGCTCCCGGGCCTCCTCGCAGCCTGTCCGCTCGTCCACTTCGACTGTGGACGGGACTCAGGGGGTTGCTGGTATGGATACAAATTAATATGGCCATCAAATTTCTTCAGACGAATCTTAACCACTGCGTTAGGGCTCAGGACCTCTTATTCCAGAGTATGGCGCAGTGGTCAATAAATATAGCAGTGGTAGCGGAGCCATACTCTGTTTCTGCTCAAGCGGGTTGGGTTGGGGACCTGGATAAAACTGTGGCCCTGGTGTCGCGGGGCACTGCTGGCTCCCCACCTTTTCAAGGCGTCATAAAGGGTCATGGTTTTGTGGCGGCAACCTGCGGAAACATTGCAGTTGTTGGCGTCTACTTCTCTCCCAACGATAGTTTGGCGGATTTTGAACAGTTTCTCGTAACAGTGGGTGCTATTGTTAGGCAGTTGCACCCTACGCCTGTTTTAGTAGCCGGAGATTTCAATGCAAAGTCTAGGGCTTGGGGGTGTCCAGCAACGAATCCGAAAGGCGCAACTCTGGAGGAGTGGGCGGTCGCCACTGGCTTGGTGGTCATTAACCGGGGTTCAGAAAATACGTGCGTGCGGCAACAGGGTGGATCTATCGTGGACATTACATTTTCGAGTGCCTCCCTGGCGCGCCGTATTCAGGGCTGGGAGGTCATGGTGGGAGTGGAGACGCTGTCAGATCACCGGTATATTCGGTTTGATATTGACCCACTCATCTCAAACAACGCAAGGCTGAATGGCCCAGTCAGGACTGGCCCTAGGTGGGCGTTCACCAAACTTGACCGGGAACTTCTGAAAGAGGCAGCGATCGTAGAGACGTGGCTGCCTGTCCCGGATGAAGCTGTGGTGGTAGAATCCGAAGCGTCCCAAATCCGGGAGGCCATGGTGCGAATTTGTGATGTGGCGATGCCTCGGGCCAAGTCTCTACCGCATAGACGATGCGTGTACTGGTGGACATCCGAGCTCGCGCAAATACGCAGCTCCTGTGTAGCTGCACGGCGTCGGTATATGCGTCAAAGAAGGCGCAGGCAGCGAGATGAAAACGAGGAACGCCGTTTATATGAGGCCTACAAGACGTCCAAACAGGAGTTTTCTGTGGCTATCGGACATGCAATTGAAGCGAGTCGTGCTGAATTCCTGGAGACCTTAAATAATGATCCGTGGGGAAGACCCTACAAACTCATCCGGAACAAGTTGCGCCCCTGGGCGCCTCCGCTGACTCAAACACTTCAGCCGGAGCTTGTTACGCGCGTAGTTGCTGGGCTATTTCCTGAAAGGGGACCTCACCAGCCGCCTATCATGGCACCGCCAACGGTGGGGCTAAGAGAGGAGGTTATCGTTCCACCAGTTCTTCCCGACGAGCTAGCCGTGGCGGTTTTCCGGCTGCGTGGCAAGAACACGGCCCCAGGGCCTGACGGCATTCCGGGCCGTGCATGGGTCCTGGCTATGGAAGCGTTGGAACCGAGGCTGCTGCGTCTTTTGACCGCTTGCCTGGAACAGGGTTGCTTCCCGAAGGAGTGGAAGTCTGGGAAGTTAGTGCTGCTCAGAAAGGAGGGACGACCGATGGACTCTCCGTCTGGTTACCGGCCGATAGTTTTGCTGGATGAGGTGGGCAAGCTCTTTGAGCGAATAATCGCTGCACGCCTCATCAAGCACATGGAAAGAGAGGGGCCGGACTTGGCCGACTGCCAATTTGGGTTCCGCAGGAACCGGTCAACTGTCGATGCAATTCTACGGGTCAAATCAATGGCACACGAGGCTGTGACGCAGGGAAATGTCGTCTTGGCGGTGTCATTGGACATCGCTAATGCTTTCAACACCCTGCCCTGGAACACAATAAAGGAATCGTTACGATACCATCAAGTACCCCTTCACTTGTTCCGCATCATTGAAGCTTATCTCAGTGAGAGGTTCGTCACCTGGCCTGGGCAGCAGGTATGGGGGGAGAGGGCAATGTCCTGTGGGGTCCCGCAGGGGTCGGTCTTGGGTCCACTCTTGTGGAATATAGGCTACAACTGGGTTCTAAGGGGGGAAAACTTGCGTGGAGTCAACGTCATCTGCTACGCCGATGATACGCTTGTGACGGCCAAGGGTCCCAATTACCGTGATGCAGCCATATTAGCTACAGCGGCAGTTGCCCATTGCGTGGGCAAGATCAGAAGTCTGGGCCTCGAGGTGGCTCTAGCGAAGTCCGAAGCCATATGTTTCTATGGTCCACGGAAAGCTCCCCCAGCTGGGGCGGCTATAGTGGTGGGAGGAGTCCCGATTGCCGTCATGCCATCACTGCTCTACCTTGGTGTCGTGCTTGACAGCAAGTGGAATTTCTGTGCGCATTTTGAGCGCCTGGCACCCAAGTTGTTGCGCGCTGCATCTGCCCTTGGGCGTATACTGCCAAACCTGGGAGGGCCCAAGGCTTCATGCCGCCGCCTCTATATGGGCGTGGTGCGATCGATGGCACTCTATGGTGCCCCAGTTTGGGCAAATGCTCTTAATAGACAAAATATCGCTCGGTTACGCCGACCGCAGAGAGCAATAGCTGTAAGGGTTATAAGAGGATACCGTACGATAAGCACGGAGGCCGCGTGCGTTCTAGCCTGCTCTCTGCCTTGGGACTTGGACGCGAAGGTCCTCGCGACCCTATACCTGTGGCGCGGGGAGGTGCGGGACCGGGGTGAGGTGCTGGCTCCGGAGGAATTGAAGAAGCGGCGTGTTGAGCTGCAGCAGGAGGCGGTTGATGAGTGGCAGCTGCGGCTGGTTCGGCCTAGGGCGGGCATCCGCACCATTGAAGCTATCCAACCTAGTCTTCACGAATGGATTGGAAGGGATTTTGGGGTCCTAACATTCAGGCTCACGCAGTTGCTGTCAGGGCATGGCTGCTTTGGCAAGTACCTGCACCAACAAGCCAAAAGGGAGCCGACCCCGGGATGTCATGAGTGCGGAGCACATGAAGACTCCGCCCAGCACACGTTGGCGGAGTGCCCGGTCTGGGCTGTAGAAAGAGAGGAAGTAATTGCCCGTACTGGGCAAGATTTGTCGCTGCCGGCCGTAGTGCAAGCTATGCTCTCCGGCGAAGAGGTGTGGCAGACAATGCTAGAATTCTCAGAATACGTCATGGCCGGGAAAGAGGCGGCGGAGCGCGAGCGGGAGATCCAGGCCGAGGCTGACCCTATGCGCCGACGTAGAATGAGACGCAGGCGTGCTGCGCACGACAGACGCTTGCCACCTTAGCATAGACCTCCGGGTGGCAGATACGGGGGCGTCTGTCACCCATAGGAAAGAGGTCCTCGGGTTAGAGGCGTGAGAAGTGTTCTGATACGCCCTTAATGGAGGTTTTACCTGATGACGGGTCCTAATAGACAGTTGCTGGCGGAGTTGTGGATGAGTGACGCCGCGTGCCCGTAACTCCGCCCTAAAGGCACCGAGGCGACAGACAGGTGGTTTTAGTGGGTAGACCGGTTTCTCGTGGGAGTCCCACATAACCACCCGGGTGTCCCCGCGCCCGGGTGGTATGCGTAATGCATTTCCCCTGTATAAAAAAAAAAAAAAAAAAAAAAAAAAAAAAAAAAAAAAAAAAAAAAAAAGGTTAGGTTAGGTTAGGTTAGGTTAGGTTAGGTTAGGTTAGGTTAGGTTGGGGTGCGGGATTGGTAGACCTCCTCGTGGTGCACCCTGGGAGGGGGAGGATAGCCGCTCATTTGCGCGTTCGCCATTCTCCCTCTGCGAACTACCAGTCAGTGTGGTCATGGCAGTTGAGTCATCTCCTGCGTTGGCTTTGGTGCCGTGTCATTATGGTTGACTGCTCCCGACATGCTTCAGCTAATCTGAAGTGTCAGGGAATGCAGCTGTCGTGGAGGTGGTGCGATTGCACCGTCTGTTGTCGGGGCCCCGTTTAGGGCCAGCGGCCGATTTGGCGGTGTGGGATGGCGAGCCTTCAAGGCTCGCGGCGCGGCAGGCCTGGCGGTCACAGTCATGTGGCTGCTGGATGGGTTTCGGCCCCCTGTCGGGCAACCCGTAACCTGCACGTAGCGGGCCGGGGGCGCTGCTCATTGAGAGTAGCGCTGCGTGGAGAAAACCACTATAATAAATCCCCAATCCCAAGGTGAGCAGATCGTGCCGATGGGATGCATGGCTGGAGGGAGTCCAGTGCCAAGCGTGCGGGGGAGCTCACCCCCGAAAAAAGAGACGACGATGTGGAGCATTGGTAAAGTAAAATGAAGGTTGATTGTGAAAATAATCCCCTGGCGGGTCTCCAAAGGGAGGAATCCCGTCCGCTCACTTCGGTGACCGGCTGCCCTCCGTATGCAGGGGTGGGCAACAATCGCCTCGTAGGCCGGCAGGTTGCCGGTCTCCGTGAACACAACCTTGGCGTAACGAATATGGACATTGATGCTACGTGGAATAAGGATTTAGTTGATCTGGAGGTGAAGGACTGTGACCTGATGTCGCACTCCAACACCAACGACCTAGACTCGAATACGGAAGAGTGCTCAGAGCTGGGCACTCTAAGACTGAGGGGTGGAGGATCGCCAGAGAGGGACTGTAAGGGTCGGTTCGTTGGCAAGGGCAGACCGGGCCCTAAGACCTCCAAAGAATCCAAGGAGACCACGGTGGTGTCGGCAAGGACAGTGTCTCCCTCAAAGAGCGAGGTACCGGAAGCCTTAACTAGAGAAGAATCACAGAGTCGACCGGGGAGTCGGAGATCGCTTCCGGACTTAAGGGTGAATCTCTCTCGCTGCGATGAGTCCCAAACTCCAGCTCCGTCTAGTAGCACAAAGAGGAAAGAGGCGGAAGCTCACGTGGGCGATAAAGGTGTGGACATTGAATCCGATACAGGGAGCATGCTCAGTATCCGCTCGGAGCCAGCTCCCGATAACAAGCATGGTGATGGTGCCGAGTCTGACTCGGACATGAGCTGTTATTCACTAAGTGACACCGAAAGGAGGAGGAGGTTCTGGCGGAAGCGCGGTCGTGGCGGCTTGGGGTCAGACTCAGACGAGACCACTGAAAAGCGGTCTCAGTCGGCTTCAAAGCGAGGTCGCGGTCGGCCCCCAACCACGGGACAGTACGTTGGTCTCACCAAAGCCAAAGAAGAGTACAACCGCGCCAAAAGAGAAGAGATGAGATTGAGGGCAGAAGAAGAAGTGGCTGGCATACAGCTGCCATTTTTAATTCGCAGTCAGACAAGCGGCCCAAGGCTGGCTGGCTCCGTCTCGCCCTGTGCGCAGGATGTCCTCTCTGCGGCTGCGCTCTCCCAGCGCGTGCAGACAAGCCTGGACGCAATAACATTGGTTGCCAAAAATTCCGGCAATCTAAAAGGCACGTTTGTAAAGGCACTGAAGGACGCGGCAGTGTCTATTAAAGAAACATTCGAGTGCCTTTTAGAGCGCACTACTTCAGAGGAGACGAGGCATCTGCAGGCCCAAAATGATAGCCTGCGCGCACAACTGACTGAATTAAAAGCTGAGATGGCACAGCTGAGAGCAGATTTCCGGGACCAATTTAAGAGGCCGTCCCCAGCCCCACCTCTGCCCACAGAACATCTGCAGCCATCCGGCAGCTCCCGCAAGGATACTGCAGGGTTCCCCAACACGGAAGAAATGATGCGCTCCATGACGGCGCAGATGGGGCTAATGCTAGACGCGAGGTTAGGAGCTTTGGAGCTGGAGGGTAGGCTACTGCCGGCCCAACCAATGCGGCCCCCGTTGGCTGCTGACCGGAGGCACCAGGCTCCTCACAGCCAGGAGTCCGAACCCGCTCCCAAACCCAATCCAAAGGTACGGCGAGGTCCTCCAAATCTCACAGAGGAGCCCCAGAAAGGGAAGAAGAGGAACAAGAAGAAGACGACCCTTGCAGCAGTCGAAGCCGCCGCGGTTCGCGGTGCCGCCAAACCTGCTCCTAGGGCTTTGCCTTCAGCCCCTATAGCCACGGATAAAGCGTGGAACATAGCGGCTAAAGGAGGCAAGAAAAAGAAGGCGGGAAGGGGACCGCAGCAGAAGGGAAAGCTCGCAGCAATTGGAGCAGCTACGTCACCACGGTCACAAAAGCAAGAGGCCAGCAAACTGCGCCCACCCCGCTCTACTGCTGTGGTCTTGTCCTTGCAGCCTGAGGCCGAAGAGAAGGGCATCACTTATAAAAGTGTGATTGCAGCGGCCAAAACACAGGTTGACTTGTCTGAACTGGACATTCAATCTGTTCGGTTCAAAGTTGCAGCTACCGGCGCGCGACTACTGGAGGTACCGGGGGCCGCCAGCGGTCCAAAAGCAGATAAATTGGCTGAGAAACTTAGCCAGCTGTTCAGTCCTGAGGAAGTCAGAGTGTCTCGGCCTACAAAATGTGTCGAATTGCGCGTATCTGGCCTAGATGACTCGGTGACATCAGAGGACATCGCTGCGGCGATTGTGCAAGCCGGTGACTGTGCGATCCAGGAGGTCAAAGTGGGCGACATAAAATCGGATCCCTGGAGCCTAGGTTCGGTATGGGTTCGCTGTCCTATCGCTGCAGCTAAAAAGGTGGCTGGAAAGGGAAGACTACTGGTTGGATGGGTGTCGGCGCATGTCAAGCTGCTGGAAGCGCGTGCCCAAAGATGTTACCGGTGCTTGGAGCCGGGACACGTGAGGGCAAAATGTCCTTCTGACATAGATAGGTCCCAACTGTGCTACCGTTGCGGCCAGGCGGGACACAAGGCGAAAGAATGCTCGGCGGCGCCGCATTGCAATGTCTGTGCAACGTTGGGCAAAGAGGTGGGTCATAGGGTAGGGAGCAAGAGCTGTTCTGCTCCACCCAAGAGAACGAAGACAAAGGCTGGCGATGGCTCCCGGGTCTCCTCGCAGCCTGTCCACCCATCCACTACTACTGTGGACGAGACTCAGGGGGTTTCAGAAATGGACGCCAGTTAAATATGGCCATCCAAGTTCTGCAGGCGAATCTTAATCACTGCGCCAGGGCTCAGGACCTTCTGTTCCAGAGTATGGCGCAGTGGTTAATAAATATAGCAGTGATAGCGGAGCCATACACTGTTCCTGCCAGAGCAGAATGGGTCGGGGACCTAGACAGTACTGTGGCCCTGGTGTCGCGGAGCGCAACTAGCTCCCCACCTTTTCAAGGCGTCGTAAGGGGTCACGGTTTTGTGGCGGCAACATATGAGAAGATTGCTGTTGTTGGTGCCTACTTCTCGCCCAACGATAGTCTAGCGAATTTTGAGCAGTTCCTCGTGGAAGTGGGTGCCATAGTCAGACAGCTGCACCCGACACCTGTTCTATTTGCCGGAGATTTAAATGCAAAGTCCAGGGAGTGGGGTTCTCGGGTAACAGATCCTTTTGGGCAGTGCCTGGAGGAATGGGCTGTTGCGTACGGACTGGCTGTGATAAATCGGGGGACCGTGAACACATGTGTGCGGCAACAGGGGGGCTCAATTGTCGACGTTACGTTTGCGAGCGCTCCTCTGGCACGGCGTGTTAACGACTGGAAATGTTTGGAGGATGTAGAGACCCTTTCGGACCATCGCTACATTAGGTTCAATATTTCCACACCCACGACCGTGTCGATAAGCCCTAGAAGTCTTCCAAGGGGGAACAACCCTCGATGGGCGCTAAAACGACTGGACCGTGAAGTGCTGGAGGAGGCGGCCCTCGTTAAGGCCTGGCTGCCGGCACCCGAAGGTTCTTTGGACGTCGAAGTTGAAGCCTCATGGCTAAGGGATGCCATGACTGACACCTGTGATGCTGCCATGCCACGAGCGGGGCCCTTTCTTCCAAAACGCCAAGTGTATTGGTGGTCCGCAGAATTGGCACAACTGCGAGAATCGTGTATCGCAGCGCGACGCCAGTACACAAGGAGTCGCAGGCGGCAACGGCGAGATGCTAACGAGGAGGCACAGCTCTATGCAACTTACAGAGAGCTAGCTGTCTCTCTTAAGACGGCTATTGGTCGAGCTAAAGACCGGGCTGAGAAGGAGATGCTGGAGAGTCTCAATAACGATCCTTGGGGGAGACCATATAAGATGGTGAGGAGTAAACTCCGACCATGGACACCCCCGCTGACACAGACTCTTCAGCCCCAACTCTTGCAGCGGGTGGTAAACACTCTCTTCCCGGATACACCGGAGTTCATACCACCCCCAATGGCGCCGATTGATGCAGGTGCAGATGATACCGACGTACCAGTGGTCACTGAGGGCGAACTTGGTGCCGCTGTGCTCCGGATAAATAAAAATAAAGCGCCAGGCCCCGATGGCATACCAGGCCGTGCTTGGGTGCTAGCAATAGGTCCTCTTGGACCCCGGGTGAGAGCACTCTTCAGCGCATGTTTCGAACAGGGTCGGTTTCCACGGATGTGGAAAACAGGGAAACTGGTCCTTATTCAAAAGATGGGACGTCCGGCCGACTCATCATCGGCTTATCGACCGATCGTCTTACTCGACGAGGTGAGTAAACTTTTCGAGCGTATCATCTCGCTTCGCCTCCTCAAGCACCTCGAAAATGTGGGGCCAAATCTTAGCCAAAATCAGTTCGGCTTTCGTCACTGCCGATCCACAATTGACGCGATCGCCAGAGTTAAGACCCTGAGAGAGGAGGCAGTGTCCCAAGGCGGGGTGGTCCTCGCAGTGTCGTTGGACATATCGAACGCATTTAACACTCTGCCTTGGGGGTGCATTAAGGAAGCACTCAGATACCATGCGGTGCCGAGGTATTTGCGCAACATTATCGAGGCGTACTTATCAGAGAGGGCTGTCAAGTACCCGGTGCCAAATGATAACGGATGGGGTCTGAAAATCATGTCATGCGGTGTTCCGCAGGGGTCGGTACTGGGACCACTCCTGTGGAATATTGGGTATGACTGGGTGCTGCGTGGCAGAAATCTTCCGGGGATTGAACTGACGTGCTATGCCGACGACACTCTCATTTCAGCGAAGGCTAGCACGTTCAGGGAGGCGTCGGTAAGGGCTACGGCGGGAGTAGCCCAAGTGGTAACAAGGATCCGTAGGTTGGGTCTAGAGGTTGCTCTTCATAAGTCGGAGGCCATCTGCTTTCATGGACCTAGAAAAGCACCTCCAGCTGGCGCTCAGCTTGTAGTAAGTGGAGTTCCCATCGGCGTTGGGTCGACGATGAAATATCTGGGACTCGTCCTCGACAGCCGGTGGAACTTTAAGGAGCACTTTAAGCGCCTGACTCCTAGGCTTCTAGGAGCAGCCGGTGCGCTTAGCCGACTCCTACCAAACATGGGGGGGCCAAATGTAGGCTGCCGCAGTCTATACACGATGGTAGTGAGGTCGATGGCCCTGTACGGTGCACCCATTTGGGTAGATGCCCTTAGCGCCGAAAACCAAATACTTCTACGAAGACCTCAAAGGATCATGGCGATAAGGGCCATCAGAGGATATCGCACCATCTCCAGTGATGCGGCATGCGCCTTGGCCGGGACCCCGCCCTGGGATCTGGAGGCAAAAGCACTGGCGACCATATATAGGCGGATTTCGGAATCTCGAGCCAGAGATCAGGAGCCTATGCTCGAAGAGGTGAAGCGCTGGCGGACGAATGCTCGCGTTGTCGTTCTCCGAAAATGGGGTGAGAGGCTAAGGAATCCATGCGCCGGTCACTGGACAGCCGGAGCTATCCAGCCTGTCCTTAAAGAATGGGTCGGTAGACAGCACGGTGTGGTGTCTTTCCATCTCGCACAGGTACTCTCGGGCCATGGGTGCTTTGGCAAGTACCTGTGCGAGAAGTCTAAACGGGAGCCAACGCCAGCGTGTCACCACTGCAACAGTGCAGAAGATACAGCGCAGCACACGCTGGCGGACTGCCCAAGTTGGGTAGCGCCGCGCAATAATTTAGTTGCGACAATTGGGGCTGATCTGTCGTTGCCGACCGTCGTAAAGGCAATGACAGAAAACAAACGATGCTGGAAAGCTATTACCACCTTCTGCGAGGTGGTCATGACCCAAAAAGAAGCGGCGGAGCGCGCGCGAGAAGAGGATGTAAATGCTCACCCGCTGCGGCGCAAAAGAGCAAGGCGGAGGCGGGTCGCCCATGACCGCCGCCTGCCGCCTTAATGAAGACCTTTGGGTGGCAGTCAAGGGGACGACAGCCATCCGATTGAAACTAGGTCCTCGAGGCGAAGGGTGTGCTAAAACCAAATCACGCCCCAAATGCCGGTAGGGAAATCAATTTCCCGGAGATGGGGCTTAACAGCCAGCCGCTGCGAGGCCATGGTAGTGTACACAGATTGTTCCCGTGGCCTCGCCTTACAGCACCGTGGTGACAAACAGGTGGTTTTAGTGGGTAGACCGGATTCTCGTGGGAGTCCCACATAACCACCCGGGTGTCCCCGCACCCGGGTGGTATGCGTAATGCATTTCCCCTGTATAAAAAAAAAAAAAAAAAAAAGGTTAGGTTAGGTTGTGGAGGACATGGGGTGCTACGGACAGGAAACCTCCCAGAGTGCCAGGTCCCTTCTCATTCCTCTTGATCTTGTTGATCTGGGGGTAAGGGAAGGGCTCCTGGACGGTGCACCCCGGGGGCAACGGTAAGTAATCTCTTGGTTTCCAAGTTATTGCTTATCGGTGCTGCCAATGTCCTGTCACGGGGGGGAGGCCTTTTGGCCTGACGGCTTTGAATGGTAATGTTTGAAAGGTTTGTTTTGAGAGAGACTAATGACTGAATGGAATGTTTAAATGTTTTCGGGCCGTATAGTATTGATGGATGGTTGGTAGTCTCTAATGAGACTACGTAGGGGAGTCTACGCCAGCTCGCCTTGAATCCCGCATCCCGCAGCACTTTCCCAACGACCCCCATCTTTGGCGGTATGGGGTACGGGTAGTGTTTGTGGCGCGGAGGGCTTGCCTTCATTGGCCGGCCCGCGGGAAGGAAAACCCTTTAACACCCGACAGCGAAGTCGTTAAAACCTCTAGATACCAGGTGCCCTCTAGAGTACATAGCCCACTGCGTTTCGGGATGAGCGTTACCCGCCAGTGAATTATATATCGTCTCATACTCGTGGGAATTTTATGGAAAATTTAAATAAAAACAAAAATCGTAATGAAGAAGAAAGTTTAAGGCAGAAAGGTGGGAATCCGCCACAACGAGACCGAAAAGGTCGGTTTGTCCGCGACATGGCAAATGTATCGCAGGAGCCAACGGCAGCGGTGTCCCCAAGAACAGTGTCCTCTTTGGGGAATGGGGAACCAGAAGTTTTTGCAAGGGCAGAGACCCGAAGATCGCTCCCGGATCTAAGAGTGCCTCTCATCCGTTGTGATGGAGAGCTAGGGTCCACAATTCCTGCTCCTCCGCCAAAAACAAAAGAGGTGGATGCCCTCCTGGGTGCCAAAGGGGTGGACATAGAGTCTGACGCAGGGAGTCTTGTATCTGCGTCAGCTTTTGACGACTCCGTCCTCCAACTCGGAGGCGATCACGTAGAGTCGGACACGGCGATGAGCTGTTACGAGTCTGTCAGTGATAACAGGCGTTTTAGGCGTTTCTGGCGGAAACGTGGCCTCAGTGACTCGGGTTCAGACTCTGAGGAGGCCACTGAGAATAAGAAGCAGTCCACGAGCCAATCAAAGAGAGGTCGCGGTCGTCCTCCTTCCTCTGGGCATTACGTTGGACTTGCCAAAGCCAAAGAGGAGTATAACCGCGCCATGAGAGAGGAAATGCGTTTGAGGGCAGAAGAAGAAGTGGCTGGCATAAAGCTGCCCTTTTCTACTCGTAGTCAGTCGGGCGGCCTAAGTTCTAGTTCGGTCCTGCCCTGTGCACAAGACAATCTTTCTGCAGCTGCGCTCTCTCAGCGAGTGCAGACAAGCCTGGATGCAATATCCTTGGTTGCCAAAAACTCCGGCAATTTGAAAGGCACCTTTGTAAAGGCCCTGAAGGAGGCGGCAGTGTCAATCAAAGAGACATTTGAGTGCCTTTTGGAGCGCTCTACTTCAGAGGAGACGAGGCGTCTGCAGGCGCAAAACGATAGCCTGCGCGCTCAATTGACTGAACTCAAGGCTGAAATGGCCCAGCTGAGAGCAGACTTTCGGGACCAATTCAAGGTTCCAGTTCCGGTCTCGGCTCCGTTAAAACCAACGGAGAATACACAGTCAACTAGTAGCTCTAGCAAGGAGGATACAGGTACAGGGTCTCTCAATTTGGAAAACATGATGTGTGTGATGACCAAAAAGATTGGGCTGATGTTGGACGCGAGGCTGGGAGCCTTAGAGTTAGAGGGCAGGCTACTGCCAGCCCAACCGATGCGGCCCCCGCTGGCTGCCGACTTGAGGCGTCAAAATGAGAGGGTCACTTACCATACCCAGGAGCTTGAATCCGCTCCCGAGCCGGCTCCAAAACGAGGTCCTCCAAATTTGACGGAAGAACCTAAGAAGGGGCAAAAGAAGAGAAAGAATAAGAATAAGGCAACCCTTGCTGCAGCTGAAGCCGCCGCGGCTCGCGCACGCTCATCATCTGTTCCTCGGTCTCTGCCTTCAGCCCCCTTGGCCATGGATAAAGCATGGAATAAGGCAGTTGGAGGGAAGAAAATTAACAAAACTGTTAATACTCGCTCTGCTATTCAATCTCAGCAGGGGAATGATGTGCAAGTTCAACACCAGGGGCAGGCTCCACCACGGTCGCAAAGACAAGAGGCTCGCAAGCTGCGACCTCCCCGATCCTCTGCTGTGGTTTTGTCCTTACAACCGGAGGCTGAAGAGCAGGGAATCAGTTATAAGGATGTGTTAGCTACAGCTAAAGCAAAAGTAGATTTGGCGGATCTAGATATACAGTCGATCCGTTTTAAAGTTGCAGCTACAGGCGCCAGACTTTTGGAGATACCGGGGACCTCCAGTGGGCCTAAGGCGGACAAACTCGCTGAAAAACTTTGTCAGCTGTTCAAATCCGAGATGGTCAAGGTGTCTCGGCCTACAAAATGCGTGGAACTGCGAGTATCTGGCCTGGATGACTCAGTGTCTGTGGAGGACATCGCTGCGGCGATTGCGCAGGCCGGCGGTTGTGCGGTCCAGGAGGTCAGAGTGGGAGAAATAAAATCAGACCCCTGGAGCCTAGGTTCTGCGTGGGTTCGTTGTCCTGTCGCTGCGGCCAAAAAAGTGGCTGGAAAGGAGAGACTGCTGGTGGGCTGGGTGTCGGCGCAAGTCAAGTTGCTGGAAGCGCGCGCCCAAAGATGTTACCGGTGCTTGGAGCCGGGCCATGTTAGGGCGCAGTGTCCTTCTGAAATTGACAGGTCCGGTCTGTGCTACCGTTGTGGCCAGCCAGGTCACAAGGCGAGAGATTGCTCGGCGACGCCACACTGCACTGTCTGTGCAGTGCTGGGAAAAGACGCGAATCATAGGACAGGAAGCAAGAGCTGTACTGCCCCACCCAAGAGACCGAAGACAAAGGCTGGCGATGGCTCCCGGGCCTCCTCGCAGCCTGTCCGCTCGTCCACTTCGACTGTGGACGGGACTCAGGGGGTTTCTGGTATGGATACAAATTAATATGTCCATCAAATTTCTTCAGACGAATCTTAACCACTGCGTTAGGGCTCAGGACCTCTTATTCCAGAGTATGGCGCAATGGTCAATAAATATAGCAGTGGTAGCGGAGCCATACTCTGTTTCTGCTCAAGCAGGATGGGTTGGGGACCTGGATAAAACTGTGGCCCTGGTGTCGCGGGGCACTGCTGGCTCCCCACCTTTTCAAGGCGTCATAAAGGGTCATGGTTTTGTGGCGGCAACCTGCGGAAACATTGCAGTTGTTGGCGTCTACTTCTCTCCCAACGATAGTTTGGCGGATTTTGAACAGTTTCTCGTAACAGTGGGTGCTATTGTTAGGCAGTTGCACCCTACGCCTGTTTTAGTAGCCGGAGATTTCAATGCCAAGTCTAGGGCTTGGGGGTGTCCAGCAACGAATCCGAAAGGCGCAACTCTGGAGGAGTGGGCGGTCGCCACTGGCTTGGTGGTCATTAACCGGGGTTCAGAAAATACGTGCGTGCGGCAACAGGGTGGATCTATCGTGGACATTACATTTTCGAGTGCCTCCCTGGCGCGCCGTATTCAGGGCTGGGAGGTCATGGTGGGAGTGGAGACGCTGTCAGATCACCGGTATATTCGGTTTGATATTGACCCACTCATCTCAAACAACGCAAGGCTGAATGGCCCAGTCAGGACTGGCCCTAGGTGGGCGTTCACCAAACTTGACCGGGAACTTCTGAAAGAGGCAGCGATCGTAGAGACGTGGCTGCCTGTCCCGGATGAAGCTGTGGTGGTAGAATCCGAAGCGTCCCAAATCCGGGAGGCCATGGTGCGAATTTGTGATGTGGCGATGCCTCGGGCCAAGTCTCTACCGCATAGACGATGCGTGTACTGGTGGACATCCGAGCTCGCGCAAATACGCAGCTCCTGTGTAGCTGCACGGCGTCGGTATATGCGTCAAAGAAGGCGCAGGCAGCGAGATGAAAACGAGGAACGCCGTTTATATGAGGCCTACAAGACGTCCAAACAGGAGTTTTCTGTGGCTATCGGACATGCAATTGAAGCGAGTCGTGCTGAATTCCTGGAGACCTTAAATAATGATCCGTGGGGAAGACCCTACAAACTCATCCGGAACAAGTTGCGCCCCTGGGCGCCTCCGCTGACTCAAACACTTCAGCCGGAGCTTGTTACGCGCGTAGTTGCTGGGCTATTTCCTGAAAGGGGACCTCACCAGCCGCCTATCATGGCACCGCCAACGGTGGGGCTAAGAGAGGAGGTTATCGTTCCACCAGTTCTTCCCGACGAGCTGGCCGTGGCGGTTTTCCGGCTGCGTGGCAAGAACACGGCCCCAGGGCCTGACGGCATTCCGGGCCGTGCATGGGTCTTGGCTATGGAAGCGTTGGAACCGAGGCTGCTGCGTCTTTTGACCGCTTGCCTGGAACAGGGTTGCTTCCCGAAGGAGTGGAAGTCTGGGAAGTTAGTGCTGCTCAGAAAGGAGGGACGACCGATGGACTCTCCGTCTGGTTACCGGCCGATAGTTTTGCTGGATGAGGTGGGCAAGCTCTTTGAGCGAATAATCGCTGCACGCCTCGTCAAGCACATGGAAAGAGAGGGGCCGGACTTGGCCGACTGCCAATTTGGGTTCCGCAGGAACCGGTCAACTGTCGATGCAATTCTACGGGTCAAATCAATGGCACACGAGGCTGTGACGCAGGGAAATGTCGTCTTGGCGGTGTCATTGGACATCGCTAATGCTTTCAACACCCTGCCCTGGAACACAATAAAGGAATCGTTACGATACCATCAAGTACCCCTTCACTTGTTCCGCATCATTGAAGCTTATCTCAGTGAGAGGTTCGTCACCTGGCCTGGGCAGCAGGTATGGGGGGAGAGGGCAATGTCCTGTGGGGTCCCGCAGGGGTCGGTCTTGGGTCCACTCTTGTGGAATATAGGCTACAACTGGGTTCTAAGGGGGGAAAACTTGCGTGGAGTCAACGTCATCTGCTACGCCGATGATACGCTTGTGACGGCCAAGGGTCCCAATTACCGTGATGCAGCCATATTAGCTACAGCGGCAGTTGCCCATTGCGTGGGCAAGATCAAAAGTCTGGGCCTCGAGGTGGCTCTAGTGAAGTCCGAAGCCATATGTTTCTATGGTCCACGGAAAGCTCCCCCAGCTGGGGCGGCTATAGTGGTGGGAGGAGTCCCGATTGCCGTCATGCCATCACTACTCTACCTTGGTGTCGTGCTTGACAGCAAGTGGAATTTCTGTGCGCATTTTGAGCGCCTGGCACCCAAGTTGTTGCGCGCTGCATCTGCCCTTGGGCGTATACTGCCAAACCTGGGAGGGCCCAAGGCTTCATGCCGCCGCCTCTACATGGGCGTGGTGCGATCGATGGCACTCTATGGTGCCCCAGTTTGGGCAAATGCTCTCAATAGACAAAATATCGCTCAGTTACGCCGACCGCAGAGAGCAATAGCTGTAAGGGTTATAAGAGGATACCGTACGATAAGCACGGAGGCCGCGTGCGTTCTAGCCTGCTCTCTGCCTTGGGACTTGGACGCGAAGGTCCTCGCGACGCTATACCAGTGGCGCGGGGAGGTGCGAGACCGGGGTGAGGTGCTGGCTCCGGAGGAATTGAAGA
Organism: Cydia splendana; assembly: GCF_910591565.1. Classification (NCBI taxonomy): domain Eukaryota; kingdom Metazoa; phylum Arthropoda; class Insecta; order Lepidoptera; family Tortricidae; genus Cydia; species Cydia splendana. Next base: position 26,648 of record NC_085965.1, on the reverse strand, counting down.
AGCGGCGTGTTGAGCTGCAGCAGGAGGCGGTTGATGAATGGCAGCTGCGACTGGTTCGGCCTAGGGCGGGCATCCGCACCATTGAAGCTATCCAACCAAGTCTTCATGAATGGATTGGAAAGGATTTTGGGGTCCTAACATACAGGCTCACACAGGTGCTGTCAGGGCATGGCTGCTTTGGCAAGTACCTGCATGAACAAGCCAAAAGGGAGCCGACCCCGGGATGTCATGAGTGCGGAGCAAATGAAGACTCCGCCCAGCACACGTTGGCGGAGTGCCCGGTCTGGGCCGTAGAAAGAGAGGAAGTAATTGCCCGTACTGGGCAAGATTTGTCGCTGCCGGCCGTAGTGCAAGCTATGCTGTCCGGCGAAGGGGTGTGGCAGACAATGCTAGAATTCTCAGAATACGTCATGGCCGGGAAAGAGGCGGCGGAGCGCGAGCGGGAGATCCAGGCCGAGGCTGACCCTATGCGCCGACGTAGAATGAGACGCAGGCGTGCTGCGCACGACAGACGCTTGCCACCTTAGCATAGACCTCCGGGTGGCAGATACGTGGGCGTCTGTCACCCATAGGAAAGAGGTCCTCGGGATGGAGGCGTGAGAAGTGTTCGGATACGCCCTTAATAGAGGTTTTACCTGATGACGGGTCCTAATGGACAGTTGCTGGCGGAGTTGTGGATGAGTGACGCCACGTGCCCGTAGCTCCGCCCTAAAGGCACCGAGGTGACAGACAGGTGGTTTTAGTGGGTAGACCGGATTCTCGTGGGAGTCCCACATAACCACCCGGGTGTCCCCGCGCCTGGGTGGTATGCGTAATGCATTTCCCCTGTATAAAAAAAAAAAAAAAAAAAAAAAAAAAAAAAAAAAAAAAAAAAAAAAAAAAAAAAAAAAGGTTGTGGAGGACATCGCTGCGGCGATTGCGCTGGCCGGCGGTTGTGCGGTCCAGGAGGTCAGAGTGGGAGAAATTAAATCGGACCCCTGGAGCCTAGGTTCTGCGTGGGTTCGTTGTCCAGTCGCTGCGGCCAAAAAAGTGGCTGGAAAGGAGAGACTGCTGGTGGGCTGGGTGTCGGCGCAAGTCAAGTTGCTGGAAGCGCGCGCCCAAAGATGTTACCGGTGCTTGGAGTCGGGCCATGTTAGGGCGCAGTGTCCTTCTGAAATTGACAGGTCCGGTCTGTGCTACCGTTGTGGCCAGCCAGGTCACAAGGCGAGAGATTGCTCGGCGACGCCACACTGCACTGTCTGTGCAGTGCTGGGAAAAGACGCGAATCATAGGACAGGAAGCAAGAGCTGTACTGCCCCACCCAAGAGACCGAAGACAAAGGCTGGCGATGGCTCCCGGGCCTCCTCGCAGCCTGTCCGCTCGTCCACTTCGACTGTGGACGGGACTCAGGGGGTTGCTGGTATGGATACAAATTAATATGGCCATCAAATTTCTTCAGACGAATCTTAACCACTGCGTTAGGGCTCAGGACCTCTTATTCCAGAGTATGGCGCAGTGGTCAATAAATATAGCAGTGGTAGCGGAGCCATACTCTGTTTCTGCTCAAGCGGGATGGGTCGGGGACCTGGATAAAACTGTGGCCCTGGTGTCGCGGGGCACTGCTGGCTCCCCACCTTTTCAAGGCGTCATAAAGGGTCATGGTTTTGTGGCGGCAACCTGCGGAAACATTGCAGTTGTTGGCGTCTACTTCTCTCCCAACGATAGTTTGGCGGATTTTGAACAGTTTCTCGTAACAGTGGGTGCTATTGTTAGGCAGTTGCACCCTACGCCTGTTTTAGTAGCCGGAGATTTCAATGCAAAGTCTAGGGCTTGGGGGTGTCCAGCAACGAATCCGAAAGGCGCAACTCTGGAGGAGTGGGCGGTCGCCACTGGCTTGGTGGTCATTAACCGGGGTTCAGAAAATACGTGCGTGCGGCAACAGGGTGGATCTATCGTGGACATTACATTTTCGAGTGCCTCCCTGGCGCGCCGTATTCAGGGCTGGGAGGTCATGGTGGGAGTGGAGACGCTGTCAGATCACAGGTACATTCGGTTTGATATTGACCCACTCATCTCAAACAACGCAAGGCTGAATGGCCCAGTCAGGACTGGCCCTAGGTGGGCGTTCACCAAACTTGACCGGGAACTTCTGAAAGAGGCAGCGATCGTAGAGACGTGGCTGCCTGTCCCAGATGAAGCTGTGGTGGTAGAGTCCGAAGCGTCCCAAATCCGGGAGGCCATGGTGCGAATTTGTGATGTGGCGATGCCTCGGGCCAAGTCTCTACCGCATAGACGATGCGTGTACTGGTGGACATCCGAGCTCGCGCAAATACGCAGCTCCTGTGTAGCTGCACGGCGTCGCTATATGCGTCACAGAAGGCGCAGGCAGCGAGATGAAAACGAGGAACTCTGTTTATATGAGGCCTACAAGACGTCCAAACAGGAGTTTTCTGTGGCTATCGGACATGCAATTGAGGCGAGTCGTGCTGAATTCCTGGAGACCTTAAATAATGATCCGTGGGGAAGACCCTACAAACTCATCCGGAACAAGTTGCGCCCCTGGGCGCCTCCGCTGACTCAAACACTTCAGCCGGAGCTTGTAACGCGCGTAGTTGCTGGGCTATTCCCTGAAAGGGGACCTCACCAGCCGCCTATCATGGCACCGCCAACGGTGGGGCTAAGAGAGGAGGATATCGTTCCACCTGTTCTTCCCGAAGAGCTGGCCGTGGCGGTTTACCGGCTGCGTGGCAAGAACACGGCCCCAGGGCCTGACGGCATTCCGGGCCGTGCATGGGTCTTGGCTATGGAAGCGTTAGAACCGAGGCTGCTGCGTCTTTTGACCGCTTGCCTGGAACAGGGTTGCTTCCCGAAGGAGTGGAAGTCTGGGAAGTTAGTGCTGCTCAGAAAGGAGGGACGACCGATGGACTCTCCGTCTGGTTACCGGCCGATAGTTTTGCTGGATGAGGTGGGCAAGCTCTTTGAGCGAATAATCGCTGCACGCCTCATCAAGCACATGGAAAGAGAGGGGCCGGACTTGGCCGACTGCCAATTTGGGTTCCGCAGGAACCGGTCAACTGTCGATGCAATTCTACGGGTCAAATCAATGGCACACGAGGCTGTGACGCAGGGAAATGTCGTCTTGGCGGTGTCATTGGATATCGCTAATGCTTTCAACACCCTGCCCTGGAACACAATAAAGGAATCGTTGCGATACCATCAAGTACCCCTTCACTTGTTCCGCATCATTGAAGCTTATCTCAGTGAGAGGTTCGTCACCTGGCCTGGGCAGCAGGTATGGGGGGAGAGGGCAATGTCCTGTGGGGTCCCGCAGGGGTCGGTCTTGGGTCCACTCTTGTGGAATATAGGCTACAACTGGGTTCTAAGGGGGGAAAACTTGCGTGGAGTCAACGTCATCTGCTACGCCGATGATACGCTTGTGACGGCCAAGGGTCCCAATTACCGTGATGCAGCCATATTAGCTACAGCGGCAGTTGCCCATTGCGTGGGCAAGATCAGAAGTCTGGGCCTCGAGGTGGCTCTAGCGAAGTCCGAAGCCATATGTTTCTATGGTCCACGGAAAGCTCCCCCAGCTGGGGTGGCTATAGTGGTGGGAGGAGTCCCGATTGCCGTCATGCCATCACTGCTCTACCTTGGTGTCGTGCTTGACAGCAAGTGGAATTTCTGTGCGCATTTTGAGCGCCTGGCACCCAAGTTGTTGCGCGCTGCATCTGCCCTTGGGCGTATACTGCCAAACCTGGGAGGGCCCAAGGCTTCATGCCGCCGCCTCTACATGGGCGTGGTGCGATCGATGGCACTCTATGGTGCCCCAGTTTGGGCAAATGCTCTTAATAGACAAAATATCGCTCGGTTACGCCGACCGCAGAGAGCTATAGCTGTAAGGGTTATAAGAGGATACCGTACGATAAGCACGGAGGCTGCGTGCGTTCTAGCCTGCTCTCTGCCTTGGGACTTGGACGCGAAGGTCCTCGCGACCCTATACCTGTGGCGCGGGGAGGTGCGGGACCGGGGTGAGGTGCTGGCTCCGGAGGAATTGAAGAAGCGGCGTGTTGAGCTGCAGCAGGAGGCGGTTGATGAGTGGCAGCTGCGGCTGGTTCGGCCTAGGGCGGGCATCCGCACCATTGAAGCTATCCAACCTAGTCTTCACGAATGGATTGGAAGGGATTTTGGGGTCCTAACATTCAGGCTCACGCAGTTGGTGTCAGGGCATGGCTGCTTTGGCAAGTACCTGCACCAACAAGCCAAAAGGGAGCCGACCCCGGGATGTCATGAGTGCGGAGCACATGAAGACTCCGCCCAGCACACGTTGGCGGAGTGCCCGGTCTGGGCTGTAGAAAGAGAGGAAGTAATTGCCCGTACTGGGCAAGATTTGTCGCTGCCGGCCGTAGTGCAAGCTATGCTCTCCGGCGAAGAGGTGTGGCAGACAATGCTAGAATTCTCAGAATACGTCATGGCCGGGAAAGAGGCGGCGGAGCGCGAGCGGGAGATTCAGGCCGAGGCTGACCCTATGCGCCGACGTAGAATGAGACGCAGGCGTGCTGTGCACGACAGACGCTTGCCACCTTAGCATAGACCTCCGGGTGTCAGATACGGGGGCGTCTGACATCCATAGGAAAGAGGTCCTCGGGTAGGAGGCGTGAGAAGTGTTCGGATACGCACTTAATGGAGGTTTTACTTGTGATGGGTCCTGATGGACTGTTGCTGGCGGAGTTGTGGATGAGTGACGCCGCGTGCCCGTAACTCCGCCCTAAGGCACCGAGGCGACAGACAGGGGTTTTAGTGGGTAGACCGGATTCTCGTGGGAGTCCCACATAACCACCCGGGTGTCCCCGCGCCCGGGTGGTATGCGTAATGCATTTCCCCTGTATAAAAAAAAAAAAAAAAAAAAAAAGGTTAGGTTAGGTTAGGTTAGGTTAGGTTGGGGTGCGGGATTGGTAGACCTCCTCGTGGTGCACCCTGGGAGGGGGAGGATAGCCGCTCATTTGCGCGTTCGCCATTCTCCCTCTGCGAACTACCAGTCAGTGTGGTCATGGCAGTTGAGTCATCTCCTGCGTTGGCTTTGGTGCCGTGTCATTATGGTTGACTGCTCCCGACATGCTTCAGCTAATCTGAAGTGTCAGGGAATGCAGCTGTCGTGGAGGTGGTGCGATTGCACCGTCTGTTGTCGGGGCCCCGTTTAGGGCCAGCGGCCGATTTGGCGGTGTGGGATGGCGAGCCTTCAAGGCTCGCGGCGCGGCAGGCCTGGCGGTCACAGTCATGTGGCTGCTGGATGGGTTTCGGCCCCCTGTCGGGCAACCCGTAACCTGCACGTAGCGGGCCGGGGGCGCTGCTCATTGAGAGTAGCGCTGCGTGGAGAAAACCACTATAATAAATCCCCAATCCCAAGGTGAGCAGATCGTGCCGATGGGATGCATGGCTGGAGGGAGTCCAGTGCCAAGCGTGCGGGGGAGCTCACCCCCGAAAAAAGAGACGACGATGTGGAGCATTGGTAAAGTAAAATGAAGGTTGATTGTGAAAATAATCCCCTGGCGGGTCTCCAAAGGGAGGAATCCCGTCCGCTCACTTCGGTGACCGGCTGCCCTCCGTATGCAGGGGTGGGCAACAATCGCCTCGTAGGCCGGCAGGTTGCCGGTCTCCGTGAACACAACCTTGGCGTAACGAATATGGACATTGATGCTACGTGGAATAAGGATTTAGTTGATCTGGAGGTGAAGGACTGTGACCTGATGTCGCACTCCAACACCAACGACCTAGACTCGAATACGGAAGAGTGCTCAGAGCTGGGCACTCTAAGACTGAGGGGTGGAGGATCGCCAGAGAGGGACTGTAAGGGTCGGTTCGTTGGCAAGGGCAGACCGGGCCCTAAGACCTCCAAAGAATCCAAGGAGACCACGGTGGTGTCGGCAAGGACAGTGTCTCCCTCAAAGAGCGAGGTACCGGAAGCCTTAACTAGAGAAGAATCACAGAGTCGACCGGGGAGTCGGAGATCGCTTCCGGACTTAAGGGTGAATCTCTCTCGCTGCGATGAGTCCCAAACTCCAGCTCCGTCTAGTAGCACAAAGAGGAAAGAGGCGGAAGCTCACGTGGGCGATAAAGGTGTGGACATTGAATCCGATACAGGGAGCATGCTCAGTATCCGCTCGGAGCCAGCTCCCGATAACAAGCATGGTGATGGTGCCGAGTCTGACTCGGACATGAGCTGTTATTCACTAAGTGACACCGAAAGGAGGAGGAGGTTCTGGCGGAAGCGCGGTCGTGGCGGCTTGGGGTCAGACTCAGACGAGACCACTGAAAAGCGGTCTCAGTCGGCTTCAAAGCGAGGTCGCGGTCGGCCCCCAACCACGGGACAGTACGTTGGTCTCACCAAAGCCAAAGAAGAGTACAACCGCGCCAAAAGAGAAGAGATGAGATTGAGGGCAGAAGAAGAAGTGGCTGGCATACAGCTGCCATTTTTAATTCGCAGTCAGACAAGCGGCCCAAGGCTGGCTGGCTCCGTCTCGCCCTGTGCGCAGGATGTCCTCTCTGCGGCTGCGCTCTCCCAGCGCGTGCAGACAAGCCTGGACGCAATAACATTGGTTGCCAAAAATTCCGGCAATCTAAAAGGCACGTTTGTAAAGGCACTGAAGGACGCGGCAGTGTCTATTAAAGAAACATTCGAGTGCCTTTTAGAGCGCACTACTTCAGAGGAGACGAGGCATCTGCAGGCCCAAAATGATAGCCTGCGCGCACAACTGACTGAATTAAAAGCTGAGATGGCACAGCTGAGAGCAGATTTCCGGGACCAATTTAAGAGGCCGTCCCCAGCCCCACCTCTGCCCACAGAACATCTGCAGCCATCCGGCAGCTCCCGCAAGGATACTGCAGGGTTCCCCAACACGGAAGAAATGATGCGCTCCATGACGGCGCAGATGGGGCTAATGCTAGACGCGAGGTTAGGAGCTTTGGAGCTGGAGGGTAGGCTACTGGCGGCCCAACCAATGCGGCCCCCGTTGGCTGCTGACCGGAGGCACCAGGCTCCTCACAGCCAGGAGTCCGAACCCGCTCCCAAACCCAATCCAAAGGTACGGCGAGGTCCTCCAAATCTCACAGAGGAGCCCCAGAAAGGGAAGAAGAGGAACAAGAAGAAGACGACCCTTGCAGCAGTCGAAGCCGCCGCGGTTCGCGGTGCCGCCAAACCTGCTCCTAGGGCTTTGCCTTCAGCCCCTATAGCCACGGATAAAGCGTGGAACATAGCGGCTAAAGGAGGCAAGAAAAAGAAGGCGGGAAGGGGACCGCAGCAGAAGGGAAAGCTCGCAGCAATTGGAGCAGCTACGTCACCACGGTCACAAAAGCAAGAGGCCAGCAAACTGCGCCCACCCCGCTCTACTGCTGTGGTCTTGTCCTTGCAGCCTGAGGCCGAAGAGAAGGGCATCACTTATAAAAGTGTGATTGCAGCGGCCAAAACACAGGTTGACTTGTCTGAACTGGACATTCAATCTGTTCGGTTCAAAGTTGCAGCTACCGGCGCGCGACTACTGGAGGTACCGGGGGCCGCCAGCGGTCCAAAAGCAGATAAATTGGCTGAGAAACTTAGCCAGCAGTTCAGTCCTGAGGAAGTCAGAGTGTCTCGGCCTACAAAATGTGTCGAATTGCGCGTATCTGGCCTAGATGACTCGGTGACATCAGAGGACATCGCTGCGGCGATTGTGCAAGCCGGTGACTGTGCGATCCAGGAGGTCAAAGTGGGCGACATAAAATCGGATCCCTGGAGCCTAGGTTCGGTATGGGTTCGCTGTCCTATCGCTGCAGCTAAAAAGGTGGCTGGAAAGGGAAGACTACTGGTTGGATGGGTGTCGGCGCATGTCAAGCTGCTGGAAGCGCGTGCCCAAAGATGTTACCGGTGCTTGGAGCCGGGACACGTGAGGGCAAAATGTCCTTCTGACATAGATAGGTCCCAACTGTGCTACCGTTGCGGCCAGGCGGGACACAAGGCGAAAGAATGCTCGGCGGCGCCGCATTGCAATGTCTGTGCAACGTTGGGTAAAGAGGTGGGTCATAGGGTAGGGAGCAAGAGCTGTTCTGCTCCACCCAAGAGAACGAAGACAAAGGCTGGCGATGGCTCCCGGGTCTCCTCGCAGCCTGTCCACCCATCCACTACTACTGTGGACGAGACTCAGGGGGTTTCAGAAATGGACGCCAGTTAAATATGGCCATCCAAGTTCTGCAGGCGAATCTTAATCACTGCGCCAGGGCTCAGGACCTTCTGTTCCAGAGTATGGCGCAGTGGTTAATAAATATAGCAGTGATAGCGGAGCCATACACTGTTCCTGCCAGAGCAGAATGGGTCGGGGACCTAGACAGTACTGTGGCCCTGGTGTCGCGGAGCGCAACTAGCTCCCCACCTTTTCAAGGCGTCGTAAGGGGTCACGGTTTTGTGGCGGCAACATATGAGAAGATTGCTGTTGTTGGTGCCTACTTCTCGCCCAACGATAGTCTAGCGAATTTTGAGCAGTTCCTCGTGGAAGTGGGTGCCATAGTCAGACAGCTGCACCCGACACCTGTTCTATTTGCCGGAGATTTAAATGCAAAGTCCAGGGAGTGGGGTTCTCGGGTAACAGATCCTTTTGGGCAGTGCCTGGAGGAATGGGCTGTTGCGTACGGACTGGCTGTGATAAATCGGGGGACCGTGAACACATGTGTGCGGCAACAGGGGGGCTCAATTGTCGACGTTACGTTTGCGAGCGCTCCTCTGGCACGGCGTGTTAACGACTGGAAATGTTTGGAGGATGTAGAGACCCTTTCGGACCATCGCTACATTAGGTTCAATATTTCCACACCCACGACCGTGTCGATAAGCCCTAGAAGTCTTCCAAGGGGGAACAACCCTCGATGGGCGCTAAAACGACTGGACCGTGAAGTGCTGGAGGAGGCGGCCCTCGTTAAGGCCTGGCTGCCGGCACCCGAAGGTTCTTTGGACGTCGAAGTTGAAGCCTCATGGCTAAGGGATGCCATGACTGACACCTGTGATGCTGCCATGCCACGAGCGGGGCCCTTTCTTCCAAAACGCCAAGTGTATTGGTGGTCCGCAGAATTGGCACAACTGCGAGAATCGTGTATCGCAGCGCGACGCCAGTACACAAGGAGTCGCAGGCGGCAACGGCGAGATGCTAACGAGGAGGCACAGCTCTATGCAACTTACAGAGAGCTAGCTGTCTCTCTTAAGACGGCTATTGGTCGAGCTAAAGACCGGGCTGAGAAGGAGATGCTGGAGAGTCTCAATAACGATCCTTGGGGGAGACCATATAAGATGGTGAGGAGTAAACTCCGACCATGGACACCCCCGCTGACACAGACTCTTCAGCCCCAACTCTTGCAGCGGGTGGTAAACACTCTCTTCCCGGATACACCGGAGTTCATACCACCCCCAATGGCGCCGATTGATGCAGGTGCAGATGATACCGACGTACCAGTGGTCACTGAGGGCGAACTTGGTGCCGCTGTGCTCCGGATAAATAAAAATAAAGCGCCAGGCCCCGATGGCATACCAGGCCGTGCTTGGGTGCTAGCAATAGGTCCTCTTGGACCCCGGGTGAGAGCACTCTTCAGCGCATGTTTCGAACAGGGTCGGTTTCCACGGATGTGGAAAACAGGGAAACTGGTCCTTATTCAAAAGATGGGACGTCCGGCCGACTCATCATCGGCTTATCGACCGATCGTCTTACTCGACGAGGTGAGTAAACTTTTCGAGCGTATCATCTCGCTTCGCCTCCTCAAGCACCTCGAAAATGTGGGGCCAAATCTTAGCCAAAATCAGTTCGGCTTTCGTCACTGCCGATCCACAATTGACGCGATCGCCAGAGTTAAGACCCTGAGAGAGGAGGCAGTGTCCCAAGGCGGGGTGGTCCTCGCAGTGTCGTTGGACATATCGAACGCATTTAACACTCTGCCTTGGGGGTGCATTAAGGAAGCACTCAGATACCATGCGGTGCCGAGGTATTTGCGCAACATTATCGAGGCGTACTTATCAGAGAGGGCTGTCAAGTACCCGGTGCCAAATGATAACGGATGGGGTCTGAAAATCATGTCATGCGGTGTTCCGCAGGGGTCGGTACTGGGACCACTCCTGTGGAATATTGGGTATGACTGGGTGCTGCGTGGCAGAAATCTTCCGGGGATTGAACTGACGTGCTATGCCGACGACACTCTCATTTCAGCGAAGGCTAGCACGTTCAGGGAGGCGTCGGTAAGGGCTACGGCGGGAGTAGCCCAAGTGGTAACAAGGATCCGTAGGTTGGGTCTAGAGGTTGCTCTTCATAAGTCGGAGGCCATCTGCTTTCATGGACCTAGAAAAGCACCTCCAGCTGGCGCTCAGCTTGTAGTAAGTGGAGTTCCCATCGGCGTTGGGTCGACGATGAAATATCTGGGACTCGTCCTCGACAGCCGGTGGAACTTTAAGGAGCACTTTAAGCGCCTGACTCCTAGGCTTCTAGGAGCAGCCGGTGCGCTTAGCCGACTCCTACCAAACATGGGGGGGCCAAATGTAGGCTGCCGCAGTCTATACACGATGGTAGTGAGGTCGATGGCCCTGTACGGTGCACCCATTTGGGTAGATGCCCTTAGCGCCGAAAACCAAATACTTCTACGAAGACCTCAAAGGATCATGGCGATAAGGGCCATCAGAGGATATCGCACCATCTCCAGTGATGCGGCATGCGCCTTGGCCGGGACCCCGCCCTGGGATCTGGAGGCAAAAGCACTGGCGACCATATATAGGCGGATTTCGGAATCTCGAGCCAGAGATCAGGAGCCTATGCTCGAAGAGGTGAAGCGCTGGCGGACGAATGCTCGCGTTGTCGTTCTCCGAAAATGGGGTGAGAGGCTAAGGAATCCATGCGCCGGTCACTGGACAGCCGGAGCTATCCAGCCTGTCCTTAAAGAATGGGTCGGTAGACAGCACGGTGTGGTGTCTTTCCATCTCGCACAGGTACTCTCGGGCCATGGGTGCTTTGGCAAGTACCTGTGCGAGAAGTCTAAACGGGAGCCAACGCCAGCGTGTCACCACTGCAACAGTGCAGAAGATACAGCGCAGCACACGCTGGCGGACTGCCCAAGTTGGGTAGCGCCGCGCAATAATTTAGTTGCGACAATTGGGGCTGATCTGTCGTTGCCGACCGTCGTAAAGGCAATGACAGAAAACAAACGATGCTGGAAAGCTATTACCACCTTCTGCGAGGTGGTCATGACCCAAAAAGAAGCGGCGGAGCGCGCGCGAGAAGAGGATGTAGATGCTCACCCGCTGCGGCGCAAAAGAGCAAGGCGGAGGCGGGTCGCCCATGACCGCCGCCTGCCGCCTTAATGAAGACCTTTGGGTGGCAGTCAAGGGGACGACAGCCATCCGATTGAAACTAGGTCCTCGAGGCGAAGGGTGTGCTAAAACCAAATCACGCCCCAAATGCCGGTAGGGAAATCAATTTCCCGGAGATGGGGCTTAACAGCCAGCCGCTGCGAGGCCATGGTAGTGTACACAGATTGTTCCCGTGGCCTCGCCTTACAGCACCGTGGTGACAAACAGGTGGTTTTAGTGGGTAGACCGGATTCTCGTGGGAGTCCCACATAACCACCCGGGTGTCCCCGCACCCGGGTGGTATGCGTAATGCATTTCCCCTGTATATAAAAAAAAAAAAAAAAAGGTTAGGTTAGGTTGAGGAGGGCGGCGGTCGCCACAGAAATGACGATTGGCCGCATACGACTACTTGGGTTAAGGGTGGCCCTCCCGAAAACAGAGGCAATAGTTTTCGGAGGAAAAAGATGGTGTCTGCCCGCCAACTTGACGATCCAAGTGGATAGAGAACCTGTCCAGGTCAAGGCCAACATCAAATATCTTGGCCTGGTCCTGGACAGAAAGTGGGACTTCGGGGAACATTTCATCCGACTTGCTCCCCGAATTGTGGGCGCGGCTTCCGCCCTAGGTAGGCTGCTGCCCAACGTGGGAGGACCGAGAGCCCCATGCCGCCGCCTCTTTGCGGGGGTTGTTAGAAGTATGGCCCTATACGGGGCCCCGATCTGGGCGGACCGGCTGTCGAGTAGGAACAAATCTCTGCTCCGGCGGCCGCAAAGGGTGGTGGCTCTAAGAATAATTAGGGCCTACTCGACAGTATCCCATGCGGCGGCGTGTCTCCTTGCTTGCACTCCTCCGTGGGAGCTCGATGCCCAGGTCCTAGCGGAGAGATACGTGTTGAGGGCGGAGGCCAGGGCTCGAGGAGAGCACTTGGACCCAGAAGCAGCAGAGCGGGCAGACCGAGAGGCTAAGATCAGGCTCCGAGAGTTATGGGAGGACGGCCTGGAGGACGCCCCTTATGGAACACGCACCATAGGGGCAGTACTCCCTCATATAGAGGAATGGTTGAAGAGGAAACATGGGGCCCTATCATATAGGGCAACGCAGGTGATGACCGGACACGGCTGCTTCGGTCATAACCTGCACAACATAGAGAGGGAATTAGGGCCCCAGTGTCACGAATGCGGTGACCCTGATGACTCGGCCCAACACACCTTAGAGGTCTGCAGTCGTTGGGAGGAGGAGCGCCGTACTCTAACGGCAGCAATAAGAACGACGGATCTCTCGCTGCACAGCGTCGTTGCGGCCATGCTGGGCAGCGAGAGAAAATGGAAGGCGGTTGTCTCCTTCTGCGAGGAGGTCATCTCGCAGAAGGAGGCAGCGGAGCGGGAGCGCGAAGACGCGGCCGACGCGCCCCCGCTTCGGCAGAGACGAAGAGGGAGAAGACGTGCGCAGTACGCTGCGGTAAACCGCGTCCTCCCTCGGTAGGGCCAGTGGGTTGGGGCCCACATTGCACGGCCCTACACGTCTGGGGGGAGAATCAGAAGCGTCCCTGATTCACCCCTTTTTTGGTGCGGGTTCCCTGGCCTAATGCCGGGAAGAGACGGGGGGCATTGTGGAAGAATGAATGCGCGAGCCCATGATGCCCCCATACAACGTCTGAGAGGGTGAGACGCCGGAGTGGGGTTTAGTGGGTATTCTCTTTCCCTCCCTCTCGGTAGGAGAGGGAGCCGAAGGAGGGAGTCCCACATACCCTCCCCATTATGGCCTTCCCCAAGGCCGGGGAGGGATGCGTAAAAGCATTCCCCACTCCGTCAAAAAAAAAAAAAAAAAAAAAAAAAAAGGTTAGGTTAGGTTAGGTTAGGTTAGGTTAGGTTAGGTTAGGTTAGGTTAGGTTAGGTTAGGTTAGGTTAGGTTAGGTTAGGTTAGGTTAGGTTAGGTTAGGTTAGGTTAGGTTAGGTTAGGTTAGGTTAGGTTTAGGTGGTGAGGACGTTCAGGTGAGGCCCCATATCAAATATCTCGGCCTCACACTGGACAGGAGGTGGAATTTCGAGGAGCATTTCCGCCAAATTGCTCCCCGCATAGTGACGGCGGCTTCGGAGCTGGGACGGCTGCTGCCCAACGTGGGAGGGCCCTCCCACGCATGCCGACGTCTTTATGCTGGAGTGGCCCGGTCGATGGCCCTCTATGGGGCCCCGATCTGGGCCGACAAACTGACTCCAGCCAATAAAGCCTTACTGCGGAGGCCCCAACGAATTGTAGCCATACGCGTTTGCAGGGCGTACGTGACGGTAGGATGGGCGGCAGCGTGTGTGTTGGCGGGCACCCCACCCTGGGAACTGGTCGCTGGGGTGCTCGCCGATGCGCATATGCGGAGAATCAGGAGCAGGGAGGCAGGAAATTTCCCTGCTCCTGAAGAAGTGCGAAATGCGCGCAAAATCGCGCTGAGAGGGCTGCGCGAAAAATGGAAGGAGGACCTGGAGAACTCTCCCTACGGAACCCGTACCATAGGGGCAGTTCTCCCGTCGTTGGACAGATGGCTGGATCGGACACATGGCAGTGTGGGGTACAGACTGGCGCAGGTGCTGACCGGGCATGGATGCTTCGGGCACTACCTGCACAGGATTGGTCGCGAGCCTACCCCAGCCTGCCATGAATGTGGTGAGACGGATGACACGGCCCAGCACACCCTCGAGGTGTGCAATCACTGGGTCGTGGAGCGTAGTGCGCTGGCGACAGCCATTAGGACGGATGATCTCTCGCTGCACAGCGTCGTGGCGGCCATGCTGAACGGCGAGAGATCCTGGGAGGCAGTGGTCTCCTTCTGCGACACC